>NC_040243.1:8563014-9188014 GCF_001444195.1 Xiphophorus couchianus | reverse complement strand
TTCTTTCATTGGACCATTACCCGCTGCAGAGACTGCCACAGAATCTGGAAGCTCTACAAAAAAAATAATAAAACAGTACAATTTATAATATTTCCACCACTGAATGGAAAAGCTTCCAGGTTAAAACAGTTAAAAGCAGAAGGCTTGGTGAGTACTCACTATAAAGAGTGATGTTCGGTTTCATTTTGCACTGTTCATCAGTATCCAGCGTGACGAAGCAAAAAGGTTCCACGGTGAAATCTTCTAGTTTCTCAATCATCCAAGTGACACTAGGAGGTGTACCAGAAGTCTTGCCAACTGCAAACTCCCAGTTCATTAAAGCAGGGTCTTTGCTGGTTGTGCTGCAATTAATCGAAGCTGAATCTCCATATTTCACATAAACTTCGGAGGGCATCACAGTTAAGCCACAATCTGTCATTGAAAAGCAAAAATTTTGAATCATAACTTTGATTTGGTGCACAATAAGAAACAGTAATATCAGCAAGAAAGCATACTTTCAGATGCCTCAGGGGTTGGCATGACTGGAGGGTCTGTTGTGTCATTTTCTTCCATGTCAACAAAGATGTTCATAGTTGTTTTTCCCAGAATATTGGTAGCTGTGCAGCTGTAAATTGAACTGCTGTTAACCTGGGTAATGTCAAGCCTGTTTGTGGTTTCTAGCATAGGCTGTTCATCAATGGTCCACTGATACACAGGAGGTGGGTTCCCCTCTATATCACAGAGCAAAGTTGCATTGCCACCCCAGGCCATAGTGATGATCTTGCTAGAATTTGTTCTTAGCACAGGGGCATCTAGAAAAACAAAAAGCAAGTGAAAATTTGTGTTGGTTGAAATTCTAATAAAGGCTTTTTGGAACCGATCATTTTAAAAAGATAATATTATTTTCAGGCAACATTTTTACTCACAGCGTGCTGAGAGACGATGTGTTGTAGAAATAACAGGATGTTGTGGTTTTAGTTCCCCAACTTTTAGTTGAATTTCACATCTAAACTCAGCAAATCTCTCTTCCCTGCTGATGTTGACGCCCAGTATGTAAGAATTTTTTTCTGGCTCTTCAATCGAATCCATAAAGGACTTAAAGGTTTTATTATTTCTGTACCACGTGACAGAGATGTTTTGAGCAGGGGCAACATCAAAGACATCACAGTGTAGTTCGTAATCTGCCTGCTTTGCATTTCCATTCGTCATAGAGAGCATAACCTTTGGGTTCTCTATAAAATAATAATAATAATAATAATAATAATAATAATAATAATAATAATAATAATAATAATAATAATAATAATAATGCAAGGCTTTTGTCTCTAATTGACAAGAAACTTACTGTATACGGTGATGTCAAGGTCTTCACTGCATTCAAGGGTTTCATTTAGCTTTATTCTGCACTCTGCCCTCATTTCAGAGTCTGACACTAATGCAACACAGGAGACAACATGATCCTTTTGCGTATTTTTACAGCATGTTTTTCCAAGGCATAGGCTCATCTCCTCGAAATCTATTTCTGTGGTGTTGCAACTTGCAAAAAGTCGTGTTCCATTTTCTATGATTACAGGAGCATCCAAGGTCAGGATAGTCATCGGGGTGCAGGTGAGGTCAGCCCCTGTTGATACAGAAATAATTATAGGAAGTAGTATTTTCTGCCCTCTGGTGGCATTGGTTATGTTGCACCTCTTCTGCCACCTTTTCTAAAAGTGACGGAAAAGGTGGAAATTCTGATATTCATTTTGGTTTAAACGATACAGACACATTTGACAGACAAAATAAATACATCTCAAATTAATTTGGCAGGCTACAATAAACAAGTTATTGTTCTAGAACTGTCCAAGTCACCTTTGTGTGACCTTAACCGTCAAGAGAATATAGGAAATACCTCCTTAAGTTCAATTAAAACAAGAAAGGCAAATTTATAGATAATTTCTTTTTGATTTATGAAAGCTCAAGCATTCAAAAAGCAGTCTCATTTGAATACAACATGTATTTCTGGAGCTATAAACTGTAGATAAATGTTCTTGTGCAGTCAAAGTAAAATATACTTTATCACCACACCCAATTTCTGCAGAAAGCCCAAGTTACATGTTTAGCTTTAGGTGATGTATGACTGATTTAACACCTACCCCTCCCACTAGAATCACACTATTTAACTCCTAGAGAACAGAGAAGTGAAAGACATTAACTTTGTAAAACTTAATTCTCACAACCATCAGTTATCTAATATCAAAGTTGTAAGAAATTATTTCTTTAAGCTTAATTGTCTTTAACAAAATTTTTCATTTCTAGATAGTAGTCAGTTGCCTCAAAGAGTAACTGAAACAAAAAATTATAATAATGAAAACTAAAACAAAATCTACCTCGACATCACAACCTTATCCCTAAAATAGTAATAAACAAAACTTTAAAATAGTACAAAGCAATCACACAATCTCACTACACTGTTTCCACTCACCACAAGGTAAAACTGAGAGCAGGAGGAGGCCCAACATCCCGAGAGGCAGCATGCCGGACTGGCTCACAGGTGGATGGGAGTTCATGAAGGAGATGAAAAGTATTTAGGGAGGATCCAAAGAATGATGGGGTTTGTAGCTGGATGAGATAAATCCCGGCCAAAAACTGGCCCAGCATGTGCTGACAGTTGAACAGCTACTATAGGAAAAAAAAGCATACTACCGGGTAAATAATCCGCCCTATTGCACAGGAAACAGGAAAGGCTGGTGCAACCGTTCTTTTTTCTCTCCGCCCTTTAGTGCAGCTTCTGATGATGTTTTGTTTGATGAAACTGTGATGAATGAGATCATGTGGCACAAAATTTCATATAAAAGATGTAAACGTAATTTGTAAAATAAGTTTGCAGAGTTCCCAATCTTTGAGTGGACGTCAAAGTATTTTTTATTGTGTTTATTTTTAAGAAACAAGTGCAATATACAGTAGGTTTTGATCAATAGTGCCTTCTCTTGAAAATGATTGAACACGCTGGCCAGTCAAAGCTTTATAGCTTACTTTAAGAGACTAATGCTATTGCCAAGATGTAAAACTTTCTTTGCTTTAAGATTTCCATGATATCTGAAGGTCCAAACTGTTTTCTAAATGCTAATCCAATGACTGTGGTGATACATACTAGATAACATCATACAGAATCCTTTTGATAAAACTGGAGTGAATCACTGACCACTAATAGTAGCCAACAGAAATAAGAAATCTGGTGATGTGGCATGAAATCAACAAACTGTCTCCATGTAACAATAAAACCAGAGATGACTATAGAGAGAAGGGCATGTAGAGAGAAGGACTATAGAGAGAAGGGCACACAATGCAATTATAAGACTGACCAAGAGAGAAGCAACAGTTTTAAAAAGAGACAGAGGAAGAATGATCTAATGTGTAAAAATATCAAAAAATATTCTAACCACATTCTGTAGCTGCATCATTGAACACATTCTGATCAACCAAACCTCCGTGTAGAGCTGAGGCAATAATACCAAAAATGTCAAACAACCACAGAGAGATCAGGGAGTCAGAGAAAATTGTTTAAGTCCACAAGCAGCAATGTAGGAAAAGTGTTTTTGCTTTGAGTGCAGCCTCTTTCAAAAACTTGAGTCAGCTATATCTGAGCAGAGAGAGAAGGAAATATCTGAGTCACACTCATGACTTAGTCATCATTTGTAACTCAATGATTTATATCAATTAAGGCATCTTTGTTAAAACATTTCTATAACTATACATTTTATTCATAATGTTTAACTTTCTCTGCATCTTCTTTATCCTTGTCAGTGTTATCCTGGAGAGTTCCTGCAGTAATGCAGCTATGTGGGTTTGATCATCATGGAAACTTTCTTGAGGGAGTAGGACCCTCCATGGAACTCAGCCCAGTAGACCCCATCTTGGTAGCGGCTTCGATAGTGTCCACCCCGATACCACACGCCGTTCAAATTGGAGTGTGCGCACATGTGATACCACCAGCCTCCTTTCTGGTAATGAGCGCAGTTACCTGATGATGCGAGAAACACAGTTATTGACACAAAACGTCAAATCATTTCAGAAAACTGCTGGACAGAGACAAGATGGGGACAGACCTGGATAGCTGTCCTTGTCGCGGTCCAGAGTGGTGAAGGCCTTGTTGTTGTGCCATGACAGGGAGTCTCCTGCATTGCCGTGGTATTGTCCCAAGCGCAGGCGGTACCAGTCGTTCTCCGGTTCCAGGTGGAAGCTGTCATATTCAGCAAACACCTGCCGGTCCTGCCAATCTTCTAAGACCACCCGGAGTTTGTACTTGGCCTGCTGAGTCAGCCAGTAGAGGTGTTCCAGGCCAAGCCAATACTCACCATTTAGGTTTCCAAAGCCTTGCTGTAACAACGCAATGCAAAAAAAATTAGGGTCAATTTCTATAACTTTTACTTAAGTAAGTAATCTAATACACCTCCTAAATGACTCACTACTAATACATCTGTCTGTCTGTCTGTCTGTCGATCAATCGATAGATTGATCTATTGTTTGTCACTCTGTTTATCTATCTATGTGGTTGTTGTTCTAAACTATAACATTTCTCAGCCTTGTTGTGTTTTTTAGACTTCAAAGTTGTTTGGCGTTACCTTATACTGCTCCCAAGTCCTGAAGAAGTTGACTGACCCATCCTGTCTCCTCTGGATGACAGTCCACCCACCCTGAGCCTGACTCTGCTCACACCAGGCCTGAAAGAGTCGGTTGGCAGTCTGAAGATGAATCAGGTAAATCCCACTGGTGGTCTCGCCTGAATCCAGAACATGCTGGCAGTCCCGCCATGGCCCTAAACAAAAGAGATGTACTGTATTCAACCAATATAATACTGTTTGAATACCTTGCACAATAATTCATCATGTGTTTAATTGCGATATGTGACTGGCCAACAGAAAGTGGTGTATTTGTGAAATAAAGGGAAAATAGTATATGGTTTTCTAAATTGTATACAAGTACAAATCTGAATTGTTCAGATCAATGCAGTCCCTCCACAATAAAACTTTTAGAGCCAAATTTAAATTTAACAATGGCATATTTACTGCTTCTCTAATTATTGCTCTTCTTGTTCATCAGATTAGGGAAACTTCAAATGCTTATTATATGAACTAACCCTGTTTTAAACTTATTTTCTAATAATCCTCTGAGACCTTTACAAGATAACTATTTTCATCCTGAAATGAAATTACACACATGTTGTTTCTCCTTACTAATTAGTCAACTGGTTGCACTAGGTTTAATTTTGAATATTAGTTTTGGGTGAACACATTTCACTGGGGTGCTGTTCACACCTTCGCCTGCTACTGCTCTGACATTTTTAGGCCCGAGCAGGCTTATTGTAATCGTACTGTTTCTTATTATTATTACGATTCTGCCCCCCTAAAGAAGGGGCTGTTTGGGGGCTTCATCATATTCAGGTGCTGACCTGCGAGGGCCGCCCGACGCCGCTTGCGACTCTAATTTTGTTTATATTTTCATATTTTTACTTTTACTTTTCATATCATCATTTGTACTTTTCTTAAGAATTTTTTTACATATTAACACATTTCTTCACAAGAAGCAGGATGGCAGTTTTAGCACTTTTTTCCATAGTGAATTTAAACAAGCTTTCACAGAAAATGACAATGTGTGACAGTAGAGCAAATTGCCAGGACTAAAAACGCGAGTTAAAAAACACAGCTAATTAGCACTGCTGGGAAGCATCAGGTAGGAGAACCTTAGAAATTGGAGGAAAAAGGGAGGGAAAACACAACAACAGAAAGAACCAGTCACCTGGAAATGTATGAAAAGGGCTAGCCGGTATTAGCATCCTCCATCTTGCTTCTCCTTTTGTCTGGTTAGAATGTATGTATGATTACAAGAGGAGAGAAAAATAAACCTGATGTTCCTAAACCCATACCGGTTTGCTGTTCTTTACTAGAGCCCTGCTGAAGTCAGATGGCTTCAGGGAAAGCTAAAAACTGCACTAAAATCACACTTTTATTCATAAAATAAAAATTATCATATCTTTTTTTTTCTTTCAATTGACAATGGTATATCTCTAAATATTTATTGAATAATTTGCAGATGTTTTAGTTGCAGACAATTGTGGATTAGTTGTGCTGGTTTCTGTTCTGTGGACTAAAATCCAAGCTTGGGGTTGGTAGATCAAAACACTGTGCAGCTTCCATTTATCTTCTTGGACATGGGGAATTTGATAAGGTGAACATAGGAATCTGCATGTATACACAGAAGAACAACTCCCACACAGTGAAATACTAAAGTGCAACTATGACAAGCATTTTCATATGAACTGGATGTAGCAACAAATTCTCTTTACTAACACTTTACTTGAAGGGGTGTGCATAAGACTGACATTACACAGTCATAAACATGACATAACAACGGTCATGAACGTGAAGAAGTCTTTATGAATGTTTAAGACTGTTGTCATGAAATGTCTTTCGGTAAATAATGACACTTTAATGCAAAGTTGATTCTTTTAATTGACTTTTAATGTACGTTTTAATGCAACTTTGCATAAAAATTTAGTTATTTAACAAATAATGCTAAGTTGACACTTTTAATGCAACTTTTAAAGCATTTTTGCATTAAAAGTGTCATTATTTACCAAAAGACACTTAATGACACCAGTCATAAACATTCATGAAGACTTATTCATGTACATAACAGATGTTATGTCATGTTTATGACAGTGTAATATTAGTCTTATGCACACCCCTTCAAATAAAGTATTACCCTCTCTTTTATCACACTTGGGAACAAAAAAAGAGCTGTGGTCGCTTTCTGTCCCCTCAATCTTGAAATAGTTTGTACAATTGTCTGCTAGATGTGTAATATAAAACACCAGCAAATACTGTGGAACAAATGTGTGTTCATTATAGAGGCCATGTTCTGGCAGACGCTTGGTGTGTTTGACATTGTTTAGGTTTTCCCAAGAAGATAAGACCTCTATCAGCAGGTCACTGACCCTATCAGCTTCTGCTTCTTATCTGAGAAAATAAATAACTCTGACAGAAGTAAGACCTGTTTGTGTTTATGCACAAAGTTTGGAGTTCAATCAGATGCTCTAAAATGTGCTTTATGTTGTTGTACCTGGGGATTTAGTGACAGGGAAGCCAACAAAAGGCAGTTCAGTAGGAGGGCTGGTAGTAGAGAAGGGCTGATCTCCGACTGTTTCTGCTTGTAGTTGGTGTAAAGGAACACTCTGGTCCCTCTGAACGTCATTTGTCAGGATGGTGGCCTTACCGCTGTAGTTGTGGTGCTCATTGCTACGATTTTTGGGGGGTTCAGTCAACACCTGTCCAGACCAACACAAAATAATGCCTGCTTATTTGCTGACCTTCAGACAGTTAAATGTTACATATAAAAAATGATCATGCTTCTTACCACCAAGGGCTGGCTGGAATCCCTGCACTGGCACTGTTTCTCCAGTTTGGTGATAAACTGGTTCTGGGAGCTCATCATGGAGGTGAGTGCTCCATATTTCCTCTCCAGTTCCCTGTAGCTACTGGACACCTGCAAAGCCTGTAGTTCCCCGCCAAAAGCAGAAAACATGAAGATGAGCTCGGTATCTCAATCTCAATTGTAAGATGTTGCATTCTATGCAACTCTTGGCTCACATGTGTTGTCGCATTCAGGAGAAGGCTCTCCAACCTTTGGTGCTCCAAAGCCTGGTCCTTCTTATGGATGACTTCACTCAGCAGCTGGGCATAAAGTTGGGCAATGCGGGAATTCATGCTGCTGCTCTCTTTGCGCAAGGCTCTCACCTCTGTGGCAAGAGACCCTTCATGCTCCATTTGACTCTGGAGCTTCTCCAGTTGTTCCTGCTGTCGTTTGAGCTCCAACTGCAGAGCGACTACCTCTGATTGGTTGGGCATTGAAGAGGGGGTGTTCAAACACAGAGCTCCTGTGATTTTTTGCTGTGGAACAATGAAGGTGTAGGAGCAACGACCTGCTTTCAGACGCGAGGACGCTCCAGCTTTTTTAGTAGTCACACAAAGGATGAAGAAAAGGGTGAGAGATGTTGCCAGTGTCCTATCCATTAATCAGTCGAATATTTGAGGACAACCTGATGGTGAAAGAACAAGGAAGAATGATCTCAAAACCAGTCATCTCTGACAGTGTACATAAGGAGATAAGTTTCTTGAGGACATGCAAGGCAAAATAAGCGTTTACAAACCAACAAAAGATCTTCAAAGGAACTGAAATTATCACACAAGTCAAATAGATTAAAGAAAACAAAACTGTGATCCTTCATTTTTAAAATGTTTGTTATAAATGGATATACTGGGCGTTTTTTCAGCGTTTGCTGTTTTGTTGTCATAAAGATTAAGGTTCTACCTTTCCCCTTAATGCAATCATCCAAACCAGAGAAGCAAAGAAACGATTTATGTCTACATTAGGAAAAATGTTTGACTTTCCCAGAGGTCATCTGACTTCAACTTCTGAGAGGACAAGATGGAGATCAAGTTGTGTTATGCTAGTTTACAAAGGTGGGGACTCGAGTCACATGACTTGGACTCGAGTCAGACTCGAGTCGTTAAAATCACGACTTGAGACTTGACTTGAAAAAATGCTCAACGACTCGGACTTGACTTTGACTTTCATGCCATTGACTTGGGACTTGACTCGACTTGAAGCTGTTTACTTGAAAAGACTTGATATTTTTTACTCAAAGTCTTAAAATTTAAAACACATTATTTATAAAGTGGCGTCATTAATTAATTTCACTCATTCCGTATCAATATGCGCAGACCGTCACTACGGTTTTCCTCTCTCCTTATGTATGTATGTGTACGTAGCTGCAGCACAACCAATCAAATTAACAGGATTTGGACGTTTAAAAAAACGCGGCAAAGCTACAGAGCTCAGGGAACGAAATACGAAATAACCGCTCAATATGCTTCCGCGAGTAATTTCTTTTGGCTACGTAGGTTATGAACTTTCGACTAAAAACCGAACTGCAACTTGTAAAACATGCAAGAAGAGAATATCGGATGGAGATGCCACGACGTCCAACTTTGTCCGGCATTTGAAGCTTCACAAAGATCGGTAGGTGGCACTTTTCTTTTGCTGTAAGATAGCTGACTTTAGCTAACTTCGTGTTAGCATGTGTACTCCGGGTTAAATTGGTGATTATTTACCATAAATCCGGTCCTTCAAATGCCTCCACAAATAATGTGCACCGTGTTAGCTCAGGAAGCCGGTGGATAGTGAGCGGGGCTCCGGAACAGAAAGCAGATTCTGGACCTGAACACAGGGAACAGAGTCTCTCTGTCCCATCATGATGATGAGCCGGGTCTAGTATCATCTAAGGATGGTTGGTGTGTTTGAAGACATCTACGTTGGGAAATTATATTGACAATATATTGTTTTGACAGGTCAGAGAAAAGAGGAAAAAACTGCTGTTATGGTTCTTTGTATTGTGCTGTGGAAATGTCAGCATTTTCCTCTTTTTTTATTGAATATCAAGTTTAACAGAACTGGGCAATAAAGTGGTCCAATTTAAAGATGTTTTTTATACTTTGTGTTCAGCTACACATGTTCTATCATTTGAGATAAATACATATTTTAAAACGAACAAATGGTCTATTATTTGAATTTTATGTATAATTGCAAATTATAAAAAATAAAAACGACTCGAAATGACTTGAAATTAAAGGTTCCTGACTTGAGACTTGACTCGACTTTTGCCTGTCTTTACTTGAGACTTGACTCGGACTTGAGGACAAAGACTTGAGACTTACTTGAGACTTGCAACACAGTGACTTGGTCACACCTCTGCTAGTTTATTGTTATCCTCTGTTGAGACAGTATAAACGTATGAGTTCCAGACTCAACAAAATCATTTCTCTTAGAACTAACAAAATGTTCTTTGAATATGTTTAAACTTTTACATTTCATCTTAAGCACAATCAATATATACATGATGTGAAAGGAATGTGTTAAAGCAACACAAAACATGAATGTAAAGAATGTAAATAACAGCATGGGCAGTAAAACTTTAAAACTGTAAAGTGTGATAATGGTTACATTAGACATGCAGAAATGTTTAAACATGGATGTATAAAGGTAATATTGATCATGTTGTGCTGACTGATGGACCCAAAATCAAATTCTCTTTGGTGTCCTGTCAGGGGTGTATTTTGATAAGGGCAATTAGACTAAAATTAAACCTGGTTTGAATTATCAAGCTCTGGTTTTGTATTTTATATTTTATGCTGGAGAAATAGAGGCTTCCCTTACATACCATTTGTTCTTGCATTCCTCACCTTCCTGAAAATTGGCATATCAACAACAAAAAGGATGACCGTCAACACAAACCAGACAAAACTAACATCCATCTATCTCTGGATCAACAGCACAGATAACCTGACAACACCATGAGCAAAGCAAACAGGAAACCACTGATACATGATCTTGAAATGCGCAAGAGTCTCAATGAAAAATGCCCATAACAATGTTTTATTTGGTACTGAGACAACTGTTGTTGCTCTTTTGCTCCATTTAACTTTAATTAGAGATAAAATATATGCAAGGTTTAAACATTCTTCTGAACAAGGTTGGACATTGTAATAACTTACCTTTGTAAAGGAAATGTACAACAAATGTCCTTTTCTGTAGCAGCAGCCCAAAGTAATGTCAAAAAACTTTTAAAAGTTTAAAGCTGCACACTTTGAATGGATGAAAAGCAATGTGTCTCCACAATCAAATCTGAAAGCGTATAGGTTTGGATCAAATCAGCAGTCAGGTTTTTCAGAAGACACATTTGCTCTTGGTCCGTAGAGTTCCTCCTGTGTCAGGATCTCTAAAGAAAGAGATACGTAATTACAAAGTATCCCAGTGCCACTGCCTTCCTGCAGGCTCAGCTTTGTACTCAGAGTAAGAATCTGAATGTCTCCTCCCTCTGCCATCATCTGTTATCCTGCCTGCCATGAATTCACTATTGCGACAGACAAGAGCACTAAGGCGTTGTGTTGAAGCGGTAGCTTCGAGTCATACTCACCACCCACTTCACAGATGATGCCCATCTTCAATGAAGACTAGTTTCATTAAAAAAATAAACATACAGTTCTTAGGCGTTTTTGCTTAAATCTTTGTTTGTGTTCAAATTTGAGTTTTTGCATTTGTTGCTGTGAATAATACTTACATTTTAGACCTTAAATCATATGTTTATAACTTTCTTGCTATTGCAGGAAATGGGCAAGAATAATCAAAACAAGACATAAATCACACATACAGTACATTGCCTCTGTCCAAACTGTGAATCGAGCAACTGGGTTTTAGGGCTTGCTCTATTTCATATAATGTAATCTGTGAATGACTTTGTTTAATATTGCATGGGCTGTTGTAAAGTAACATGTGACATAGACCTATTTTGGTTCTTCCACATATGAGGGCAGTTGTGAATGTTAGTAAGGACAACTCCCAAAAATGTATCTTACTCGTGTGTATCAGTTTCTGATCGATAGTGTTACGGCCGGTGGCCTGGTATGTTTCCTTTGTCTCTCTCTTTTCTGTATATCTGCAGCTTTCTAATGAAATTAATTCCATTGGGAACTGGCTGCAGCCCTAATCCTCCTGCGCCACTCCCTGAGGTCTACAGCAGAGCTGATTGGCTCACCAATTATCAGCTCCACCAATCCCTGATGAGGCCTCCCTTTTTAAACCCAAGACTTCCTGGGAGAAGGCACAGCTGACTCTTTACTGAGACAGCTTGCCACTTTGCCAGGTGTTTGTTGACTGCTGTATACTGCATTGTCTTTTTGTGAGCTTGTGTAAATCTTTGTTACTTGTGATAGTCCCTGTGAGGGCTTTGTATGTAAGCTTATAGTAGCCTACTAGAGTTTTGTTTGTTGTTAACCTTGTTTGTTGTTAACCTTAGGTTTTGGTCCTATTTTGTTTGGTTAAGACCTTTGGTTCCAACTCTGGTTGTTTTGTGGATTCCTGTTCAGTGTTTTTCTTTTTGGTTATGACACCTTAACTTTTGACTGTAGAGTTTTTTTACCTTTAATTTTTGTCAAACCCAAACAATAAATTCCAAACTGATAAACCTTAACATCTAGGTTTCTTTAATGTTACTTCTCTTTCCCCCTGGCTGAGCTGGGTCGTAACAATAGAGATGTAAAGCATGTGGTTTCACAAGTGTTGATGTATGTACTTTATTTTGTCCAGCAATTTTAAAGCACACAAGAGTTTTTCTCTGCTTAAAATATATTAAGATGTATTTATAGATAATGCAATTTTCTTATTTACTCATAGATAATGCAATTTTCTTATTTACTCATTGAACTCGTGTATTTATTTCTGTAATACTGTACAATAACTACATGAGTTTGATCTTACGATTTGCACGTCTTCTGTCCTCTAGTGGTCAAAAAGATTTCTACCTTTCATTGTGCGCTTTTTTTCTGCCCTCTTGTGGTCAAACCTATAGCTCGGAACTAGCACGTCTGAACAAGAAGCACGGACATATTAGTGTGCTGCACATAGCGAGAACACCATGTGGAAAGAACGTAGTCCACTTTAAAGCTTATTATTTCAACTTTAGTGGTTCGAAACATTTAGCTGATCCAGTTTATGTAATCAGTATGGTTAGCTTATATATACTTTAGCAACATTTTTCGAGTTTTTGTGGTGAAACTATTCAGTCGGCTTCAAGTTAAATCATGGGGAAATCAAAGGTAAGTGCCAGACATAGCATGGGAGCTAATGGCTAATAACCATTTACATAGACGTGCCATTTACGTTGACTTGTCTTTGATAAAAAGCCTTGTTTTATGATAACCAGCTCTGGTGGAGAGACATTTATGTATATGTGTTGGGTTGTAAATTTGCATCACGTTCATAGTTCGCGTTGTGTAAGAAACTTGCGTCTTAGATATTTAACCTCAGTAATGAGTTCTGTTCATGTTTTCTTTTCCATTAGACTAAAAACCAAAAGAAATCCCGAGGACAAGCCATCCACGTGGCTGAGGATGCCTACAGGTCTGTGCCCCACTCCTTCGTGTTTCATCGAGGTCAGGTTGGAAAAAACGTGGGTCAGCTCGTCCAGGACATGAGGAAAGTCATGCAGCCTTACACCGCAGAGTCTCTGAAGGTCTGTCATCCTCTTAAAGCAAGGTCTGCTCAAGCTTTAACAACCCACTCATCATGCTTGTAACTTTCTTATTTTTAAAATTCAGGTACGGAAAAAAAATCTCCTTAAGGATTTTGTGTCTGTAGCAGGACCCCTGGGGGTGACCCACTTCATTATCTTTGGTAAAACTCCCGACAGCATCAACATGGTGAGAACCGAGTCTGATCACGACCTACATACAGTTTTCTCACATAAGGACTGCGTCACCATCAGTTTAATTTTCTTTCTCCTTCCAGAGACTCGCTCGACTTCCCAAAGGCCCCATGCTTTATTTTAAGGTCCTCAAGGTAAGTTTTGTAACATCCAAGTCAAATTTATTGGGTTTACATGATGACGCACAGAAACCTGATTGTAAAGTGATGTTTTTCAAGGTAAACGCACTGATGAACCCAAGCTATCAAAGCCATTTGATGACCCCTTTTAATTATAAATCAACATTTATTCAGGACATTTATATTTTATTTTTCCTTTCCAGTATTCCCTTATCAAAGATGTGGTTTCATCGTTGAAGAAGCACAGGATGCATGAGCAGCAGTTCACCCACCATCCACTTCTCATCCTCAGCAACTTTGGAGTGGATGGCATGCACGTGAAACTCATGGCCACCATGTTCCAGAACACGTTTCCCTCCATAAACGTCCAAAAGGTGCGTTTAGTAAAACAAAAATCACCCACCTCATGTTGAGAACGATGTGATGACAGTATAGTCTTCTGAGTATCTGTGAAGATCTCTCAAAAGTAAACGCTATCTGATTTGTTGTTGTGAAATGAGTTTTCAGCATAATACAAGTTTAAGCCTTGGGTATAACTTTTTTTTTTTTTTTTCTTAGGTAAACATCAACAGCATCAAGAGGTGTGTACTGTTCAGTTTTGACCCAGCATCCCAGGAAATTCAGTTTCGGCACTAGTAAGTAATGATCTGTTAAGGTATTGATCTAATATCAGCATTTTGAAGTGATGGGCTCAGATGATGACAGATTACGACTTGACACTGTCATGATGCATGTCTAAAGTAAACGCACTGATGAGCCTTCACACTTAAAGACAGAGTTCTGTTATTTATTGAGTTTTTTTCAGTAACAAATTAAAAGTTTTTTGTTGTTCTCGTCCTGCAGTAGCCTGAAGGTCGTCCCTGTGGGGATGAGCCGAGGAATAAAGAAGCTAATGCAAGAAAAGTTCCCCAATATGAGCAAGTTTGAGGATATCACTGAACTGCTGGTGAAGTAAGATTCTTTTACTTCTCGCGGCACTGAAAAAAGTAGATTGCTTCCATTTTACAAAAGTAAAAATGTATCTGAACTCTTTATTTAACAACTCTTCAGGGGAGCGAACTTGTCTGAAAGTGAAGCCGAGCAGGACGGCGAGCACAACATAACGGAGCTGCCACAGATGTATTCCGGAAGAGGCAACATGCCGTCCCAGCAGAGCGCTGTCCGTTTGACCGAAGTGCGTACGAAGCGACTAGAATACGTCAAACTCCTCCACTCCGTATGGATCAGTTGAACCCGTTTCATTTTTCTCCTTTTAGATCGGTCCTCGAATGACGCTGCAGCTGGTGAAGATCCAGGAAGGGATGGGAGACGGGAGCATTCTTTACCACTCCATGAGTGAGTGAATGTTTCTCCCAGCTTGTTTCTGCTTCAAATGTCCAGATGAACATGATGACAATAGCATTATGAATTCTATGATTTATCTCTACAAGTAAACGCTTACTGATTCATCCTGAGTTCTTTATTTGCCTCATGCACATTTGGCACAAACCGTTTCTCAGTCTGGATTTTTTTTTTTTTTGTGCCAGTTTCCAAGACAGAGGAAGAAATACAGGAGATCCTGAGGAGGAAGGAGGCGAAGATGAAGGAAAAGGAGGAACGCAGGAAAACACAGGAGCAAAATGTGGCGACGAAGAAAGAGAAACGAGAAGAGAACAAGTAATTTGAACGTAAAATTATTGGGCAATTTTCTTTCTCTTTATTAATACTTGAAGTCTGTAAAATATTTTCATCTTGTAAGGAAAAAGAGTCTGGAAGGCATAAAAAAGAAACAAGCTGAAGCCGAGGAGGACAGTGAGGTGGAAGATCCAGGGATGCAGGACGATAGGCCAGCTGCTGTTGAATCTGATGATGATGTGGAGTACTATAGACAGGCTGTGGGGCAAGAACCAGATGAAGGTGAGTATTCAAGTCAAACAGCCGTGCACCGTTTGTTGCACTAGTCTTGCTTTAAATCCTTAAAACATATTTCTCCACAATGCAGATATGTTTCCGGGGGCCAAGAAGAGGCGGCGTCCAGAGAAATCTCACGACCGAGCCAAGAAGAGAAAGCTGTCCCCTGGTAAATCAAAACAACCAGATTCTAAATCACCAAAAAGAAAAGGTGCAGTTGGGCAGCACAGAGACAAAACGGGAAAAGCTCCTCATGGAAAAGGCTGGAAGAAATCTAAAGATGAGGAGAAAGCATTTGGGAAGAAAAAGCGGCCTCCAGGAAAAGCATTTGGCTCTAAGAGATCTGGAGAGAGGGAAAATAAATTTTCACGCAAAAACTTTGATGGAAAGAGAAACAAGGACAAAACGTTTCAGACAAAAGGTCACAAAGGCAAGTCTGGCCTCAAGAGGAAAGGTGCAGGTGGAAAGCAAAGCTTCACACGGACAAAAGGAAAGCGCTGAACTTTGTTTTTCCCCTTCATTTGGACTTTGGGTGTAGTACCTTCCAAAGGCAACAGAAGGCAGCAAATGTATTTGCTCTTACTGCTTAAGTCTGAATAAATGTTATTGGACAGTTTCAAATGAACAAATTGTAAAAAAAAAAAAAAAAACTACAGAAATGTTCATCAGTTTATAGTTGTTGACTTCAGAACAAAAATAAAACCTTTTTTGATTAAATAACAGCTCTGAAGTTCTTGTCTTTCATTGATTTGTACATTTCATTAATGTTAAGTATTCTAATATAAAATAGTGTTTTTGCTTTAGATTAACTTCATTGGGAAGATTTTTTTTTTTTAGCTTCTCACTGTAACCCAATAGTGGAGAATCAAATTTGAAGAACAAAGAATTAAGCATTCAACAGTTAAAAGTGAATGTAAAGCATAAGGATGGGAAAATGATGGTTACATATTTGGTGTTATCAATAATCTGATGCCATTTTATAAATTTCTCTGAAAGTAAAGTAATCTGAACTATTGAAGCTAAATTGGAGTACAAATCTAAGCAAAGAACTGCACTGCAAGGAAAAACTAAAATCTAGATTAAGATGTACAGTATGTTACGACTAAAGAACACACCATGAAACCAGAACGTTCTGGCAATCATTTGTAAATGCTGCTGAAAATATTTGAACACTGTCAGATCTAAATGTTATCTAAACTAATGAAAATGACCTTTGCACATAACATTTTGCTGTCATCTGTATTTGAGGGCAAGCAACACTCTAAAAATAAAATTCAAACCACTTCCTTAACCAGCCTTGAAGTGAGTTTACATCCTTTTTTTATGATCGGTACAGACGGCATTCTAATAACTGAATATCTGCTTCTGCACTCAGATGTTTTAGAAATGGTTTTTTTTGTTCAATGCTGCAGTCAGTGGCTCCACTTTCAAATGCAGCTTTGCTCAGAGAATTAGTCACAACCCTAAAAGAGTAAATGCTTCATTTTGCCTTTTATTTAGGCCATAGTAGGCTTTAGTAGGCAACATGGTTGCATATATTTTCCACTTGCAAATAGTTATTCTACCAAACTAGTTTCTGATTTTGATTATTTTTTATTTATTAAATGTGCATTTTTATTATTATTTTGTAATTTAAGTATTTTTATTCCATGTTGTGCATTCCCACTCAAAATCTGCAGACGGTAATCGACCATCTCTTCATATTTAGTCTTTAGTACAAAGTCGCTTTTTAAACAAAGTTCTGACATGAACTAGGCTTTTGTATTGTAATATTGGCAAGTGGATGGTGCTGGTGTCGTCACAGCTCAGTTTTCCTTCTGCATCTTGCACAATGCAAGCCAGAGCATAAGGAAGTGAGTCTTGTGTTATTCTGAGCTGTTCATCACTCACTTATCAGCGGAGGATGATCGAGGAGCAATTCCTGTCTTCAGCCTTTTCACCAACAAAATAAAGTTTGCATGTCTGCCTTTTGGTAAGCTGAAGTTATTTTTACTTCTTGATTGAAATCTGTGTAGACTTAATGCCTTACTCCATTTTTATTTCTTAGAGAAAACAGGATGGCAGTCAACTTCTCTGAATGTGAGAAGTTTCAGATTGGCCTGCTCCCTACCATGTACGGGGTTGAGTTTGTGGTGGCCTTGGCAGGAAACACGTTTGCCCTGTGGCTGCTGCTCATCAAAGAAAAACGCAACTGGCACTCCGGTGTTGTCCTCTCCTGTAACCTGGCCATCAGTGACCTGCTGTACATCCTCACCCTGCCTCTGCTGATTGTCTACTACGCACTGGGGAAACACTGGCTGTTCGGCGAGGCTGTGTGTAAAATCGAGAGGTTCCTTTTCACCTGCAACTTGTATGTGAGCATTTTCTTCATCATGACAATAAGCGTGAACCGCTGCATAGGCATCGTGTGCCCGTTCTTCACCCGCTTGTATGTGGAACCTTTTCATGTCAAAGTCATCAGTGCCATCTTATGGATTATTGTTGGAGTCATCTCGAGCCCTATGCTGAAGTTTGCTTCTCTTTGTCAACACAGTTACAATAACAACACGTTATGTGTGGCTTTCTGTCACCAAACGTCTGACGACAGGTCGGACTTTATCTACAGAGTGTTCCTTGCTGTTTTTGGCTGTCTTGTTCCTTTCATAGTAACTTTTACTTCTTACTGTCTGTTGTTTCGGGTTGTGTGGAAAAATGTCAACATAACGACACTTGAAAAGCATAAAGTTGCCTTGTTAGTCTCATCAGTGATTGTCCTCTATGCTGTTTCCTTTGTGCCCTATCATGTCTACCAAGTCTATCATCTGTATTTGAGGAAAAGTGACCCCAAGAGCATAAACTGTTGGGTCTACAAAATGTACCAAGTGTCCAAGGGACTGGCAACGCTGAACATGTGTATCCATCCCATACTCTACATGGCTGTGTTTGACAGTATTAGAGTAGCATGCTGTGGAAAGAGCTCAGAAGACAACCCAGAAGGATGAGGAAGTAGAGCCTGGTTTCAGACTAAACATAACTTTGCTGCATGTATCTTTGTAAGATGCCTAAATGTCACAGCTCTGTGCTAAATACATTTAATCACATCTGTTTGTAATAAAAATTTTCATTTTTTTTCAAAGTTTTCCTCATTTTATTCTTTACATGTAATTTATACAAATGGGATCAAATGTGTTTTCACTTTTTTGTCAAACTTAATGTTTCAGGTCATGCAACAAGTTTATATATCAGATAGAGTAAACACAAGATGTAGTTTCCTTCCTGCAACTTGCAGGAAAATAAAATAATTACCATTATATTGTAAATGTACTGCAATGAACCAGGAGAATTTCTTACAAAGGAGTTCATAGTTAACCTCTAAAGCTACATGTGGCTGACAAAGAAGCCCAAATTATCCGCATTCTACATCCATAGTACTAATATGCTAGTTTGGATTGTCTTTTGTTTATTAGTACAGGGAACTGAATTTTGTCCATAAACTTTTATTTTTGAAAGAATTGGCATCACGTTAGACCTTTATTGCGAAGTTTCAGTGCCGGAAGTATGTGCTGCAACTTCGCGGTGATCCTCTTGAAGCTAGGCTAACGGAGAGGATGCCGTCGATTGAATACGACGAGTAAGTTTCACTAGGTTTAACTGTTTCCGACTGCTTTTACAGTATTTTACGAATATAAAACTGAATTTCCAACTCTGACTTCTAGCTCCAAGCCCAGCTGGGCCGACCAGGTCGAGGAGGAAGGAGATGAAGGTAAGGAGTATTTTAGCTTGTGGAGCTAACGTTAGCACAGCTCCGGTAGTTCGCAGTCCGCCAGAGGAGAGTGAGGCCCGGCTAGGCGGCTTCCACTTCCACGTGGTTGTAGGGCATTAAAAGCAAGTTAAATGTAACCACTGACTGATCGGGATAAATAGCTTTAAAGCGATATTTGTCAAACCTTTTTCTAACGATCCAAAATGGATCAATTGCTATCAGATAATTAGAAAGCGGACATGATGACAGGGACCGAGGCAGTGTTTTCCAGCATGTTTAAGGGCTGTCTACGGAAGGCTAGACAGTTATGATAGACATAGGCCACTGCAAATTGATTAATATTTAGCTTAATTTGTCAATATATTCGTTTTGATATCTGGACAAAGCTAAAATAGGAGACATGACAACAGATGGAGAAGTTCAGCTTTCCTTTCGACAGTTTGACCACGAATAATTTTAACTGGTGATTATATTGTTTTCTTTATGATTGTCCGACATGTCACTCATGTCTTATTCATGGGGATTTTTAAAAGTTTACTTTGAAGATAACTGTTGAAGAATCTTCCCGAAGTCTGTAGATTTGGAATAAAAAACTTTTCTTTTTCAACAGGCACTCTACCATCTCCTAAGGAAACCATTAAAGGAAACATAAAAACTGTCACTGACTATAAAATAGATGATGACGGAAAAAAATCCAAGGTAATTATTTGATCACATTACTTCACACTTAAAGTGAAAATATGCAATAAATCCATGATTTTATATATATTATTTTGTTATAGTGGTACTTTATTAATAAAATTATATTTAGTATGTATTTTTTTGTTTGTTTTTGGTCTAGATTGTGCGGACCTTCAAGATCGAGACACGGAAAGCATCCAAAGCTGTTGCCAGAAGGAAGGTTTGTATCGAAGGTGCATTCACCTATTGAATGATCAGCGGTAAAAGTCCCAAATGATGTAATATTTTTTCACTCTTTTATTGCAGAACTGGAAGAAATTTGGCAACTCTGAGCGTGATGCACCAGGTCCCAATGTTGCTACCACTACAGTTAGCGACGACGTCTTTATGACCTTTATATCCAGCAAAGATGTGAGAATCCGTTGCACTTATTAAACCCAGTGTTGTTCACAGCTTAATAATGGAACAATAACTTGCGGCATCCATAAAAGGATGAGAGAACACTTTACAGTGGATTAGATAAAATGTTTTAGTAATCTGAACTTGCCTTCATTTGACTTTGTAAACAACTCTACAAACATTCTCACCTTGCTAATTAAATTAGTAAGAAAAATGGAGTAATAATCTCTAACATACGTTGTGCAGAATCTGTAACTTGTCCCTGAGTTGCTAATTTCTCTCATTTTTGCAGGACTTAAATGCTCAAGATCAGGAAGAAGATCCCATGAACAAACTTAAGGGACAGAAGATTGTGTCCTGTCGTATTTGTAAAGGCGACCACTGGACAACCCGCTGTCCATACAAGGACACCCTAGGTCCCATGCAGAAGGAGCTGGCTGAACAGCTGGGTCTTTCTACTGGGGACAAAGAGAAGTCTCCTGGCTCTGGTACTATTTGTTCACTATTTAATACTCAATATTATCATTATTATTTAAGCGTGGTTGTGAATTAAAACGGCTTGCTCTTGTGTTTTACCAGCTGAACCAGAACCTGTGCAGCCTGCGCAAACCAAGACTGGAAAATACGTTCCCCCGAGTCTGAGGGATGGAGGAACGCGAAGAGGAGAGTCTATGCAGCCTAACCGCAGGGGTGAGTATTAGTGAAGGCACAATGACTTTCTGCATTTCAGTTCTTGAGCAGCATCTAAATATTAATCTGATTAAACACCGAATGATTGACCCTTACAGCTGATGATAATGCCACAATCCGTGTGACCAACCTGTCTGAGGACACCCGTGAGACCGACCTGCAGGAGCTTTTCAGACCATTTGGCTCCATCTCAAGAATTTATCTGGCGAAAGACAAGAATACCGGACAGTCCAAGGTTGGCACTCACTGTTTTTCTGTCTCTGCTGTGTTGATTACCGTTTGTCATCATTGTGCATTGGGATTTTATAGACTATGACCAGAAATGACAAGCACCAGTTTTCTGATCTAATGCTATCGTTCCTGCAGGGATTTGCTTTCATCAGTTTCCACCGGCGGGAGGATGCAGCCAGAGCCATCGCAGGCGTGTCAGGATTTGGATATGATCATCTTATTCTCAATGTTGAATGGGCCAAGTGAGTTTACAGTTAATTTTGTGTATTAAATTAACAATATGCTTTTTTATTGCTAACTTTTATTTTCTCTTTGCAGACCTTCAAACAACTGAGGGATACATTAGACTTTCAACATGCCAGATTTTGTCACTGTAAAGTGTGACTATGATCTAAATAAAGATAAACTGTCACTATCTGCTTGTTGTATATCCTTTGGCTTTGGCAGAGATTATAATATAAAGTTTTGTTTTACTTAAATAAAGTATAAGCTAAGTTTTATACCTAGACTTAGCTGTTTATAGTTTCTTAAAATTGAAAGAGGATTCTTTTTTTCTTTAAATTCTGCATAAAACTTTACCTGAGAGGTGAGCTCTTAAATACACAGGAGTGGCTGTAAACATTCATAACATGACTTGGAATTTAAGTTATTTCAGTAATTACAAAAGGATAACCTTAATAGATCTTAAGTTTATTTTTGATTGTGGCTTAGTTCTTGAAAACCTAAATGTCTGTTCAGAAAATTATGGGCAGCCTGATCATGGTGAAGACTTAACTTCTACAGTTGTCCAGCTTTCTGTCACTGCCATGGGCTGTACAAGCCATTAATCACTGGTAGTATTCAGACAAATTGAGTAAGAATGTACTACTAACCAAGATAATCAGTCTTGATGGGATGGTAAACCCATTCTAAAGATTGGAGGTTATCAAGGTGTGGGCTGCCTCACAGACATCAAAAATATGGTCCAGATTCTCTGTTAAACCAAAGACATTAGAGGAGGAAATGGATGGGAGTGAGGCTCAGTGGTCCAAAATCATTTTCAGACAAAAGTAATTTGGAAGTTAAATTGTGGACAGAGTGAGGTTCCACAGTTTGAAGTTTCCACAGATTATTTGGGTAGCGTCTAATCTGGCATTGTCCATGTTTTATGAATTCATTTAAAGCCCTTCTTGTTTCCCTCTACCTTAAAGCTGACTTGGCACCTTCCCTTACTGGGGTTTTAGATTTCAGGCTATAGCCCATTATTACCTAAATAAATAGAAAAATCAGTATGTAGTGAAGCTATACACTAAGAAGTTTTAGATTTACTGAAATAAATCATCTTGACTTGTTAGTTAAATTTGTTCCAGCTATTGCTGATTGCTGAGCTGGATGTGTGTGAAAGATGGTAGGAAACCCAAGCATCTTGAAATAGTTAGTTTGGGTAAAAACCTTGCAGCACAGCTAAATCTATAATGAAACCAAGAAATGAAGTGGCAAACTATATGTTTTGCAATTTTTAAAAGACATGTATATGCTTAGAAGTTGGAACTAAATCACAAACAGAAAATTATAATCCACTTATTCATTAAATTTAATTATGTTGAAATATGTAAGGAGTAGATGCAGATGTAAATACCAAAATATTTTTACTATTTGGTGGACATACAGTATAACTTGTCTATACAAAGCTGCATCCTCGTTGCTGGTATTAATGCACTGCTCCATTCAATCACATACAATTTCAGAAGGACTTTATTTGAAATATTACATATAAAATCTACATACAATTTATTCCACATTGAACATTTGACAACATGAATAAAAACAATTAAGATTCAATATGGAATGATTACTACATAGTACATAGTGGCCACTTGGTGACAGTGAAGTCAAGATTACTTAAAAAGTATTCCAACATCAGCATTAAAACCTTTAAAACATGGAAATATAGAAGTTAATCAGAGACCTCCATCTTCTCTTGTTTGATGTCTGAAAAAAAAAACCTGAATAAGTTTAAATGGTAAATGCAGGTTTGGAGAAATAAAAGCAGACAAACCAAATTACCCACCTGCTGTAGCTTGTTCCTCCTTCATCCTGTCTGAGATGCATTTCTTAATCTCCAGGCCGATGGCTCTGGAGAGTGGAGGAGGTACAGCATTTCCAACCTGGGAAAAAGAAAACACATTTCTGATCATGCTGATAAAGAGTTTATTATTTGTTTATTATTATCAAGACCCTTGATAATTTAATCTCCTAATGTTAAATTGTTTGGGAACATACCTGTCTGTGTTTGTCCAAGATGTTTCCAAAAAAGCGGTAGGTGTCGGGGAAGCCCTGAGAGCGAGCGCACTCCCTCACACTGACAACTCTGTGCTGCTCTGCATGCAGAACACGGCCCTGTAGTTACAGGTTTGGGTTAAAATCACAAGGAAAGACAAAAAAAAAAGATTTATTATTATATAGAAGCACCTAGATCTTACTCAAAGCCATGAGTAAGATCTAGGTTACTAGATCTTACTAGTTCTGTTCTCATAGTTTTGAGAACTGAACATTCTCAAAACTATGGAAGGTATTAGATTAATACTTTTAATGATTAGCCATAAAAATCTGTTCCAGAGAGAGAACATACCTGCTTCCCCATGGGTTCAGGGTTGGTAACGGTTGTGCTGAAGAAACCGTCCCACTCCAGTCTGCCGTACAGCCCGGCCCAGTGATTGTGGCGGTTCCCAGTATGGGGCAGACACCAGGGGATCAGCGTGTTGAACTGCCTGTCAGCAGAATCGCAGGTTTTCCCTAAAATAACCAGACATTTCTTCAGCTGGAGATCATCATCAATTCTATTAGAAATCAAGTAAATGAACCTTACATACCTCCTGCACAGGTGCAGACTCCTCTGAGAGCACCGGTGCTGCTGCGTCCGTTCTTCTTATCATGATGCGTGTAACGTAGCTTCTTCGTCGTGGTGCCGTCTTTTAACCGAACTTCAATGTTGGGCAGATCTCTCCAGTCGGAGCCCGGAGCCAGAGGGATGTGACGCATCCTGGCCTCAACCAGAGCACTCATGTCCTGAAAACAGAAATTAGTATTTAACAAGAGCAGCAGTAATTTGTGATGAGGTTATGTGAAAACTAAAATATAGCTTACCTTGCAAATATGGTCTCTGAGAATGGGCTGGTACTGCGAGCCTCTGATCTGCCTCTGGAACCAGGACTGAGGTTCTCCGTTGTAGGAAATCTCCAAAGAAGCAGCACCATTGCGAATCTCGGGCAGGTCAGACATGGTGTCCCGGACTGTGATGGTCCTGTAGATGCCACCGTTCCCTCTGATCCACAACAGAACAGTTAGATCCACAAGCTTTCGGGAGATCTGCAGACCTGCATAGGTCGAACTTTTTTGTTTTTTTTTACCGCGTCACGTTGCTGACGTATTTCTTCTCATCGACCGCCACGGTAAGCGAGCACGCTCTGGGAGCAAACACGTGGAGAGGCTCAGGGTAGCGAGGAAGCTTCTCTCCTGGAGCAGCAGCCAGGATGATTGCCCTGCGGCGGGTCTGAGCAACGCCATACTGACCGGCCTGATGAGCAGGAGAAAACAGAGCGCCAATCTGGTTTAGCCTCACCAGGACAGCTTCACACATCCACAACAGAAATGGAGCGATCTGAATGGTGGTACCCACTTGAAGGACTCCAAAGGTGCACTGGTAGCCCATCCGCACTAGGCAGCGCAGAGTCAGCTTCAGGACCATGGAGTTCTTGAAGGATACAAAGTTCCTCACGTTTTCCAGCAGGAAGAACTTCGGCCGGTAGTAGTCGCAGTAACTGCATGAGGAGCCATTCAATCAGCAATCCAAACTGGATCGTCTTCTATGTAATATTATTCATGGCTAGTCAATAAGACACTCACCTCAGATAGGACACCACGAGTGAGTTTTTGAACTTAGAATAAGTGCGAGAATTGAAGCGATTCATTCCACTGAAACCTTGGCAAGGAGGTCCGCCGCACAACATTTCTACATCTCCCTTCTGAGGCAGCTTTTGGCCAAGGGAGTTGGTCTTTTCTCCAGACATGACCAGCTTAAGAAGGACATTACAGTCCTCTGTGAAAACTGTGGTGCCAGGATTGTTGAGTCTGAACGCCTGTGCAGCAGGCTCCCACATTTCAATAGCCCAGAGGGTCTCGGAGATACCTGAAGGAAACACAGGGTATCTGTAGGCTTCAGCAAGTCAGATTTAAGTCTTTTTAAGACCTTTTGGAATTAAAGTTAAGACAGTAAAAACTATGTAGGGAATCCTGCTGGTTCACATGGGCTGGCAACAGAAGTTAGCCAGTGGCAAAAACAAATGTCAATAAAACTGATGATAATTTTGCACTTATCCATAATGGAGGCAAAAAATAAGCTAGCTAGCTAACAAGGGTATATTAGCAGCTAATTAGCGGCTGCCTGGAGTCATAGAATGCATTGAAGACGTCTGAATGCGACTAAAACTACAAACGAGATTGAATAGTATTACTACAACACTCAAGAGCTGTAATTAGCATATTTAAGGCCAACTTACATTCTTTAAAATGAACTTAAAACCTTTTAAGGTCTTAATTTTAGGAACATGAATTTAAAACCTTTTAAAAATATACAGACACCCAGCAACAAGAGCAAATTCTGGGCAACACATTTGTGTGTTTGATGAAATATTCTGGTAACTGAAATGCAAGATTAACCTACCAGCCTGGTGGAAGCCTTCAGAAAGTCCACCACAGCCAGAGAAAACATCAAGGGTGCGATATTTTGGTACTTTAAGTGCCTGTGGTTCCATGCGAGACTCTTGTGGTTCTTGTGATGCTTTTCCTTTGCCTTTACCTGATAAGTGTAAAGTGAAATATCGGTCAGCAACAAATTCAAGAACATCCAGATCTCATGTAGGCCTTTATTTATTTTTTTTCAAAAACCAACCTTTTCCTTTGCCCTTCCCCTTCCCTTTATGAACACAAGAGCGGGCATGGTTAGGAGGATCTTCAAAACTCTTTGATTTAGCGTTGTAAGCCTGTAAGAGAGAACAAATATCAGACATATGCTACACTGAAGAGATGCTTAATTCAGGCAAATTTGAATTGACAACAGAAAAAAAGAAGAGGAAATAGACGTACCTCCAGGAAATAGAAGCGGTCCGGTCCACCGCTGGAGTAATCTTGGACAGATTCATTCAGGTCTTCTGCGTACTCTACTTGACAGCGTCCAAGTACCTCAGACATGCTAACCGTCACTTCCTCATCACTCCAGTAGAGCTGATTGATGTCTGTATGGTAACTGGCTTTGACGCCTCTGTGTGTGTTCTCCGGCCTGATTATTTACACAAATATCTGTTAGTTCTTCACTCTTTTACACAACAAGACCCTTAAAGATCCTGAAAATGAATGAAACGTGTACCTGTAGAACTTGTAGAGCCTCAGCTTGACCTCTGAGGTGTCTGATTTTCCATTGCTGCGGCGATGACAGAAAATCTCTTTGATGCGGCCAACACGGAAAGGCTCTGGGGCATCCAGGTTTGACCCCTTAATGTAGTCTGAAGACTTTCTGTAGTACTCCGGATACAAATCTTCATCCACATCCTCTTTTCTGTGGGAGCGCTTCACCGGACTGGCTGGTTTCACACTTAAAAACAGGAAAAGGTGAATCACATGATGGTTTAGGTAACAGTCTTAAACTGAGAACTTCAGTTGTTTTCTAGATCACCTAGAAATCAAATAAATATAGATATAGATACATTTGCATGCTTTTTCATAGTTTTAAATACCATAAATCACTTTGTTGCACTTTGCTGCATAAAAGGTGCTCTACACAAAACAGCTATTATGGACCATGACCCACATTTTAACCATGTCAATTATTAGATCAGTTAGTCTACCACTCAAGTCAATCCTGAATAAAATCGAGACAATTTCTCATAGACCATTCGATAACTTGCAGGTTGCTTGAATGACATCTTGTTTTTAGTCTATAAAGTACAGAACAATGAACCAAATTGCCTGACAGAATTGCTTGTAAGGTCACATCAGAAACTAGGAATGGTACCGAAGCACTACAATCATGAAATTGATTAGCGTTTTGACAAGTGTTGGTTCCTTTTGCATAATTTACTGTAGCTTTTCCATAAAAGTCAAAAGGTCAGTGATTGGTTGGCTTCCAACAGTTTGTTTGCATCTCTGTTCTCAGTCACTGGACTTCTAATTGCACCAAATATAAATCAAGTTCATCTCCAACAGCCCTCTTATTACTGCCCGATACCATAGTGTCAGGCAGTAATAACTACCCGCTAGTGCTACAGAAATCTACTCATTTTGTTACCTAAAACTGAAGGCTTCAGGAGGCATGTAGACGCTGTCTCCAACCCTGAATTGTTCTCCCTTGAAGCAGGCCAACGCATACAGAGCCTTGCTGTCACTGTCCTCATTCTCCAGGGGTTCAAACGCTCGAGGTACTTCCTGCTCATCTCGCTCTTTAGTACGGGCGCAGCTGCCACAGAATCTAAATGAAAACATAACCAATGTTAATGAAACATCATAAAAAGCTAGAAAACTAAAGTAGTAATCCTTGGCATTATTCGATGCCAAACAAGTTCTTTTACATGCCTTTTTATTAATCTTACTGAACAGGTTAAAATTTAAAAAGCCATTTACCTGAGCTTGCAGTCTACCGATTGTTCAGTCTTAGGAGGAGTCTCAAACCGAGCAAACTCTGTGTCATACCAGAACTGATAGAAGAAACTCTTCCCATCGTCATCAATCACCTTCAGGTCAACATCCACCCCACCCTGAAATAAATGGACCCTCTAAATAAACAATTCAGGACAAAATGCAATACATAGTTCATTAAGACCACCAACTGACCTCCATGAACCAGTTGTTTGATGGAGCTTTGTACATGACGTTCACTTTTCCCTGTACATAATTGAGCAGCATGTCTTCACATTCATCGACGATAACCAGCTCCAGTGGATCAGAGGACTCTCCGAGGACTGTGTGGATCCCACGGAGGAACCAGTGGGCATGAAACATCTTCCCATTATTGTCCTCCCACAATGAAGTGATCCTGAAAAGAAATATCTCATTAGCTATAAACAGGTTAGACTCCTTGTGGTGTTAGAGGACATAAAGAGATGTCATACCTTGCCAGATACAGAGGAGTGGACGGATCTTCTGATGAAACTGAGACGCAGTCTCCCACTTCCAGCACTTCATCGTTCAAGGAGACCTTCTTGTAGTACTGCCTCTTCCCTGCGGTCTGAAGAGAATCAGAGTTAAAACCCATGCCCACACCAGCACTCCTATTTGACAAAAACCTGAGGTGCTTTATAAGGAAAACTGTAAAAAAAAGAAAGAAAAAAAAAAACACTTCACACTGGATATCTTATGATTATTTAAAAGAAATTATGTATGTTTTGCAAATAACCAGCCTGGGTTTCTGTCCTAGAAAGCACTACAATCATGAAATTGATTTGAGTTTTGACAAATCTGCCTCACTTCATGGTGACCATTTTCATTAAACCTCAAAATCGAGCTACAAATATTAATAGGAAACTGTAAATCGTGTCAAAGGAAACATGCTTTACGACAACTTTCAGCCTGCAACTGCTGGTTGCCATGCATGTTAATGGCAATGCTGCTGCCACCTGCTGGCAGAACGCAGGTATCACAGCACATCTAAACTCCCAAAATCTCAAGCAGTGAATCTTGTTTTGTTTTTTTGTCATTATGCAGATTGCGTTTGACAGAAAATCCAACCCTGTTGTCACAAAATTAAATCCTACCTCAACAGGCTCACCAACCCATGCAAGTTTGGACTGGGTCTGTCTCTTTTTCTTGGTTTGAAGAACCTTTTTGGTCTTCTCTGCTGGAACATCTTCCTCCTCAATATTCTCATCATCCTCAGCCTCCTTTACAGCAAGGTTTGGACATCTAAGGGAAAAGAATTACAAAGTCTAACATGTTTAACATTAAAACAGCAAGAGCAAACTGAGATCAAAACCCCCAAAAAAACAACTAAATTTGTGTTTTGTTTTGCTGCTTTAACATCCTCACCTTCTCTGCTTACAAGCTTGCTTGCTTTTGCCACTTCCTCCAAATTTGATCATATCCTTACAGGCTGTGCACTTGCCACAGTCAGGAGACTGGCACACCTAGAGACGGGAGACAAAATCAAACGTTTTATTCATGTAGAAGTGCAGTGAAGGATCACCATAGCTTGGCGTAAATCAGAGCTTCTCCAACTCACTTCGCAGACTCCACAGCGCTGCCGTTTGACTCCTCCCTCCTTATCATTCTGCTCTATCTGATCAGCGAAGAAGGCATCGAAAATCTGGTAGACCATCTTGGTTGTGGTGGCCTTGGTTGGTCCCTTGCTGTCCTTCTCTATCTTAGTTGGGTGGCGGATGGTCTGTCTTCTGGCTGCTCTCCTGTCAACAGAAGAAAGTTATTTAATTTAAAGCTGTTGTTTTGGTTTCACCTCATCGCACGTGAAGTGATGACATTGTGATGCTTCTGGCCGTTAAACCCCAGCGTCAGGCCATGCAACGCAACAAGCAAAGAAATGAAACACACACTCTAGATGGAAAAAGCATTTTGAAGTGAAAGTATTGAATGTGGAGAATCTGATTTTAAAGATGAAAATTTAATAAATCAGCTACTGTTTTCTTCTTCTAGAGACAAACTATTTTTTATGAACTACCAGTTTACACATCTCAAACCAAAAGTGAACACATTAATGTAGCAAAAACTAGACTGCTATACAAACTTGCTGCTACGGCCTGAAACCAAGTGTACATTTCACTGGCACCAATTCACACACCTACCTGATAAAAAAATGCTATACTTAAACTAGGAAAATAACTTGGTATATAAAGCAAAACCGTGGTTAAAAACAAAATGCTAGCATGAACTATGGTATGGATCTTTGAGCATCAAGCTTTGGAATGTTTCACATGAACACAGCCACAAACAAGCTAAATTCAACCACAGTAAAGCCTACCTACCAGTACAGCTGCATGCTGCATTAGGAAATGTTAAAGGAATATTAGACTTCTGGGAGACAAGGAGTGAGGAGTGTGAATACACGAATACAAAAGTAGTAAAAAACAACAGCTTGTTTATAGGAGCTTTCATTGTCAGCTCATGGTCACAGATCTTTACCTCTTTCCCAGGGTGACTCCTGCCAGTTTGATCAGATCTCTCATGCAGGGAGTAACAATGATTGGCTGCTCATCTGAGTCGCCGGCCTCATCGTAACTCTCCACTTGCTCCACCACAAACTGGGCGTGGCGCAACAAGGTGTCTTCAGTGAAGCAGTTGAAGTTCAGTCCTGCTGGAGGGACGGTGGTCTGCAGGAAACAGGCAAAGGCGGTCAGCGCTACATCACAGCACAAAAAACCCAAAGTGCTCAAATTTCACGCAAGAGCTCACCTCAATCTTGTTGAGAAGATCTTCGTAGGTGGCGTCTGGGTTCTTCTGGAGGAATTCCACCACAATCTTGCTCATGTAGATTTTCTCCTGCATCAGTGCGAAAATGGGAGCGTACTCCTCACTGGGCTCCATCAGGATGTAATCGGCAAAAGCTGCACAAATGAAGATGATGTTAGCAAGTCACTTAAACAGTGTTAGGCATTTGGTAAGAAGAGGAGAACTTACATGTTGTGAATCCAATTAAAGCCTTTTCTCCTCCATCGAAACCAGTTATCCACCAGGCGTTGATGGGTCCAAGCTTTCTGGCAAAAACACCGCCTGAGTCGAAGAAAACGGAGAATAATTTGTAGAGTTACAAGCAACCAACAAAAGGTTTACGTCTTGAAGGAAACCGTCGTACTGGTTAAGCCCGGGCTGTCGTCATAGATTGGTTTCACATAGCAGCTGAAGTAAAGCTCCACGTTCTTCTCAATCAGCCCAGAGTCAAATGGGCAAAGATGGCCATGCTTGTCGTACACACTGCAAAGAAACACCACACGACTTAGTCAAGAACTATCACAGAGCACACAGCAGCTTGGATCCAGACCGGATCCCCTACCTGAAGTTTGTGATCCGGTGTTGTGGCAGATGGTCGTAGCTCTCAAATCCATCCTCATTAGCCTCAAACAGCGACAAACTCTCATGTGTTAACATCTCTGGCTCTTCAAGCTGAAGGTGGAAGTTAAAAATAGTCAGGTTTGGAATTAAACGCCACCCTGACGGGCTTTGACCATCTGAAACCACGAAGCTCTCACCGCGTTATCAGGATCCCCTTGAAACATCTTCAGATCTGGATCATCCAGATACTGCCTACAGTCAGGGCATTTAGGAGGTGGCGTCTGGAGAGAAAAAAAAAAAAAAAGTCAAAGGAAAACGCTGAAGCTGTTCATGTTGTTACAAACCACAGCATCAATGTTTAAAGAAGCACCTCAATACCTTTGCAGCAGGTCCTGGTTTAGTAATCTTGGATTTCGACTCCTCTGGAGCAAGTCTGCAGAAAACAAGTCAAAAGTTGGAAATAATGAATTCACTCCAGGAGTAGAAAAACAATAAATAAATCTGGATAGGTAAGGACTTACTTTTCATCAGAATCCACCCTGAGGCGTTTCTCCACCTGAGTCTGCAACACAGTGCAAAATAGATTTTAACAAACACTCAAAGTCCAACCCTGATCAGACATTCATATCTGCTGATCAATAAAATCATCACCTCTTCAGTGTCGTCTTCTTTCTGCGCTTCATTTATTCCATTGATAGCTTCTCCGTTCAAGTCCTCAGATTTGCGTTTCTGACTGTAAAGCAAATCCATTTTAATGTCAGCCACTTCCTGAGAGAAATAATTTGACTCTCCTTTTTCTTTTCAGAACCCATGAAGCCGATACGTACACTTTAGAGAACATTGACAAGATGGTTGGCTGTTTGCCACTGTTTCTGGTGACTCTGGTACTGGTCGGTGATTCTACAAAATAGTTAAAAAAAAATTAAAAATGTCTCTTGAAACATTCATATTTTGTGACTCAAGCTCTTGAAAAATCAGAATTTGCTGGAATAAGTGTTAGACTAACTTTTAGTTTCAGAGTTTGCCTTGCTCCTGCGTCCACCTTTCCCTTTGAGAGCAGGTGGTGACTTGGTTTCTGTTTCTTCCTGTTCTGTCGCCATATTTACATCTTCGTCCTCTTTATCTTTATGGGAGCCATTAACAAACCCATTCGCCTTGCCATTCTGCTCCACGCCGTCCTCATGCGAGCCATTTTCAAGACGAAGCTCTTTGCCCAGCAAGACCTTAACTTTAGAGATGTAAACCTCCTGAGGAAAAAAAATAAAAGTTGCATGGCAGATTATAGGAGGATCTCCACAAATAAGAAAATCATGAGGGAATGAATTAGATTAAAATGACTCAAGGTTAAATATGTCAAATGCACCGTGATTTTTTTAGGATTAGTAAATATGATTATGACTTTAGTACCGATTAAAAGTTATAAATCTCTTTAAGACAAGCACAGGCAACAAGATTAACTGTAGCCAAAAGAGGACTGAACAATGATGAAGAACTGGATTCTTGATGTTTCAGGTTCAATGTGAAGCTTCCACAGTTTGTGATGATTTGGGGGAGAAATGTCCCCTTCAGCAGTTGACACAGGCTGTTTTATCAAGATCACCTCAAACACAGGGATATACTCAGCAACCTTAAACCACTGCATGCTTCCCTCAGCTGATAAAACTGTCTGGAGATTACATCCAAATAACACAGATGAGCTGAAGTCTGCTAATAAAGCACATGCCTGACCCAATAAGTGGGTGATTTTAAGGCTTCTGTGGGACTTTATGGGATGCAGGAATTAATCAGGTGTCAACAGAAACACTCTTAAGCTACCAAAGTCAACAGAAAAAAACAACACAAGTTTTCATTTTTGCAACTGAATCATTAAAACAAATGTACTTTTCAATATAGTGATATGTATTCATGTAGCTAGGCAAGAACAGAAATAAATACATAGAATCCCTGACCTTTGAGATTTCTGAATTCTTCATTTTCTCCTCCAGGTTGGTCAGCTGGTCCTGAGCGTCATCATGCAGGAAGTCCTGCACCAACCTTAGCTTCTCTTTCACCTGATCCTGAAATAACAAGTTCACAGTAATGAAAATTTCAGGTTAAAAAAAAATAAAACACAAACTTACATGACACAATTGCGTTTCCTTAATTATGTCATGTTAAAAAAAAAATCTGAAACCAAACTTAATGTTATTAGATTTTAATGAAGCAGAGGGAATAACTATTACAGCATGGGTCGCACGAAGCAGTAGTACAGTGTTATTGATTACAAACTTTACTTGCCTCTTCTGGAGAACCATCTTCATCCAGCTTCTGCAACCTATACCCAGTACACATGACAAGATAACGATACAGTTATGCCAAAGGAATAGGACGCCGACTTATATATTCTAATATTGAAATCAGGTTAACAGAGGGAAAGGGGAAAAAACATAAATAAGAAAACTTCATGAGTGGCGCCAAATCACGCACACGAACCCATCCATTGTGAGGCTAACCATGCTAGCAAGCTAATATCAGGAGAAGGAAAACCTACCAGCTGAATTTGACAATTGGCAACAAGCTAACGCTAGCTGCAGATGCTACTGCAAGCAAAGCGGCGAAGTTCAGCAGTCATAAGCAGCGGGGTAAGTGACAAATTTCCAGTCCTGCTGTTGTAACTCCCAATATAGCATTGTAGATTGCTATATACATATCACAATAGTAGCATTTTTTTTATATATATTACCATACCTCTTTCTCACGTCGTCGGGCAAAGACAAGGACGTTTTGGATGGCATCGTAAAAAGCTATTCAAAAGCCGAAAGACAAACACGATAAAACTGCTTTAACTGTTAAAACACCTAGTTGAGCCCGCTGTCATTAACCACAGCACGGCTCCACAGTGACCCGCCAGTCTGTGGACGCTTCCTAACGTGGATGCTATGTGCAGTTCGGGCGCGCAGGCCGTGTTTTCGCGCGGAATGTAACGTTGGGATTTGCGTTTCCTTTCCGGGAGCCGAATCTTTTGGCTTAGAACGCCAACAAGAGCCGACTTTTCCGTTTCCCAAATAGCTTCACTTCTTCTTGCCCTGGGAAATAACTTTTAACATGTAATTCATACATGGAAACACAATCCTAATCCTTTATTGATAATTTTTTCTCAATGCAACAATTTTAACTTGGTTGATATAAAAAAAAAGTTAGAAAATGTTGGGGGTTTTTTGTTTTTGTTTTTTTAAAATAAAGAACGTTTTACACATTTTATAGCAAATCGCATGTTAAAAGGGGTTGTGAAGTCAGGAGTGGTACGAAAAGCTGTTTTCACTGGTTGAGCTTGACTCATTTGTCCGTTTGCGAATTTGTCGCATAACTGTCTTTTGAAAAAGATTTAACAATGTTCTGTGTCTATTTTTCAGAGTGATGGATGATGGTGGCTTATTTTTAAATTGAATCTCAGCATAAATAGTTTGGAATCATTATATATTTATAGTATGTCATTGTATGTACACGATATGCAAAGTTAATGTAAAATGGCCAGTAAAAGTTTTTCGGATGGTATGTATTATCGTACGTTCACGTAATGAGCTGGCACATCCTGCCGGTTCAGTTGCGAGCGATAAAGCAGTAACGGAAACCCTGGCACTGCAACGCTACCATTACAAATACTTATGGGTAAAATACCTATATATAAAATGTACAATCTCTATTGAACAATTGAGTTGGGCTCACAAAAGCATTTTATGTGTCGAATTTAGAACTCATAAGTAGAACCGTTAATATTAGGAGGCAAAATATTGCCCAAATTATACATGTTTATAAATAAACAAAAAGCCACGGTTTCCCCCTGATGTATCACACTTGTTGAAGTCCGCTGACAGGCGGAAGCAAAAAGAATATTGTTTACTAATGGGTAATAACAGAAATATCCATCTCGGCATTTGTGATATGAACCGTTATAAAACACTTAGTATTCAAAACTTAGTTTATTTTGCAGCCCTACTTTATTGTAATTGTATATCAAACGCATTCCTAACTCCACATTTCACTTTGGCAAAAATATTTTCAAATGATTTAGGTTAAAATGAAAAGAAAAACAAAGATGGGATTTAAATGCAGGATTCCAACTATGTCTCACTGAAGTACATAGAGGTAGTGGTGACAACCCCCCCCTCAAAAGATAACTGGTTGGTTGTACATAGTGAATCAGCTGACTGTTTTTATTTAAACCACATTTGAACATTAAGCTCCTCTACCTCGAGTGCTTTACGATGCAGCTCAGTCATTCTGAGCTAATTTAGCAACGTTATGATTGTATGGAGAGGGAAGTATTGGTTCATTCATTGGGCCCAGTTTCTGAATAGGTCAGATTCTGAAATTCCTTTCTCGACTCCCCCATCTGCACTCCAAACCTTGCGGTACCACCTGCTGTTTACACAGAGAAAAATCATCCACTACCCATTAAGTAATGGCTGATTTTCCATCGGGTTCAAGAAAGTTTTAAAAAATTCTAAGGACATATATTTGAGTCATTTAGGTTTTTAACTGTGGTTCTGGTCTAATAAAAGGTTTTCATATCTTTCACTTCAGTTCACTCATCTCCCTATTCACTCCTCTGAGATTAGACTCTAGCAATATTTGCAGGGGTGGGAAACCCAAACCGCCCTCATTTCTGAGAGACCTGAACTCCTTCTCTTCCAGGTAGAGATGACTTCAGACCTTTATTTATCAGGTCTGCACTGAATAGCTGAGATGTTTTGTGCAGGAAGACACCAACGTCTGATCAGCTTACAGTTTTTCTGTAATGTATGATTCAGATCCTACCTAAATTATATTAGATATTTGTAATACAATCTGAATAAAAAAAAAGAAAGTTCCCTGATAAATGAGACCAATATAAGTAGCATTAAAACGTTTAATATCTAATATATAAATCTATCATGTAACCTCTACAACTCAATTCAAAACAAACTGGAATCTTCTGGGTGTGACATAAGTAAACAAATGGTGTGTTTATATAAATGTGAATGGCTCTAAACTTTGACCTTGAGTCACTTTCAAAACTTAAAGAGATTTTGCGGTTTTGCTTTATAGCCCTCTTCATATCAGCTAACAGATTGTTAATATGATTCAGGCCTTTTCTCTGGTTGAGCCGTCATAGAAGTGTGATATTCTTCTTTTAAGGTCTTTATTCTGTTGCTGTCTGTGGTTCATGGGGTAGGGATTCGTTTGGTAACCAGTGGGTTTCCGGTTCAACCCCCCAGTCTGTTTGTCCCTGGTGTTGTGCCCTTAGACAACTCACCCATCTTACCTGCTGGTGCCCTGGTGACAACCTCGCTTCTGGGCAGCAGTGGCTACAGTGGCTTACCACCATAAGGGTGTGTATAACCCTATTCACAAAGCTTGAAGTCATTGAACTTGACAAAAAAACTGCTAATGCAGGTAACTTACCATTTGTTACCATTCTTGTTTAACATCAGCTTTTTAGTGTCCTTCGCTGATTGGTACTTGAAACTGTTCATAATATGTCTGTTCCATGGAAATAAACGGTGCCTTAAAGTATGATGCTACAACCGCGATGCCTCACTGTGTTAAATGTGTTTTAACCCATGTTAACCCATGTCAACCCAGTATCCCAAAACCCAACAGGCTTTTGGGATACTTCAATGTGTTTTTTCTAAATTTATCTGGACTTGGATGTTTTCTGCTTTTTTGCACAGGGACTCTCCACATTACTCTATATCCTTGATAACAGCTCCTTTAATGTTGCTATAGACCTCCTACTAACTTCCTTCTGGTCTTTTAATCAATTTTGCAGTGATGTCCAGTTCTTGGTCATGTCCATGTTGAGCATTTTTCTTACCACTTCGTGATGACAGTATTCCATTATTTATCTAATGCCTCAGGAATTAATTGTATGTCATTTTTTAATTTAGGAAATTGGAAGCTCTCCACAGAGAATTAAAAGATATTTGATGTGACAGAAGTGTTGCTTTCGTAAATGAGTAGCTATTTTCTTGTTTTGTCACAAGATGGCATCATGTAACCACTATCCAAAGAAAGTCATGTGTCAGATCAACAAATAGAAGATTTTAAATATGAACACAAATATTATATACTGTCTTCATGCAATTGAATGGAAAATTTTTAAGACGGAAATGTACAGTGTGTTTTCATTGCTGGACACAAACAGGGAAATCTTATTCTTGGTGCCATTTTGTCTTAGGAGATTATTTCCTAAATAACCCCAAAGAGCACTAAGCACAGAAATAACTAACAGAGGTTTTATGTGAAAGAATATCTTTGATTTTACTAATAAAAATATTAAAATGATCATTTGTGGTTTCTGCAGGAATAAAAGTTTAGTTTTGATTTCCATTTCTTCTCCTCGGACTGGACTTTCTCCTGCGGTTCCGGTTCTGTATATATTTGTAATATATACAGATATATAAATTTTTAATAGAAAATTTAAACATTTTCTATTAAAACCTAACCTACAGGTTTCCAAATCTGGTCTAATATCTGTTAAGGCACTAAGACTTGGCAAGCGGCCCAGTAGCACAGCCTCCTGGGATTGATTCAGCCAATGTTCCCACCCAGGAATTCTGGATGTCTGACGGGAAACAGGCCGAACTCTCCCAAGGCCACTATAAGTCAGTCTCTGCCTTCACCCCAAAACTTCCCCCACGCCCCCAAAAAAAGCCTCCAGGGGGCTTTATGCTGTGCTTCTCTCAGACAAACTATCTCAAAAACAGACAGTTTTCTTCGCCACACCCCACTTCATCATCCCCGCTCTCTGCCCAGTTTCCCATCATTGCCCAGTCTTGCTTTAGCCTTTAAGCTACTGAATAATTTTATTAGGTAAGAAAGCCGTGATTAATGCCCACGCAGCATTTGCACGCACGATTCCAGGCTTTCAAGTTGAAGCTAGCGCTCCTCTGACCTTGTCAGAGCATGTTTGGATTTAATACTGCATTTTAAATACTTTGCAGATCTAGGCACAACAACAGAACATCTCTGGGCCTGCAGAGAGGCCCCAGCTGCCTCTGAATTTCTTCAAAGCCTGAAATGAAACTCGAGCACGTAGAATTTGTTTCAGTATGTCATTTATTTTATAAAACTGGAATGCTTTTAACAAAAGGTTTATGTACCTCCATTAGTGTTTAGGATTGTACCAATTTAACACAGGCAGCGTGCTACAGAACACACAAAGCTATTGCACACAAGACATTTCATACCACACAGAAAATCTTACATACTGTACAAAGATACAACATAATTACACATTGTTATTTATAATATTTATCATACAAAAACATTGACATACACTGAAATCATACAGATTAAAACACTGTTCCATCCAAAAGGGGTAAAAAGGGGGAATTTAAACATCACTGAAGCTGCCAAAGTGCTTTTCATCATTTCTACTTGGCTGTATAAATGCAAATGTTACTCTTAAAAAAAAAAACTAACGGAGAGGAAAAATTTTCAATGTCTGTCTACAGGAAGGTTAGTGTAACCCTGAACAACAGGAAACGGACAGTTGAAAACAGGACTTCCTAGATCTGGAGGAAGTTTTATGTTTTATGTCAGAGAATGAAGAAGCATTTCTCCCAGGAGGACAGATCCCTCCTGTGCGTTTGAAACCGGATCTTCTCCCATCATACAGACGCGGTGAGAAGTCGGATGGGGTCTTTGGAAAGACGAGTGGTGTTTACGCTTTTAGTTGCACAAAGCATATGGCCAGCAAAATAAACCGGGATGTTCACAATTAATTTCTTGTTCTTGGTGCAAGAAGAGTTCACAGTGAGGGTGACCTACCCTGTTCATCCCACTCTCTGCTAATCAGTGACTTGGCATTTCAAAATCCTGATCAATAATACTGTCTAGAACGGAGCGCGCGCTCCGACACTTCATTCATACATTCAGCCTTTTTTCTCTCAGAGGAAAGCACAAGCAGAAGATGGCACACTGCTGCTACATGGCTATAACACTGTCAGGGCAAAAATCAGTCTGAGAGCCATTAACAAGTGAAATTCATCAGCGCCAAATAACCTAATGTGCTTTCTGGTTTGGCCTTCCTCAGTGGAAACAATTAGGATTTAGAAGACAACTGCAAAAAGCAAGAGAGACACAGTTTACGAGGGAACATGGGAGAAGAGGTGTTAGTGGTGGAAGCTGGAGTATATAACAAAAACTTACAAATGCCTTACAATTTCATCATGCACTAAATAAAGCAGATTATGTACTTTTGTTGTGGTTATTCAATTTGGTTAAGCAAGGTTATATAGGGAATATTTAGTTGTTTTTGCTAAAAAAATCACTCAGTGTGGTCTGGGTTAGGTGGAGTGCTCATTGTTGCAAATTTCTTCCTCTTTTATAGAAAACTGTGGTAGATTTCTACCTGTCTCTATCAAGATGAGTGAGGCAGTCGAAGGTTACACAGGTCCATCTGCATACTAACAGACAAAAGTGCAACTTTTGCAAGCTTTGCATTAACACAGCTCAATCTAGCTAGGATTTTCTGCATGTTCTGTTGCTAATTTTGGTTTTTGACACACATTTGCAAGTTTAAAGACAAAAAAAAAATAAAAATGAAAATGGTTTGCTCCATATCCACTGATAAATGTACCTAGCTACAAAGCTTTTTTCACATTTCTCAACTTTTTTTTTCATATATTGAATTGGTAGCCTCTAATAATGTTTTAACACCTGTTTCACAGCTGAACATTGAACAAGTCACACAGTTTTATGTGAAAAGCACTCTGCGTCATGTAATGTGTCCCAACAGACAGCTGGATCCCAAACGGTCCAGAAGTCTAGTCCCAGCACATGCTGGCTTCTCTGCTAACATCTGCCCACCTCATCATCACATCTCTCTGTTTCGTGCACACACAAAGCCCTTAAGTCAGACACAGGTAGTACACGTTTGCATGATGGGTGTGGTCTGGTGTTCGAATTTGTTGGTGCAATGTTCCAGAGAGCTGGAGCTCTTCAGCTGGACCAGGCAGCGTTCGGACGGCCGGCCGCTCTGCAGCACACCCCAGCAGCACAGCACACGCAGGAACTCCCTCCTCATGTCTTTGCTGCGCAGCACGTAGATCAATGGATTAAGCGCAGAGTTCAGAATGGCGAATCCAAAAACCATTTCTGCATCTTTGAGCACAGGGCAGTCCTGGATGTTGCAGAACGAATCCAGGAGCAGCACGGTAAAAACTGGCAGCCAGCACATGATGAAGACACCCAGCACAATTGTGACTGTTTTCAAAAGCGAATATGCTTGGGAATTAGTTGCTTCCTGGTGGCTGGACCGAACGATCAAATAGATCTTCACATAAAGGATGACAATGGAGAGCAGTATGAGGGTAAGAATGGAGACAACAAATAGTATGTATCTCTTAGAATAGAGCGGCAGCACAACTGAGCATTCAGAGAGGTTGTTGATGCAGTTCCATCCCAAGATGGGAAGCCCTCCGAGCAGAATCGAGGTGACCCAACAGGTTCCTATCAACAGAAACATGCGACACGTTTTGGATGAGCCGTACACTTTGACTTTGGTGATCGCAATAAAGCGCTCTATAGCTATCGCCAACAAGCTGAAGACAGAAGCAGCCAGGGCGATGAAGGCTGTGCCTTCTCTGATGAACCACTGCACAGGGTAGAGTTGTAAGGTCATTGACCCTGATAGGAATATATTGGCTATGTAGGCAGAGCCAGCCAGCAAGTCAGAGAACGCCAGGTTGCCAATGAAGAAGAACATGGCTGAGTGGAACTTCTTGTTGCGGAAGACAGAAAGTAAGACCAAAAGATTCTCGAGGATGATGATGATGCAGAGGACCACGAGGACAACTTTGAAGTCCGGGAGCTGTTTTTTTTTATCATATTCTTCCTTTGTTTTATTCACGGTCCAGTTCTTAGCACAGGCATAGTAGTATATTATTAGATCCTTTTCATAGTACTGCTGGTACTTGCTCAACATGGTGACACTGTGGCAGAACCCAGTGGCTTTGCAGCAAAGATTCATTCAAACTGTGGAGTTGAGCAGAGTCTCAAGGGAATCAATTACTGCCTTTTTGAAAAGGACAGTAAAACAGCTGTGCGAGGGAGGAGAGTGGGGCTGCTTGTCCTACAGTCACGTCTCAGGAGCCGTATGTGGGTCACCTGTAGATGCACAGAAAGAGAGAAGGCAGGAGTTAGTGTCAATGGAAATAAAAACAGTTATAAAAACAAACACAGAGTAAGCAAACAGAAAGTTAAAGTTTAATGTAATAGTATCCAGGTAACGTGTAGATTATTTTGAACTGTGAAAAATTGATGTTGAAAGACTAAGACCAAAGTCAAACATTTTCTAGCAAACAACGACGAGGTCTACAATAAAAAAAGTTTGCATTTTATCTTCCCAGACGATCAAAAAAGACACAGTGCACGTTGCACACGGAAACTCTGCTCACACTTTGCATGCCGTCAAAGCAATATACTCCCAAGGTAAATTCAAATCCTCTCCAACGGAATAAGTTATTTACTTTGACTTTTAACGGTGAACCTGCACAAGCAGACGTCATTCTCCAGGTGAAAGAATCCTCTGTGAACGCTGAGACAAAGGGCCGCTCTCGCAGTCTGAAGGGGACATTCCTCTGACCCTGTCCGAGCACTCGACTGTCAACACACCGCATTGTTGTGCGGAGTGAGCCATTCCACTCCAGTGAGCTACCTCTTGAAACTTCAGCATAGCATGTGGATCAGCTCGCACTCCTCGTCCTGACCTGCCCAACCACCCACCTCCCCATCCACCTCCAGCCAGCTGAGAAAAGCCAGCAACAAATCAAACAGATACCTGTCAGGAAGAAGCGGGGGCTTCTCCGACTTCCACAGAAAAAGCTTGTTAAGACTTGAATGTGTTTTGCAGTATTACTTTCACTTTTGCATATTACTGGTGCAAAAGAAAAAAAGAAAAAAAAATAGCTCGGGGCACTATTATGCCATGTTAAATTGTTTTAACATGGCATAATAGTGCCAGGTGCAAATGAAGCACCTGTGTAAATCAATTTAACTTAATCTGAGTTGAATTATGCTTCTGAAGACAAAAAGACCTCTCCAACCACTGTCATGGTTTCCCATTAGTCTTTTATAGGAGCAGCTTCCTCAAAATGTAAGAAAATAAAAAAATTAAACAGATGGACGCTTCACGACTGAGCACAAAGAGGAATTGGAGGCTCTGGAAATCTAATTAGAGGTGAAGCTGGTCTCTTAAACCTGTCAAAAGTAACACGATCCCTCTACAGACCAGCTCTCAGGGTAATTTAAGACTGATGATTCCTTCCACTGCCTGCTTTTGTTCTCCTGGACGGCTGCAGCTATTTTTTTTTTCTAAATAAATGGATGGAAACTACGCCTGGACCGCCTCACTCTTCTGCTGGGCTTAGAGTCAGAACCTGGGAGGGTGGGAGATAAAGACAGAACGGGACAAAGGCAGACGGGGATCAGGCATGTGGAACGGCATCTGGACACAAAGGCAAGAATCTGAGACGCCGCTGTGACGTACACATGCGCAGAGAAAAACCAACTCAGTGCAAACCTGTACAAAAGTAGAAAAATATTCTTCCCCACACAAAGTTAATAGTGACACCCTGATATTACTTAGGTGAAATATTCCCCTGCTTACAGGTAGGCTAAGCAAACAGCTGCTTCTGGCTGCCAGCTAGAACTAGAACAGTACTTCCTCAAGAAAGAACAACGAACAATAGGCGCCTTCAGCGTGTACAGCAGCAGCCTTCTGTCTTCATAACGGAGCAGCACACATACATTTGGCTGCCGACACTGTATCATAACAGGAATATATTAGAGGTTGAGCACTCTGTTATCGAACTGCCATCTCAGGAGGCCTGTCTTCTCCTCATCCTTTTTAGCTCCATTTATAGACATAAATGCAAGACTTGAGCTTAGGCACATGTGCCTACTGCAGCAGGGTAATTACATTAGGTTGCATTATTGGAGGATAATGATTTTATTCATGCTGCATCTCCACAGATCTCTGTCTGCTAAGAAAGCCACAGGGTGTTCTTTGTTTCCTCTTGGTCTGGTTTTTGCAGGACAAGCTGTGTCTCTCCATCTGCTGTGTGTGGACAACTCAAGGTCCTCTTGTCACTGTGGAGTCTTTGCTGTCTTTCAGTAAGGGATTTGGCTGCAGGTAGAGAAACCTGACAGGCTGGTTTGCGTACAGCACTGTTTTGTATTTGACCCAGCCCTTCTACCTGCCATGTGCCATATGAAGGATTTCCCTTGGTGATTGGTCAACCACACTACAGACTCCCTGCAATGTAAACCAACCCCCATCCACGCCCCACTCCTTCCCATAAGCCTTTGTTAAAATTGTACCCCACGTTCGACTCAGACACCAGCGTCACACTTCCAGACAAAACTTGTCAAAACTCCTTTCATGCTGTTCCTGACAAGCAGAGAACAGAAAGAACTTAAAGAAAATTAGCTTTAGTGGTTCAGCGAAGCAGTCCAAGTAAGACAAGAGTTGTTTTTTTCAGTCACAAAGACGCTTTTACTTTTTTGTCCCACACTTTCAGATTTTCAGATACATTTCAGTAGCATACAGATATTAGCTGAGAAAGTAATACAAGCAGTTTTCAAAGTGTGATTTAATTTAATCATAGAAAAAAAAAGCTATCCGAACCAACATATGTGACAGAAATCACTGTCCTCTTATCCTAACAACTGGGTGTGCCAGCCTTGGCAGCAGCAACTGCCATCTGACAATTGCAATTATTGCCAATAAGTCTTAGAAATGAAGAACTTTGGCCCCCTCTTCTTGCAGCACTGTCTTAAGCAAACTTAACGGTCCTCAAGCACAAACAAAAGGTGTAATATCATGCCACTGAACCTCACTGGGATTAAACACATTTGTCATTTTGTGTGTTTCTTAGCTATTCGGAGGTGGACTTAATTGTGTGCCTTGGTTGACTGATCTGCAGCAAAACCTAAGTGTGTTTTGGGCCAAAGAACATAGACAGACATTCTCCTTCAGGATTTTTCTGAAAGTGAGCAGTATTCATTGATCCAGTTAAATCAGCAAAGTAATCCCCAGATTACCATCATCATGTTTAACTCTTGGTCTGATGTTCGTTTATCAGTTTCTGCTTGATATAATGGGATGCACACCTTCCACTCTTTTCTTTTGTTGCAATCAACAGAACATCTTCCAGAAAGACCTGGAGATGACCAAGATGTATGTTAAAAAGTGTGAGATGTGTTAGTTTTGTTTGCTTTGTAAATCTCACAGATAAAATTTTTGCCAAGTCTCTTCTTTATTGTTGAATCATAAATATCTAGCTTAACCGGGGCTTTGAGAACTTCTGCATGAGTTGGCTTTTGGATGTTGACAGGCTGGCGACTTCTAGGAAGGCTCCACATTTTCTCCACATTTGCAGATGATACTTTTTAAAGATATTTTACCCTACTTTGTGTCACCAGACAAGTTTTATTTAAGTGATCCTTTAAGTCAAAAGGTCAAGCAGCAATTAGCCCTGGGTGTGACTAGTGAAGCTGGACTTTTGTGCTTCATGACAGTTTATTCATGATTAAACATGAGGTGCCAAAGGGGGTTTCTTATTCACACCGGGTCAGAGTTGTTTGTTTGCATTGCCTTTTTCATCTACTCATATTATAAATATGCAAATAAATATTTACTCATGGAGTCATTGAATGCTATCAGAATTCAATTAGGTGATCCTAAATATGTAAGTGACAAAATAAATAAAAGTTTTACTTAGCAGTCTATATAATTAAACTGTATATTGCAACACTAGTGTTACACTTTAGAGATGCAAAGTATGAAGAGGTAGGACGTACAAGTTTATAGTAGTACAGGGATTTTAAGTCCAACATTATTTATGTAAAAAGCAGAGCATCACTGGTGTGTCCTGCATTGTAATACAGCTGAAGATATCGTTGGGCTACAAAATTCAAAATCCTGCCTGAATTTAACAGCAAGGCCCACAGAAGTTTTGTAGGAGATAAGAAAAAGAAACATCCTGAGAGCAAAGATTTAAATCAAGTGACAAAAGTAAAAGGAAGTCAAAGGACAGGATATCCTTTTCAAAAACACAAAAACATAAAGTCAAGACTACATTTCACATGTGAGAAAAGATTCAAGAGATGCGCGTGTGCACATTCTCATGAACTCAGGCCATCGAATGGTTTGTGTTGTCGCAGCTCTCCCCACATTTCAACACCACATATCATAGCTGCGCTTGGCTGGATTTCGCACATAAGGTAAATTAAAAAAAAAAAAAAAACATGCTAAAGATGAAGCAAAAGGTTTGCGCTTGAAAGCTGACTCTTGCTGCCTGATAATCCTATCAGGAGACAGGCCTCCCTCCATCAACATGGGACTGAAGACTGCATAAAAGCCCTCTGGTGCTTTCCAGAAACACCCGATAAGCCCCAATTAGCAGACTGCCAGCTTTCTAAAATACGAAGCAACACCACATCATTACATCGCCTGCAAGCCGTGGCGCCGCACTTCAACCTCACTCCACTTTCTCCTGGTGTAAAAGCTCTTGGATCAATTAGGCTCCTCACCTTCAAAACGGCATTCCCATCTCACGATCTGCAGCAACCGTCTTAGATAAGACACAAAAAGCTGAAATTTAGACAGTTTGTATTTGCATCTTATCTTGTTTGCATTCAAATGTTTTCACGGGTTGTTTAGTCAGATGAGTCACAAATGCCAGTGCTGCAGTTCAGCAGTTTGTGGTCTGAAACGTAAACGTAACGTATCTTGTCCCATCTGCCCTTCATCCTCCCTGCATACAAGCCACTGTAGTAATAACAAACACAACCAATCCAGCTTCTGGTGCTTCTGTAAAGGATGTGTGTTTAGACTTTAAAAGGAATGGGGTTTTTTTATGCTAGGATTATTATAAAAGGATATTAATTGCGGTTGGAGCCTATTTAGCTTCAGTGGTTTAATGACTTCCTTTGCTAAGAGATATCTGCTTGACAGACACTTAATGAACCTTTTGTTTAATAAACAGATATTAAATAATCCACAATGATCGCAGAGAACCATACTACTACTACTACAACTACTGCGATCAGTTTTTTCCTTCTCAGTTTCACAGCTTTTAATAAAAAGGTTCATCTTATCTGTAAAAGAACACAGGTAAGATTGCTTATTCTTGTGCAAGTACAAGAATAAGTTACCTACATCTTTCTTCTTCCTTCACTTTTTTATTTACTACATTCTTCTACTGAGCCTTAGACCTTTTAGTGTTTCTTTGACATGGTTTAATAAATTACAACCAAGAATTAAACCAAATATGTACAATTTAATCCAGATATTTGCATATTCTGGATAAAAAGACACAAAACATTTTTCCCTTAATGTCTGACATTGACTCCTGTTTTAGATGTTTAGCTCAAATTTGCTAAAAGTGCCAAAATGATACAACTTGGGTAATACATACTGTTTTTTTTTTTTTTTTTTTTTTTTTTTTTATAAAAGCACCTATGCAAAATATTGCTGCCACCTTACTTTACAGTTGAGATGAAAGTACTCAGGATTACACACGTCTCTCTTTTCACTCCAAATGTATTGCTGATCATTATACTCAAACAGTTTCATTTAAGCTATCACACAAAAGGACGGGTCCCAAAGATAAACATCTTTTACCCTATGTGAATTTGTGAACTTCACTCTTTTTCTGACGCCTTTGGACTAACGGTCTCTTCCTCTCTGAGTGGCCATTCAGCTTAAAGAACTCGTTTCACTGTGGATACTGACACTGTATCACTAGCTTCAGCCAATACCTTCACAAGATCTTTTGCTTTTCTTCTGGCGTTGAGATGCACATTTTACACCAAAACGTTTTTAAAACAGAGAACAGGTCTCTTTTCCTGAGTGATACACAGACCGGACCGAGACCAAACCTATGGTCCGGTTGTTTGGTCCGCACCAGATTTTGCTTGAGTGTGATCTCAAATGCACAAAAGGTCCAGATTAATGGGAGTAATTAACTCTGGTTTGTTTAAAGCGAACCGAATGTTATGCTTAAAAGCAAACATAATTGCTTAAATAAATGACCGAGGCTCTTTTATTGTTTTACTTAAGCACCAAGCAGAGAAGCAGAAATGCACCTGTTTCTATCGCTATGTTGAATTTCCTTTACATTTTTCCATGACGACATATAAGGAAACAGGTGTGACTTAATTTAAGTTAAATGTTGCGAATTAACCTCTCAGAAGATAAAAAAAACTCCCCAGCTTTTTCGTTATTTTAAAAAAGCATCATAGTCTTAGCATATGTAAATTCATAAATGTGAAAAGTGATAAAACAAAATCACATTATTCTGGCGTCTATAAATACAGAAATTCTGCCAACCTGAGAAAGGCAGTAAAAAGATTTGATTTTATTCAATGTATGCAAATACCTGACTTTCATTTTAAATTTCAGGGCACACAGAGTGAGGCAGGAAAAGTCTCCCGAAAGGAAAATTCAATGTAAAATGTACACTAGTCACAAAGTTACCCCAGTCAAGTGTTGACATGTCTATCTCTCTCTCTCACACACACAAGAAGGAAACACAGCTATTCCCACCACAAAGTTTCACCACAACTCCCACAACGTTTCAGAAGAAGTTCCTTATGTGATACGTGCATGCGTGATTTGTCTCTGCCCACACTTCTGATTCACAAACGGTGTCATGATGATGTTTGCATTCCCATCTCCACCTCAGAGAGGTCAGCCCTCCTGTGCGGCGCTCAGAAGACCCCCAGAGGCAGGCTTTTGTATTTCTATCGAGCTGAACTATGGAGTTATAATGTGCAACCAGAAAACACAGTGGCCATATACGATGCCTGCAGCAACTCTCTGCTGTGTTATCAATCACTGGACCCCAAGCCTCCATCTGTGTGCGACAACTTTTTTACATAAGCACAGTCAAACTATTGATTGTTCACCAGAATTTATTCATTTTTCCAGCCTGCCTCCAACTGCTGTTGGGAGGAGGTGGATTTGGGTCGCTGCTGCCGTGACATGACTGAACTTTAATCTGGCACTTCAAATGACTCTGGCGCCACACAGCTGGGGGAATATGTCACTTATAAAATCAGCAAAAGCAAGCAGTAGAGTCAGAATCTATAAGTTTCTTTGTTTTGGTGTTACACTGCAGTACAGCTGTAGCAAAACAGGAATGATCATCATGCACCTCTGTTGTTGCATTAAAGTCAAGCAGAAGTTATCACTAGAGTAGAGTAAATGTCGCCTTACCCACAGTAGAAATGCCTTCAAGTCCTAGGTGCAAAACTATTGCAACATGTTTGTATCTCTAGATGTCATCAAAAGAAGGGTTGAAAGCTTTTGTCAGCAGCAGAGCTCTGAGTGTGACCTCTGGTCCACTCATCTGGACACCTTCTCAGCGTTTACCGATCTACTTCAGAAGTCGAGACAGTAAGATCTGGAAAGACAGAGACAGGGAGTCTCACACATTTTAGCAGTGATTTCCTGTGCAATGCATGTACGCAAAAGAAGCAAGAGGATAAGAGGGTAGGAAGTAATTTTTTTTAAAGGTCACAAGAGACAAGCCAAAAGTGAAGGAGAAGTGTAATATAGAAGAAGGCTCTGCGTGTTCAAAGGAGTAAAATATGAGATGGGTTTTTGCAACATCTCACCATTTTGTCTTTACAGAGAAACCTCAATTCAGAGAGCAGCTAATTCACAACATACACACACAACAAAGAGAAGGCTGTCCCTCACCAGACAAGTCCACACCTAAAACACATCCCTATTTTTAAATAGAGAAGTATGCTTTTCAAAACTGTATCAATATCATAGCTGCATTAGGGCTTTTTGGACAAGAGTGAAGCTCTTCCTCTTTTTGTGTGAAATTTAACTGTTCCCTGTTGTGTATTTTAACTTTTGTTTGTGCCAAATGTTTAATTTTAGCCACACACGCCTTGCCTTCCTCTCTCTGTTATTGTCCTCTCCCATGTACATTCAAGCTTCACAAACGCAGCATATAATCTACAAGACATTGGGGCAGTGTGTGTCCCCAATACGTGGGGTTTCATCATATAATTAGGGATTACCCTTTCGCACGTCAAACTCTTGACAGTTTGAGCACAACTGCTTCTGAGGCATTCAATCTGTCAGTCTGGAGTAAAAACATCTATATATATTATTGCTTTTTTTTTTTTATTCTCACTTTCACTTGTTTATTTATTTTTTTTCTGTTGCTCTACGTGCAATGCTATCCCTCCTGATTGGCAATGCTTTACTTATTGCAACTTGCGACAGCGAGAGGACATAAAAACAAAGAGCTGTGTAAAGAAGGGCATCATATAGCCTCAGGAACCATAACCCCTCCTTTCCTAGTCTGTTCACTCTTCCCAGATGGGGAATTAGTACCGTCACCCTTAGACCATTTCTGTCAACTTCAGGCTGCTCTCCAAATCATTCATGTTCTTAAATTGCTCTCATTTGCATATTTCTACTTAATGCTGAACCCTGATTTCCAAAGCCACATCATCTCTAGCCCAACACCCCCTCTTTGCTGCGTAAATTTTGAACTTGCCTCAGAGATCAAAAGACGGGGGCCACAGAGAAGTGATTAAATGCACATTAAGACAGATTTATTTAGCACACATTTGAAAGAGACATGTTCTTAAAGCCCTTTTATAGAAGTCGTCATTACAGCCCTCACTGGGCCGTCAGTTCTCAGTTCAGGAGCTTTGCATCATGAAACAATATTTTCCGACCCTACTCAAATGTGCATGTGCGGTACGTTCAGAAAAACGGTGATATTGTTGTTCACTTGTGCATTTCCTTTACAGACAGGATGTGATCTCAGGTGTTTAGCTGTCCTGGGGTTTTCACCACATGCCTTAGTTAGCTACGCAGAATTTTTGTTTGCATCTGGGACATAGGTAAACCTTACATAAGAAGTGCTGATGCGAGTTAGTTAGTGTTGCGTGTTTGAAAGGGGGCTAGTGTTAACCACACTCTAAATGTTGGGACTCCAGTGTGTCAGACGTGCAAAAGATGAGTTCGCATCTACTTTGCACAGTTCCTTTATGGGCAGATCGGTTGCAGACAAAGATGGTAGGTCAGAAGTACGTGAAGCTCAGCGGCATGTGTGGGGACTGAATCGTGCTTGATCTGAGCTTCACTCACCCTGAACCTCTCACACCTTTCAGTATTATTCTCTTTATATTTGGATCTCTCCTAATGAAAGGTTTTCAAGTTCCTTGGGCGTCTTTTGTTTCGGCTCTCTGCTCATTTTCTACTGTGTAGATAGACCTTGAGCTCCACCCATTCTCAAGTTCTCTTGCTCTGTTGGGAAAGCTGTAAGAGGCCTGATTATTTGTTGCATTGCGAGCTATGACAACATACATTGAAGAGTGTGTATTTTGCAAGTCCTTAGGGTTGTTCATTAAACTGATTTTGCACTGATTAACAGGCCTGTAAACAACCCAGGAATAGAAAAACATCATAAATAATATTGGAGTGCAATCTGATGGAAAATTATACAATTCCACAAAGGCTAGCACAAGAAGTCACAGTGCATCCCTGAATGCATTTACTTCAAGGCCAACAGAATTAATCTTACTTGATGGAGCCCTCAGTCTTTCCTTTTCATTGGCTGTTATATGAAACACATTTTTAGCCTCCTCTGGCAAACACAGATCCATTAAACAAAATCCTGTTTTAGTGGAAAAAAAACACAGTTGCCTGGAGAAGGAACATTGTAATGTCCACACACTCTACAGTTGTTACCCAGAACTTTAGGGTTTGTTTTCTGTTTTCTTTATAGAAGGGAATTCATTTACCTAACCAAAGAAAACTGGTTCTGTAAAAATTAGGTATACAGAATATACCCAAAAAATAAGAATCAAGTGACCTGTCAATAAAGTTTTTGCAAGTATTATTTTGTTAACTTTTGGCTTGTTGCGGGATTTTTAGCAACCTGGGTAAAGGACAGGTTTTTACAAACAAAATATGTGACAACTTAGGTTCCTTCTTGTTAGCAAAAAGGCTGCACTTTGGTTTTATATCACAATTTGGATAATTTCCAGTACGTTTGAATAAAGAAAAAAAAAATCTACATAATTGTTTGCGATGCAAACCTTCTGTACAAATACTATTACACTCCTAGTACACAAGTAAAGAAAATCCTCCATAGTTTGAAAGTTTGTTGCTCATTTCAACATTCCTGCTGTTTGTGTCTGAGCTGAGCAAATATTTCATCCACATTTTAGATCTATAAATAAGTTATAGCCTTTTTTCCTATGGCTGCTTGACCCTTTTGAGGGAAAATGAAAGTACAGCAATGCAAGAAGGCAAAAATGCAAAAAAATAAATCAAGCATTGACAATAACAACAGGAGGTCAATGGTGGCTCAAGGTGGGCCCCAGATTAATTTCTACATAGAGCCTCTCGCAACCTTAAATTTGCTTAATATATATGGTGTAGCTTTTCTAAGAAAGTCAAAGGCAATTCCCTTACTCTAAACTGCCAGACATGGTTCATTTAAAGTGGAAGTGGTTGAGCCATTGTCAGTTACACAAACTGGCTGCATTTCCACTGAAGTTGTCTTTTCTAAGAGAACTGTCTGGCCTCTTGTTTTGACCCTCTTTGTGGGTGGCTGTTGGCAAATCTCCTTCCAAAGACCCAAGGCTTTACTCATAACAGCTATAACCAAAAAGACATGTCATTACTTTAGCGCAATTTTGCAGTCTGTTAGTTATTAGAAAATTTAATGACCAGAGAAGCTTACGGGGGATGAGAGACAACACAAAATCTTAAGTTCCAGATAAAGTAAACGGATTTAGCAGACTGAGTAGCTGTAGAGAAAGACTGAACATCCGAGAAGATTGTTTCCAACATATTTTGGGGTCTCTGGAGGGTGGGATTTTGGAGTAATCCTGTTGAGTTCTGCAGCTGTACAAACAAGTTGACTGCACAACAAATACATCCAACGGCGAAACAAAGATGTTAGAAGGAACAACATCATCTAAATGCGTACCTGGTCCGCAAAACATCACTAAAGAGTGAACTCCGAGAATGACCAAAAAAAAAAAAAAAATCAAGAAACCACGACATGACCACGCTGATTATGCCTGCTGCCAGAGCAGATGAGTTGTTCCCATCTAAGTCATAAATCACAGCACAACCCAAACCGTGGTTGCAAAGTGCTACTGATCCCATCCAAAGCCACATCACAAACCAGAAACCCTGCTTTCAGTGTACATGTCATTGTCCCTGCTGGAGGTATAATGTTCTTGTGTGCATCTAACTCTTGAGCAATGTCCCACAAGGAGAACTGCTACTCAGATCAGCCCATTTCTGTCCTTTTGTCCAACTGGCAGGTTTTTGGGATTGAGGCTCGATCCAAGTCTGAAATGTGAGGAGGAGGGAAGTGTTATCCACATGCAAGAAAGCAGTAGGAAATCCTGGCATGCTGCTACAAGCATCAGTGCCTGGCCATGGGGGGTCTTATGGTTTATCCAAGTGCTTTAAGTGGAAAAGGAATGTAACAGGACACTTTTACACTAACGAGTTCCTTTACTGGAAAAAGAATACCTTCATAGTAGCCAAAGGTCATCCTCCCCCATCAAATATCAGTTTATGTAACTGTTTATGTAATAATCAGTTCAACCTTTACATCCAAGAAAGTTTGTCTTAAAAAGGAAAGACAGATAAGGCCAGCGAGTGTCCATCTGTATTATTCTACCTCCAAAGAAGACTGAGCACCTCCTCCTCTCAGTTCTGTTTATGAAATGAGAAAAAAGAAAAAACAAAGTCAGGGCCATATTTATAGCCCTGATTGGGGGCACTCCTCACTGCTTGCTGTGAGTCAGAAGCTGCGTGTTGCTGTCAGCTGTGTGTTGTGACTTGCACTTCAGTAACTAGTGAACAGAAGGCGTTTTTTTTTTTTATGCCACACCCAAGGAAAGTGGTTTTCTTCTGAAGGGAGAACCAGTTAGAACTCTTAACACACAGAACCCAGATGGCCATCCAAAATCCCTATTAATATCACTGCTCAAACCTCTCAAATAGCTATGAACATGTGCATCGACTGCTGGTGTTTTCTGTGGTTTCTGTTCTGTCTGAATGCAGAGACTTTTGAAGTGGCTTGACACAGGTTTTATTTAATCAGGTAAAAAGAAAGGTCAGCTCTGGCACGTGGCTCCATGCAGTCGTCTTTCAGAGTCAAGGCTCATATGAGCCGACTCTATAAAATGGTGACAGAAGACAACAAAAGAAAAGTCAGGCTACCAAAAGAAAAGCTTTCTCGTTACTTCCTATAAATGGACCACTCCCAGGCCGGGGCTGAAATGTGAGCGTCCTTCAGGGATGGACGCCACCCACCCAAAATCCATCCTGCCTTCAACCCCCTTGTGAACTGGTTCAATTAAAAAAAAAATCCCACAATTCTAAGTTCCCACCACTCAAATACCATTAATTTATTTATCCATGCACTTCCAAATCTATTTATTGATTCAACTCATCTATTTGTCTTAATTTCTCATGCACCCCTTAGCTGTTCCCCCGAGAGAGCTCAAATTACAGCAGTCATCTTCTAGAGGAATACAGAGCCATGGAGCAGAGTGAGCTGGGCCAACAACACATAGATCCTGAACTCTGAGGTGATAACCTGCTGATGTGACTCAATAACCCAGCCCTGCAGAGCTCAAGTTGAGTGATTCATGTCTTCAACAGGCTGCCATGAGGTGAGAAGTTGTGGTCAAAGTCTTGAAGCTATTCACAGCACCTTCCAGAGACTGTCCAGGGATGGTGCGGGGCGAGTGTTGAAAAACCCGACAGCAGTCAGGTTTGGTGGGTTGGCGGGTGCTTTACTGGCCCAGTGAGCCATGTGATCGCATGACGCAATATTGACAGACATGTGGCCGCGTCCATTTGCCCTGTCTCCAGCCGATCATGTCCATAGGTGGTCATGCATGCCCGAAACAAAGACAGCAGCCCTCGCTCAGTTGCAGCATCATTCAGTCTGCTGACAGTCCTTTCAGCACTCTTATCCAAACTCTGCTGAAGGAGCTTCCTCTTCTCCCCTTATTCTTGATGTTATCACACTGATGCTTGCTTGAATTAAACAAGCTTTTCAGGGCCCCCGCCTGCTAGACTTGTTTTGCTTTTTTTGTCCCATTGCTGCAGCTGAGAGTTTAGACAGTGCGTTCACAAGCCCAGGCAGATTCAGGCAGCTTGTTAATGAGCTCCACGCAGTGCAGAGTGAACCAGGTCGAGCACAGGACTAGAGGTTGAAGGATGTGGGCTTTTTATCAGGACAATAAACACTAGTTCCTCTGCCTTATCATCTTATCACACCGTGACTTGAGGAATCTCCCAGGACGCCTTCTGGAGCGCTGACACCTAGGCATCCTTCATCGGCACATCGATCTTTAAAGGAAGACTTCAACTTGACCAAAAAGACAACTTTACATGATGAAATGTCTGCATAAAGAACTTGTGCAACGTTCATTTCTGCTGACAAACTGTGTCCTGTTAAGTCACTGCTTGCAAGAGTCTCTGAGCTGCAGCTCAAACCCCATGAGATTAACTCCTACAGACGGGGATAATGGGAGCTTTTGTCTTATTAATACATCCTTTCAATACAATGCTCTCTTTAGAGTGACGGATGAACAAGCCTGAACAGCATCGGAGTGTAGGGTCAGAGAGTGGAGGGCGGGAAGGAGGGGGCGCAGCAGGCTGCGCTACGGCTCCAAGGAGCTGTGAGTCTGCGAGGGCCCCTAAACAACTCCACAGCAAATGATGCAGAGTTGATATTTATCACTGCAAAGTGCTTTCACTGAAAAGCAGAACGTTTAACAAGCACAGCTGTCACGTGAGATCCACAGCAGGGTTTGGAGCTGAAGCGTCAAGAGGCGCCGCTTATTGTGGGCGATCATGCTGTCATGAGTTCGTCACTGGAACATTTCTAGAGTTCGTCGTAAATTCAGATGTTCGGTTGATAATTACACGCGTTTTGACTCACGGAAGCAATGCAAATCAGGGGAGAGTACACGGTGGATGGGGTTCCGAACATGAAACATTTCTGTGAACTGCGACGTCCCCAAGAATCGATTCGATTTATCACGTAGGATGCATACGGGAAGCGCGGAACCTTTTGTTCGCGTGTCCCAGCACATGCTTTCACAATAAACATATACATTTTTTAGAAGAGCGAATAACTTACCCCATGAGAAAGAGAGTATGGGGGACAAAAAACTGCGTCCAAATGTCCCCACACGTGTTCCAAAAAAAAATGTAAAGGAAACAACCTAAAAAAGTGAAAACGCTGCGCTGTTTTCCTCCGCTCTGGGGTCGGGAACCAACCGTGACAATCAAAACTTTAGTGGACGACTAGACGGAATGTCTTGTCTAGTCTGTGGTAACTAAATCCATACCGGTCTGTGTTGTACCACAGACGCAAAGTTCAGCCGACAGAGCGATGATTCCTAAAAAAAAAAAAAACGGGAACTGATGCGAGCCAGACGCATAACTCAGAGACCGAGATGAGGGGAAATAGTAAAAAAAAAAAATCACACTTTGTCTTTTGTCCTTCCTAATCCAGCAGTCCGTCTGATTGTCCTGCTGCTCGCTGGGAACAACAGCTCTACGGGGCTGAAGAGCTTCTGGGAGGCACACACACAATAGACTGCGCACTCGCACACCAACACACACCCACACGGTAGAGAAACGGTGTGGGGTGTGTGGAAACGTCATAAGCCGCGATTCACTGTTTGAGTAAAGTAACGGCGCAGTTTGGCGGATAGGAATTAATGTGGAAAATAAACCTATTTCTGGAGATTTTTTTGACCACTTTGTAGCATACTGAATGAAATCCAGATGTTCCACCTCCTCACTTCTTTTTTCTTCTCAAACTGTGGCACAAGTACAACTGCTGGTGCTGTACTGCAGAAAGAAAAAAGTTTCGATATGAATTAATTGTCTCCATTGTACTCATAATTGCTAGATGCAACTGAGAAAAAAATAATAATTTTACTGTCTCCGATCAAAAATGGACAATTTAATTTAAGGACTGTTTCACATATATTATATGTTCATTAAAATGTATTAGACCGGTTGCTCTTGTGAAGTACTTCCTCATGATATTTGTGGTGATCCGGCATAAACTGAAATGGAATTGATACATGTTGTCCAGTTAATTTGATCTCTGTTGTATTAGAAACTTCCTAAAAGAGAAGTGTAACGGTCTATATATATATATATATATATATATATATATATATATATATATATATATAAATATGATTAATAGCAACCTTATCCGTAAACTACATGTGTCAAAGTCAAGGCCCAGGGGCCAAATCTGGCCCGCCATAACGTTTTATGTGGCCCTCCAAAGTCTAACAAGACACTTAAGTGAACCCTTTTAAATAACATTTCTGTGCTTAAACATTGTTCTGCTAATCAAATTTAATCAGTTTTATAACTGTGCTGCCAAATTACATCATTGTGGAAAGACGTTCAATATGATTAAACTTTAAGAAGTACTGAAGGCAGAAGTAGCTATTTATACATATTTTAGAATGCTTGTTGTGAAACATAGGAAACGTACACATTTCAGCTCATTGGCACAGCTTCTTTTGGCAGAAATGCCATCGCAGTGATATGTATATAAGTTCTTGTTGGTCGGTGATGAAATGTTTTCCAACTCTTATTTGCATTGAATTTCTAGCCCATTTTATGAGTTTAGGTGTAAAGGGGTGAGGTGAAGGTAAGTCAGAGCATGTTAGTCACCTGGGCTGTGTCTGAGACTGCAGGTGCTGCCTGCAGAGAATGAGCTACTATCCAGCCTCCTCTGAGGAAGGTTATAATGTCTTCAGTCATTATCCTGAAAGTCATCCCTAGTGGCAGTGATGTCATGCGTCTGTGAAAGGAAGGGGCTTCTTAATGTTCTCATGCATCACTGAGCTCGCAAAAACATCCCTCCTGACTTCTGTGCAAGAGATACAGGTTTTCATCAGGGATTTCTTTGTGCCACATTAAGATTTATGAAATTTCCTAAATCAGGAATTAGGAAATTACCCAAATTCCCAAGTTATAAATACTTCCACTAAGCGAAAATGAAATTGTAAAATGAAAGGTTTGCGTGACAGCGCATGACTTTCACATACTCTAAAATTGACCACAAACGGGACAGGAAGCAGATGGCATTTCTTCAAAATCCTTAGGTTTATCTTGGCTTCCACTGAGAGTAATGTTAGGCCATGTGAAGTAACAGTAAATTTGAAAGAAAAGTACACTTAATCTGTCACACAGCTCACCTGCAGCTGGCAGCTGGAGTGTTGTTGGAGGATCTCACTAGTTAAAACAGTTTGAAGATAAGTTGTTATTTGAATGTAATTAACAAACAGTTTTAATTACTTTGGCCATCCATTCTTACAGCCAGCCCCACAGTCATTTTCTAAGCAGTTGGTCTTTCTACATAAAGAAAGCAGGTCCTGTGATCTAATTGCAGGAAGTTTTTATGCACTGCCTTGCTCACTGTCCATGGCTTTACTATGGCACATTTTCAGGGGCTTGCTCAGCTAAAATTGCCCCATTGCTACAGCTCTCTCTGGGCTTTCAGGGGAGGGGTCAAGAGGCCTGACCTCACTTCCTGTTGGGGCTCCTCACAAACATTCCATTGTCTGTGAGAATGTGCGCGGGACTCGGGGGACTCTGCACATCTGGCAGCTGTTATTAGCAACCTCCTGTAGCCACCCCTTCATCCCTGATGAGCATTACTTCACATGCTAGCAGACATGTGGCCCTTTATACTGTGGGATGGTACTGCTTTTATGAGTCTTGCCTGCTGAGCTGACGCTGATGTTGCATTTTAGTGAAGTATTTAGATAATATAGAGGAGCTGTTAAATGATGTTATAAAGGCGAAAGGGGAAAATGGTTGCCTAATTAACTCTAGTCTAGAACCGTACCTTGGTTTCTTTACAAATTAAACAGGAAACTGTAACTTATTAATCCACTGTGGGTCTTCCGGTAAGCAGGTTTTATTACAATAAACGCTGACAAGGATGTAAAATACCAACAAGCCTCATCTCTCACATAAGAACAAATTGTTTTTTGCAGAGCCACTCGTTTCAATCTGCTCCCCGCATTCACCAAAAGAAAGAACAGTGTTACGTATTTTGATTCTTCAAGTAAATTGTGGTCTACCGACCTGTGTTCAAACTCGATCAAAACGTGGTATTAAGCAGGTTTTATGCTGAAGACAGTTGCACTTTGACAGTGGAAGCACGTGTCTCTCTGTGATCAAAGAGCAACAGTCTCGAAAACGGCAAAGTGGTCTGAGAAGCTTCTGAGCGTTCCTCCTTTAAGACCCAGGATTACACTGGGGAAGTCATTAACAGCACATTCAATCTGTTCTCATGCTCTGAGTCGTGTGAGGTTGGGACTTTCCATCTCTTGTTTACCATTTTATCTACACCACATAAAGCTGAAGCACATATACAAGTGTGTTAATTATGGAATAAAAATAAATCTTTTAGGCTCCGATTTGTCACACTGCTCACCTAATGTTTGTTTTTAGCTGTACCCATGAAAGACTGATATGTTTGTGTGCCTGTGTGTCCACTAATCCTCACAGACAAGGAACACACGGAATTGTTTCGGCTACAAACAGACAATATGCACAGACAGTGAAGCGTTGTGGAAACATCTACCCGCACCTTCTCTTCCAGATGAAAACAAAGTGTACAACATACTTTCTTTGCTGTTGTTGTATCAACCTTCCAGACTTCTCAGGTCTTCCGGTTCTGGTCTGCTCTGCATCCACAGAACCAGAACCAAACAAGGAGCAGCAGCTTTCAGCATCTATGCACCACAAATTTGGAACAAACTTCCAGAAAACTGTAAAACAGCTGAAACACTGACTTCTTTTAAATCTCAACTAAAAACCCACCTGTTTAGAATTGTATTTGAAATGTAATCAATTACAAATTTATTGATGGAACTTGACTTAATGCTGTGTTTTGATTATTGATTCTATGTTGCATTGTGGTTCTGTGTTTGTAATGATGTAAAGCACTTTGAAATGCCTTGCTGCTGAAATGTGCTACACAAATAAAATTTGATTGATTGATTGATTGATTTGCCCAGATGGCCACACCAAAAAGAAGATCTATGTTTTTGGCACTTCAAGTTTTTTGAAGGTCATGTGCATTAGAGTTGAGTTAGGACTGTGTGACCAAGATTTGCTAAATACAAGGAAGGAAATGTGTCACACTTCTACATGATGGCATGTTGTTTTTGATACTTTATTGTTTCTTGACAGGATAGTTTAATAAAAAATACATTTAGGTGCAATTTTGCCTTGCTGAAATAAGTTAGACGGAAAGAAAGCAGTGAAGACAGAGACGAGAGCAGATTCTCCTGAGAGCTGCCTGGAGTCGGGCTGGCTTATCTTCCTCTGTGCTCTAAACACTGAGCTTAAGCCGCATGTCTCTGCTTCTCAGCTTTAGAAGAAACGCGTCCACCCCGCAAATTGACTTCAACCCCCCCCCAACCCCCCCCACCCAACAAGACTCCCCAGTCTTCTTAGTGCTTTTTAGTCTACATTATTACGCATAAGAACTTGATCTGTTTGTTGTGCGGTGCTGACATCTGAATAATCGTATGTGTGTTCTGGTTATTTTATCTGTTCTCACCGTAAACAGAGACACAGTGGAGCTGTGTTTCTGTAAATAATGTAAAAATAAAACCTGTCAATATGTACATGTTAATATATTCAGCGAGGCACATGTTAAATCTCTATTTTTAAGGAAACCATTTTAACAACATGCCTCTCTGGTATGATGACATTTCACAGTTGCATCCACTTGCTGGGGCTCCAACGTGTGCATAAGATAAATTTATTTGCACAGAAAACCTGGAGAGTTTGTTCCCACTTCTGCAAATGTCTGACTGCCCTCTGTCTTTAAACATTAGTACTGGGTGTCTGTTGTTTCCCACTCTCCTGCTCCTCTCAAGAAAAGTTTTTTAGTGGATAGCAAAGCGTGAGGCCCATACGACTGCAGTGGGGGTTAAGGTGGTGACTTTTGTGACTTCCTGCAGATTAACGCTGCGTTTGCACAGTCTTACTAAAGTACCCCTGGAAAAACAAATGTAAATCCACATCTTTTTAACAAGAATATTTTCATCTACTTTACGTCTATTTCCACAAGGTAGAAGCAGTTGTGATGCAAAACCCCAGAAGTGATGCAAACTCGTTTTGGTCTGTGGTCCATCTGTCGTCTCACATCCCTGAGGTGAAAATAAACTCTCAGCAGAGCTGTATACATGACCTCTACATAAATGATAATACAAATACTTCTTTGATTTTTTCCTTTGTTAGTGATAACAAATTCAGATTATAAAGTATGCCTTTGTTTAAACACAATGTTATCTCCCATGTGCAGTTGTCACGTAAGATGTTCCTTCTTTGACCCTGTGGTTAAGATGGGTTTTCAATTAACCCTACATGCTCACTTAGATATGACACAGTACGTGCTCACAGATGTTTCAAAGACCTCATGCACATCAAAACAAAGCACAGACCTGTCTTTGTGTGTGTGTGTGTTCATGCATAGGATTTCTGCAGATCTCCAGTCAAACACGGAGTGGGAGGAAATGGAAACTAGACTAATGTCTGTAAGCAAAGGACTACAGGAAGTCAAGTTGATCAATAGAGTGTGAAACAAGCTTTTGGTAACCAGGTCAAGCATGCACCTATTGGGATTTTTGCCTGAGAAATGTGGTTGTTGTGTAGCTGAAACAAAAAGGCCTGGGTATGCAAGATACTCGCTGCCTGTTTTTTTGCTCGAGGCAGATTGCTAAATATTTGTTTGAAGGAACGCGTCAAAATGTGTGCATTTCTTTCCTTGAGTAGGTAATCCTCAACTTCCCAACGGGAAGCTAGATTGTGGCTGCCTGGGGTCAGTGTCGTGAAGGGGGCTGGGTGTCGGGGCGTTGTGAGATAAGACGGGGTCGGGCTGCTATTTCCATCCAGCTGTTTCTTAACGTAAGCCTTCTGCCTGTGGTTGAAAGTGAACAATCACAGCGCGGCGCTGCCAAAGCTGTAAAATGTACAATAAACAGAAGCACAAAGGACATGAGGAAAGATGACAGGAGGGCAAGCAGGGGTGTAGATGTCACACTCTCCTGATACAGCCTGAAACCCCGCTGTCGTTAAACGCTGACACAGACGTAAACATGCACACAGTGAACATGAGCCAGACCTGGGCAGAAAACTCACAGGGCGGGAGACCAGACTTTCCCACTGGGGGAGTGATTGCCTTTGTCCTGGCATCCCAGACAGACTTCTTTGAAAAAGTGACTCATCCACTTTTTAATGAATGTAATAGTTGTGCATTCATAAATCATAAATAAAACGGTGGAGATGCGGTATATTCTTACTGTAATTTTTCATTGTGACAGCTGTGCAAAAACTAAAGCGAGGGAGACTTGTGCCTCTTTCTACGATTATTGGCTGCAAAGTGTTGCCTCCCTTGTGGTCAAACTTCCACATGCTAGCCAGAAAACAATGCTTTGATCAGCACACATTCTTCAGTTCACTATTTCACTCTCCTCCCCAGTTTTTTATTACTGGCTGCAGCTGGAGCACCTCCAGTTGCTCATGCCTTCACTCCACTGAGGTCAGGCTGACAAAATTCCACTTCAGAGAGCTGACACCACCTACCTACAGATGAAACCAGGTATTTATATACACGGTCTAAAAACCATATTCTTGCCCAAGTTCTGACATCAAATGAAACTAGATGGTTCTTTACTAAATTTATGATTGTGAAATACCAAAATATAGAGGAAATATATTTGATTTTTTCTAATTCTGAAGCTTACATAGTGTCTGGTAAAATATATGTAATTTTTTAAAATGTTATTCTTATCTCTCTATAAGCTTCTCTCTATAGTTTGCAGGAAATTTGGAAAATTCTCAGGTTTGCCTACAAATTTTTATGAGCCGAAATTAAGGCTCTGTGATGACCCCTCCAAATCACTTACAAAGTCCATACACCACTTTGTTACCTATTTTGAGGTTGATGTGGAAAAATTACAATAAGGTCACACCTGCTAGTTGTATTGATATATGTTTACTCTAAGTTCTGTATAGTCCCACCAAGATAAAGCTATTTGGGTTACATGTACAAGGTAGGACGTTGTTTTTTCTACTGCATGGGAACCAGTCTGTTTCCCATGCTTTGGATCCCTTATCCCTTTTGTATAAAACTCATGTGTTGTCTCTGCTTGGCAGAGCTTTCTGTTCAGACTTGCTTCATTATTGATTGTCCTACAAGCTCTCTGAGTTGTGCGCAATTCATGAATAAACCTGATTGAGTGATTTTACCTGAACAGTGCTTGGAAATAGTTTTTTTTCACTACAGGGTATTGTGAAGATCATGTTCCATTTTTGCCCATATTTTAACTTCTTGCCTTCTGTCTTGAAACATTGCTTTAATACTTCCACATAATGTTTTTTTTTTATGTCTGGTGCAGTCAACTTTGTGACATGCACCAGACCCTTCTGCAGCAACGCAACTTAGCAACATGATGCAGTCACTCCTGTACTTTCCCGTTAAGATGGTTTTCTCAGATTTGCATAGTTTCCTTTTTCAGAAAGAAAGTAGCTTAGGCTAAATCTGGTACAGAGCCTCATTTAGGAATGTTTTCTTTAGCACATTAACTGTAAACTTTATTAATTTATTTTCTTTAAGTAAACTAATGAACTCTTAAAGTAAACAAAGCATTTAGATATTTAGCTTTTGTTCAAAAAAACACACATTTTTGTTCATACACTGTTTTTGTATGAACAAAAATGTGTGTTTTTGTCAACACATTTTGAACAAAAACACATTCATCTCTGAGACACAGGACCCGTCTCATTCCTGACCGGTGTAGAAAGATGGCTGGAAATTTTGATTGTGTTTGAATAAATGAAAGTGGCACCTTCAGAAATCTGGAACTTTTCTAAAGAGTGATGTCGACTTGCAGAAGTCCATCACGATCTTCCTGATATCGGACCTATTAGGTCACAAAAAGGAAGCAGGGAGTTAAAAATGACACCTTAAAATAAAGCCACATGTGGACTTAACACACATGCTGCAAACTGATCTGTGTGAAGCTTTCAAAACGATGACATCCTCATTTAGGCTTTCCCAAATTGTTTAAAAGTGTATTAGTTTTCTTCATTACAGTTGCATTTAGCAAATACAAATAATCTAGGCAATTCTAACTCACCTAAATCTTGAACGGCTTAGTCTTATTTAATCTCAGAAGTTTTGAAAAGTCTTTTCATGCACTCTATGTAAGTATGATTTTTCATCTGCTTGTTTCACTGTAATTCAAGCCGACATCCTTGCAAAGACAAAGTTGTTTACTGTGCTGCAGATGATACTTTGTCCCATCTTTGCCTTACCTTCCGCTTCGGTTTTCTATTTCTGTTTCACACTCTGCTGCAGCCAGTGTGCAGTACATTTCCTGACTTTTGGCCTATAAATTAAAATGTACAGTGACAGAGATAAGTGACAGAAAGGAACATCCTCTATATGTATGCAAACAGGAGTCAACCACAGTAGCTCAAAAATAAGTATTAGTAAAAGTGATACATTTCATATCCTAAGAAGTACAAATAATTTAAAACAATGTTGGTGCTTTCAACAAGAGAAAAAGTTGTTGTTTCTTCACAACTTTTTTGACTAATCAAATGCATGTGACCGTTTGCACAAGTCTTCTCTTCTTGTTTTCTATGAATCATCTCAGAGCTCTGTTGTGTTTTATGTAATAAAACAACATGTTTATGTCACTGTCGGTAAGCTAAATACAGGGCTTGTCAAACAGCAATTCAGAAGTAAACCTGGCTTGGTTTCAAGTCGTCTTGCTTCAAATAAAAGCACCTTGCTATAATAATCTAGCCTCTCAGATAAGCTGGCATTCATGGGTGGAATTTCTAGTGTGGTGTTGACATCATGAATTGTTGCACTGGGTTCCAACTTTCAACAACATTTGAAGTTATGACGAAAAGATAGTCTGTTTCGACAGAATGGTAACTTTCTTTATACTTTGAGTAATAGAAAGAGTGAAGAAGAAAAAGCACATTGTGACCAAAGGACACTGGTAACACTGAGGCACCTGTTGTTTTGTAATCAAAACAACAGGTGTAATAAAAACTTTAGTTAAAGAAATGTTGTCAGAAACCACAGAAAAAGGACAAAATTGCACATGTATATCTTCTTTAGCACTAAAAGTGGTTTCAAGCAGCGCTAGAGGATAAGTAACAACAGATCCAGATTCCACAGACTTGCACATGTACTGGCAATCCATCTCCCATACAATAGAGGGCCTTACTTCAAAACTAAACAATATCCACCCCATTGACAAGTGCCGTCACTTTTTCCCAGATCAAGTTCATAATGAGCCAGGGAGACATGAGCATGACGCCCTTAAACTGACTTTTTCTAAAACACATTTAAAGGCGGTCTAGCATCAGCAGATCTGACGCGTCTGTGAGCAAGACTTTCACAAAATGATGACTCTGAGCTCATGCTGCTGCTTGCCAGCAGGTCTGGTTCTGCTTGCTGATTTGTGAGTCATACCATTAGAGTTTTCCAAGTGTGCAGAGTGGAAAAACAACTTGCTGCATCGCTATCTGACCTAAAGGCATTTATGATAAGGGCAGCATCTTTGTGACAGACCGAATGCGTTCACTCCCCTCTAGAGTGAATGATGGGACATGCAAAGTCAAACATGCATGTATCTGCTCATAAAATGTTGAATTTGGCAATGCTGTGGTGGCCGCAGAGACACGCTCCATGAAAACTGACGAAAATCGCCGCTGGATAAGAAAACAAAGCTGTGGCTTTAATTAACAGTTCACACGATTCCCTTTGTAACTGGCAGTAATCTGAGTAATCTAAAACAGACTGGATTAGACATTTTCTCTCATGCCAGCGAAGCAGCAGGCTCACAGTTTATAGCTAACTTTAAATGTAAATCCAAGCATACACACGCAAGATAAACTGCAAACTAAAACTCAGTTTGGAAACACAAATGGAGCCCATGAGTATATTTAGAAAAACCAAGACTTTTTCTTTTTACACTGTTGAAATAAGATGAACCACATTTTGTGGTGTTAAGAATTCAACTAGTTAAAGTTGAATTAAAGCTAAAAAAAAACATGGATGTTTCTTAAATTGCCTCTGTGATTTCAGTTGGTAGAAACAAAGTTACTCTCAGTCAAGCTTTTTCTTTGACAATCTAAGTAAAACAGCTTTCAGACAGACTCATAATTCAGTCCAATTTGTAAAAGGAAATGACTAACAGTTAGTGAGCTCTTTTGCTTGACTCCTTCTGAAGTAAGTGATTGTAATAACCCAAATGAAGTACACCGTCATATTCTAGATTCAGATCTGTTCTGCATTGTAACCTCTTCTCTAGCTGCACCTCTACTCTGATGAACAACCCTGAATACCAAAAAAAAAAAAAAAACTTCTTCTGTACAGTTCTCCCCTCCATAAATCACAAACCCACTCCCAGACTGTTCCCTGTGGAGCTCCAAGGGAGAAACATCATCCTTTTCCCTTTCCTCTACGACCTCTAAGAGCTCCACCCACCTTCTTCTGACTGCTATAATGCAGCCAAATTTAGCAGATGAGAACTTCCTCACCATTTTACCGCAACCTCCACAGGGTCTCTGTTTCCTTCTGAGTCACTCGCGGTATGCTCAGGTCTTTACAGCCCCCATCTGACGCACCACATTGGTGTCAAAGTCGAGCTCCTTCAATCAGTTTTCCTGCCCCTTTTATCTGTACGTGTTTCTGCATGAGGCCATGTTGTCGTTGGAAGCCTTTATTGCCCCTCACTTCACAACACTAGTGCTACGGTCAAAACACTGTTTTTCCTCTTATAGTTGCAGCGTTGAGGCAAACAATGAAGCACATAACCAAAACCTCCTGCAGGCTCATGTTGCAGTAATAACACATATAACGGAGGAGGACAGAGCTGCAGAATGCAGACTGGGAAAATGTTCCATGACACAACACAGCCCTGTTATGCAACCTTTATTTTACAATCGGGATGAAAAAGATTTTATTGATCGGCCTGTGTTTAGCCCCAAAAAACAGATGGGAGCTTGGTGTTGCAGCCTAACCCAGGAGAGTGGCACAGGCCTGTCGCTGCACGCCCGTCACATGCAGGTGAGCTGATTAATCCAGAAGGTTAGGCTGACATGTGAGTAACATACCCATTGTATGGTTGGGATGAGTGCCATCATGGCCAGAGGGTATTACAGGAACTCTTGTTCTGCTCTCATGATGAGCACATAAACAGAGAACATCCGTAAACAGTTTGGAGGACCCTGTTGGACTTTGTTCCAGAAGGGTGGGGAAAAGGCAGAAAGCAGACTAAGACAGAGGGCCAAACGAGTGAAACGCTGCAGCTGATATTCCCCTCAATGACGGCCCAGTCGGGGAGGAGCAACATCAAACTGCCTGCACTTTCCTCTGGGACCTTCTGCCTGTACAAACAAACCGACCCCTGGCCTCTGGTCTAATGGGAACCAGACCTGCTCGAGGACCAAATCTCCTCGTTCTCCTTCCCCTCCACTGCTCTCCATATGACCAGGGTTCTGTTGACTCACACTCCAGCTGAAGGACGCACTTCAATTATCCCAAACAGACCTGAAAATATTCCCCCCCTTTCCTCTCTCTGAGCTTTCCCACACAGCAACAGTTCACGGCGTTCCATGTTCCTACATCAGAGCTGACCTTCTTGACCCTTAGGCAAGCAGACTCCAGTGACCTGCACTTATCTCTGCACACTCACATGCTTTCTCTATCACTCCGCCTCTTTCTCTCAATCCATAGATCTCTAAACTCCGCGATTATCGTGCCGATATAGGCAAACGTTTCTTGCCCAGTCAAACTGTGCGTGTCAAATAAGACCTTTGCGCATTATTAACGGCGTAATTACATTTTCATTTTCATTGCATGACAGAAGCTTGAAGTTCAGGTCGCCATGGCTATCTACTGGGTGCTGAGTGCGTGCAGCCCATCCCTGTCTGCAGAGCCTGAATGTTCTCATTGTGAGGGTTCAAAGTTTATCACTGAATGTCCTCCCAGTCTCACTGCTGTTTTTATCTGAATGTTCTGCTTCACCAAAGTATGAATACTGGCATCGAGTCTGATCCAGAGAAGAAAAAAGGCCCTTAAGACACATAGAGCTTCCACATTGACTGCACAAAGAAAGCAGAGTGGGCTGACTGTGACGTGACCCGGCGACAGTGGGCCTTGTGGACAAGTGGTGCTGTTTAAATTGCACGACTTTATCGCTGGGTTCCTGTTCCCGTATGATAAGCCTTGGATAAAACAAGACAAAACAAAAAAAATTACAAGCTAACACTTCTTTGTGTTGTTACTCTTTATCGTAGCAATTAAACTTTTATAAGGCTGGAGAAGCACGTAGTCTGTGCATGTAAAATCAGCAACCGGGTCACTGACGGCAAGTGCCTGAAAGTGTGGCAGATTTATTGACGAGAATGGACTGTGTCCAAAGGGCTGGAAAGAATTCACAAACACTGGATATGATTGTTCAGCTCTGGCCTTCCCACACATCTGGGTACAAACCCGTCGATGTTCTCGTGGGCGAAGATCCGTGATGAACCAAGCAAAGCCGATGCCCATTTCACAGTTATTTTACACTCCTTCAGACACATCCAAAGCAACACCCTAAATCTGATTTTTGCCTGGTCTTGTGAGCTTCTGCATGGATTGACTAAAAGTCTGTTTTTTTATGGGATTTCTGGTTTACCTCTTTGTGTTTTGCAAGCCTAGAGTTGCAAAGCAGCTCCATGGAACTAAAACGCTGTTCTGCTCCGTCAGCACAAAGCAGCAACAAACCTGTTGCAACTTACCCCCTACTGGCTCCAGAAAAGAGGTTATGAGTAGGAGTTACACACAGGATGTGAAACAAAAGCCCTATTTCCAGACAACTTTAGTTCTCAAAAGTGCAGCAATAACTTTAAACCGAGATTTGGTTGTATTCTCCTCTATAAGATGCAAAATAAAGAAACAGATTTTCAAAACCTTCCATATTATGTGTTCAGGGAATTTAAATCAGTATAGTATTTGACTCCAGCAATACAGTCATAAATACAAAGTTAGATGAGTAGCATCGTGGTGCATCATCCTCCCCTTTAATTATACCGCTTAACTGTTTGGGAAGAGGGAATAATAACTTACAGTGATGACTGGTCTGTATTTGACTGTCTGATTCTCCTATTCATGATGTACAAACATTTACCACAGACGACATTGTACTGTTTGTGGGTATGCTCTAAATCACACCAAATGAAATCTGATGAAATAAAATTTATCTTTGAAAGAGATAACATTTTAATGGTACAGTCTCAAAGGTTCCAGCATGTGAATATCCATACAGAGTACATTCACTCATACAAAAATGGGCTGTGCAGTGGACATTAACACTTCCTCATATGAGATCATGCCTTTTGCTCCTTTGTCAGCTTGGACAGTTTTCCTTACATTGGGAATGTTGAATCAACCAATATTTCAACATTGTAGAAGTTGAACTGTTGAATGTACCTACAGCAGTGTGTGTAGTCATCTCACTGATTAATACAGATTGCTGCACAATATATTGAGTGGCTGAAGCTCATGTGAATCCAGAAAATTGTCCAATATAGCTCATCAAGGATGATAATCACATATCAATTATGACCCTTTAATTAATATGAATCATTCATTTTCCAGTCTGGAATAGTTATACAATATGCACCTCAACCAGATTGCTAAAATCCAGAACTGAGTCATGAAGTTTGAATTCATTTTTATTTAGATAGGCTCCAAAGTATATGTTCTGGCTCCAAATATAGTACGAGCCCATGCTTTCTGAAGCCGTCAGCGTGGCTTTGGTGTAACTCTGACACAATAATGGCCCTCTCTTCTCATCAGAATTGGTATTTCTCATTCCTGACATATTTTTCATTTTTAAGCATAATACATAAAGGTTTAATCATGTTGAAATTAATGTTCGCCTGATTTGTTGGTTAGGAATCATTGTTCCAATGGATCAATCAAATGTATAAACTTTTAACTTTCTAGCACAAACATTTAAACCACAAGACAAAAGGAAATTGGTTAGCATGTTGAGTAACAATAAAGAAGAACTGGATACAAAGGTTTTATCAGTAAGATAGCCACAAAATTACATGTAGACTAGTCAAATGACTTCTTTAGAAAAGTTTAGTAATCATACAAGATAAAGATTGGTCTGCACCACAATGATGGAGGGTGTTTGAAATACTCCAGGTTGGATTTACAAAGATATGAATACAGAAGGAGCTTTCAAACATTGTGGTGACTCCTGGTGTATTGCACAAAGTGGCCACAATTGGATATTACAACAAGGCAATGAATTTAAAAACACTAGAAAACACGTTTTCTTGCAGGTTTGACATTTATTAACCTACATTAGAAATATTCCTGGTGTAACCAGCCTCCCTGTTTCTGCTTAAAAACATAGCATCCCCACAGCATGACGCCATTACTTTAGTTGATTCAGGATTATATGCAGTGTTAGATTATAAACTAAATCATCTTGAAATTTCTTGACAACACCCTGACCTGTTTAATGTGTCCTTGTCTCTTTTTGATGCTGTTTGTCCTACTGATTTTCTCTCATAAACCTCTGGGTCCTTCAGAGCCACAACAGTTGTATTTAAATGACAATTAAATGGCACACAGGCAGACTCGATGTACCAAATAGCTGATTTCTAAAGATAATTTCTTCCACTGGGTTGTATTTAGGGGTAGCAGCCTAAATAAGGCTGAAAGCGTATGGCACATCTTTTAAATTTGAAACAATTTGCACAAATCCACATTGATCTCATAGATAAAATCCTAATAAAATTAAATAAGAAAATAAATAATTTTTCTACTCAATGTAATTTAATAAAAGGCTTTGACGTATGTTATCAGGGTTGCCAATCAATGTCAATCTTTTGTTCATTCCCACATCTTTTATGGATGTATGGAAAATTTTTACTATCAGTGTTTTGAAATCCCACTTCTCAAGGCAATCTCTCCTGCTCCAACACATCTGAGTCAAAAGAGAAAATCACGTAAACACACAGTGATCACATTCTACCGAAGCCTTTTAATGACGTATCATATAAAACCAGGCATGTTGAAGCACAGAAACAAATAGAAACATGCCAATTACTCCCAGAACTGTCATTAGGAAACCATAAGTAAAGACTTTTTTCCCCTAAATACTCTGGAAATGATTAGGGAAGACACAGAAAACTGTTTTGTTTGAACTTGTGTCTTGGAGAGGAAAAAGGCCAAAAAGAATTTACATCTTAAAGCTGTTGAAGCATTTCACAAACAGAAGTTTCAAATTATTGACCTTCAAGCATTCTTGCTCTCCAACAACATTGCTTAAATCACTGCTTGCATCATTTAGTGTTAACTAACTTGTTGCCAATAATCAACAATAATCATTCATGCAGTAATTGTCCAATAAGTGCGAGACTTGCTAGTGGAAAAGTGCCTTAAGAGACTTCAGTCTACTTGCTTCCTTAAACAGGGGACAGATTTTTCTTTTGGATACACAATGTATAGCAAAAAACCCCACAGCTGTGTTTGTTTGATTTAATTTGGGGACATGTGAACCAGCATGACACAGCCTCAGTAGATATTCAATGAGCTCCCATTGATCTGCATGAAATATGTACTCCCATGCCACACAGCTGAAAGGGATGTAATGGAAGCAGCTCAATAAGGCAACATTAACAAAGAAAATGACAAGAACAAATCCATTGTTTTTCCCAAATGATCATAGGGGACTGGGCTTTTTTTTTCGATTATTTTTTTGCTTGTTTGTGTCTATTCAAATGTTGTTATGCAACATTTCTTGTTTTTGACCGTCTTAGTAAAACACACTTAAATCTTACAACATAACCGCAAAGGAATAACATGTGGTGTTCTCCCCCGATTAGTGCAGGTGGGTGTGTCTAGCAAGGACTCATGTCTGTGTTGGTTTACATTCCCACTGATCACATTCATTGCAACAAAGTATCAGCAGGAAGAGACTGACAAACAGTCGAGGTCATTGACCCATTTCAGGGGGAAAAAAAATAAAACACCCAGCAGTTTTCCCTGGTATTTCAAATTAATGATTATTCCATCGCTGAAGGACGTTTGATAAAGAGACAGAGCTGTGTTTGACTGGTAATGTCAAACCAAATTGTTGACTATTAACAGTCAAACATACACAATGCCAGTTGTTAAAATTTACTTCCTTTTCTCTCCTTTCTTTTCTAATTTTGGTCTTTTCCTTCTCATTGTTCCAGTGCCACATTGCAGCCTTGTTGGCTCACAGGAAATACGGACACCTGGATTCAGCTCGTCTTTCAGATTGTTCTCTTGTTCTAGGAGCGCTTACGTCAAAGTCTATTGCCCTGCGATGACAGAGATGATGTGGCATGGTCTGATAGTGAGAAACTGTCTCAAGCCGGGACTCCACACCCCCGGAGTCCCACACTGATCCCCTCTCCTGAATCAAATGTACAGAAATGTGTGGGATTACTCTCACAGGAGGAACTTGAACCCTTTTGACTTCCTGCCCGCTGCTGAGGTCACCGGTCTCGGTGGGAGTGTCTGTGAAATGCGTGCTCAACAGCAACCAACTGATGGCAAGAGAGAAGAAGGGTGGGGGGACTGGGATGCAAAGCATGGGCAGGGGAGTAGATGACAAGTTGACATGGGGGTGGAGGAGGGTAAAGGACAAAGGGAGAAGGTTGTCCACAGCCTTCATCTGCTGTGAGCCTGAGGTTCATAACATATGTTCATGTTTAGGAAAAACTCAAGTATGCATTTAAATAAATGGTGTAAAGGTGAGGGTCCAGAAAAATCAAGATTTGTTTTTAATGGATTGTTTCTTTTAGCTAGTGTAGAACATCTGCATTGCCTTTCAAAAGCCTTCCTACATGTATTTGTATTCAGCTCTGACCAGTACTCTGTCTTGGTACGTTTGCAGTAATGTCATAGTCTATTTTCAAATGATGGATTTAGCAAAGCTCAGTGAAAGGTTCAGTGTTATTGTTTTATAGCCTGACTCTGCTTTGGGCGTCTCCAGAACTTAAGTCCCAGACCTTTTTGTGTTCTCTGGTCTTCTTAAAACTGATTGCTCACTGATGTTTTCTATATAACCATCACGTCTTCACAAAAACATTGTTTTCGTAATAAGATTGCAATCTATTCACAAATTTCTCGAACTGGATTTTCCCCAGAAGTTTTTTTTTTTTTTAAAAAGAAAGCAAATACAAATACATACATATCATACCAGTGGAGGTTTTTTGGTAACTTTATTTGAAGCAGGGTACATAAGACTGACATGAGACTGTCATAAACATGACAAAGCACATGTCATGAACATTAATGGCTCTTCAAAAATGTTTATGACAGGGTAAATAATCCATCCATCCATACATTTTCTGTACACCCTTGTCCGTAGTGGGGTCAGGAGAGGTGCTGGTGCCTATCTCCAGCGAACGTTTCGGGCGAGAGACGGAGTTCACTCTGGACGGGTCACCGGTCTGTCGCAGGGCTCGGTAAATAATTACATTTTTAATGGAAAGGTGCACTAAAAGTTGCATTAAAAAATTAATTGAAAGTGTTTGCTTTTCGGGCTGCACAGTGGCGCAGTTGGTAGCACTGTTGCCTTGCAGCAAGAAGGTCCTGGGTTCGATTCCCGGCCGGGGTCTTTCTGCATGGAGTTTGCATGTTCTCCCTGTGCATGCGTGGGTACTCCGGCTTCCTCCCACAGTCCAAAAACATGACTGTTAGGTTAATTGGTCTATCTAAATTCTCCCTAGGTGTGTGTGTGTGTGTGTGAATGGTTGTTTGTCCTGTATGTCTTTGTGTTGCCCTGCGACAGACTGGCGACCTGTCCAGGGCGTACCCCGCCTCCCGCCTGGAACGTAGCTGGAGATGGGCACCAGCACCCCTCCCGACCCCATTAGGGACAAGGGTGAACAGCCGATGGATGGATGGTGTTTGCTTTTCAGTATAAACAATGTAACAGTGTAATTTATGACACTTTTAATGCAAAATTCCATTACAACTTGTATTAAAAATAAATTGAAAGTGTCAACTTTGCATTAAAAGTGTCATTATTTACCAAAAGACACTTCCTTCCGACAACACTCATAAGCATTCATGAAGACTCCTTCATATTTGTGGCAGGTGTTATGTTATGTTTGTGACAGTTTCAGGTCAGTCTTACACACAAGCCTTCAAATAAAGTGTTACCGTTTTGTTTTGTCAGAAATTCAAAGGAAAACCTGTCCGTTTCAATCTATTTCACTTTTCATTGGGCTTTAAAATGTTCAGTCAGATGATCAGAAAATAATCCATAAGCAATGTTAACATCATGTTGTGGTTGGACTGAGAGCAAGCAGAATATTGGACTTAATACTTCTCACTGTGTCACGATGAAGAATTTCAGCACAAGCGCATCTTCCAGCAACCTTGCGGCGTCACATGCTGTATCCTGACATCTAGCCTGCGTCTTGCTTTCTCCTACCTGATGTTAAAACAGTCCTTGTTAGTGAAAACGCTGCATTCGGTGTGCATGAGGGTCAGGTTACCCTAACCACCACTGTACGCAGCATGACCTGAACCGCTGCGAGGGTAAAGAGGGGGTGCACCTTGAAAGCAGCACCTCCAACCTTAAAGGTACAGTGAGGGGGAAGGAAGGGAGGGGCAGGGTGGTGATCATACACACAAAGCCATCTTGTTTCAGACCAGGTTCAGATGGAGCTGTTCCATTGCCAAGAACTTCCACATCCTGCCGCCCTGTAAAATAGCCAACGTTCAAACAAGTTGCACGAACAAAGACCCATACAGGACTGTGTACATTCCTCCAACACACTCTCACAGAGTACAGTATATCTCTTTGTCTTGCGTCAGGTTATTTACAGTTTGTGATGCCACCATCATTTGAGAGTTTCTTAAGAGGTTGTGGTTTCATAATCTCACACAACAACGCAATTAACGAATTCTGACTCTGCTTTGTCAGCACACACACACGCACACACCCCGACACATGCACACGCAGTCCCCCATCACCGTGTCCCTGAGTTTCACCCGAGGGCAGTAACAACATAATGCCTTCCAGATGTTGGGATGCTGTACTCTCCAGCAGACCTTGGAAGTCAGTGCCTCTCTCATGGTGTTAATAGTGCCCAAGAGGCCTTTGTTGGGGGAAGGGAGGCGAGGTCACAGGCCCCTTTCAAGCTCCTACAGAGCCCACAAAAAGGACCTGGGGATGCTTTCCCTTTCACAGGGTAATCACTGATCCATCATCTCTTTGCATTGATCAGCAGGGATTCAAACAAAATACTGCAACCTGGGTGGGGTTTAAAGCGGCATCTTGGTATCATTGAATGGCGGGCGTGCTCACAAACAGAATAACAAAGTCTTCTGCAGCTGTTCTCTGTGCAAATGGGAAAAGGGGGTAAATACTATTAGGTTTCATTGTTAGCATCCTTGGGTTGGGCTTTTGGGTATCTCATATCAGAAACCTGTTACGATTCTGCAATCTTTCCCAGTTCAGTTTGTTCTGCATTTATGGAAATTTCTCAAGATTAACTTCTTTTATCATGTTCTTTACCTTCTCTCACTAAGTGATACCGGAGTGTAAGATGAACAATTTCAAAAGTCTCCGATATTAATCTGCATCTGGATCACCAGAACTCCCCAGAAGATAACGCAAGTTAAAAAATTCTAATAATAAGTACAAGTTTTTACTGACATCCTTAAAGACACCAGCTAAGAATCATTTGAGTTTGCCAGGTCAGAGAAAGAGCCACAAAGTCAGGCGATAAAACATTTTTACCCTTTGGGGGATCCACAGAGGCCGCAAGTGAGCCCGGGAACAAAATCCAAAAAGGAGAGAGAGAGGGAAAAAGTTTCAAGCTGAAGAGCCCTGTGAGAAAGCATCCATCTGCAGCACACGCTGGAGACAGTCCAAAGCAAATAGGTTAAAATTAAACCACAGAAAGACAGCCAATCTGTATGTTTAAAGTTCCAGCAAACACTGGATTACCTTGTTACCCATTTCAAAGGCCTAAGAAATTGTCAGTTTTGTGGTCTATCCCACCACAATGCAACCAATAATCTATGTAGCAGCTACACAGCTGGCCGGGGCACAGCCGGTCACCACAAAATGAGGCAAGATAGGAAATAAAACTATGTCGATCTTCCGCAATCCATCGGCATGCAAAAGGAAAACCATTTTCCTCGAAAGAAATTTCTGAAATTCAAACATTTATTTTCCTGAAATCACAAACCCACCCATTAAAAGCTTTTGATAGAAATATGAGCCCAACATTTTCTCTGAGCTGGGTGTAACAACGTAATACGCTCAGTTTAAACCGAATAGCAGAGCAGAGCAGAAACAGAGAGAATTTCAAGCGATACCTACTTTATGTCAATACAAATTTTATAAAGGGAATAGAGTGCATTTTAATTTTAGATGAAGTCAAGAAAAAATTGCAGAACCTTCTTTTGATGGTGAGACCTGTCTGTACAGAAAACAACCCGCATGACAACACTGAATTCTGTTTCCTGCTGAATATATACATGGGGTACTTATATGCAGTTTTATTTTTACATTTATTTTTCTAAATAAATGTAAAATGTTATTTATTTTTATTTATTGTAAAAATATTTATTTGCATTGCTAAAACCCCTCTTAGTAGACACCAGTTGCAATACAGTTCATTAAAACTGGGATTTGTGTCGCAGTTTCAACTTATTACATTTGAACCCTGTTGATTATGTTGGAGCTCAGGTGAAACCACAGTTAGCAGATGCTGTAGCTGTGGTTTGCTACTGCTGGGATCTTGTGACGACTGAAGAGATCAGTCTTTGAGATTTGCAAAGGCTCCCTGCTACATCTTAACCAAAACCCGCAGGTTTTTGCAAAGCACAGAGCACATTGTTTGATGGTTTAAGACCGTTTCAAGTTGCTGCAATTTAGCACTATTGTGCCATCTAGTGGCGAATTATGATAACCCCCACCTCCCCACCTTTGTAATGAAGTGAAGCAGCTAAAAACTCCAAAGATTTAATGATGATAGGTTGTTGTAAGTTGTTTATCTTCATGTTAGGAAATGTTTAATGTATTGTAGAAGGGACATTGACAAACTGGTGATTTGCATGTTGAAATTTATTATGAGAACACATTGCAGGTTCGGTCTCTAGGAGGAGCCAGAGATCTTGATTGTTAGGCAACTTTTCTGCATCTGTTTTTGCAGTTAAATCCCCGAACAAAAATAAATAAATAAATAAAAACCATTATGCTCACATGCTTTTCTGTCTCCCCGAGGAATCGTTTAACATTGTGAGCTTTTGTTTTCAGAAGATAACATCACGCAAAAGGTTAAGAGCATCTCAAGTCAAATAAATGTCGTGGGAGTGTCACTGCTGTTCAGCTGATAAATATTTGCTCTTTATCTCTCCCAGACTGCATTACACAGCCTCTGCATGTAGAATAAAATCAAAATTATTTTTGCTGAGAAAAAAATAGCATGCTGCTGAGAGTTAAAAAAAGAAATGTTTATTATTTTTACCAGAATCTTTTAGAATTTTGTGTTTATGCTAAATAACTTGTAGGAGGTGGATGATTTTTTTTTTGTTGTTTTTATGCTCCAGTTCCCTAACCGTTTCCATATGGTTGAGTCAAGCTATATGTTGCAGATTAATGACCCTCTCCTGCAGACCATCAGGATCACATAATGCAGTTAGAGAGGGAGGAAAAGGGGACCTGGAATCTGATGTCAGACTATATCGCTTCCCTTCATCCAAAGAGGATGAAAAATCTGATGTCTGTGCAAAAATGTGTAACCTGGTTGTCATTTTCCCCCTTACAATCTGTAAAAAAAAAAGTTTTCTCCTATCCTGACAGGTTGAAAGAGCTTGCTGTTTTCCTGATCCAATACGTAAACAAATCCTCCCTCCGCCACCTGGGCTTTCTGGTTGTTTTCTGATCAGTCCACTCGCAAAAAGAGGGGGCCTGGAAGGGGCAGACTGTTCTTGGAAAGACCTCCTCTCACGACTCAGTGAGACAACAGGGAGACTCTCCACTCAAAGCAATATGATCACACATTGTATTTTACTGTGAAATGATGACTTATTTGCCAACTGAGGCAGCAACAGCAGTCATTCATTTCCAAATGAAGACAGCTGTTGCATTTTAAGGAAACTGGAGAAACAAGCTGACTAAGTACATCGGGTAAAATGAGAAGATGGGTGAAGGATTTGGTTTAGCAGACACTTCTTTCACAGCTTATTCATGCAGGTTTTGAGCTCTGGATGTGTGGTCCTTTTGTAGGTTTTTTTTGTAAAGTGAGATGCTGACCAGCAGAATGAATTTGGGGAAAGTAATTTGAGGAAATGAAAAGTAGAGTCAGAGCACTGGATTATCAAACAAAAATAATATGACGAGAATAACTTTTGACTGCATAAGAGCCTTTGTCATCAAACTATTTTTTTTTTACTTCTATATCAGCTTCCATTGTTTTGTGCTATCTTTTGTCAAAGAGTCAACCAGCCGTTTCATGTCTAGCATGTAGTTCCTGTATGCATTAGCCTGTATGCATTAGCCTGAAGTTCACTAGCATGTACTGTAGTTCCTGTATGTATTAGCCTGTATGCATTAGCCTGAAGTTCACTACTGGGGCTGGCCCTAGCCACTTTGGCACCATAGGTGAGATTTATTGTGGGACTCTTTATGATGCAGTGGATGAGCTCCTGTGACATGGAGGCAACAGTAGGATGGCTTTGTTGTGTTGTGAAGAAGGGTGGAATTTAAACATCTCAATAATGCATCTGAAAAGAGAAAGAGAGTTATGATTCCAGAAATAAAAGTTAAATAAAAACACGAGTAATGTGTTATGTTCACTATGCTGTAAAATACAGAGTGAATTTTCTGAGATGTAATTTAAATCACATTGAAATTATCACAGTGAAATGCAGAATTCAGCGAAGACATAAACTTCATGACAAGGCTGCAATGATGCTACAGTGACAATAATGTGTACCGTTATGTGATGAGTTAGCACAGTTGACTTGTTTTAGCTAGTTTACAGTTTTTCTTGATTGATTTAACATGTTTAAAGAAACTGAAAACTTCAGGTAAAAAAACTGTCCTAAATTGTCTTCTGTTTTAAAATGTACAACACAATGTTGGGTTTTTTTGTGGTTTTTTTTTTTACTTTTATCAATCTTTCTTTGATTTTGTCTGTAATCAATGATTTACAAAATTAAGTTAGATTCAACCTTAGTAGAATGTTAAAACTTTACTAGTGGTTTTGATTGTATTTGTAAGCTGCTGTGGTTCTTTTCAGGGAACTATTCCACCTTGTCTAATTCATCTGGCTGCTTCCCTCACCAGTCGTATCATTAATAAACACATGTGACCTTGTGTTCCTTTGTGGAATGCATGGACTCCAGTCTATTTGCTTTTGCAGTGTGCTCCACGCTTTATCATATGGACAAAGTTATTCTCAGTTTGAGCCTAGCAAAGAATGTTTTTTTTAAAACATGTTTTTTAAATGCAACGGTCATATTTCTGTACATAAAACTTATCTCTCCTTTATCCTCTTTCATGGTGAGTCTAGTAACTGCAATGATGTTAACGAATATTTAACTAGGACATATACGGTATATATTGCAGTTTTTTGCATCTGAAAATTATTCTGTCATGTTTCAGAAATGTTTTCCTCCAAGGACACAAGACCCTTTGTATTTCAGAAATATTATGTTTTTCATTTTAGAATGGAACATCTGTGAACTATTAGAGTTTATTGCATCTTAAGGCGCAGCAATCCAGCTGCAATCAATAACTTTTTCCACTACTCCTAATCAGTAAGAAACAAAGTGCCACTTGGAATCTAATTTTCTGTTGTTTACTTGACAAATACTACAACAAATACTACTACTTGGGGTATTACTAGAACATTACATTTCAGCTTAATAAGGGACTCACAAGTTACATTTAAATACCCCAGGCAGACTCAGATAAAAATGTATTTTTATTCAACCAAGAAACTGTCTTCTGATTTAAAACGAGACAGGCATCTCTCAAGAGATAATAAATAATATAAGAAGTGCATTAAAAGCAATCTTATATACTTCTTACCTTTTAATTGGAAAGTGTTTTGGCATTTCAGCAATCAAACCCTCCTTATGTTTGCTGACCAGCACTTCACAGGATTTCCATGGTATCCTTATCCTTGGCGATGAGCTCAAAGTCTTCTAAGTATGAATGATTTTGGGCTTAACTGTAACTATTCAGTCACATTTTATAAAATAAAATGAGAAGGTTTTCCCAAATATAAACTAACCCATCAGTTTGGATGTGAGTATCCTCAAAGCAAAAATAATTAGCTTAAGCTTTACTCTATTTATTGTGAAACAGTAAATTTATGGTTTATCTTACCACTAAGAAGTAAACATTTGAGAGTGTATTGGTTTATTATTATTATTATTATTATTATTATTATTGTTGTTGTTGTTATTATTATTATTATTAATAATAATAACAATAATAATAATAATTATTAGTAGTAATAATACTAATAATAATAATTATTATTAGTAGTAATAGTAATAATAAGAATAAGAATAAGAATAAGAATAAGAATAAAACAGAATCCTTTACAGAATGTCAGCACTTATGCAACTCTAGGAAGTTGCTTTAATTTCTGGGAATTTTTAAAAGAGGGGCAAGATAAAATCAGGTTGAGTAATTCTTGTATCCTGTTATCAACACAATACTATCTGGACGCTACCACAGTTCACTGAAATTTCCCAGGAAATAACAACTCCTTGGACAGGAATTTATCTCTTTCAACACTGTGATGTGTTGCACTCTCTCTTTCATAGCAGAAGTGGTGCTGTGTGAGGTCGGCAAGGAAAGTGCATCCAACATATATTCTAACAGATTGTAAATACTTTTGTTTCTAATGTTAAGCAGCTCATTGAAACACAAGTTTAGGCCTCTGTACTGCTTTGGCATTCCTGAAAGTTTTCAGAGGGAAATGTATTTTCATGGGGAAAAATAATTCAAGCAGAAGAGTCTCTCAGACACTGACACTGGTGTCGGTTTTCCTTACAAACGATGAAGCTAATGGCTTCAAAATGCCAGCAGAGACACAAAGAATGTGGAAACAGAAGGACTTCTGTTTGCCTCATACATTTGCATGATCACATTACAGCTAGCGTTCAGTAAATGAACAACACTGACATTGTTGCGCCTTGAATGTCTCTCCTCTAATCTTTGTTTTTTTTAATTAAGTTGTTGAATGCAGAGTTTCTACTTAGCTGAATGAGAAATACAGCGAGTGTGAGAAGAAAACATCTGGTCTCTAAGGCTGATGTAAGCTTTTCTCTGAAAGCACAAGGTCACTCTGTCACCTTTGCACAACAAGTCATTCGTCACTGGCTCTGTGTTTGCACTTTTGTGTTTAATAAGTGTTTTTTCTTGTGTCTCCATTGTGTGGGCTTCCCAGATATTTTCTCTCTGTCACATGATTTTTTAAAAGAGAGATCACTGTGATTCCACTTTTACAGGCACATCCGTCTTTTTACTAGACCACTGGCACCCTGGTGGGTTTACAAAAAAATCCCATTCAGATTAAACATCAGGGCTGCTGACACAATAGATAGACTAAAACTAGAGGTATTTTCCTAACTACCTCATAATTCACTTCCCTGTTCTGTTGGATGTTGGCTCACTTGCTTCCAGTTTTTCATATCAAAATAGATTAGGGATAAGGGAGGGGTCTCTGTCACTTCTCTTTTCTGAGCCCTCAGGAGGCAAAAAGAAAAAAAAAACCTTCTTTGAGTAGGGGGGGTCAAATTTATTTTATCGAAAATCAATGTGACTGTAATAATAATTAAAAAAACACCTATCTTTGTTGTCGTCCTTGTTGCATGTTGTAGAGACAACAACCAAAGCACAATTAACCTACTGAATTCCTGTAGAGAAATGAACATTGTCACAACCAGATGAAACCAAAGTGCTTTGCAGTGAGGAAAGATTAAATCAACCCCAGCTGTCATTTTCAAGACATTTCATGGGTCAATTATTTATCCATTATTATCCTTTTCACAAAGTTTATGTAGAAAATCTTTGTTCATGATAAGATGTCACGGTTTGACACGTGTGATGAGAGAAACTGAAACCCACTTTGTATAATGATGCTGTGTTTGTCGGTTCCTTCCTTAATTACCATTCCTGTGAAAATGCAGAGATGAAAGCTCAGCATTAATAAGAACAGATTGTGTTTTCTCTTCCAACCCTCAGAGCCTGATATTCTAAACATCCTGGAGTAAGGAGGAGAGATTAGTGCATGCAGTTCCTTCCTTAGGGACATGACTGGAATCTAAATCTTCATTTCCCTTTGTGATGCCTTCTGTTTGTCTTTCAAAACCTCACTTTTGTATTATTGTTCACTGCTTCAGTAAAAATGTTTAGCTATCTTTTCATCCCCTTCTAGGTTAGAAAACTTGCTGTGTATGGGTGTTTATTCTGTGTATACTCCCACCCCCTGTATTAACTAAAAACACATTTTTCTGGGATCATTCTCTCTGAGGCTGACAGGAGCTTAGGGAGTATATGCTTGCATCTGATATTTTCTTTTCCTGACACACTTTGTGTTCCCAGATTTTTAATCATTGTACTGAAGAATAGCACGTTGTAAACTAAACAGCCATGAGCTGACTCCACATTAATATTCCTACACTCATTCTATCAGGAAAAGGAAGCAAATCTGTTATCATTCCAAGGAAATTTGGAAAGTCCTACTTGTGAAACTACAAGGGCATGATGTGATTCTCAAGGGGAAAGTGTGGAAAGTCCAGTCTTAGTCTTACACATGTGTTTTATGAATTCGCCGGACATAAGATAGAATAATGCAATCATGACCATTTCATCCAAACTACTTAGAAATTAGAAAGACTGGTGAATAGTAGAAGCCGAAAGCTGGATGTGTGGGAGTGAATCAGAGTGTTGATGACTTTCGGATGCGTGGGCACTGAAATAGTTTTCATAAGAGGCTTCAAACTACTGTCACTGTTCAGTAGATTACAGATCAGAAGCAATCATTCCCCCACATGTCAGTCTGAACCAACTACTTCAAAACTTTACTGTGCATTAGAGATAAAACAGATTTAAAATTCTGCCAAAAACAGTTGTTTATATCCGGAAGAAATACTCTCGGTTGAGTTGATATAGGAAAGTTATAACAGTGTTTGTAAGCATTCAAGTAATACAAATGTCTTGGACCTTGTATCTATTTATTCCATATATACAACTATTTTTGTTTATGGCAATTGTGAAATGTGAATTGTATGGAAAAACTACTCTCATGTTTTTCTCAGTTCTTTTTTTTCTATCCACTCAAATCTTCAGTTTTTTCCACTGAATTTCACCCAGATTCAAGGAGAAGACTGACTGGTCTTTCTCTGAAACTACTCAATTGTTTTTCTTGGCCAGGTCTTTGGCATCATTCTCTTGAAAATCCACAATTGCTTAATGTTCAGAATTTTATAAAGAAAATCCTGGTAGATTTCTTTAGTTGTGCTGATTTAGGCATGGCTTTATTTGCCTTTGTGCTTGTTCTTTTCTTCATATCGTTAATATCTACTTCATGTGTTATTCTACTTTATTACACAACATTTATAGACTTGTTTATAAGAGTGGACTACTTAGGATTTTACTGACATCTGGTCTGAATTTAATGTTAATATGCCCACTAGAAATAAATTTAATGAGGAAAACGCATGGAGTTAATGCTTATTTTTCTGGGCCTATGTTGATTGCAATTTAGCAGGAGCTTGCTGTTCTTTGTAAAAAAAAAAAACAAAACCGATAATTAAGTTTAAAATGACAAAAATATACAAAAAACCAATTTCACATTATGTACACGACTTTTTAAAATGATATTATGAAATTTGAAAGTGGAAAATGGAAGGAGAGCGAGTTTGTATGACACCAATGTACCATGGAAAACAAACAAGCCGGAATAAATACTGCAGCCCCAAGCGAGGTCTGACTGACACTGCAGAATCAGGTCAGGCACACTAACCCAAATAAGAACGCTTCAACAAGGTCTAAATCTCACCAGAATTCAGGTCAGCTCACATTTGACAGTTGTTAGAAAAATGTGGCTAATTGTTCCAAATCTCAGCGAAGGCTAGTTCGAATCCACACACTCAAAGACAGTTAAAATAAAAAAAATTTTTTTTTAAATCAGAACCTACCCAGAAGCAGTCAGAACCTACTAAGGACATGAGTTACATTCACAGCTTTTTAAAGGTGTGAAACATCCACAAGAGACAAATAATATCCCACTGCAGATATTTTCAGATCTGCAATGATAAGTATAAACTGAAAATAGCATATTAAAAGTGCCTGACTCTAAAAAATTATGAGTTTGTGTCCTTGTTCACACACAAACAACCAAGGGTTTGTTGTGTGTGTGTGTGTGTGTCATAAGAGAATGAGAGCTGGCTGTATTTTCCCCCTCCCTCTTCTGATGTGCAAAACCACTGGTCTCCAAGTGAGTTAGCGCAGCACTACCCCACAAGAGAAGCAGAGCAGAGCTGGAACAAGTCACAGAAGACACATTGTTCACACCAGACAAGAAAAAAAACAAAAAACCCCAATGACTGAGTGGATATTATTTGTTCAACTATTTGTGGGGCTGCTTCTTATTCCAGGTAAGCTTTACATTCACTGATTTCTGTTGTTGAATTAATTAAAATGTAGTCTATGTGATGTCTTTTTTTTGGTCATACAGTGTTAGATCATTTACCACTAATGTTTTAACCAAAACCATTGAATCTGTATGAAAAACACAGTGGTTATTGCTTTGCCAAATACCAAATACCTTTGCCAAATACCTTTGAATTAAAACTGTGGAACGTAAAACCAGAGGAATCTGTGGAACTTTGTTTTATCTAAAAGAGAGCAGTATAATATGAGATAAAAAAGACTTGTACACAGCAGAAAAAAAAGTTTAGTTTCTGATAGTTAAGACTGTTGAAAATGTGGACAATAGCAAGTCTTAAAAAAAGTTCTGATTCAAAAGCAATGGCTGAATAAACCCTCTGTAGCTATCAGAGCAGATTCGGTGTAATACGTTTGACAAAATTAAACTAAACCAGTAAATAACATTAGGAATTTACTGTAGGTCAAGTTCCAAACTGGACCTACAAATGATCAGTACTAATAAGTTTGTCTCTGCAACACTTTGATTACTAACAACTGGCTTAATTTTAAGCTTGGTTTTTGCATTAGTGTCAAAATTGCTCAGACACGTATATGAGGCCACACTGCTCTTTCTTCTCTCTCCAACTGCAGAGCTCCGAAAGTGTTATTTCTATGACAAATTCACACGTATTCCAAAACATAAGAGATAAAAAGATGTAACTAAAATTAAGTTATTGTTTTGTGGATGTTAAACGCAGCAATCAGACTTTCACTTTTGCTTTAGTTGAGCTTATGATGTCACTTTCATTGTTGGATCTGTTGGAGCACTAACATTACATTTGTTTTAGGGATAATGTGCTAGCATCCTCCAGCACATTATCAGATGTGCAGCCAATCTCTAAACCTTACTTCTTCATTTTTTTTATCCCTCAATGCCAATGAAATCACTGAGTTTGAAAACCTTTTTTATTGTTTTTGTTCAGAGTACAAAATGTTGGTGGCAAGAACGCTATCTTGTTTACTTTGGATTATTTTTGGACTCAAGAAAACACTTGGCTTTTGTCTCATGTGAGGCTTTTTTTTATCAGTTTTTCCGCTAAAAGAAAAAACCCTCTTTGCATTTGGTACAAAGGCTTGAAAAGTACGTTTTAAATATTTTTTAGCAATAATTGAAAAAAACCCCCAATAATTACTGTAAGGAACAAGTCATTTTGTATAAAAACGTTCTTTTAATATATACCTTTATTTAATGTTTCCTGTCTTGTTTGAACTCCCATGGACTCAATATCCAGGACAATTGAAAAAAAGTGCTATTGAAAAAATATTAAAATCAGAAATCTAAATTGTAGAGATGGTTTGTGCTTAATCATGTCAATAGATAATATGTCACTGTACTTTTATGTAACAGGTGAAGATGCCTCCTGTCCTATTGAGCTGATCCCACCTCGTGTTGTGGTGAAATATGGAGATCCAATCTCAGTCAATTGCACAACATCAGCAGAGGAATTGGACGGACTCGGCTGGGAAGCTTCAGAAGGAGGCGCAAGCGCACCTGATACGCAGAGATATGTGATGCTGACAGTTCAGAGTGTGACACAGTGGAGAAGTCATCCAATGTGTTTCCTCAACTTTAAACAGTCTCAATGTAGCACCAGACTTGGACTTGTTATCTACAGTAGGTCTAGCAGATTGAGCACAGACCAATTTAATACTTTAACAACTCCTGATAAACCTTTTCCTTTCTTCCAGCATTTCCAGAAAACATTAGCATCAGCTCCAGCATTGAATCCAGTGAAGAAATGACAGAAAATGAAGAGTATAGCTTCACATGTAGCATCCTCAATATTGCACCTGTTCAAAATCTCACTGTTAGGTGGTACAAGGGAAACCAGGTCATCTACAGTGAGAATCTAACAAATAGCACAAAGCATCCCACCAACCAGACGTCTATCTTTCGTTTTACACCGACAAGACAGGATGACCGAACCACTATCAGATGCGAAGCACATATGGACTTGGGGCCAGAAGGTCCACAATTTAATGCATCTTCACGTGAATTAAGTATTGGAGTAATGTGTAAGTAATGTATATTGTATTTTACATTTTTGTTTGTCTTTCTTTGGACTGTTCACAATCAAACCAGACGACACAAAATAAAATCAGTGTTGAATTAATTTTGTACTGCAGCAATGCCCAACACAAACATTATATAATCACCATGATTATGGTTTCACTCACCTTTACATGTTGGATTCCTGAAACACAGCAACCAAAATGTGACAGGATGTGACAGGATCTTTCACAAAACCCACTTCATTTCCCTGTCCTTGGACCCATGTTAAATTGTTTATATTTTTCTATGCTAGTTGGACCTGAGATTGAATGTCACACCGTAGAGATTCAGGAGGGAGAATCTTTGGATGGGAAATGTAAAGTGACAGGAAACCCCACTCCACAGATTAAGTGGCTGAAAAATGGACATTCCATAAACCTCCGGTATTCTCTGAGAAGAAATGACACGGGAACATATGAAGTCAAAGCAGAAGGTCTTGCCTCGGTTGAAAGAAAAGTCCAACTTATGGTGTTCTGTGAGTGTAATTCTTACATGTTAAATGTCTTCTCCAAGCATTTTAACCATTTTGTAGATGATGTGTTCTTAGTGTAAAGCAAGTCTAATCGTGTTTTATGTTTTTCATTGCAGATGGACCAGAGTGGACTTGTCCCCATACATATACTATTCTAGAACACACTCGACACAACCTCACATGCAGTCAGGGCTTCCCAGAACCTACTGAGATCTGGTACAAAGATGAAGAGGAGGTTCAACTTCCAGTCTTCCTAACAAGGAGCAATGCGGGCCAGTACTTTGTCAGAGTTTCAAACAATCTGACAACTCTCAACTTCACAGTGGACATTGTTGTTCATTGTAAGCACTTCATAATTAATTTTTGGTAAAATACACATGATGTGCGCTTGCTTTTCTACAACTTATACATGGTCAATTGTTTTTCTGTAGACCCACCATCACATATATTGGAGCTTGAAGACTCAGAAGTTGAGGTTGGGGAAGTTTTGGGACTGAAGTGCTCTTCTGTAGGTAACCCACGTCCCAACTACTCCTGGATTTACTACAGGACTCACAATGTGAATGAGAGAACAGAAGATGGAATATCTCGCCTGGTCATCAACAATGCCACTGGATTCAACATTGGTTCCTACACTTGCCATGCTTGGAATGAGAGAGGAAATGTCTCCAAAACTGTTAGAGTTACTGTCAAAGGTAGGTCCAATACAATGAAGGGGACCGATGCATGTAACAAAGAGAATAAACAGTCAAATTATTTCTTTTAACGTTGCAATGTTTTATATTACAATTTATAGGAATAAACAACATCTGGAGCATTTTCTAAAAATCTCCTTAATGTCCTTAAGAACATAATGGCTTTCACCTTATGCATTCCTAAGATATTCATACTTTTTTTGGTGTTTCACAAACATCAGTGTATTTATAGGGCTTTTTTTAGTTTGTGTCGTAGATCAACTCAAGTGTTGCAAAATTATTTACAAATAAAATTGAAAAGTTTGCATTGCAATTCAGTCACCACAAAGAATATGTGAAAACTACAGTTTTTAAATCTTACTATAGAGTCCATGGTCTGGACTTTGGGCCAGTTAAATACATGAATTTGCTTTAATTTAAAACATTTGTTTGTAGCTGTGGCTGCATTTCATAAGTGTTCTTAAAATAATCAGCATCATATTCATAGGCAAAAACAAGTCGGGCTTGTAGATTCAATTATTTAATTTAATCTAATCTAATGGGGGGTTTTTTAAATTAAATTTTATATTTAATGTGATATTTCATAACAAAATACACCAAACATTTCAAACTTCTATCTTTAGGCAGCTGAGAAAGAGTGCATTTTGGGAAAAAAATAGTAATATTTATGTTTTTATATTTAAATGTCTGCTCACTAATGTCTTTAAATGTCTGGTTTAATATGTTTAGTCCAGTATACATAATATAATATAATATAATATAATATAATATAATATATAATTGTGGCAGTTCTTGAAATATTTTCCAGGGAAGGCATTTAAATATTCCAGATTAGTCACTTTGAATCATCAACGCTTTATTCAGTCGCTTGTTTCTTTCCACTGGTAGTTTAGCTGCAGCCAGCACAGCTTGTTGCTGCTCAGCTGCTACATTTATAGTCTCGGTGGGAGTGTGTGGGCACGCCGTGACTCTATGCCCGGTGGTTTTTGGGAGGGGGCTGTCTTCCTCTCCGCCCGGCTTGGAGCCTGTAACGGTAGCTTAGCTTAGCTTGTTGCTTTAAAAAAAATAAAAAGAAAGTCCACATACTTCCATTGAGTCCGCCTCTGGCTGTTTCCGTGCAGCTGAGGTGAAGCGGGAGAAACTAGAGGAGCAGAAGAGTAGAGAAAGCTGGAGAAATCACCTCTTTAATTGTATTTCAATGGAGAATTTCAGCTGCCCTCGCCTGCTGTTAGTGCTTTTGATTTTACAGCTGTTGACGCTTTCTAACGGGACGAACTCCAGTAAGTTGTGCCTCTTAATGTGAGCACTGAAGACGTCATGTTTTCTTTTTGTGTCGGGGTAAAAGTGTCTCGTTGCCCGTTGCTAAATTAATGTTGCCTGCGCGTTTAGGTGGCAGATTCAAAAAGCTAAACTAAAAAGTTTATCGGGGGAAAAGTATAAATACGATGGGATGTTTATAGTCAGACTTGATGTCAAAATAGTACGAGTAGAAAATCAGAAACACAACTTCTATTTTTTTTAGCTTCTTTAATGTACGATGTCATCATTGTTATTTAAGCAATAATAAAGCTTCATAATTATAATATGTGTGAGACAAGAGGACTGTTTTAATATGATGCATTAAACTTATCAATACAGAACAGCTTAAGAATGCTGGGCACAGATTCCACCATGTAAGGGAGGGAATATCCTTCCTGAGCCTTTTCCTGCTGCCTCCAGACCCACCATTGTATTAAGGCCCTCTTTGCTTTTCAACACTGTTTACGCCACTATACATGGAAATACTGTGTTTTCACAATGCCTCTGGTCACTGAAGTGAAATAACATTTCCTCTTCCCACTTTGTTTTCCACAGGTGCTAAGCAGGAATGCCCTATTGAAATGCATCCAGATTCAATGGTGTTGCAATACCAAAGCAGTGGACAGTCTGCGAACTGCAAGGCCCAAACCAATAACTCTGATAACAATGCGTACTGGCTGATCAGACAGAAAAATGGAACAAATAAAAAGGAAAACATAAGTTGGACTCCAAACACACATGAAGACTGGGACCCAAGTCCTGTTTGTCATGCATCGTTTTTGGGAATAGGATGGTGTAACAAAACTCTACACTACATTCTTTACAGTAAGTAGGTCTCATTTGTGTCCTGTTGTTGCTATTGCTCATGACTATGTGACTTTTAATCATTTTCATTTGTCTCACCTGCAGAAGAACCAGAAAATGTCTCCGTGAGTGAAACTGTGAACAACTCAGCATCTTCAGAAGAGGGAAGTAGCGTGACACTGGAGTGTAAAATTGTGAAAGTGGCTCCTGCAGAACATCTCAGAGTACGGTGGTTGTGGCAACGAGGGAATGAGACTATTGAGCCTGGTACAGGATTCTTTTTTTTTTTATTTATGGTTTTTTGGTACAAAAGTCAACAATCTCAGCAAAATTAACAGTACATCTTATCATTTATCGAGAGTCCTCATGCCGAGGCCTTTCTTCTCTGTTATATTACACATTTTGAAAACATGCTTACACTGGTGTATAAAAGTGTTTGCTACCTTGCAAATAAAAGTTTTAAATCATCAAACAAACTATAATATCAGCAATAACCTGTGTAAGTACAAGCAACAGAGAAAATTTAAATCCCAAACTGGCCCTATGTGAACAACTTAACTACTGGTTGTGCCAGCCTTTGTGGTAACAACTACCATCTAACATTTGTGAGATATGGGAGTGTTTTTTTTTTTTTTTTACATAACTTTGGAAAAGGTTTCACCAACACAGCATATGCAGACACCAGTTTGCCCCCAAAGACCACGAGTTGTTCCAAAAATAGATAAATCATTAATCATCAACTTAAAATTAAACTGTGTCAGTCAAACATATTTTTTCTTTCGTTCCTTCAGATGTAAAGTTAGTTTATATCTTAGAAGGAAGATGGAAAGCCCATGTTTGACCTGTTTCGCCTTTATATTTTGTGATGCATTTCTATCCTAAAGAAAAAGATACACAACTTCAGATATCTCCCAAGCAAGACATTAACATACATGGAAAAAATTTAAGAAAACCTTATGTTATAGGAGAAAGTACGGTGGTCACTGTAAGAAAGACTTTCAGCATTCAACTCTGCTGCATGAACTGATCAGTACAGTATTACGAGAGAACGCAAAACCTATTGTGAAGAAGCGCAAAGGTTTTGTGAAGGAACGCAAAAGAAAATTTCTTCCCCATGATGGAGTAGCTGCTTTTTGAGATCGTGTTCATGTGATCAGACACATTCTATTTAAGCGATTTCTTGATCCTAAAGAAGAGACGGTGATTAATCTTGGTCACGGAGAGTGAAATTGACTTAAAAGTATGGTTAATCACAGTTCATTCATGATTTAATCAGGGAGGCCATTACTGCCAGGTTCGTTTGAATCGCTTTTTTTCCCCCCTCAAAAATTATATCCACATCTCAAAACTGCTGATTGTATTTGTTTAGGTTATATTTGATCAATAATAAATTGTTTGGTAACCTGAAACATTTAAGTGTAACAGAAAAAAAAATAAGCGGAAGAACTTTTTTATAGCACTGTGGATTTAGGTGTTTTTCTTATTGCTTTATTCCTCAGATTCAGTGGGAGTAGACAGTAAGTCGGAATGCAGCTTTCCTGAGGATAAATCTCCTGTAATGGTGGTTTGCACCATGAACATCACTCTGAATAGGACTCTCCATGGAATCCAGGTCAAATGTGAAGCTGAACTGAACCTGGGACCCAAAGGACCTCAGCCTCCTCCACTTATGACATCCGATCCATTCACACTCAGCGTCCTCTGTGAGAACTACATTTACTTCATTACAGTCCGTGTTTAAAGGCTTTACTGATGGACATTGTGTCACGTCAATTATTGGACAAAATACTAGTTTTAAGTCAAGTTATCGGAATAAATGTTATTATCTCACATTTTCTCTCCTTTGTGTCTCAACAGATAAACCCACGATTAACACTACAAAGCTTCCTGAGTTGGTCCCAGTGATCAGTGGTTATAAAGAGGAGCTTGTTTGTGAGGCTGATGGCAACCCGGCCCCAAAGATCACATGGAATTACACCTCAGCCACAGCGTTTCTTGGGTCAAATGGCACTCTCATTGTAAATGAAGAAGGCAGCTACATCTGCATTGCTAATAACAGTCTCACCACTGACACACGTGAGGTTAAAGTCATTTTAAAAGGTAACTAAAATCCTGTTGGGGAAAATGCATTTTTGGAAAAGGGCTTTAAAGAGATTTGCGGTGGTAATTTTAAACTCTGCAGGTTCAGAAAAAAACAACATAAAATTGAGGAATTTTATATTTCGTACACTAACTGTAGGTGTCCTGTTGTTTGATTCATAGTGGTTTGCTTTGCGCTTTAAACTAATCTTTAGCACAACTGTCAGAAGCTTTCTTTCAAAGCATATGAAGAAAAGTGATTTCACTTGCAAAACATGAATGTGAAAAATGTTTTTTAGGATCAAAGAAAGTAGGGTCCATCCATAAACTAATCACATGCTGTGTCAGAACAGGACAGGTTAATGTTTGATGCGGCGATGGTAATGTTTAGTGCATTAGTTTGTGAATGTCACAGCCTTCATGTTGCTGCAGGGGTTTTCAATTCTAGGGCTCAAGGGCCGACGTCCTGCAACCTTTAGGTGCGTCTCTGCTTCAACGCACCTGACTCAAATACAGAGTTCATCAACAGGACTCTGGATAACTTGACTGGAAACTGAAAAAGTAATTCAGCCATTTGATTGAGGTGTTTTGGACTAGAGAAACATCTAGAAACTTCAAGACATCAGTCCTCCAAGCCTGGATTTGAAGACCTCGGTTCAAAAGTGTTTTTAAAAGTCATAGGATGTTTCTATGTCACCAGTCATATCACACCACCTGTCCAAAAGAAAAAAAACCCTCCCTGCCACATCATGTGGTCATGGAAGAGATGTTAATCGGTTATGACTTTGATTGGTCAACACGGTGTCCAGACTTTATCCCCAATGAAAATATTTAGAAAGATTTCCCCCATGTGCTAGAGAGGATTTTGTGCAAAGGTCCAACTCGTCATCTGTCCAAGATGATGAAACTGAGCGCATTTACTGTAAATGTCTCCTATACCATATGGAGGCCACTGGTCTTCAGGTTTCTGCGGTTTGAGTCTCGATCCAAGGACCGTTTCTGCAAGTCTTTCACCATTTTCTGTCTGCTCAGTTCCCGTCTGATTTACTTGTCAGTAAAGGCTTGTATAATCACAAAATCTAAAAGGAAAAGCTGAAATATATAAACATAAACTTAATAGGCAAATTGTGCTGACCAGTAATGGCTAATAAGTTGTGCACAAATGTAGTTGTTTTGTGTTCAGAATAATAACCTTACCTAGAACATCTGTTTCTAATGGCAAAACAAATCTTTGTATTATTTTGAATAATCAGTAAATGTAGATTGTTTTTCTTCAGGTGCTGACAAGATAAAAAAGGTTTATGCATTTTCACACCAAAAAATATTTTTTAAACCTCTTAACCAACAAGAAATCTTGAAATTTAGTGTTGTTGTTTTTGTGTGTTATAAATGTGTTATTTTTCTGCTTTCAGAGGACTACCTGCCCCTCCTAGCTGGATTTGTGGCTCTCACAGTTGTGGCTATCTCCATCATTTTCGTCTTCATCTACTCGATCTACTACAAGAACACCAAAATGCGTCGCTACAGCCTTAAAAACCCTAAACTCAGCAGTCACAATGGGAATGTTGCTCACAACGGCTGGGACATCCAGCTACCAGTGACCAAGCTGTCTTAGCAGCACTCCTTTCAACGGCACATTAAGGATATCTGCTCTGTCTGAATTTTAGATCCTCTTGGACCGGTTGAAAATAGCTTCTGCTGCTCAAGGTATCATATTATTGTCACATCGGCTTCTCCGCATTTTATTCTTAAAGAAGTTTCATGCTTTTATGATGAAGGAAAAATTGTCAGATCTTGATTTGTTTTACTGGATCAGGCAAAATGAAGGAGTGAGAAGGTAAAAAATGAATGAGATGAAAGAGATGTATTTTTCGTAAGAAAGGAGTGTGTTATGATTATTTTTTTGCTTTGGTTTTGTGTATCTTTGACCTTTCTTCATTGATTACTCAGTTCATTAAGAAACCAGGCAAAATTTAAAATCAATGTAAAACTTCATTTGCCACGAAGAAGTTATATCTGCTTCTGTTTTATTGGTTAGCATCAATGACTCAGTGAAAGTCGAAATATCTTTGGAAAAATTCCCTGCACTTTTGCGTTTTGCATATAATCTGCATCCTCTAACTGTGTCAGCCCTTTGTTAGTGGTGCCATACTGTGCTAGGCTCAAGCCTGATGGAACAAATTCTCTTGTTCAACACTTTAATGTGTTTTTTTATTCTCTGAGTGACTGCAGGCATTTGTAGCCTTTACATGTAAATTCAGGAAAATATTTTTATGTAAATGAAAAACTTTCTATTTATTTATGTAGAACAGTTAAAAGTTGACTTTAAAATTGGACTGCATATGTAAACATTGCAGATGATGTTGAAGCTTAAGCAGCCTCGATTGTGATATGTGAAAGAACACACTGTATACATTTGTGAATACTGCTGTAAATATTTACATTTGTTTAAATCGTTTTTTAAACTATTAAACTTATGCATTTTCATAACACGTTGTGTCTGAAATAATACATTTAGACAATAGAAATGTACTTTAGTTGAATGTACTTAAGGATTTCTGTATTACCCACAATCTTAATTATTTCTTTTAATCAAACGTGCCAAGAGATTCAACTATCAATATGCCTTTTATTTATGTTTACTTCTATACTTGAAAGAAAACTAGAGCAACACAGGCGAAACTAAAACTGGCCTCTGCTAAAAAAACAGTTTTGACCTTCCAACTCATAGAAAGAACTATCTTTGGATCTTTAAAGCAACCGCAGACTCTGTTCCCCGGAAGAGTTGTGATACGAGCAGTTTTTCATAAACAGAACACCTTCAGCTGTTGTGATCAAAAAAAAAAATCACTCCAAAACACTAAGTTACCGTAAATTAATGTCATGAAAGGCTCGTATTATTACAATTTATCAACTACTTCTCGATGTCACTGAGAAGCAAAGGGCGTGGGGCTTAGGCTTACTTGCTGCAACATGTTTTGAAGTCGTTGACTCACGAAACTGAGCTTTACGAAATGCACGTCAACGCACCACATTTGCTTTTCCTTTCAATGATTCTCAATGGTCTGGGACGGAGCAGAAACGCCATACCGTAGTTCAATCTCTCCAGATATAGGTGGAAGTTTGTGTCCCTTCGCTCTGAACGACCAGAAGTGCCTAAAACCACGATGCGGCTGTTTCTGTTCTTCGCCTTTATGATCTACGCAGGTGACTAAACCTTCATTTCTGCTTTTCTTGATTGCTTCTGCTGATACAGTAAGTTACCTCGGGCATTGTCACATATAAGAGCGTCGATTTTCATTTCTCAGCCTACGCCCTTGTTGTATTCTTTCTAAGGAACACCAGGATACTCGTTTTAATACTTCTGAACTGGAATCAGATTTTAATGACTACTGATTTCATAAACTATACAGTAGCTTATAGAAGAGACAAAACGTATGGAAAATGTATCGGTACGTAAATTTGCAGCGCAAATAAACGTATGCAAGGTATGTCATAAGTCATTGTCATTTGTTGCAGACCTTCAACAGCTGTCGTTAGTTATTTTTAATTTACACACTGCTGAGAAAGTGCGTTGCCTTTTAAAGAAAACCTGGATATGTAAGTAATGAATGCTCTGTTCCCCGGAAGAATTAAAATTACCCTTGTTTGCCAGAACTTATTTTTCAAAGTACTAGAAAACCTGAGAAGATCAAGTGATGCAGTTTGGAAAGTGAGATGTTGCTTAAAATAATATTTCAGCAACACAAACACTTCAGGATACTGGATATTTAGTCACTATGTTTATTGCTGTAAAGCATACTGGCTTGAGTTTTCCTTTGGATTTTATAGAAAATCATGTCATTAAGGTGAAAACATGTTGCTCTCATGCTGTCATGTTGTGAAAGGTTCTATGATTTAAGCACATACCATAGCCACTCATTCAATTAAACCTTTGGTGACGCAGCATTCTTATAGACAAGAATTTCTTACTTTGCCTGAGCCAAATATTTTAGATCAGATCATGTTAATTTAGGACTGACCCCCAAAACGCAAAAACATTTACAGACTTTTTTTTCGAAGTTTCCCTGAGAGGGTACCACATTCTCCAAGACAGTCATACCAAAAGCATGATGCTCCAACCTGCGAACCTCAAGATAAGATAAGATAAGATTTATTTGTCATTGTCATCAACAGATTACAACAAGATTGAGATTTGCTCGACTCGAGTTAAGATGCAGGTTATGTGTATATACATAGTATACAAAGATAAAGAAATAAATAGTACAAAATGAGAAATAAATAGACAACCTCAAGTTGAGCATGGTGTTTTATTCTGTGGTGATATGCAGAATAATTTTTCTTCCAAACATGGTTTGTGCAGCGTTGCCATTGTTTCACAGGCTTCTGGAATTTTTCTGCACCAATTCTTAATAAAAAGCTTCAACTTGTTTTTTTGTTTTTTTTTTCCTTCAGCAGTGGAGTCTTTTGCTCAAACTGTGCATATTGGCTATTGTGGCTAAGTGGAAGGTTTCTTATTTTAAAACTGTACCTGCTCTTTCCAGGTCTTTTTGAAGCTCAGTATTTAATTCTAAATATTTGATGAGAAAAATCTTGATGTATTCTTTACTTATGTTTGCCACTGTATAATCACAGTGACTGTGGTTGTAAGTCAATGTATTTATTACATGTATTTCATAATGACAATAAGAATTATTATTGGTAATTGTTATGACTGTGTCAGATATAGCTGTAAGGCTGCCACTAACTATTATTTTAATATTAGATTATTCTATTGATTATTCTGATTAATTGGATTGAAACTGACACATTCTTTAGATTTATCATTTAACCACGTATAGGCTTATTTTATGCAGGCTTATTTTATGCAGTAGTAGAAATACATTAAAATAAACAAATCAATTCAATTCCTTTTTTAAAATAAGAAAATAATCATTTTCTTGCTTAAAATGCAATAACATAGCATTACTTTAGTGTGTTTGATCATTTGTAGCAAAGGATGAATCTGCAGCTAAAAATACTTCCAACATCTACCTGTAAAAAACTCAGCTTATTCTACTTGATTTAACATCTATACTGCATAATCTGATGATTATTTTTAAATTTACCAGTTAATAATTAGATAGCGAAATGTGATTAATAGGAGGGGGTTTTTTTCACATAGTTTGAATTAGGGGAACCAATAAAATTTCCACTTGAGCAGTTCTGAATAGGGGAACCTATAAAATTTCCACTTGAGCAGTTCTGAATAGGGGAACCTATAAAATTACCACTTGAGCAGTTCTGAATAGGGGAACTGTTAAGGAAAAATGATTATTTTTAGTGCTTAATACAGTTAATCTTACGGCATGTGTAAAAGGTATATTCAACACTCTTATTTTGAACAAATTTCTTTATTTTGAACAGGTTTGTGTTGAGCATTCGGGATTGGGCCAGATGAGCAGGCATTCAGACAAACAGGGGCCAAATGCAGATCTCTCAATGGGGCCTCCCGCTGTGCGGCCACAGCACAGGAGGCCATAAAATTAGCATTTTCTGCAGGGCAATAAATTGAGCTTGGGGGAGAGAAGCCTGTTTTGTTCACAGAAGATCAAAAAAGTCTTCCAGAAACCAACATCTGGGGTGGTGTGAAATCTTATCTCATGTTTTTGTCTTTGCTCGAATGACCGTAGAACCACAGGGGGGTCAGGACGCAGCTGTTCGCTCTTTTGTTTTACCAGAGACCAGATGGCCCTTTGATATTTGCCGTAAATTAGGGGGAGTTCCTAAGTTTTTCTGATTGTCCAAGGTAGCTTCCAGTTGGTCAACTAGAGGAATGCCTTAAGTGCATATATTAAAAAACAAAGACACACCTTTAGTATAAGACTTCGTGTCAGGAGTAAAAAATTCAGAAAGCTGCCACTATTTTGCTTTTTTGCATCAGCTATCTCCAAAGACGCATCTTTGCCTTTTCTTTGTTTTTTCCTTCTCTATTTTTCCTGTCTCAAGGTAAAATGTATATCTCTGTCCCTCTGCAGTTCTGTTGTTAATTAATGCGTTGTATGGGATTAAACTCTGCGATTTCTGTGACGTCAACGCGCAGCGTTGTTGTTTCCTTGTGCCTGCACGCCGCCCGCTGAGGACCCGGAGGATTAAGGAAGAGAGAGCCAAACGTTTTGTCCAAAGTTAATTTAATAAAATATTCTTCCTTAATAGAACCTATAAAATTTCCACTTGAGCAGTTCTGAATAGGGGAACCTATAAAATTTCCAGTTGAGCAGTTCTGAATAGAACATAGTTACAGACGGTCAAGAATAAGAGGAGGATGCATGTTGAAATGTGCAAGCATCTCTGCTCTCCTCCATAGAGGAGAGCAGAGATGAGTTACTTTGCAGTCATGGTTTAATAACTGGGTTTAGCAGTTGCTCAGGTGTCCCAAGTTAGTAACCAGTCTTGCAGAACGGGTAAGTGCCCAAACTAACGACAAGAATCCTGCAGGTGTCCTAATAATCATTTGTACAGTTTTGTCATAATTACTTCTCTGAGTGTGGCGTTATTTCAGCAAATGACCTGGTTTTGAGTATGTATACTCCAGTTAACGATTAATTAATTGCTAAATTAGTTGAAGATTATTTAAATTATAGATTTGTCACGACTAATCCGATGAATCATTTCAGCCCTTATTAACCGTTTTAAATGGCTGTTTGCACAGTAAAAACCTTTACCTAATTTATGTGAACTGTATCCTTCTAGGAAAGCGTGCACATGGCTGTGAAATTAAGTTCACTCCCCCGATGGTTTATGTGGTATTTGGAGGTTCTACATCAGCCAACTGCAGGACAACATGCAACAATACGGACGGGATTGGCTGGGAGTCTTCATTTGGAGGAACTGGTCTTATAGAGGGACGCTCCACTTTAGATGTGAACCTTGTCAAGGTTAACGACTGGAGTACTGAACCAAAATGTTATACTGTGTATTCTGATGGTACACAGGATATTTTAGCGCTACCAATTACTATTTACAGTAAGTAAGCTGGATAATATATGTGACAATCTTATGTAAGACGCTCATATATATCTGTATATACTGTATATATACAGTATATACAATGAATGCATACACAATGAATCTGGGAAGTTGTATGAATTAATCTCTTACCCCAATTATGACAATGTAGAAAAAAGGCTGAATGTTTTATAAATTAATTAAAAATGGAAAACTTAGAAATCACATTTACGTAAGCCTTCAACATGAAAATTTAAATTCATGATCATCCTGATCATCCTTGAGATGTTTCTACAACTTAAATGTAGAAACTTCCTGTAGTAAATTCAGTTGACTGAAAAGGCACACCGGCTGTCCATATAAAGTCCTACAGTGGACACTGCAGGTCAGATCAAAAATACCAAGCATGGTATCAAAGTCCAAAAACATGACTGTCAGGTCAATTGGTTTCTCTAAATTCTCCCTAGGTGTGAGTGTGTGTGTGCATGGTTGTTTGTCCTGTATGTCTCTGTGTTGCCCTGCGACAGACTGACGACCTGTCCAGGGTGTACCCCGCCTCTCGCCCGGAACGTAGCAGGAGATGGGCACCAGCAACCCTCCCGACCCCATTAGGGACAAGGGTGAACAGAAAATGGATGGATGGATGGATGGTATCAAAGAAATTGTATGTAGACCTCTGAGACAGGATTGTCTTGAAGTAGAAGTCTGGGGAAGGATGCATAGCGGTGTGTGCTGTTTTGAAGGTCCTAATGGTCTTAATCTCAGTGTCCTCCATCGTTCATAAATGAAATATGTTTGGAACCATCGGGATTCTTCTTGAGCTAGTCGGCCATCTAAACTGAGAGATCATGACAGTTTGACTTGGTTAGTGTTGTGATTTTAGCTCGACGGACCCAAAGCGTGTGAGCACACGAACAGGAAATCAGCCAACACAGAATAATCAGAGTTTACTTTTTTTATTCTTTTTTAGCGCTAGAAAAGAGAGACGCTTACCCTCACAGGCTAATTTGTTGTGGAGTGAATATAACCGAAATTATACAGCATCTGCTCAAACACGGAAGACACATTGCTTATATCCTAAAGTCCGCCTCCTGGTCTGCTGATTTGTTGCGTCACTAAAGGTCCTCCCAGTGGTCATCCGATGCTCGGCACTAACTAAAGTTAAGTTTCGTTTCTACAGTAAGTTTCCATATGAAACAAAAGGCTTTTGTGCAGAATCTTTGTGTCCGTAGATGTGTGTGCGTGCATGTATGGTGCGTGTCTGGAGTAAACGTCTCAACATTAGTCAGGAAAGTAACCAAGAACATACTGGTAGGGTGTCCAGAAGAAAACAACTCCTTAATAAAAGGCACATGGAAGGATTCTAAGGCCATGAAGAACAAAATTCTGTGGTCTGATGAGAACAAGTTTGAACCTTTTGGTGTGAATACCAGGCATCATGTTTGGAGGAAACTAGGCTTAGCTCACCACTAGGTCAGTACAATCCCTACAATGAAGAATATTGGTGTCAGCATCATCTGTGGGGATGTTTTGCAGCAACAAGAACTGGCAGACTAGTCAGGATAGAGGGAAATACGAATTGAGCAATGCACAGAGACATACTTGATGAAAACCAGCTCCAAAGTCATCTAGACTTCAGACTCAGGTGTAGCACACTGTAAAGATCTCACAGTGACTTCAGAACGAATGTAAATGTTGTGTGGCCAAGCCAGAGTCCAGCCTTGAATCTGATTAAACATCTCTGGAAAAATCTGTAAATGCCTGGCAGACGTCAAACTTGATTGAACTGGAAACCTACAAGGAAGAATGGGTGAAACTGCATAAGGATGGATGAGCTAAACTTGTGGCCTTATATTCAAAAAGACTTGAGGCTGCAGTTGTTGTCAAAGCTGGATCAACATATTATTTAGTAAAGACTGTAAATACTTGCATAAATGTGATTTCTTGGTTTCTATTTTTAATAAATAGAAACTAAAAATTTGTACATGTTCATAATGGGGTATTTGCATGTAGAATTTTGAGAAAAAATATTAATTTGATACAATTTTGAATAAGGCTTTAAAATAACCCAATGTGCTGTAATACTTTTCATATTAATATAGATTGATAAAAAAAAATCTTGTTATTGTCCTAATTTACTTTTTTCCTGTGTCACTTTTTGCTGTAGAAATGCCAAAGAAGGTATTTATGCCAAAGCCTCCGACTCTGATGGCCGATAGTGAATATCATCTCTTACAGTGCTCAGTTTTTGATGTTGCACCAGTAAACAGGCTTGTCATATCCTGGCACAAAGGAGATGAAATGGTCTATGAGCAGAAGTTTGAAGGTACCGATCGACGTCCAGTCAATAAGTCTGTTGAAGCAACAGTAGACGTTGTTGCAGAGGATAACGGAAAGAAGGTCTGGTGTGAAGCAAAGCTAGACTTACCAGCAGAACAAAGTCCTCAGCCGATGCGATCAGAGTTGCATGAATTAACAGTTTACTGTAAGTTTAAATATTCTCTACCTGAGTGAATTGCCCCCCCCCACCTTCTTCAAATCAGATCAAATTGGTGTCAAACGTTTGTGCTACGTTTGTGCAGCAAAAAATTTTCGTTTGTGCCGCTATCATTTTAAAGATATAAAGAAATGTTTCTAGAGGTCTTCCTCAAATCAAACGAAATAGGTGTCAATTAACTCAACTACGTTTGTGCTGGTTTTTGCAGCAAAAATTGTCGTTTGTGCTGCTTTGCCTTTGAAGATACTAATGAAAGGTTAAAGGTCAAAAGGTCAACCAGCCCCCCCACTTTTATGAAATCAGACAAGATTTGTGTCAAACATTTTGCACAAACCAGCACAAGCGTAGTTGAGTTAATTGACACCCATTTCGTCTGATTTGAGGAAGGTGGAGGGCCTGGTTGACCTTTGATGACCTCTAGCAACATTTCTTTATATCTTTAAAATGATAGCGGCACAAACGAAAATTTTTTGCTGCACAAACGTTTGACACTAATTTTGTCTGATTTGAAGAAGGTGGGGGGGGGGCAACTTCACTCAGGTATATTCTCTTTGTCTGTTCATCAAAAGGAGTCATTTTTGCAGCTAAATGTCTGTCTGTATTTTTAATTCCTCTTTTTCCTTCTCTCTACATAATTTAATGCTTGTCATCAGATCCACCAACTTTCACTGAGCCTAAAAATGAGACCCTGGAAAATGTTGTTGGTAAAAAAATATCTTTGAACTGCACGGCTACAGGAAACCCTACTCCAGTTTACAAGTGGAACTTTGCAGACCCTACGCTAAAGGGGATGCAGGGGCAAAATGCTACTGGGTCGATTTTTACTTTGGAATTTAGGACTCCAGTAGTCTACAAATGTGTAGCCTCTAATGTTGCTGGTGAAAGAACCAAATATTTCCACCTCGACAAACCTGAAGGTAATCACATCACTCCAGCAATCTTAGACTATCTTTTCCTTCTGCTTACTGTTTGTCAATAACCCTCCATGCTATTGTTCTCTATTAACTGGAGACCACTGCTGGGGCTTCATGTATTCTTTGTTGTAATCCTTATTTTGGGATGTGTAGCTTATCATAAACAAAGACATTATTCTTTTGCAAGACCAGAAGGTCTGTCCAAAGTGAGAATATAACAAAAATTCTCATCTCCCACAGGAAATTATACCACCATGGGACTCCTGTTGGGAGTATTTCTGACTGTGGGAGCTGTGATCATCATCATTGGCGCCATTTTTGTGACAAGAAAAGGATTGTGTACTATCCCAAGAAATATCTATTAACCTCCTCCCTCCAGTCCAAAAGAAATCTGACTTTTGCATAATTTAATGTTGGATGACTTTACTGTAAGATTTTGTCCTTGGTGAAACATTAGTTCATTTTAGAACTGAGTGCTTTTATTGGTGGTGCATGTTCAGGGTCTGTTTGTACATGCTTGGCTCTGTAGTTTTAGAAATGCTGAATTTGTCTTCTGCTTTTAAGATTGCCAAATTATCATGACTGTAGAAACAAACTTCCTTTTCTGGTTGCACTAAGGGTTTAACTGTGTTTATTAACCTTAATAAAGCTCCACAATCACAAGCTTAGTACAGAATTGTGGCAAACTTACTTCAGGAAATTATGGACATTCAAAGTCTTCTCTGGGATCAGTTTTTCTTTTCAATTAACCCATTTGTATTTCAGGTTGCAATAGCCATATTGTGTTAAAGTGTTACTTTGGCTTTTTGTGTTGCATTACTGCCCATTTTACACAAGACTGGTTTCTCAGATGCATGTTGTCATGTTCGCTGGTATAAAAAGGTGTTGCATGCTTCCAACACTGAGCCAAAGCTAAAAGCACAGTACTTTTTTCATCTCCCAAAAGTCAAACACCTTCTATTACTATTAAAATGTTAGCTTTTATGAAAATATTCAGTGAAGATTGTAAAGTGGTAAAGTGCTCTAAGTTGAAGCTCCAGCAACGAGGAAGTTGCTATTTCGAGGAAATACTGAGGAAACAAGTTTACCCATCACGATGTCACAAGCTGAGATGTCTCAACCTGCTAATAAAGTTTTCTCAACTTTTCAAGTGTTGGTGGAATTTTCACCTCACCAGGTCGTTATCCCTTTTCATGCACCTTGCAGTTTCACTAGAAACTTTAGTATCTATAATTCTCCAGCCCAATTTTCTGAACACGTTAAAGCACAATTTGGAACATATAGTATCTTTCACTCATCTGCAACAACCTCTTTTGGACCAGCTCTGGGTAACTTATTCCTTTAGCTTATCATATTGACTGTCCTACATTTTTTGCTAATTAATTGACTTAAATGTCATTTAATGAATGTGTGGCTTTTTGAGTTTCTGTGAGGCTGCCGTTCACGGCATAGGCACTTCCCCTTTTTTGTTTTTGCTCAAATACATTATAACATTGTTACTTGAAGTTTGCTTGCTTGTTGTGCTGTTAAAAGCAATTGTTTGCACTTTTCAAAGACCATTTTTAATGAACATGCAACAATATGTTACAATTTCATCCCTATCACAAGCACAGAGGTTTTTTTTTAACTCAAACCCTGACTAAAAGATGGTTTGAAAATGGATAAAGCACAAGATTAATTTTTTAATATGACTTTCACAAAGCCCCATCCTCAATTCTGTAAACAATATCTAGTCTATGCTGAAAAACCATCTCTGGGAAACAACCAGATTAAATTATCTTCACCCGCTGAGAAGAGTGCAAAATTTATAGAAGGAACCTGATGGGTTCAAAATGTGTGTGGCTGAGGTGCAGCTTAGTTTTTTTTTGTTTGTTGTTTTTCTCTTTTTTTTTTTTTTTTCCAGCTCCAACCAAACCAACTGTCTTCTCTTTGATTTGGACATGATTGTGGTTGTTAATCTAGCAGCAGGTACCTTGTGCAGTTGATTTCAGACTCATTTTAGAGCGAAACTTGTGTAACCTTTCATCAAAAATCTGAGAATTTCCAAGTTGGATGTTCATTGTATTATATTTTAGCCTTGACTTATGACTTGTTAAATTTATGTATTTTCATTTAAGCGTAGTGGGTCAAATTTAAGAATTTCTTTTTTGTTTTTATTTGTAAATTTTGTTTGGACGCTATCTAACATATCTCCAGTAATGTTACTCAGCACAACTCCATGCAGTGTAATTTTTTTTATTCATTTTTGGTACATGTACAAATTGTGAGGCTCTGCGATTTACGTTTTTCATTTTGATGTTTGCTGTGTTGCGCCTTGATAATATTTTGCACTGAGTAAACCTGCAAACCATGCAATATCCTATTATATACTAACATGTTTTATTATGAAACAAAAAACCGATAAAAGAAAAAAATTTTTTTGTGAAATCTAAGTTACGGTAATTAAAACAGTTTGGTTTTTATCAGTGTTTTTTTACATCAACTAAATTAAAAAGTTTGAAATATTTTGTCGTCACTTTTTTATGTTGTGAATAGCTTCAAGTAGAAGAGATTCAACAAGTTTCCTTTCTCCACTTTGTCAGTCCTTACCTCGCTCTATCTGCCTTATATAATTAAGCACTGAGTCAAATGTCAGGATAATATAGAGGGGTTTGTGTAGTTCTGTTTTCAACTGGTACAATAAAGCTTTTTTGTTACCATTACTATTGTCTTAAAACTGACTTATTTTTCTTCTGTCATTTCCAACAGACTTAGCTGAAAAAGGGAGTCAATTGTTTTTGTATTTTCTGTGTTGCTATAACAACCTGGCCGGTGGGCTTCCCCACTGATAGAGTTCAAAGATAAAAGCTTTACTATCAGAATATTTATCCTGCGAACTTGTTGGGGCATATTTAAAGCTATGAGTAATGTGAGAACACACACAAGTAGTCTGCAGGCGTCCAAATTGCGGCGCGGGGCCCATTAGAGGCGCTCTGTATGATTTTATGTGCCGCTCAACCATAGTTCAAGAATGACATAACTTTAGTTTGCAAAATCATTTGATTGGTGCAGATACAAATGTGTTGGGGTACAATTCTCACTGATTAGGATATTCTACAGTTTCTTGTTGATGTAAACATTAAAATAAATGTGTTTTCACAATTTTTGCAAAAATAAAAAATAAAAAATCTCATTTTGTGGCTCTTCAAAATACTTTCAATTTAACATTCTGGCCCTTTTGTAAATACAAATAAAAATGAGGTGTGATGGAAATGTTGATGCTTTTTACCATTTGTTTCCTGTTATATCTGCTGTGTTTTTGTACTCCTGCAAAATGTGTTTTTCTGTTAAAGAAGTTTCCAGACTTCAGGCGCAGGCGCTTCTGTAGCTGTGACAAGATAAGAGAACTGAAATATCCTGTGCAAAATGCCTGTCCTTGCAGTTGCCATATATGGAATGCATTTCCTGTACTTGCCTGTGCTGTTGAATTATCACTGTGAAGACACATCTATGTTCTGAAGAGAATAAATATTTAAGGTCTGGAAGCTCTCGTTGGAGGTAGCCTGCTAAGAACAGCTAAGACTGACACGCTTCTCCCCTTTTGCAAAAGACAAGCATTTGTGTCCTTCTGATCTTTTCAAAGTTCATTTGAAGAATAAACCTAACGAGGTGTCCCTCCAGTGTCCGGCCCTTGGAAGGGAAGACGTCTCTAATCTTCATCCACAGCGGCTCATCATCTCTGATGGAGGTTACCAGCGCCAGATCTTCTGCCGGGGTCCGAGCGCCAATGATTATTATTTGTCCAATAAACTATCAAATAGCTACTTTTTCTCAGTGTGAGTCTTTCCAGGTTGAGATGCGTAGTCATCATTTGTTTCCGGGGGGGTTGCAATGGAATGCATAATATGCCTATGTACTATGATTCTTCACAGACAATCAGAATGAAACTTAGGAAAGCTAAGCATTAACTGGATGACACATCTATGAGGAAATGACTTGGCTCTCAGCAACCCAGTTCTTTTCAAAACAAGTTCAGAACCACTGCAGCCACTTCAGTGGAAGAGTCCATGTTCATCACCAAGTAGAATGAAGTGGGTTTAAATAAATCCCATAACATTCTACTGCTTTTAAAGTGTCAGTATTACGTATTTTACAGGCAAATAGTGCCACCACCTGGCAAGGTGTCCGATAATAGACAACATCATCAACTTTTTATCTTTGCTTTGTGCAAGAACAACAATGGACCACACAATGACGCGCCTCTGTATTTTTTCCATTGTAATCTTGTACCTGGGTAGGCTAAGGGTTTTCTTGCTTGTGCAGAGACAGTAAGTTCATCTTTCTTATAATGGGTTTTGGGGAAGTTAGAAAATTATTGGTTTACAAGATTGGGCTATCTTGTAAACCATTTAAATCTGCATTTAAATCTTGAGGAAAAACAGACTATATTAAAAAAAAGAACCAAAACTATGTCTATTAAAACGTTTAGTTAAGCTCCTGAAAACATAAGCTTAACTCAAAGTTACATTATCTCATTATTTCTTTGTGTGGAGGAAAAGATTAAAACGTTAGAGCATTTATGTGTGGAATTTCCGTGTGAAGCATGGTCAAATCAAATGTTTGCAACTGAAATGTATTTATCTATATGATTAGATTGTATGAGATTTCATTCTATGCTTTTGTATAACAACTGGGCTTGTTGGTTCTTTTAAAATGTCTTAAAATATTTGTAGTATATTGTATCTGTTTTTGTACAATAATACTTCTGCTTTGGAATAACAATTAAACAACGCCTAAGGGAATTACTAACAAAATTAGTAATTTAGATCAAAATGACTAAGTCAGGACATTTACCTGCAAGGGCTCTGCAACTATTTCTTGAGAATCAGGAAATAATCACCAAAATAACTTTCAGTCTCAGCTGCTGTTTTATGAATACCTGCCAGTTGAGATATGACAATAAAGTGTTTATCTTGCACTGAGTAAACTTACAAAACAATATACTTTCTGTGATACCCTTTGTAGGTGCTACATACTGAAATGGTTCTAATGTAAAATACTTTGTGTATAAAATCAATTTGTTTAAAGCACAAAACTGTTTTTGCAATTGTTCATTTATGACAAAATCTAACTCTAATTAGCAATTGTTGTTGGTTTTTTTTTTTTACATCAGTGTCGTTTTACTTCCACTAAGTTAAGAGGTTATAATATTGTGGCAGCGCTCTTTTGTGTTGTGAACATCATTAATCAGAACATAGATTTAGCAAATGTTCAGTCCATTGCCTCTGTCAGACAGCCTTACATTAAAAATCACTGCCATCTACTGATTAGATCCTGACATCATTGTGAATGTGAAGAATCTCCTCTCTTCCCCTGATAAAATAAAACTTTTTTTTAAAATCATTTCTGCCTTCAAACAGTTTTCCCTGACCATTTCCAACAATAAAAAAGTAAGTCAACTGTTTGTTTTTTTTTTTTTTTGTGTTGCTATAACAACCTAGCAGATGAGTTGAAAGATAAAATCTTTCATACTTTCATTATGTTTATCCTGGAGACTTGCTGGGGCATATTTATAGCTGCAAGGAATATGAGAATATACACAGTAAAGCACAGCTGTCCAAATTATGGCCTGGAAGCCATTTGTGATTTTGTGTGTTGCGAGGCCATAATTCAAGAGTGGCATAACTTTGGTGCAGATATACATAAAAATATTAGGGTACAATTTTCAATGATTAGAATATGGTGTGCTTAATTTATTGCTGAGGAAGTACAGATTTTAAAATAAATAATTAAGGTAAAATATGTTTTGTAATTTTTCCAAAATTCTAGTTTGTAGAATCACATTTTCCAGAATTATCAGGACACTATCTTAGTTAATAAGTAAAATATGTTTTTTTATTTTATTTATATAAAGGGTCTTATGTTCAGTTTGTTTGACAACTTGCTCTAATAGTTGATTCTTGTAAGCAGAAAAATGTTCGGTTTTTGACACTTTGAGTTTCAATTTACAAAATTCACATCAACGCACCATAGTGGGCTATGTTTTTTATGATTATCTGCAGGCAGCATCTACCAGTCATGTGGTTCAATACAACCTCCCATCTGGGAGGATGCCTCACTAGGCATGAATATAAACTCTTTTAATATATGTACTATTTTAAAAAAATGTGCAAGCTGGCTGGATTGTGGCTATCTAATGCATGCTATATTTTGATGTGTTGTATAGCTCAGCTTCTAACCCATTTACTTTGGGTTTTAGTGTTCCTGGAGTCTACAGATGTGTAGCCTCTAATGCTGCGGGTGAAACAACCAAATATTTCAACCTCATTGGACATAATGGTAATAGAGCCCTACAAAATAGACTGTTTTATCAAACACAGATCAAGTCTGATTGGTGTGGTGACAAGAGTGTAATAAAATTTCCTCTTTCCTACAGGAAAATGAATTATCTTCACAATAACATTGGTTTGCTTGTTTTTCTTACTCCTTGCAGGTAGTGTAGCATTTCTGAAGCAGAATAAAATATTTCCTTTTACCAAAGGATAGCCAGAATCTAGAGTTTATTATAGCTTTTTTATTTTATTTTATTTTTTGCTGATGCACTGCTACTCAAAGTCAAATGTTAAAATTAATCTGTTATCTGTTGAAAGCTGTTTTACATCTGATAAACGTATTTCCTGTGTAAACCTGTGAGTTTATTTCCTGTTATATTTCTGATGGAAAGTATTTAATGACTCTGTGGTAACTTTAATGAGCAAGAGGCACTAACCACCTTGTTTAAGATGTTGAATTAATAGATTTTTTGGGGGGGTAGGGGGTTCAAGCTTAAATTTTTACTTAAATTTTGGATTAAACTAATGCTTTAGCTGTCTTCTGTAATTGTGAAAAAACTGAAAGAGACAGATTTCTCAAGTACATGTAAATTCTCAAATAATAAGAAAACGTTTCTCGCAGACAGGGTTGGACTTATTTCGGCATTTTTGCTTCCTTATTGGCTTTGTACAAGTAAGCAAACATTAAAATAATATAAAACAGAAAAAACAAGTATAAATTAGTCCTATTTTAAATTATCTGTAAAACTAAAGGTTAACATATAACTGAGCCAATTTCTGTTTCAGTGACCTCCTTAAGCGGAATACTGATTGAGGCAAAGTCAAAACAGCGTCTGTGTTTCCTTGCCCCCCCTTTGTCAGTCCCTCGAACCCTTTTCTCTGCTTCTTTCAGGCAGCCGTACAGCACTAAGCCATACTAATTAGATCCTAACATAGTGAATGTAAAGAGGGGAATGTGTTATCCTATAAAAAACAATACATTTTTATTATTATTTTTGTCCTTAAACTGTGTCCTTTGAGTTATTCTCTTGTCATTTCCAACAGAAACCTAGCTGAAAAGTAGGTCAACTGTTTGTTTATGTTTCTCTTGTGCTGCCATAGCAACCTAGCAGATGGGCTAAAGCACATCAAGACAAAGAGTTAAATGATAAAGATTTTACAATAGAAATGTTTATCCTGGGGACTTGGTGGGGCATATTTAAAGCTGCAAGTGATGTGAGAATGCACACTGTAAGGTGTAAAGTTTCCCAGCTGTCCTCTCCACGCATACATTAAAAATCATGTTTTATTTATTTTTTTTGCTCTCTTGCACCACAGTTACACGGAGAGCCGATATGCTGTGCAACATTCTGGTCACAGTGTGAGTCTTACAAACTCACATGCTGCAGGAGACCAGCTCTCCTGCCTGCTGGGACTTAACAAAGCACGAAGGCCTGAGGCAGGCTCAAGCAAGCGTGCAAGAGGAACTGAAAACAAGCTATTATAAACAGCTTTTTATGACACCTAAAATAAACGCTAAAATATTTTATGACTTCAATTGTTTTGTGAGTGCAGCTGAAGTAGCAAATTGTCCCTGTAAGTGTCCTAGCTGTAAGTGTGCGGTGGGTCAGGTATTCCTGTTGCACATCTACTGATGTATTTCAAAGCTTTTAATTCAATATGAAAGAAATAATGGGCTGTGTTAACTTTCCCACTCTTCCCCTTTACTTTTCCCCTGTTTTACCCCCTCCCATCTGTAAAGTCAGCTGGGAGGGATCTCTGCTTTGTTCCAACATAGTTCCCTACAGAGTTGCCAGGGTGGTTCAAGTTGGAATTTTCTGTCAGTCGACGACAACTTCAAAAAAAAAAAAAGAAACAGTACCATGGGAAACAACTTTCTTATTTGGATACTCGTACTTTGCATGTTTTATAAAGGTAAGAAGTTGTGGACTACATGTTTATTCTCAATTGTTTTGCATATAGATGATGTCCAGGACAGAAATGTTGATGTAAAGGTGATGCAAATCAAAAAGCTAGGACTAACAGTCGGACGCATCAAGTTTATGGTGGGATTAGTGAATGTAAAAAAAAAAAAAAAAGTGAAAAACTTAGACAAAAGCTAATTTGTGTTAAAATTATGATTTAACCCATTATTTTAGACTCTCCGTGGAATGGTAGTTTTCATTACCAGTGTGGTGAAATTATTTCCTCTTACAGATTTCTTCTGTTTTTAACATAGACGTTTCATAAGGTCTAACAAGAAGATCAAACCTGGAAAAAATTACTTTTTAAATGACTGTTTTTGTAAGGGAAAAAGGTATTCAAGCAAACTTGACCCTATGTGAAAAAGTTAATCCGCCTTTCTGGTCCCACCGTTAGCAGCACCACATGCCATCAAGCATTTACAATAACTTGAAATGAGAGTTGTAAATACTCTGGAGAAATTCTGTTCCACTTATCTTAGTGAATTTGTTTTAATTTACCAACCTTGGAAGGTTCTTTGAGATAAAAAAGAACATTTCAATAAAATTTAAATGTGGTCTAGTGACCACAGGTGTCAAACTCCAGTCCTCAAGGGCAGCTGTCCTGCAGTTTTTAGATGTGCCACAGGTACAAAACACTGGAATGAAATGGCTTTATCACCTCCTCCTTGTGTAGATAAGTTCTCCAGAGCCTTGCTAATGACCTAATTAATCCATTCAGGTGTGGTGCAGCAGAGGCACATCTAAAAGTTGCAGGACAGCGGCCCTTGAGGACTGGAGTTTGACACCCCTGGACTACACCACTCCAAATCCTTGTTTTTGTGTGGTATTTAGGTGTAAACTTGATGATGTGCTTTGGATCACTGTCCTACTGCATTGCCCATTAAAATGAATTGAATATTTGTTTATACCTGAGACAATTAGGTGTGAAAAAGAAATCAAAAACATAAAATCTGTAAGGGGGTAGATTCTTTTTCATGACACAATATTGCTTACTGGCGACTGACGCTGTCTCCTCCAGTGTCAGGAGAAGGTTGCTCCCTTATTCTCAAGCCATCCAGGGTTGTGGTGGGCTTCGGGGAGTCAGTGACGGTCAGCTGTGAAGCCACACGCCCAGTTCGTGTCCTGGGCTGGGAGTCGGCCATCGGCGCGGTGCACACGCAGGAGGACCGGTCTGTCCAGTGGAAGGTAGACAGCCTTATTGAGTGGATAGAGGAGCCCATCTGCTATGGGGTTTTTTTCACAGCTCCGAGACAGTGTGAGGAGAAACTCAACCTTGTTCTTTACAGTGAGTCAGCTCTTGACATTAGCATATGGTTGCAACTTAAATGAACTTATTTTCCTTACTAGAAATATGTGTGTTATTTACCTAGAAACTCCGGACAGCATTTCCATCAGGCAGGCGAACCACACTGGCCCCATGGTGGAAGGAAAAGAGTACCAGCTGCTCTGTGAGGTTCAGAATATAGCTCCTGTTCAGTACCTCACACTGAGGTGGTACCGAGGTCAGACTGAGGTCTATCAGCACTCCTTCTCTGACCTCACATCTTCTTCCCCCGTACAAGTGTCCTCTATCCTCGTCATCACGCCAACAAAAGCAGAAAACGATGCACAGTATAAGTGTGTAGCGGAGCTGGACCTTGGACCAGAGGGACCACAGCGTCCTCCCACTCTGGCCTCAGAGCCCCTTGCTGTGTCCGTATACTGTGAGTTATGTTATGTATGTATGTGTATAAAACACTTTATAGACCAACACAAGGTAGAGCACAGACGTGAACTCAAAAGAAAATGTAACACAATAGGGTCTATGAACTTAGAATCTCACCCGGATTTAGGTTCTGAACTTTGACTTGGCCATCCTAGCATGAGTTTGTCAACTTCCTTTGACAATGAATAGTGACCACTTTACATTTCTACAACTTTAGAAATGGGTTGTTATTTAAAAAACAAATAAACAACCACTTCATTTCTACTTTTAGCTGTTAAAATCGATAAAAGAATAGAACACTTGCCAAAAAAGAATGGATACATCTTTTTTACATTTTTTATTCCAAGTGTATGGCAATATTTGTGAAAAATAAAACAGATATAAACGGATGATGAATATTACTTGCACTTTGTCAGTCTGTTGTGGAAATTCAGAGCAAATATTTCATGTAAAACTTTCAAAGCTTTTTAAACCTTTATTTGTTATATTATCTGTATTTATATGTACTAGTTATATCTTCATCATTTTACCAAAAGCTTTTAAGAGCCAATGTGGACACTTGTGCTATGGACAGATTTTCTCACTCTCCGAGAGTTTTTATCGGCCTCCGATTTGTTGAATAATTGTCTCTTTGCCCAACCTGTCAGTTTAGATTGGCAGCCATATCTTGATAGGATGTTTTAGAAATGTTTTGCAATATATTCAAAGCTTCAGACATTGTTTTATAAGCTAACACTATTTAAGTAATCTAAAAACTACCACTGACCTGCCTGCTGTGTCTCTTGGTCTTCATGAAGCTATTTGTGCAGTGACCTTTTCAGATATTTATTTGTAAAGATTTTTGAACACTATCATTTTCTTCTGCTCAGTATTCACTTTATGTTGGTCTATCATGCGATTTACAATTAAATATACTACCTTTTTGAACTGAAATGTGAAAAAAATGGAAAAGGTTCAAGTTCTATGAACACTTTTACACGGCAATGTGCATACATGCTGAAAATTAAACACCGCTATTTTTCCTTTTCCCTTTTAGTTCCCCCAACATTTCTAAGTCCTGAAACAGAGGTGTTAGACTTTACAGCAGGAGCTGAAGTCATCTTAAACTGCACAGCCATGGGAAACCCTGGGCCTGTATACAGCTGGCAGCCCATCCATCCCACAGAAGAGAAAATGAAAGCAGAAGCTGTTATTACTTCCTCCTCGCTGCTCCCAGGCACTTACACATGCACTGCCTCAAACACGCTGGAAAAAAAGAGCAAGCAGTTCATTATCAAAGAAAAGATCAAAGGTAAAGGGAAGATTTACATGTTGCTGCGGTTATTAAAATGTTCTAAGCTCTGCATCCTAACCCTGAAATCTCCTTTTCCTTTTGCTCAGGTGTTTGAAGCTTGCTATTTTACAACGGATCAGTTGGCGCGCTGTCTGACTCACAGGAAAAATTCATCTGAACTGATTTAACTGTTGTTGCATTGAAGATGGAAATTATGACACTATGACACATTTATGATTCAGCAGATGTTGATGAGGATCATGTTACCCTCCAGAGTTAGATACCATAGAGAAAATGTTATGTTTGGTAACTGTCACTTATATATATATATATTTATATCTATATATATATATATATATATATATATATATATATATATATATATATATATATATATATATAGATATAGATATATATATATATAGATAGATAGATGGTTTAGGGTAGATTTCACATTTTAGAATTCACATGTGATGTTTGTTGTATAGTAAATATTTATGATAGTGTTATTTACCTACTAATTTAATGAATTTATGGAACATGTCAGACACAAACCCACTATTGGCACTGAAATGAATAGCAGCAGGGAATTGCTGTAAATACGAGCTGTTTCTTGGTTTGATTTTCTTATTGTTATCAATAAAAATAAGCTTTTTACTAACTGCTTCACTTACTGATGATGATGCCTTTTGTTTTTGTTAGATTACTAATGTCAGTCTTGGGTTTTGTTAAGCAATAAAGTCCAGCAGTACAAGAAATGATGTAATGCCTTCTAATATAATCACATTTGTTCATCGTTTCTGTTTCATTTTCAGCCTGTCTGACCCTCACTGTGTTTTAGATGACTAATCAGTACAGTGATTGTCTAATTTTAGATATCTGCTGTGGTAAAGTGATAATTCACTTTAAAATTGGTTACTGAGGCGCATGTCTTTTAAAGATGTTCTGCTTCTTACTGTAACAAAAACAATAATTTGTTTATTAAGTTATATGAGCTATTAGTATATTGGTCATTTTAGCTCATATAGGTAATTTAAGTGTACAGCTTTAAATTATAAAGGTTTTGTCATGCACACATATTTGCCTAAAGGTTTACAAGATTTTTGAAATGGTTAGGTTCTTTTATTTAAAGGTTCTATATGTCATCCTGCCTCCCTCCACAAGATGGCGCCCTTTATTTATTTTTTAAAGTGACGACTCGCTGTCGATGTGTCACATGACCAAAACAGTGTGAGGTAAGACGTAGCGGTTAGCCTCAATGTTATCTACAGAGGTGAGAGTCACTTTGAGTCCATTACCATGTTCTTGAAATATAACGTGTTTTAAAATGCGTCTTCGACTCATTTTCAGAAATGCCACAGAAAGATCCGTGTCAAAAGCAGGCATGCGCCATCCAGAAGTGTTTACAAGGTGCTTCAGATGTTGTTTTAGCCTTAAGCCTATAAGGATATCTGACTAACTCCTTCCACATCCTGCAGCTAATAAGTACATGGAGAGTATGTGCGAGGAGGTGATCCGAAACATGCGGCGGTGCTGTGACGTCCACAGGGGAAACTCGACCTGCTGCTCCGGTTTTAAGGACTCCAAACCGACTGAAAACAAGAACGAAACATAAATCACCCGTTCTCTGTTCCGTAGTGGTAGAAAGCTCCACTACAACAATATAGCAGGTCTGTGTCATTCTGAAGCATGCTGTCATTTAGAAATGCCACGAATGAGAAGTATAATCAACGTTTAACTCTAGGCAAACCTTTCTTAGTGTAGATATTTAGACTTGACATTTCATAAAACTACACCATGACGAGCTGGGAGATTTAAACGTGACACCTTCCTATCACATTACTCATACTTCTGCCATTTTGTTAACACTCGTTCAAGTTGTTCAGGGGCGAGCTTGTGCCTGTCAGAAATAAACAAGTTAGACAGACTTGGAAAAAAAAAACAAACTTCGCTACTCTCATAGGGGTTTTTCATCAATATTCTCTATACCAGTAGAGGTACGCCTTAGTTAACCTCAGAAAATTGGAATATTAATATTACATTAGACCAATCTCTTTTTTCCATAAAGAAATGCTTAAAGAAACTGGGGGAGGGTGCTAGTGTCTATCTACCAACAGATAACTATCAGCAGTCTTCTTCCTGACTGTCTTAACAACGCCTTTTTTCCATCTCTGGTAATATTCAAGCTTTCTACCTAAATGGTTTTCAGATTTTCATCAGCCATAATCCTTAATATTAACAAAAATAAACAGGTGAAATATATCAGTGAATCTATGTAAGGTTTTAATAAATCTTTTTGAGCTGACAATTTATTGAGCAATCTCTTTGAATTCTCTTTAGAGGTTTTGTGTTTTGTATTTTATTAATACCACAATTTCTGCTTTGTTCCAGACCTCAAACAAGGCGATGCAAACAGAAGGAATCCTTTCATCAAGTGTCTCACTTGTTCTTGCTGGTGGTTAGCTCCAGCAGTTTGTTCAATCTGGACAGACAGCCAGTCCATCACTGGGCAACAAAGAGACACACATGCGCACACTTATACCCGATGTAAATGTAGACAGACTGAATAACCTAACAGTTATGTTTATTGTACTGTGGGAGGAAGCTGGAGTACCCAGAGAGAACCAGCAAATACACGAAAGACCATGCAGAAAGACCCAAGACCTTCATATCCCTACTTTATTGTTAGGATTTTGGAATTTCTGCAGCATTTAAAGAAAAAATTTAAGGAAGATATGGGGGGATTATTATTATTTTTTTCCTTGTAAATCGTGTTCATTTGTAAACAAAACAAAAGTAGTTTGCCAAAGTATCTTCTAGTCTTCTTACTGTATTTATAATTTGAAGTTATTTGTTTTATACCCAAAAGTGGCATGCTTATGGGGCTAACCCCCTCAACTAATTGAACTAATTGGAATTAAAGTTCAAATATAGAAGGTATAAAACTTTTATTTATATTTTCTATATATGTTTACCATTATTAAATTTGTACTTTTATTACCTGACAAACTCTTGTGTAATTGAAAAAAAAAATACATATGTTTTGGACACAGTTGGACATGTGCATTTCCACACTTTAAATTTTAAGATAAATATTTTGTTCCATATCTTTTCAGTGTCTCTGTATCCTTTTGAACTTAGAAATTGAAATAGAAACTAAAACAGTCACACTCACACAGGAAAATAAACATTTTGTTTCGTTTCCTAAAAAACATTCTGAAGTTTGAATAGGAACACAAAATGTATTACTCGCAACAAATGTTGAAAGGGTAATTCCAAATATATATTTAAAAGCCTAGCTCCTTTATTTTCTTTTTGACTTAAAAAGGTATATAATAGTTATATTATGAGATTTTTTTTGTTTAATTTTGTTTGTAAGAAAAGTCAACTGTGCATCCTCCTTTTAGTTTTTCTATATTTTATGTTTCATTTATGTTTTCAATAGAGATATTTATGTTGCACACATTATTAGATGCCGAACCTCTAATAATGTTCATCTATAATGTTAATCTAGAATCGGTTTATTGCAATTCTGCAATAACTATATTTAAAATAGGCTTATGTCTGTTTATTCATTATAATTATTTCATTTTTATTATATTCTATTTAAGAACTGGATAGTTAAACTAAATGCCATTTTTCAATGTATTGAAAACAGTTTTGGTACGGCTTTATAACAAAGAATATCTGCTTTAACTTAAACAATAATAAGTTAAAAGCAAATTATGATTAACTAAAACTTGTTTTATGTGCTCATCTTTTGTAAACGGCCTAAAATCTTTCTGCAACTCTAAAAGCTCTGCCGCAAGTTTTTTTGTTTTTTGTTTTGTTTTTATCGTTTTTTGACAAAAATAATTACAAAAAAACACAATCGTGTCTCTACCTTTTTATTTATAGAGATAATATTTCAGATTTACCAACAAACCGTATGGCATTTTGTTCCAAATATGTTCTGCTCTGCGACGCCATACCTTACGTGCATCTGACGGCCGACGTGATGACGTAGAGCGGAAACTTGCAGGAGCGATTCTTTCTAGAATTCTGTAGCTGCATCTAGCTAGTAGTCGCTAGGGAGGTCCAACTGTGATTGCTCTGGGAAAAAAAACAACCCAGTTTGTTTAAGCCAACTCACATTACTAAGACGTGCCTCCACATCGAGATTTTTTGCTGCGGAATTACATTTTCTAGTCAAGTTTGTTTAACCTTCCAACTTATCCGACTTGTAGGTGGCTAACTTGGTTAGCTTCGTGTTGTAGCTGGCAGGATGTCCAGGATAGACTACAGCGTGTGGGACCACATTGAGGTCTCAGATGATGAAGATGATACCCACCCTAACATCGACACACCGAGCCTCTTTAGATGGAGACACCAGGTACAGTTTAAACTCAACTTAGCCTCAAGTAGTTAAGATAATAATGTTGATAATCTTACTTGTCTGGCCAGACTGCACATGCATTGTGTTTGTTGTCTTGCTCCTAACAAATCACCGTTACTTATTTCAACCAGGCTTAAGTATTTAGCCTATGTTGGTTGAGTTGCAACTCTATGAAAATGGGTGACTGTGCTGGATGAACATAAAACTTTTATTTATGACTTTCAGGCTCGTGTGGAGAGAATGGAAGAGTTTCAGAATAAAGGTGAAGAAATCAACAAGAGTCTAATGGAGTGTCGGCGTAAGCTGGCAGAGACGCAGAAGAAACTGCAGGAGCTGAGCGTCGCCTCGTCGGATGATGCCAAAACAGAGCTGAACAAAGTCCAGGCGGAGGAGAAGAAATTAAAGAAAGAGGAACGAGACTGGTCGAAGAAGATGGATGAACACAGAAGAGAGGAGAAGAAGATGCCCTGGAATGTGGACACGCTCAGCAGAGATGGTTTCAGCAAGGTGACACAGATCAGTCATGCCACTTTAAGCAACACGTGATTTTCAGCAGCAAATTTCCCACAATCTGATGTTTTATGGGTTTATTTTATCTTCAATGTTTAAAAAATCTGAACACTAACAATTTGCTTAGTAAAACTGTCTTTATATCCTTTGAACTGGTAGTTGTCAAGTGGTACAAGTACTTCCAAACAATAGTGTGTCTTCCTTAAATTGGTCTCTGTTCTTAATACAGAATCAATTTATTGTGCTGCTCAAAATTTAGCATGATTCTAGTTGATTTTTATTTTTCAGTGTTTCCTTTATATTCTAAAAAAAGACATTCATAATATCAGTGTATTAATAGATGATATTAACATTTATGTAATTTGTCTTTATAACAAAACATGATTTTTGTACTTTTTCTTGGTGCAACGGCACTGATCTGTGATTTTTGAGCTATTTTCAATGTCCAGGTCATGTGGATCTTTGAAATGGTGATTTTCGCTAATTTAATTTTACTTAAAGAACTGTCGTACAGCATTCAAAATATTTCTCCCTGCCCCTCCTTTTAGGAATGCTTATTAATCATTGTTTCAGGAGCGGAGGCATTGGCACACTTTTTGTCAAACAAAGACAGAATAATTTTGAGTTTATGCTTTTACTGTCTTTAACATTTTACATTAAAGATTGATGCAATCAGTGTTGCTAATTATGAATAGGAGACTCTCGGTCCTTCCTAGAGAATGTCAATTTCTCCCTTAACTTGATATGTTCTGAAAGCCTTCTGAAAGGCTGCCAACATTTCTCATATTTTAGCTTTTCTGTTGTCTACTGAAATTGATCTCCAGGTCAGTTTCCTCCTTTGACAATTTACGAAAATGTTCCCTCGGTCTGTCAAGATGACGCCGAATGGCAGGCGACTCCTTTTTGTACGCTGGAAAGACGAGTGTGAAATGGTCCAAACCGCAAAGCACAAGACAGCAAAGGAGCTAAGCAGCCAGCAACTACCAAAATCTAATGCTATGTTGCAACAGCCTGAACGAAAACCAGATTTATTGAAAATACACTTTGCTTTTAATTAGCTTCTTACATCTACTTTTAGCCTCTCCTGTCTTTGTTTCTAAACACCCCATTGACCAAAAAAACAGCTGACTCTGAGTCAACTCCCTTCAGTAAGACCACGCAACCCTGGATATCTTTAACAGTAGGAATATTTTTAGTTTAAAGGAGTGATATGTGAGATAAAGGATGTTCTAGACGTTATTTGTGCACTAACACTTGCACCACTGACTTGAATAATTATAGATTATGGATAGTATCTTTAACTTCCAGCTGTTCAAACAGTGACAAGTGCTACTGTTGACATGTTTTTTTATTTTTCTTTGCACCGTTGACAGAGTATCGTTAATGTCAAAGCTGAGGTTGGACAAGAAACTGAAGAGGAGAAGGAGCAAAAGCATAAAACCTTTGTGGAGAAGTATGAGAAGCAGATCAAACATTTCGGTAAGGGCCACTGACAACCATCAAGTCGTTTTGTCTGCATAAACGTATTCCTTGTTACAGTTTGGAAGTAGAGATGTTTATTTGTTACTGCCTAATTTAGGGATGTTGCGGCGTTGGGACGACAGCCAGAAGTACCTCTCTGACAATCCTTATCTTGTATGCGAAGAAACTGCCAATTATCTTGTCATCATGTGCATTGATCTTGAAGTGGAAGAGGTAAGAATTTTTCTTTTTCTTTACTTGTCCGCATTGCTATTATTGAATTGTGTTTTACTCTCAATTCAATAATAACAGTGGTGATTTAAATATAAATAAGATGCTATTTAGGGTGTCATTCAGTAATGCCCTTCCTTATTTCCCTCAAGCTGTTTTCCCTTTTCATCCCTACACGACTCTTTTCCAAGTATGAATTCTTCTTTTGTAGAAACATGCACTGATGGAGCAAGTGGCTCATCAGACTATAGTGATGCAGTTCATACTTGAATTGGCAAAAAGCTTGAAAGTGGACCCCCGTGGCTGCTTCCGTCAATTTTTTTCCAAGATCAAGGTAAGTAGGCGGTTTTGTTTAACCAAAAAAACACTGATCATTTAAAGCTGCACATTGAATGCTAACCAGAAGATACTGTCACTGAAAAGTGACAATTCTTTTACACAAAGAACAATTGCAAACCCACTAATGTTTGGGTTTTCTGCATTTAGAATATGTCTTTATGTTTCATGAAGGTTTTTCAGTTTATTCTTTAAATTTCGGATTTCTTCATCGCTCATTTTCAGTCTTTCTCATATTAGGAGAAAGACTGAATTAGGGATGCCCTGATATGAAAATTTGGGCCGATATTGATATCAATATTTTTTATGGCTGACCTATATTTTATATATTATTTATGGATATTTCACTACTCTCTCAACACCTTGAAAAAAAATCACACTACTGACTTCAAAGTGTAAAGAAGTCAAACTTAAAACAAATCAATGTGCTGCTATAGACATCTAAAATATGTGTCTTCAGCATTGGAGCAATGTGTCAACCTTAAGATGATTCCATTTATCTGAAAATGGTTAATTATCAACAATTAACTAATTAGATGTGAAGAAACATCTAATGGCTAAAGAGCAAACTTTCAAAACGTTCACTTAAAAAGATTTCTGGGATGTCTGGCTCTTTGGGAAACAAATATGAAACGAACAAATGCAAAAACAAGAGTTTTGAACATCAGTGTGCAGTTTAACTCCTCTAGTTTTTGAATAAAACTGATTAAGTTCTTGTATTCTTTTCAAAGATTCAGTCAAAAATCCCTGATAATAAGTGTGCTGGAAAACCTTAAAACCCAGTTTTTGTACTATATGCATTTAATCAGACGGCCGATCAGCAGTACCAGGATGCATTTAATGACGAGCTCGAGTCATTCAAGGAGCGAGTTAGAGGAAGGGCAAAGATCCGCATAGAGAAGGCCATGAAGGAACTGGAAGAAGAAGAACGACAGAAGCGCCTGGGACCCGGTGGACTCGATCCCGTTGAAGTCTATGAATCTCTGCCAGCTGTAAGTTCACCATTCACCAGCGACCCTATTGGTCTTATTGGTATTTGCTTTTTGGAGGAAATTCTTGAATTTTGTACGACATGTTGACAATTGCAGGAAATGCAGAACTGCTTCGATGAAAAAGACATCCAAATGTTACAAGACGTCATCAGCAAAATGGACCCAACGGTAAGTTATTTTATTTTTAATCAATTGTCTTTCTGAGACTTAGGTTTGCATTTTGACAAGCTCTGGTTTACATTCACATAATTTTAGGAGGCAAAACATCACATGAAGAGATGCATCGACTCTGGGCTCTGGGTCCCTAATGCCAAGGTGGATGTGGAAGGAAAAGATGAGGAACCCACCTATGAAGAGGTGAAACAGGAGCAAGAAGAAACAAAGAAGGAATGACCAGATTGCCCCCAACTGATTTGTTTTCCTTTTTGGGTTTTGTTTTTGCAAATATGCTCACCCACTGTATTGCAACTCCCATTATGTGTACGATTAGTTCGCAGATGAATGAAATAACTTCTTTGAAAATGTTTTGCTGAGATATATGGGAAGAATGTTCACGTACCAACACAACCTGGGGGTATCAGTGACCCCACCTGGACATGAAAACGTTGATTGTGCTAAAAGTCGTCACTGAAGCTGTGTCCCTTCATTTATTTGTACACGCTTGTCCAAGTATCATCCAACATGTCTGCTTTCTTTCTGCCGATGTAGAGTGCAGACTTTTCTGTGCTTTTTTGGGACAGTTTTTTTTTTTTTTAATGCAAGAGTTTTGTTTTAGCTTATACACATAATTTGACATTTTCTACTACCTTCTTGGACTAAACGTTAAACTGTGTCCACTTATCTAAGACTTTGTGTCAGTGTATGCTTTGTAATTTGAAAATACACTTAAAATGGAAGTTAAAAGGAAGAGAGAAAGGCATCTTGTAGTAGTGTAAGGGTAAAAGACGTTTCATCTACAGAAAAATGTGGTCATGCAACAAATAAATTGATGACTCTTCTTGGCCTCAAATAGAATTACAGCCAGTGTTTTCACGATGTTTTTGCTTATGCCTCTGCTCAATGTAGCCAAAGTCTAAACGTGTGCTTCTCAAGGTTTACTCTTTTTTTCCCAACGTCTTGAGAATAGTTGAAAAGATGGACCAAGAGTTCGTTCAGTCCAAAGACCTGTCATTGGCCTTTATCAGATCATGTGGCACTGTGAATGGGTTCTCAACTCGTACTCATGCTTTTGTTTTGACGACTAGACTACTCGGACATTTGCATGTTGTAGCTAATGGCTCAAAACACTCTTATGTTTATGTTGGCTTAGTCATAAAAAAACATTGATTGATTTTACTGTAAGCGACTAAATAAAAATGAATCCTCGTGGAAAATGTGGGCTGTTTTCCTCCGGTAGTGTCTGGGTGAGGAGGTAAGTTGTTTATACGGACTGAATGGGAAAACCTGACTAACACCTGAACAATATAATTAGCTTCTGCCAAGTAACATAATACTGCATCATAATCTTAGAGTGCTGTTAGGGTTTCACAATAGGTGGGCGATGAACTGCATGGATGACAGACAGCATAAACAAAAAGGTGTACAAACTGGAAGCTTTACTGAAACGGTTGGTGCTTCATCGGACGCTTTCTGGAACTGGTTGAGTTTTTATCAGGAGGAATGATCTGTTTGAAGTGTTTAAGATGAGGTACAAAATGTAGGTATAGAAATGTATAAGGATATACTCAAAATGTAGGTATAGAAATGTATAAGGATGTACTCAAAGCAAAAAAACATCTAGTTTCTCCCACAGATGATTAGGATGAGTAATTTCAAATTAAATTTCCTTTGCATGTTGTTATTCAAAGAGAAATCCCAAATATGGAAAGCATTGTATTTTTTTTTTTACAACATAGTCATAGTTCTTTATCCCTCTACGTCATTAATGTGTTCTTGTTAGTCTTTTTAGCTAATAGTTATTAGAGAGTGTATTTGTAGCAGTATTAGCATTTCTTTATAGTAGTATTTACAGAGTAAAAAGTTATATTAATATGTAATACGTCTCATATCAAATGGCACTTTAAATTAGTATTTAATTACAGAATTATTATTATGTAATAACTTAGGTTTTAAAACAATAATAATGAATAAACAGATTTATAGCTAAATATTCAAATAAATTTGTACGAAATTGCCTCCTACTCAGTGATTTTAGGGTCTTTCCTTGTGTAACCGAGCGTCGTGAAGGCTAAGGGCATGACGGGACCTGCCCACTAAAGCAGCCGGAGGAGGGAGTGGTCACGTTGTTTTCGGGAAGCAGCGTTCTGTCGCAACTCACAGTTCGCAAGAAACAGAGACAGAAAGTGGTGAAGGGGAAATAACGCTCCGTAAACAATGCAGGTGAACCGACAGCTCATGACGCCGGGCTTCTTCTAAAATAACGCATTCTGAACGAGCTCGACGTTAACGGTAATATTTCTCCACGTTTCTGAAGTGAACGGATAAATTTCAGCCACAACGATGTTTATAAACATGTAGGCTAATGTATTTCCTTGTTATGACACCGGATGAATTTTAATGAGTTCGCGCTTTTGGTCGCTCTGTGACTTGCCCTTATTATATACCCTAGTTATTTTTATAATAATATTGTGGCGTATTTCCCTTTAAGGCTGTATTTGTGGTGTGAATTGTAAGTTTGACAAGTTGTAATCCCGGAAGGCCTTAAAAAGAGCACAACCAGATCGTTTTACTGAAGTTACTTGGTCGTTTTGTTTCAGTTTTCAAGCTATGAGTTTAATAATCATAATATTAGAGTAGGTATATAGAGCTTACTAATTTATAGGTATCACAATTCCCCCTTACTTCCTGAGTCTGTACAGAGCCTATGTCTACGTGACTGCAGATGAGTCACTAACCATTTTATTTTGTCTTTCTTCCAGTGATCGTGTCCAACATGCCTAGAAAATCGGGTTGTTTCAAGCCGGGAAAGATCCCAGGTCCAAATGAGGCCCCTCAGTCTCATGGCATTCACATCTACCTTTTCTGGACTAAAGGTGGGGAGAAGTATCTGTCTCATACCAGTGGAGATGTCACAGCAGAGGACCTGTGCATCTCAGCTGCAAAAGCTGTAGGTGAGAGTGACAGCTGACCTCAAACACCAAAATGGAGGATATTCTTTATTATTTTATTATGGATGTAACCTCATGGTCTCTCCCCATAGGGATAACACCACTGTGCCATGTCTTATTTGCGTTGTACAACCCAAAAACAAAATGCTGGTACAATCCAAACCATGTTTTCAGTCCAGATGAGAACTCCAGTGAATTGGTTCACTACTGTATGAGGTTAGTCTGCATTTGCATAACGCTTTGCTTGGATTACTGCTTGAACACAGCAAGGGTATTAATGTAAGCGGCCTGTTTCGTTTATGTCCAGGTTTTACTTTCGCAATTGGCACGGACTCAATGAAAAGGAGCCAACTGTGTCGCGCCACACCCTCAAATCTGGGACAGATAACAATGCAGGTTCCCCTCTTCTTGACATTACATCTTTGGAGTATCTGTTTGCCCAGGTATGTGACATACACCTGCTTCTGTTGAGTGTATGCTGCTTATTTTCTTTAAGCAAGTGACACAATCTCTGCTTCTTCTGTCTCCAATGTAGGCCAAGCATGAATTTGTGAATAATGTGGAAGAGCCAAAGTCTGATGTGGAAAACAATCGTTTCAAAAACGAGAGCTTGGGCATGGCTGTACTCCACCTGTCACACCTCGCAATGCAAAAAGGGTTGAACTTGCAGGAAGTTGCTGGAAAAATTGGGTAATTGTTATACAATGCTTTGCTCCTATTTAATTGTTCTAATAATAGAAATGTTTTAAAGGGTTAGTGCTGCTGTGATACATGTATGTCATTATTTGACTCTGTTTTTACCTTCAGCTTCCAGAACTGCATTCCAAGAACATTTGCGGAGAACATTTCCAGAGACAACTTTCTGACTAAAATCAGGATCCGCCGTGTGTTTACTGAATTTGTGCAGACCTTCCAGCAGCACACTGTAGATAAGGGGCAGCTGGGAGCCCATGAAATCATGTATAAGTACATCTCCACCCTTGAAAACTTGGTTCCAAGTTTCGGAACAGAGACTTTCTCTGTAACTCGCCTGCAGCTGACGGAGGACGGGGATGAAAATGTCTCCTACTCCAACAACGAAAGCAATGGTGATTCAAAGAAGGGCTTCACAGCGCCGTTCACCCATGAAATTATGGTGTCTGGCACTAAGGGGATTCAGTGGAGAATGTTGAAAACTCAAAAGGTTTGTCCGCATACTAAATGATTTTACATTCAAATTCTGTGACATGTTCTTTCTATTATGTGGATGTTTCACTCTCTGTATTCACGTTTTTCTTGCTTCCTGGCTTTAGGCAGAGGAAAACTCTTACCACAGGGGCAGCTATGTGAATCAGAAAACACCAAAACAGTCCACGTCAAATCCTCCTGATAAATGGACCTTCTTCTGTGATTTCCGCGAAATAATTCACATCGCCATTACAGAAGCTAATGTGTGCATTACCACTCAGAAAAGTCACTGCATGGTGAGAGTACTTTTTATCCTTCCATGTGCCTTCTACTAATGCAATATGTGCATGCGATGCATCACTAATGTTGATTTAGTTTACACTTGTTAATCATCTTGGCAGATTATTTGGCTTTTTAAAAGGGGGAGTTCATTGTGTGGTACAAACACCACTCAATATTATTTCCACACATGGTATGGACCTGTAAAAAAAAAAAAAAACCTTAAAATGTCCACCTTAATGCAGTAGCTCCAATCTCACACTGAAAATGTGAAGAATTGATGATGCTATTAACTTTAAAACTATTCCAAAGACCACTGGAGGAGAAAGAGGCCTACAGTATAATAGTCTTCATTTTACCAAATAGTTGAGATCAGGTGGTTGTCCACATATTCATCCTTTATTTTATGACATATCCAAAAAATCTTAATCTTAGTAGTAGCTTGTAGTAACCAAAGACAAACTGTCAAGATGCAGGTGGAAACATGCAAAAAGCTGAAAGGTACAATTTTGTATGTCATATTTAGTTAAAGGTAAATAAACCTATTTATTTTCCCTCCACAATTATTACTCATTTTACATGGTGAGAGATGCTTGTCTCTCACCATGTAAAAGGTGAATGAAAACAAATTGTTTAGAGGTATGAATAACTCATGTTTAAGTGAGCCGTTTTCTCTATTGCCATCACCCTATTTATGAAGATCAATTCACATCCTACTGGACGGCACGCTTTCTTGTCTTTGCCATTTTGAAGAAGGGGTCACATAGTATTTATACCTCAGAGAAACAGAAAGACAAAGATCTTCATTGTAGATTTAAATAATCCGTTTTTAAAAAAGTAACGCATAAATTACAAAAGTGTGTCAACTACTTTGCTGTTTAGGAATCTTTACCAGAGGTGCTCCATTTGTTTTATAAGTGTGTGACTAAGTGCTCTGGGGTTACTTTTTGCTTTGGGCTTTGTGTTAGGTTTTAAACATTTGTCTCCAGGTGAAAGCGTAGTTTGCAAGCCATTGGTGTTTCTGTGTGTATATGTAGGAGGTACAGATGAACTCTAGCCAGGAGGCCCGTGCCTTCATCTCCCTGCTAGATGGATACTATCGGCTGACTGCAGACGCCCACCACTATCTTTGTCATGAAGTGGCTCCCCCCAGGGTGGTGTTGAGTGAAGCAAATATGTTGCACGGACCTATGCAGTGAGTTTTCTACTCTAATCCTCGCATAGTCAGTCACAAACAGGTTATAAAGACAGGGTTATATCATGCAGTATGCTTGCAGTGAGGACTTTGTGTTACACAAGCTGAAAAGGGAGGCAGGAGAGGAGGGAGCCTTCCTCGTCCGCTGGAGTGCCCTCGACTATCATCGCATCATCCTTGCTGTACTAAACAGAAATGAGGTAAGTCAACACCCACGCTCGTCTCTGGGAATTATTGCAGTGCAGCGAGGCTCATAATTTTCAGATTTGGTATTTACACCTTTTTTATTTTTTTTTAAACAGAATGGTTCAAAACCAAGCCACAAGCAATTTCGCATCCAGCAGAAGGGCTCGGTGTTCTGCATGGAAGGCTGGGATAAAGAGTTCTCCAGTGTGAAGGAGCTCACAGATAACCTCAAAACCTATGTGCTCAAGTCCGGGTCGGACAACTTTACTGTCAGGAAATGCTGCTTACCGAGACAAGCAGGTTTGTAATTTAGATGTACAGAAATGTTGTTTTGTATATCATACCACCGACACCACGTCTCCAGGAAGGAATGTGACGATGTGGTTTTTGCCTCGCAGAAATATCCAATCTGCTGGTGAAGAGGCAAGGAATTGACCAACGCAGCTATTCTGACTGCTTGCCCCTGAACCTGACAGAGCTTCGCTTTCACCAGATCAAAGACAAAGAGATTAAGCAGGTGACCATACTTTTTTAAGGCAGGCTATACATTCCCTGTTGTTTTTCTGATCAGACATGCGTTTGTGTTCACCCGCAGGAACATCATTTGGGCCGCGGCACAAGAACTAACATTTACTCAGGACAGTTAATGTTGCGAGAAACAGACAATGGGTTTAACAACAACTTCTCCCAAAACAAAGGCATCAGAGTGGTCCTCAAAATCTTAGAGGAAAGCCATAAAGATATTGCTCTAGTAAGCCATGCGATTTTACATGCATGCATCAAATGTATGTATTGTGTTTTTTGAGCCTGTGTTTTAAGCTACTGTTCTCTTTTCTGTCTTAGGCCTTTTTTGAAACAGCAAGCCTCATGAGCCAGGTATCTCACAGTCACCTGGTGTTTGTGCACGGTGTGTCTGTCAAAGGTTCTGAAAGTAAGGGCAACCACAGTTCTGTGCTCAGTTCTTCTTTTAATGACTTTCTCATTTGTGTCCCTGTTGTGCCTCCATAGTCAAATCTTTAAATCCAACACCACAGTAAATGCAAAGTTGCACTCAGTCTATTCTCTTTTAAAGATAATTTGACTTTGTTTGCATTTTTGTTGCATCATAACAAGCTAGACTTCTTCTACGTGTATTTTCCTGAACAGACATCCTGGTGGAGGAATACCTGGAGTGCGGCCCACTTGATGTTTTTCTCCGCAGAGAACAAAATTCCATCACAGCTCAGTGGAAATTTGTTGTATCCCTGCAGCTTGCAAGGGCTCTCAATTATCTCGTGAGTTCAAACACCTTTCTGTTGGTCTAATTGTGTGTTTGTGTAACTTTAATTATTACTGATATGTAAGTAGTCTTGCACAAACACACTGGGGCACAGAATAAGAGACTGAACCTGTCTAACTGAACTTTAGTAGCTGTGTTCAGACAAGAAATGTTGAAATATTCTCTCTAACATTTTAAAATCATTTATGCAAATTGTGTGTTTCCTCCGTTCATATATCCTTACATGTAGAGTGTAATTTGCCTATTATTTTAAAAAAATTATGTCTAAACTGACTTTAAATCAAACAAATCAGACAAAAAATAAGAAACTGTGGATAAAGAGTGAAGACTTGTACCTTTTTTTTACACTAGGAGACAAAACGACTTGTTCATGGAAATGTTTGTGCCAAGAATGTTCTGGTTGCACGGGGAGGTTTGGAACCTGGAACTTCTCCTTTCGTCAAGCTGAGTGATCCTGGAATTGCGCTGAATGTCCTCTCACGAGAAGGTATTAGTTGGTAAAAGACTGAACATAACCAATGACAAATGTTTTCTAACTTTGAAGTGCTTCAGTCACTTCAGTCAGATTAAGGAAACCGGAAAGTTTGACTACACCACTTCCTGTGTTCTGCTTCCTGTTGTCTTGCTATCATTACTCTGTGGTATTTAAGGCTGTCACAAAAAACCCCCACCAAACTTAGTAGTGTGTTTTCAACTACCGTACTCTGTGGTAAACACGCATGTTTGACCCAGAATTACAAAGCAAAATATTTGCAAATATTCACTCTGTTTCCTTAAGTAATAGATCAAGAGTAATGTTGATCACTTTTCATCCATCCATCCACCCATCCATCCATCCATCCATCCATTTTTTAACACCCTTGTCCCTAGAGGGATTGGAAGGGGTCCTGGTGCCTATCTCCAGCTAACATTCCGGGCGAGAGGCAGGGTACACCCTGGACAGGTCGCCAGTCTGTCCAGGATCACTTTTCATGTGGAGCTTTATCATGACTTCTTTTCCATGTTGCAGAACGTTTGGATCGGATACCCTGGGTCGCTCCAGAGTGCATTGACAGTGGCGCTCCTATTGAGAGTACTGTAGATCAGTGGAGTTTTGGCGTCACACTGCTTGAAATCTTCAACAACGCTAATCTTCCAATGAGCAGCTGCACATTGCCTGAGGTAAGTGCATGCTGAAACTTTAAACTTCAGCTTCGCTAACTTTCTAGAGTTCTGTATGTTGTCCTTTTTCACCATCCTCTGTTTCCCAACAGAAAGAGCGTTTTTACCAGACGAAGGGCCGTCTGGCAAACCCATCCTCCGAGGAACTGGCCAGGTTCATCAGCATGTGTTTGACATATGAGCCAAATGAGAGGCCTACATTTCAAACTATCCTCAGAGAACTCACAAAACTCATCCAGATGAGTCAGTACTAGCCTGCACACCTTACTTTTGAAGTTTGGTTTGATATGTTATTGTGCAATTACCTAAAAGAGTTCATTTTATCCATGCAGATCCTGACATATCCCCGGTTGACACTCTCCCACCCATGGACCCTAGCGTGTTTCAAAAGCGCTACCTGAGGAAGATGAGAGACTTAGGAGAGGTGAGCTCCAGAAGCAACACTTTTCTGTTCCCATGTGTTAAGAAAGTAATTATTCTCATTGCTCTGTCTGCAGGGACATTTTGGAAAAGTCACTCTGTACCAGTATGATCCATCCAGCGATGGGACAGGAGAGTTTGTGGCAGTAAAATCGTTGAAGCAAGAGAACGGAAATGCATCTCAGAGCTGGATGAAGGAAATTGAAATCCTGAAGTCTCTCTATCATTCCAACATCGTGAAGTACAAGGGCTTATGCACTGAAGCCGGTAAGCTCTAAGACATCATCTGTCCACTTTAAATATATTTGTTCAGCTCGACAGTTCCCTGTTAACGGGAGATTTCGATTTGCATTCAGTAATTGAAAATCTATACTAAGCACACCACAGCTTTTGTTGAATGGCAATATTTTAAGCTTTCAGCTCTCAGCCTGCTGAGCATTAGTTCAGGTCATCATGTTGAATGTAATAAAATGGCAAGATAAGAACACTGCTGCATCGTGCACTCACAGGACGACAAGAGGTCCAGCTCATAATGGAATATGTTCCTCTGGGGAGTCTGCGAGAGTATCTTCCTAAAAATAAAACCAGTTCAACCCAGTGCCTCATGTTTGCTCAGCAGATCTGTCAGGTGAGTTTCAGCGGTTGAATATTTAGTGCTTGTACTATAGTTTACAGTGCTTTGGAAAAGTATTTATACCTCTTAAGCTTTTTTCATGTTTTCTCATGATGTATTTGACCAGAGTTTTATCAGATAGAGCAACACAAAGTTGCGTAATTGTGATTTGGAAGTAAAAGGATGCATCATAAAAAAAAAAGCAAGCTATGGTGTAATTTTTTCCTTGCACACCTGGGAGAAAGAACAAATTTCTCTACAGAGTTTGCATACGCCTTTCCTCTACAGGAGATGCAAAGATCCTTAGCTCTAGTATGAGCTCAACAAATCTGAGGAAATCTTAAAAATAATGCTCCCATGTAATGGAACAAGGCAATCATGTGAAACAAAGTGTTCTTATGCTTTATGTGCAATAAAACTAACCATGTACTACAGTATGTATGCACTTTGCAGTTGTCAGATTTTAAAAAAATTAATCTGAAAAGCATGCTTCCTTTTCCTTCCTATTCACAATTTTACGCTACTTTTTTGGTCTATAACAAAAAATCTTAATGAAACACATTTTAGTTTGAGATTGAAGTGTTTATTGGTGTTGCTGTTTAATATGTTTTTTGGAAAATGGGATGTATGCTGACAAAACATTTAGTATCACAGCGTTTTTCCAAACTCTTTTCCAGGGGATGGACTACTTGCATTCAAAGCGCTATGTGCATCGAGATCTTGCTGCTCGAAATGTTTTGGTGGAAAACAAAAATGTTGTAAAGATCGGAGACTTCGGCCTAACAAAGTACATCCCAGAAGGAGAAATCTACTATCGCGTTCGTGAGGACGGAGACAGTCCTGTCTACTGGTCAGTTTATGCACCATATCAAAGTGATACTTTGTGTGTTTTTAGCACTTACATTTGCATGCTTTGCACTTTGCAGGTATGCCATCGAGTGCTTGAAGGAGCTCAAATTCTCATTTGCCTCTGACGTCTGGTCGTTTGGAGTTACACTGTATGAGATCCTGACGCGCTGCGACCATCGCCAGAGTCCTCCAGCTGTATGTTGTGAACGGACTCAGAGCTCAAACAAAATACAAGAACAGTCAGAAAACATTGCATTCTGAGTCTGAAAAGAATGTCTTTTTTCCTGTGTGTGTTTTGTAGAAGTTCATTGAAATGTCAGAAGATAAGGAAGAACACATGAATGTGGTGAAACTCATAAAGCTGCTGGAGAGAAATCAAAGGTTGCCTTGTCCCAGGGATTGCCCACATGAGGTAACGATAAATAACCAGTAATGAAGAAATATTATTAAGGGTGCAACAGTGTTAGTTTTTCAAAGTCATTAATATTATCACAGTTTTGTTAAAAAACATTATTATGAGCTGTTATAATACTTCATGTTACACTTTCTAGCAAACTCACAATACTAGTTCACCCAGTATTAAGGTTATTATTATCACTTAAAGCTGTGGTGGGTAATTTTTAAACACAAAATGCTACTAAGTAATTTTGGTCTAGTTTCTAGTGCAAATACTTCAGTACACTTGAGATAAGACAAACTAGCTATGGTGTCTTGTTTTAAGTAAATAATTCCTTAATATTGATGAAAAAGTACTTGTTCCATTGGCAGATAAATTAACTCATAACACAAGAAAATTGAATTGCAAGTGAAATAATCTGCAAATGGAACAAGTACTTTTTCATTATGATTCATTATGGAACTATTTACCTGAAAACAAGCCTCTACATCTTGCTAAAAAGTTACTTTTAAGTTAGCTTAGTCTTATTTCAAAGAGATATTTGCACTAAAAACTAGACCAAAACTACTTTTTAAGATGTTGTGGGTTGCAGTGTACAAAAATATGTTTTTTTACATATTTGCTAATTCTGTGCTTTGTCCTGACAGTATAATATGAGACAGTCTGTGAAGAAAAAGTCTGGTTCCTCTCACTCCCCTGTGGTCCTACAGCCATCTGCAGAAATGTACCGGTCAGAAACAAACGATCAGAGGCAAGAGGGATGTCTTAGTACTCGCTCGTGTACTTGATGCTTGGTGTAATCAGCTCGTACAATCTCAAGATTGCCGGCTTGCTGCAGCTGTGCTAATGGCAGAGAAACAATTTACAGTCACTGAAAACTGTCTATGGTGGCCAAGTTTGCTTGCCTGCACATTTATGGCAGAGTTTGGTGTGGGAAAGGAGCAGTAGCGCAAGTGGAGGGGGTATGAGCAGCACATCCACGAGCATGATTGACAGTTGTAAGACATTCCTCCTGGCTCTGAGGCTCTGATTGGTTGTTTCTAGTCAGGAGTGGTGTATTTTTGCAGGTGGCAGTCGGTCCACAGGGGGAAGGCAGAGGAGCTTGCAACTGAAGCCACAGGGTTATTTGTGTTATTTTATTCTCCTTGTGATGAAAATTATTTTCAAAAAGCCTTTCTTGCAAAGTTATGGTGTCCAAAATTCAACACAGTTTAAGATCTCTGTGCTCTTTGATGATTAAAATATCCCTGCATTTTGTATTACTTGGTCTCATAATACCAAATATATGCCTTTGAGTACAAAAATATAACAATTATGTGTGTGTTTTAAAAATACAGCATTTGTTTGAGTGGTTCAGAATCTTCTTCATTTTCTCCTTCCCAGGTGAAGTTGTTGATGGATCAGTGTTGGGATGCAGATCCTGATAATCGGCCTACGTTCAGTAACCTCAGCGAAAGGTTCGAGTCAGCACGAAAAATGCTTGACTGGTCGTTCAGTCCCATGTCTCAGATTTGCTGAGTGGGGTCAGTGAAGATCCATCAGATTAGTTGGTGATGCTCAAAGTGTAGCCATATTTCTCACTTAAAGTGTATAGTTCTTGATTCATCTATTTATAAAGATGTCTTCCTATGTTTAAAAATGTAAAGTACACACATATGCTCTGATGTCTGTAGGTAAGGTGACACAGAACAGTATTTTGTCCTCACATAGTTAAGCATCATGTTAAAAGTGGAGGCTTTGAGTGGTTAAAATAAATATCTTGTAGCTATACAGGCTTTCATTCATCAGGACGTTGATATTTCTGTGTTTCATTTTATTCTCTGTACATGTTTAAGTGTTTGTTAATTGTGCATGCTATTTTGTAAAAATAACTAGGAATCAAGTAAATCCTTTTCAATCTTTGCTTTTATTAAAGCTGAAATATATTAACTGTGACTGTTGTACTAAATTATATTACAATTTTACATTACACTGTTGTAAGTCACAAGACAGGGAGCAGATTAACGAAGAACCATTCAGTGGCAGCCAAATGCTCTACAGGGTATTTGGTTTATTACAATGTCACATGGTACAGAAAAATATGTGCGCAATTAGTCACTCACTTTCTTATTTGAAAAACATGAGGACAGAAAGGATTGTGCAGGTTCGTTACTAAGCAAAAGACTATAGCTCTGGTGTCACTGAAGAAACAAAACTGAAGGGATACCAGGCATTATTTTATTAATACTGTGGTAAATAAACATATGTTCCTTCAAATTAAGACTTTAGTGCATGATTTTAGCACCTTAATACGTCTTTTCTGGACTGCAATGCCCCCTGCAGGCACATGATTTTTCCTTAGTGCCATTTCTTTGTGTGAAGTATTTAGTACGATTGTTCTAAAATGAAAAGAGGTTTCAGATTTCTTCTACATTGCTTTTCAGGGATTGATATCCCACTACAATCAGTATTTGGATAACTGTGAGGGAAAATGCACTTGCAGTAGTACTTTCCCAACAGTACAACCTTAAGAAAACATAATATTCTATGTTAAAAACAGGATATCTCTCATTCCTCTTTTTCACCACAGCATTGCGGTATTTATTTTCAATGCAACCAGTTGCAGTCTCAAACAATGGAAAAAGTAAAGACTTTTCTCTGTAGCGTTAACGTGGTTCTCCTGCTGTGGAACAGGTCAGTATGACCATGTGAGGTGAAACAGTGGGAGCTTTCTGAACTCTCAGCCACTAATTGAAGGATTTTTGTTGTCGTTTGTGAATGTCTGTTGGTTCATCCACCTGCCATGAGCCACAAAAAATTTATTTTCATGGTTTTCTTCAAGCTTTTGAAAAAAAAGGTATGGAATCAACAAACAAATACACAAAGAAACAAGATAAAGTACGTAGTAAAAGACTGGAGAGATTATTATTTTAATATGCATTTAAAATGACATAATTAAAAAAATATTAAAAGGAATTAGTTATTAGTCTTTATTTAGTTAATTGAAAAGTGATGTCTCCTGGTAAGATTTTTACAATGATCATAAAAAGGAGCAATTTACTAGACATACAGGGACAAGAAAAGAGACATAAATGCTTGGAAAAGTAGGATACGCTATCAAAAACATTAATCAAAATTTGTGAATAAGACCAAAGCCCCCTGAACATCTGAAAAAAAAAATCGTTTTGCCTAGGAAGAATAGAAGTTTGGATATCCATGACTGACACTTGTCCAGTCCAACTAGTTAAACCTGATCATTTCCATGCCACCCTACACTAATACAGCAATTTATTCAAAAGGAATACATTTTTGAAGTTTAGAGGACATACTTTATACTTTATAGTAGACATACTATACATAGTATGTAACTAATTTCTATGTCTGACATTTTTTGTTACAATTATTTGGAATGCTTCAAAATGTGCAATATTAAAAACATTCTACTTTTCTGAAAATGTTAATTTTTGGTTTTTATGAGCTATAAGACATGAAAATAAACAGCAATAACACTTGACTTATATCTCCATGTAATGATTATTTATAGCATTTAAGTATCACATCTGTATCTTAACTGATTGTTAAGATATCACAATAAAACATTTTTGAACAGAAATAATTTAACTTTCCAACAATATTCTATTATATTAAGTTTCACCCATCGGTTTCTAAACAAACCCTATCTGTGGATACATTGACAGATTTGTAATTATAAACACTATGTCAGATTTGTTCTCTCTTTTTTTAGCAACTGTTTGTTTTGTTTTTAACCGCCACGAAACTGTTACAGTACAGCGGACTACCATACATAACAGGTGGATATGCTAGTCGGAAGCGTCGCCCCGCCCCCACGGCACGTTGCGTAGTAGTCATGGAGAATGCGTTTCCCGCTCGTCCAATGAGAAGCGGCGCTGGGTCCATGTGTGTATTGTTTAAACTGCTCAAAATCTGACCGAGTTTCAAGCCGGATTAAACCTCCACCGAACTCCGGCTATGGCGGCTGCCGTGTCTCTTAGTACCACCTCAGGCACAGATGAAGGCGCAGACAGCGGGCCCACATTTGTCTCTCGACCATTTAGCGCAAATCACGACCTCGCTACGGATAAAGAAAACTTTATGTCCGGTGACCGTCACCGTCACCCCGAATTCGCTTCGGTGGAAGAAGACGCCACATCGGGCCCAGAATGTCAACGAAGGGTCGATGAGGATTTGGTACCACTGAGCCCTGAAGATATTGAGAGCCGCTTGGAGAGAACACGTCGGGAGTTTTACAACCGTAGGAAAATAATTATAAAAAATTTACCACCGGATGTTACTAATCAGGTAAATGTGAAATTGCGCATGCTTTAGTGAGCAGTTTGGCTAAACGTTATCCTAGCTCCAATATGCCTATCATGCTACGAATGTTAGCCTGCTAACCTTTTAACCCTGCCTTTTAACTTTTGCTGACGTGATGTGTAGGCTTAGTCCGCGACTGTTTACTTGTGACCAAAAAGTATCAAATTTATTCTGAAAGTGTAATTGGGTCATATACACCGTGACATGTCTGAGAGGACTGCAATTTATCTCAAATGTCCGGTGATAAGATAGCTGTTTGGACAATAGTGGTCATCTGTGGCCTGTTTCACCAACTTTTAGCAACTTTTGATATTTGGGTCAAATTAACAAGACAAGTTGCAGCAGGTGTTTAATCAGGACGCGAGTTACTTGTTTCACGTAGCAGTCTTGGTCTCTCATTGATGTTTTGTACTTTTTAAAATCTATTTTTGGTTCGGAACGTGCCTGACTCGTGGGGAGCTGTAGGCCTGCGGGCAGTACCATTGTCCGCAGGCAGTGGGGGGAGCACAGGGAGTTCGAGATGTGAGGGTCCTGTAACAAAAGGTGGAAGGCGTAGAGACAAAACGAGTCAGAAAATGCTAGAGACTGTCAGTATTTGTTTGTGAATGAGCAAAAGCAATGCAGAATTTCTGCCTCAACAATGAGGCAGTTGCCCTTCCACTCCCCTTTCTCTCCACAGGTGCACTAGTTTAACTGTGGACGTGAAAGAGTTAATTGTCAGGCTCAAAATTTCAATTTCAGCACTTTAACCCCATGTATCACAGCCTGCATCTTTCTCACAGAAAAAAAGAACTGAGGTTTCATTTTTGTAAAGTTTTGTTATTGAAGACAACTTTTTTCTAATGTTTCTTTATTTTCTGTAAATGTTTATTCACAGGAGGTCCATGAGCTGTTGGGAAACTATGATTTAAAGTACTGCTTTGTTGACAAATACAAGGGCACAGGTTGGTTTAACTTATTATTTTGGTGACTAAACCCCTCAAAGTAATATCAAAAGCTAGTATAATCCATTCATGTTTTATCTGTTTGCTGTAGTGCAGCAGATCATAGTTTGTTTGCAATATTTTGAAGTGTTTGATGGTAAATTTACTTTGAAGCAACTTACAGAAAACCTACAAATGTTCATAGGTTAAAATAATTTCAGTTGCTCAAAACTGTTTTTCCTAATGTTTTAGCTATGTTGCCTTTATGTTTTAATGTTTTAGGAGCATCTTTTTTCCTCTCGCATGTATTGTTTGTCATATTTAATTTTTCAGATGCACATTTGGACTGAGCATTTGTAAGACAGTAACGTCCCTCTTTGATTAATAAAGCATTCAGGTTATGAAATTATAAGCGTCAAAGTTGTGGATGCAAGCTTTGCTAAAAAAGCATGTCCTCGCACATTTAATAATACAATTTACCTGGGCTGAATACATAAACCTAAGACTATGTTTCTAAATGAACTACTAAAAATTCTACCTTCACATGACACACACAAACTGCTCTCAGGGAATGTGTCTTACCAACAATAACACTTCTTCTCTAGAACCACAGATCTAGAGGACGTTTTTGTGTCAAAATCAAATTACTAAATGTGTCTCTTTCCAAAACAGTAGAACTGTTATTATTATTACGTTTATTTGATGGGGACAGACGCACATAGACAAACTGAACAAAACAGCAGTCCCATGTTTACGTCATAGTGCAATAGCAACAGCTAATTTGCAGCATTTGTCCCTAGATGGGCTTTTAAACAGTGCCTCTAAAAAATTGAAGTGTTCATATCTTATCCTTAGAAACATTTAACTGCCTTCCTCTACATACTGAGGTGTTTAGATTGTTTAAAAAAAAGTCTAGTTTTTATATGTACAGCAGCCTTTAGGTTTATATTGTGCTCTGTGTAAAGAAAAGTTTGACTGCAGTATTAAAGATGAGCATCACAACTAGTAAGGCACAGAGGGAAATGGCTTCAGAAACAAACGACTTGAACATAAAAACCTTGGTTAAAATGCCCAGTGTGTTCCAGTAATTCATCATTATGGCAGCCATAAACTCCCTTTGTCACGATTTTCCCACTGCTTTGTCATAAATTCAACTAAAGCTGCATTATCAGTGTCTGTGTGAGCTGCATCCCTAACCAGGAATAGGAAATTTGATAAAACGGAAGCTCCTGAAAGATGCTTGCTTTTTACTTTTTTTGCAGTCGCAAAGCCATGTCTCCACAAGGTTGACGATAATAATACTGGGAAAAATGAATAGCAGTGGTGAAAATAGTGACTGCACTGAAACTGCCAAGCTGTTGCAGGGCTGTTAAATTTTTTATCTTCACAATATCAGAAGTCTGTCACTTTGGATAAAGTGAAGGTCAACAAAACTACAACTTTTCAAGTCCTGATGTGGCTGTCAGCGACACTGAGCCCGCTGGTAGTCTCGCTGAGAGCAGTAAGGATGCTCTGGCAGAAGAGACGGTGTCGTCTGCCATTTTGCCATCAGCGTCGTCTTTTATCTGACAAGCTTAAGAGAAAACGGTGTCAACAGCGGGGTTCACAGCTTGAATCTGTTTGAAAAGCTTAGTCTTTGTTTTTAGTTCTGATTTTTACAAGTTTTATTTGGTTTTCACATCATTCCAAGTGTGTATTGTTTTTTTCTTTTCTCCCCACCATCTCTCCCAGCATTTGTGACGCTCCTCAACGGTGAACAGGCCCAGTGCGCCATCAAGGAGTTCCACCAGATTATGCTACGGGAAAGGGAGATCTCCGTCCAGCTGCAGCCAACCGACACCCTGCTGTGCATCGCCAACCTGCCCCGGGCCTTCACCCAGCAGCAGTTTGAGGAGCTGGTGCGACCTTTCGGCAACCTGGAGCGCTGCTTCCTGGTGTACAGCGCATCTACTGGTCACTCGAAGGGCTACGGCTTCGTGGAGTACATGAAGAAGGACTCGGCGGCCCGAGCGAAGTCGGAGCTGCTGGGGAAGCAGCTGGGCTCCCGCATGCTCTACGTCCACTGGACCGAAGTGGGCTCGCTCACATACCCGCAGCTGCACTCCAAGTGTCTGTGTGTGGACCGGCTGCCCCCAAACCTCCTGACTGCCCAGGATCTCCGAAACGCTTTGGCCGACACCCATTCTCCTGTTTTCTGCCAGGTCAGGTTCAGCACGCGCCAACACTCTGCTGCTTGTCAAGATAATAAATTCAATTATTCCTCCTTTTCCCTCAACAACAATAATGAACAGATTTTCAAAAAATGCTTGTGATGCTATTATATTTGTTTTATTCAGGTTAAGGTCAGGTGATATGTTTTTGAAACTTGGTGAAAAAGGCTATGCTTATGACAAGTTGACCCTGAGGGTATTGGGATTTTTTAAATTTGTTTTAATGTTTTTCTTTATGCTTGGTCTTTAGCATCTTTCACTGTTACCCTAGTTTTTATGTGGTTCCTGGGTTTCTATAGCGATGGGGCAGAATTTGCTGGTAAAGACCAAAAGGATCAGCTGGTGTCCTTCAGTATGATTTTCTCTTTCTTAATTCATCACAAAATGGTGGAAACATAAATTCAGAGCTTAACAGAAGTATATGTGTAAAAGTATGATTTATATGCGCAAGTTGGTAGGGTTCCCAAAAATTTTACTCAAATAAGAAAAAAATTACATCATTAGATGTACCAAAATGTAGTTATGTGGAAATTTTGAAATTTATAGATGAATATGAATAACATAACTACAAAATGAGGCAAAATAAACAATTTTTTTATATATATAAAACTTTCAAAAAAATTTAACAAAACTCAGGTGAATGTAATAAATCAGCCACATCTCTGATTATATGTGACTGATTTTCAAGATATAATGAAGAACCAGTTCAAATGAATCTGTTGTGCGTTTGAGCTGCCATTCAGTTCAATAAATGGCACAAAATAATTAGTCCATATGTAGATCTCCGGGTTGGTTTTACCTTTGGACCTTCTCTCCGTAGTTGGCTCAGGGGCAAGATGGGAGTTTCCGGCGTTTCGCCGTGCTGGAGTTCGCCACTGCGGAGATGACTGAGGAGGCGCAGCGACTCGGAGACGGCCGGCTGCTGGGCGGGACGCACATCAGGGTGTCCTTCTGTGCCCCCGGCCCTCCTGGAAGAAGCATGCTGGCTGCACTGATCGCTGCCCAGACAATGGTACTAAGGGAAAATTTGTGTACAGTGGCCACATGGTCAGTTGTAGGAATCAGTGATATTAGAATTTTATCGCAATATCTTGCAGTACTATAGTGATGATAAAGACTATTAAAAAAAAAAGCGTTTATCTTTAGGTCATTTTGCAGGATTGTGACTGCATGGCACAGCATTCATAGCATCACAAATGTTCTTGAAAACAGTCTCATCTGAAATGGGCTTCAGGATGCTGCTTATTTAAAAAACAAGTTTGATTTATTTCACCAAGCTGAACGCAGCAAGTGCATTTAATCTAATATTTTCAAATCTACTGATTTATTGATACGTTTGGAGAAAATTTCAAAAATAAAATTTCTGATCATACTGTCAGTTTTATTTTGCTTGACATCAATAACTGAAATTGATCATGATAAACAATAAATCAAAATTCTTATAAGAGATTTTCACAATGTATGCCAAATGCCCACACCAGTGTTTTTTTTTTTTTTTTTTTTTTTTTTCTGGTTGGTTTATTTGCTGATGGTTTTTCTTCTCGTTCCTACCTACAAGGCTGTGAACAGGGGTAAAGGTCTCCTCCCTGACCCCACAGCCATGCAGCTCTTCACTGGTCTTAATAACCCTGCTACTCTCAAGATGCTGCTCAACACTTTGTCACAGGGACACAAACAGGGTAAGCAGTCCTCCTGAGCTCTTTATCGGTTAATTTTCAGTTTATTGATGGTGTTTATTTGCAGGTCTCCTCGGAGCGGCCCCTGCCATCCCACTGCTGCCCAACCCCGCCCTGTCGGCGGCCCTGCTGCAGCTGCTCCTTCAGAACCAGGCTAAGGCCCAGCAGGTACCCTTACCTTTTGGCCTCCGCCCTGATGCTATCTCTCCTCCTGATCCTTCATCTTCTGTTTGATTCATCTTCACCCCTCCTCCTCCTCTCTGTTCTGCTCCTCTGTGCCATTAGCAAGCCTTTCTGGGAAATCATCTTCTCTGGGCTCAGGTGCTGCACAGTAAAGAGAAAAAAAAAATCCCTGTTGTGTTTTGTGTGAGTGATGATGGTGTGTGAGGTGGAGGCTGACGCTTGATGGGTTCCAGCCGTTTTTTAGGTAAAAAGGGACAGTTGTTGTGGTCGGTAAGCTCTCTCAGGAAGAGTGAGGGTTTTCTGAGTGATGCTGTGGGTGTGCTTCTCTATTATACGCCTGGATTGTCAAACGCTGATATTTGAGAGAGAAGTTGGTGAGTGAACTTAAATGCTGGTTTTAGTGTGTTGCTGTGCGTCTGCAGTTTTTCTCTGAGTGCTGCAGCCATGTTAGGTGACCCTGTGGTAACGCTGGTCTGTCCTTTGGCCAGCAGGCAGGACTCATCGGGGACAATCCTCTGGCTGCTCTGCCCGTCCAGCAGGGAGTCCATCTGCTTGGAGAGCTCCCTCAAGGTTTGGCATCTTTCACTTCCAGCCGGAGCTCCTTGAGCGACTAATGACATGTTTTTGCTTTTCATCTGATTATAAACATCTGTATCCTCTTAATCATGCATCACACTTCTAGCGTTTGCCAATGCTGAAATATTCTGATTAATCAGTTCTAATCACGCTTTAGCAATTAGCATTCCATAGCAGAACAATACTGAGTAGCTTGAGTCTTAAATGTATTTGTACCCTTTCAGCCTTTTTCTTGAATGTATTTTACTGTGATCTTGTGATGGAACAACAAAGAAGGGCATAACTGTGATGTAGAGGGATTTTCTTTGTTTGTTTGTTCTTGGGACCTTCTTTAAGCTGATGTGACAAAGTTAACATCTGTGCAACCAATTATGCTCAGCAGTTCATTAGAGATTGTTGGTGAACATCATTAAGACCAAGGAGCACAACATGGATAAAAGTTGTGCTCCTTTTATCTTTTCTCTTTAACAGAAATTAAGTCTCTTTAATTTTTGTTAAAGAGACTTGGGTTAGAAAATGATATTGTGAACTCGGAGCATTCAATGGAACACAATCCAGTGTGCTTCATTGGTACCAGTTCAGGCTAGGTAAGGTGAGCCTTACTGTAAAATTTCCAGAACTAGAAAATAGGACTATTTTCCAGTTCTGGATAAGTATGGGGGTGAAAAAGTAATTAATGGGATTTATTTCCAGTTATTTTGTTTTCTAAAGGCGGAAATATCTTCTACCAAATGCAGTTTTACAAAACTAAGAACTTTTTGCTAGCATGTATCCCAATAGCTCTTCATTGGGATCGATCTGTTTGGATTGCTGCAGGCGGCATGGTCCCAGGTCTGGCTCTGCAGACGGAGGCTGTGCCCTCTCTGAAGCCAGGGTCTCTTGGCAGAGGCCTAATGAGGGAGCAGGATTCCCCCACATCAGCGTGCAGCTTCCCTCAGACTCCCTCTTGCTCCCTGCCAGGCATTTCCTTACCCCTGATGGGTGGCATGATGGGGGCAGATGGTCTCACAGCACAAGGAGTATGTTTCAAAGTAGATGTATATATTTTTTGTTTAATTATCATCTGATTGGATGAGAATTGAACAAAAATCCTTCTCTTCACTGGTAGGTATCGATGCTAGGGGATCTTCCTAAAGAGATGAACCTTCCTCAGAGCGCCTTTCTCAATGCCAATGTTTATCCTTCAGGTGAGATGCCATACATATATATTTTTTCCATCTAAATCTGTTCATGTGCAAGGCAAGCAGTCAGCCAGACACTTTCAGCTCATGTTTCCCTTCGCTGCAGCAGCGAGCAGCAGGCCTCACCCCTACAGGAAGCGGCCAACACTAAACAACGTGTCTAACCAGCACACGCATCACAACATGCAGCCCAACTACAACCTGCGTTACCAGGACTCGTACAGCCCCGAGTATCCTCCTCCTCTACAGCAGGTGATCACCTCTTCCTGCCCCGTCGGTTGAGTTTGACATGAATAGATGTCGTTTGGACACTTGTGGTTCTTTCTGCACATTGCTGCTCAATTATGGGTCTATATGATGTAATTTGGTCTGATGCCCATCTGCTGCTTCTCCTCAGGATACCCTGGCCTACTTGTACGAACAGCAGGAGAACCTCGACGTTGGAGCCTTGGCAGGATTTGGTCAGCAGGTAGTGTGTGTGTGTGTGTGTTCAGCTGTTTCAACATTATCCAAGGCATTTTTTCCCCATTCATTAAAAGTGAATTTAGTACATTCATCAGTTTTTCTTATAATTTTTTGTTGGAATTTCTTCAGTTTTCCCATCAACCCAACTACAGTGAGCACTTTTCCCACTACGCTTGTCCAAGCAGCCCACCCCTCTCCTCGTACTTCAGCTCAGGACCAGAAGCCAGCAGCAATGGCAGCCTGCCTGCCACCCACCTCAACAAGGTAACCAGCAAAACCCGATCAGTTTCTGTTTGAAGTATTGATCACCTGTCAGTGCCTGGATGTGAAGAAGGAGGCTAATAACAGGATGCCAGTGTTTAATGATTAACATTGCAGTGTGAGGGTAAGTGAGAAATGCTTGTTTTTGTCTACAGGCTGTGGGAATGCCTCCAGTAACCCACAGCGCCCCCTACTCTCCAGGCCTAGGGAATGTTATGAAGGTAATTAGCAGATTGCCTCAAACCCTTCTTTCTTTACAGGTGTTGGTTTTATAAAAAGCTGTTATTTACCATTTTCCTCTGTTATTTCTAGACCCCAATGAGCAGCCAGAAGCGCGTTTTTTCCCGCCTGATCCCATCGCCGGAGCCGAGCCCAGAGGGAGGCTATGTGGGCCAGCATTCCCAAGGCCTTGGCGGCCATTACGCGGACTCCTACCTGAAGCGAAAGCGTATTTTCTGAGTATTGTATGTTGAGCTATTTTTGCATTTGGAACAAAGCGGGATCTCCTTGTAAAGGATGCAAAGCCCCCTCACCCCGGGTCGTCCTCGGATCTGTTTGCTCCTCAGAGTGACCCCCGGAGGGCGCTGGCGAGCGCAGCTTGTTGTCTGGACAGTGGGAACTCTGTATGGTGTGTGGGTTTTTTTGTTCTTCTCTGCTCCATGTAAGTGTGTTTTTATTTACCATTTTGTAAAGTAACTTTTAAATTATTTTATTTTGTGTATGACTTGTACACTGAGGGGAAAAAAAAAACAAGAAGCAAATGTTTTTTTTTGTTGTTGCATGAAGTGTGATGTGCTAGTAGCTACAGATTGTTTTGGCCAGTTTACAGCGCTGCTTCTTGAATATTTGGCTGTTGTACTGTTCACACTTTCCAAAGGGACATGCAAAGTATTAAAAAATGAGCTTTATCTCAGGCATTTTTTTGAAATTGCCTTTAAAAAATGTAAAAAGTTCAATATTTTTTCTTTCTTCTACATGGTTTTGTATTTTACTGTAAAACTGGTTCCAGGCAGGTTTTTCTTTGCTCAACATGCGGCTTTCCATCCACCAATGATGAGTTGTGCATGTCTGATATATTATGAAACAGCTGTGAGTCTGGGGCTGTTTCTCTCAATCTATTTTTTCTTTTTTTCAGTTTTTTTTTCCTGAGGTCTTTCACATTGTTCTTCTGGTTTCCAGAATCTGTTTTCAGCACTGCTTGTCCACTTGGGAGGGCACAGGTCACTGTTTTAATCTCTTCTCACTTCTAAACGATAGTTTTGTACTCATCTCTCCACAAATCATTAGTTTTCTTTGGGCAAGGGCAGGATTTTTTTATTTTGTATTTTTGGGCCAACTGTAGATGGAAACGTTTTCTGCTATCAGGTTGGACAACTTGTCTTGATGAGCCTTTAAATATTGGAGGCAGCCTGTGTTTGTTTTTCATTCAGTTGGGGGACATGCTAATAGGAACTAATCACTGATTAGTCTAAAACATAACTGTCTTTTTTATTTAATTTATGGTTGACAGTTTGATTGTGAAAACCCATTACCTCTTACTTCTGCTATAAATGCAGCTATACTTGAGCCTTAACGTTTTCTGTAGTAATCATCCTACTCTGTTGGTTTCCATCTACATTTTCTATTTCTGTGTTTGCTGTGTAAATAGTTTGAAGCTTGATTTCTTTTTAGAGTCCTGGATGTAATTTCTTTATTCCTACCTGTGGTCAGGTGCTTTTTACATTTATTTTATTTTTGAATGAATCTTTCTGCTTCGTGTTTCGGTTGTCGTGCTCCCGGTACGTTTTGAAGAGTGGCACCACAGTAGACTGTTCATGTTGTGTATGGACCAAGAGATGCAGCTTTTTACTGTGCGTTCATCAGCCAATTTTACAAATTATTTGGTTCCACTGCTGTGTCCTCATCTGTACCACCATGATTGCCTCTGTATGTTAGTGTGGCATACGCAAGTAAATGTTATTTAAATCAATTACACTTTGACTGATCATTTTAAAGGTAGCAGACTTTGGTATTTGACGATCAAAACAAACTTGACCCGATGTGTCCAAAAGTTGGGAAATCTCTTACTTAATGACTTTTTCAGTCCAGTTCAAAGACTTTTTCAAACTTTATACTGATAAGTTTTGTCCTTCAAATCTAATATATTTTAAAATGCATTTTTCGTTTAATCTAGTTACATTTTTGTCATACCATTCCAATGGAGCCAAATAACATCTGCTATACTAAGCATTAAAATATACAATTTACATTTTAATACTCAAAACCTGTACTTTCAAAGTGCTTTGCCAAACCAGAACACTGTTACTTAAAATATGTAAAAAATAAAATAAAAATCTGGAGTCTTCCCACTCAGTTTGAGAAGCCAAAAAAGAAAAAAAAACTGGTGCTTTTGTTCCAACAGAACAGCAAAACGCACTCTCTTGTACACAACATTGTCATTTCTCTTGTCTTGCAGTTGGACATATTTTCATCCTGTAGTCTTTATTTTAGGGAATTCTGATAAATATGTCTGAAACAAAACTCTTTGTAAAATGTATCTGAATTCAAATCCTGCCTGATTCTGCCGGGTTTCTTTGACTATTTTGTGAAATTTTGATTGGATCCGTTAAGTCAACCCCATTAATTAAAGTTTTTAATCTGTAGAGAACGTGGAGCATATGTCGCCTCTTGCTAGTTTTATATATTTGAACGTTAATGGTGCCTTTCCAGATGTACAATTTGCCAGGTCCAGGCGCTAACATATCATGATATACTGACTAGCACCGATAACAAGGCAGATGGTTCCTCTGCATAGATCTTCACAGAAATTTTGATTTGACACTTTATCTTTCTTGATAAAACTTTGCACAGTAACATGCTGCAGCATTTCTCAGTCTTGTTCTGCTTCTGCTTTATTTTATTAATCATTTCAGCATTTATGGTAAATGCACAGAAAAGAGCTTAGTGTTTGTTTACACAGACACATATCTTTCTATCATCACAATGACTTTTGTGAGGACTTCTACTCATTTTTCATTTGTTTCTGTAGCCTAACCCCAACACTTACCGTAAATCTATGCATTACCAGTATATGCCTCAACTTGCGTCACCCTTTAGTCTTATAACTAACCCCAAAAATAGCGCTTTTTCATCTGGGCCCCTATAAAAAGCAGTGGGTCCTCTCTGTGTAGTATTTGTTAGAAAAATGGGTCTCACAAGGAGAGAAATACTAAAATACACACACACACACACACCCCAGCATGGTTTTCATTTAGCTGCCCACTCTCCAGTGGACAGTCTCCCTCTCTCAGAGCCGAAGGAGGGCTCCCACATGCTGTGGGTGGCCCCTTCTCTGGATCTGTTCTGAGGCTGACTCATCTTACAAATGCAAAATGGCACCAGTCACAACATCCAAACACACCAAATGAAATCCTTTGCCTCATGATCCACTGCTTGCCCTTGGATCCTCTTCTCTCTGTGTATGGTGGAGGACTGACACAGCTTTTGCCGCCCTATTGTCATGTTTTTTCTTCTTTTGCTGCTGTTGACATTTAAAGATGTGCTGCTATTTCTAAAAGCATTTTAGGTTGGCATTTCTTTAGGTAATTTTAGCTGTTTTTGTTTATTTTAAATGGGTTTCACAAATCCAAGGTGCATTTTAAAGAATCTACAATCTGTAGAAAATATTTCAGTTAATGTTTTTTCTGATTTTTTTTTTCAGTTAAGTATTATTCATCCTGCAATTTTCCTGCTTGTGTCGCCTTCAGGTTGTGTAGATGCCCACGAATTATTCAAAATACACATTTTGATTGTTGTGGGTTTTTTTAAAATCTGTTTAGTGTGGAGTTAGTACATTCAGGCGTAACCGTCATAGGATTTTTGTTTCTGAGCTACATCTGATCAATCAGGGCTGTGACAGCTAATTATCCATTGGCATCAATATTTTTTGTCAAAATTTGTTTTTTTATGACTTTCCTTTATTTTTAAAAACCTTTTTAATTTTTTCTTTTTTACAAAAGATATATTTACTTCCTTTGAATTATTATGATGTGGAGTGAAGAGATTTATTACACCCCATCCTAATTTAATTGTACAGACAACACACCCAAATTCAGATTTGTAGAGTTAGAACTACACATCCTTTTTTGTTGTCTTACTTAATGAAACAGTACACGACTTAATGCTCGATTATCAAATCTGATTCAGCCACTGGTGAGGTCCCTTAACCGTGTACTCAATTTGCAACGCATGTCTCGGTTCGTACTAATAGATCCTAATAGTGCTTCATTGCTGTGAATGTGACCTGCCTGAATGTTAAGCAGGTTCCTGCAAAGAGGATAATTATTTAACAAACTCACTAATCAGCCACCGAGGCTGATAACAGGTTGCTTAAAAAAAACCCAACAAACTGAAGTTGAACTTGTCAAAATGAGAGAGAGGCTAAACACGATTCTCTGATTAGACAGCCTGATGACATTCAGATATGAAAGGGAGGGGTGAAAAAAAGAAGAAAAAAAAAAACTAAGTGAGACAATTGCTTTAAATGTCACCCATGCTCTCACAGGCCCAATATTTTCTGCATACTCTGGCAGTGATGGCAGGTCAATGCAGATCTTATCAGGGAGAAATAAAAAGCTTCAATTGTTTGGTTTGATTGATGGGAATTCTCACCCCATTGTGGACCGAAGCTCTTTGCCCAGCAGATGAAGGTGCGAGGAGGCAGAAGTCCTCTTCCTCTCTGCAGCCATCAGAACGAGACGCTTTGATTAGCTGTTGTTCTTGTAGTCCTGCTGATCCTCAAGGAGCAGCTCTGCTGAGGGAGATTGCCCCTTGCAGCTAAAAGCATACGAAACTCCCCACCACTCCCCTTTTTTTTTGAGTTCGTGACATTTCTCAGAAGAAGAAAAAAAACGGCTCACTTTGGGTCCATTGTGGCATTCAACTTCTGTTTTCAGCATTGATCCGTAAGAGGCAAACAGAAACGAGAAACATTATGAGGGAATCTTTCAAGGCGACTGCCATTACGTTAATGTGCTTCTCGCTGCCTCTGGCTTGATTTTCTTTCTGTAATATTTATTTTTAATGCTTCTAGCACCTCTGAATTGTGTTTCGCATACCTGCAGCCTGTCTACCCAGAGTTCTCAGAGGAATCCGCCGAGGCTTGGTGGACGCTGTGTCAGACACATTTAGATTTCTGCCTTTCATTTTTCCTCCCACACAGTTACCCTGCACAGTTGCTGGTGAATGCTGCTGAAACCTGTTTTTTTTTTTTTTTTTTTATATTTCTTTCCAAACACACACTGAAACGCAGAGCTCTGAAGACAAATTACTGCAGCACCGTTTTACCACGGATGACAAACATAAAAATAATAGATAATAAGTCTCCCAGAGCTCTGTAAATGCTGTTCACTTTATGGCGACACGTTGAAATCTATTTAGACGTACACGTTGTAATCTGCATGTAAAAACAGAGGGAATTCACACGTGTAATGATTTATTGCAGCTTTATTTTTGATGGAACAGCAACAAAGCAGAGCCAAATAAGGTATGTCAGAAGAGCTGTTTATAGCTGGATTAGTCATAGAAAACAGCCCACTCCCCCCCCTGTGACAAACAGTCTATAAAATAGAGGAACATCTTGGTAGACCAGGAGAAAGCCACTTGTCTGCAGAGCAGGGAGAGAGCCTTTCAGTTTGAACCGAGCTTGTGCTCATGGACCCAAACAAGATTAGAAACTCGTGGGGATTTAAATCCCCAGCCCCAACACATCCCTCCTCACCCACCCCTGAAATAAGCTTGGGTATTATTACACTCTTCATTTTCATCTTTTTCCACTCAGTCCTCAGTGGGACTGTATATTATACGGGGCGATGCAAAATCGGATAGCCACTTCTCGTGATGTGGAAATAATAAAAAATAAAGATACGTTTTAAAAAAAAGACTTCCCCGGTGCAGGGATGACGTGGTAAAATAGGGCACTTGATTATTAAAAAGAAGAAAAAAAAATGTCACCTATCTTTTTTTTTACTTCTTAATGAGCACAGTAGTTATTATGCATCTGTTTTAACATATATAGTGGCAGAGAGTGTGAAAATCACATGAATCTGGCTTTAATCTGTCGGAAAGCTAACTAATTCCAGCCTCTTTCTTTAAAAAAATGATCTTCCTCGTCTTCCTTTCTTGCTAATTCATAAACTCTGGCCCGAACAGCTTAGTTCAACATTAATGGACCACTTTTATCTTGCAGGGCTTTGTCCATTCCTCATATTCTTCCAATGCCATTAGTCACTTTTCTTCTCTGCTATTTTGATCACGACTGTCTCTATTTCAGGACTGTTGGTTGGAGAGTACATTTACACTTCACTTTATTGTGAATACCAGACAGAACCCAAGGAACATGAAGAGGCAACACAGAGAGATTTCTTTATGTTTTAGATGTACAAAAAACCCCAAAAAACCCAGCCAATATGTACAGATTTAACCCCCCATTTCAATCAAGGAACTGTTTTTAAAGAAAATGACAGAAGTTCCTGGAGAGGATAGTGAGGGGAGCTAAAAGGGTCATTGGAGTGGACGTGTTTTCTAGCTGGAGGGGCCGGGGCTCTGAACGGTTTCAGACTACTCACTTCCTCTAGAGCAGGGATGTCAAACTCCAGGCCTCAAGGGCCGCTGTCCTGCAGTTTTTAGATGTGCCACAGGTACAAAACACTGGAATGAAATGGCTTAATTACCTCCTCCTTGTGTAGATCAGTTCTCCAGAGCCTTGCTAATGACTTAATTATTCTATTCAGGTGTGGTGCAGCAGAGGCACATCTAAAAGTTGCAGGGCAGTGGCCCTCCAGGCCTGGAGATTGACACCTGTGCTCTAGAGCCTTTAGACAAACAGAACCGTCTGTGACGCAACTTTCTGCATCAAGCTGGTAAAATGCTGAACTGTTTTCAGATTCTGCACTTCATATCTTTATTTTCTTTCATATTTTCTCTGTCAAAGATCATTAAAAAAAACTCTTTTGTTACATTAGCCATCAAATGAAAAAACAACAGATCAATTAAATTAGGCTTTCTTTGACACATTGTAGATTTACTTTGCATAAATTAAATATCACGGTGTCAATGTATTGCATACAGTTGAATTTAATTTCAAAAATACGTTTATTTCCCCTCCCTCCTTTTGATCAAACAGTTAGAAGTCATTAAAAGCATGAAAGACCATCTGAGAAAAACATGACCCTGTGGTCATTCTGACATTTGACTCCCGTGTCCAGTTTGCCGTTATGGCTCCACAATGCCATTAAGAGAAGGTTTATTTGCTCGGAAATCTATTTATCACGTCATTTGAGGTCTCAGTGGTGCCCAGTGTGTCCCTAAAGTGCCTCGCTTTCTTTGTTGCAACATTAACTCTTTGCCTCCGCTGCCTTCAGCTATGCAGACATTCCAGGGAGAGCTCATCAGTTTGGAGAAAAGCAAGAAAAACACTCACCTCTTCAGTTTGCCATCTTAATTGAGCTGAAAATCTTAAGGATTTTTTTTCTCCAGCTCTGCTCCAGAAGTCGCCTGTAATTAGTGCGAGTCCGTGCAACAAGACTGAAGTACTCTTGGAGTCGTTTCGTCACTTAATATAAATAAAACACAAAGTCTTGCCTGTTCCGTTTTTGCCATCTTTAGCAAATGAGTAAACGTAAAGTTGGACACACACACATGGAGTCGCACACACATCAGCCATAAGACTATTGCTCACTGTCAGGAAAGAGGTGAGGATTAATATTTCATGGCTCTCCGCTGGCAGAGAGCGGATCTATTTCTCGACATTCCCTGCTGTCCGTTGATTAGACTTCAACGAAGCCCCGAGGCCAATGACCATCTTCCTGTCGGACACTCACAGCTCCTGGCCTTCTTGTAAATTGCTTTAAAAAAAAGAAAAAGAAAGGAGGCTTCCCTGCAGGTCAGATTAGTTGGGAGGTATATGCACCTCCCAACTGACATTAAAATCAAACTGGGAAGTATGCATAAAACCTGGTGTTTTTTCTTTCTTTTTCCAAAGACTGCACAGCCATCTGTTCCACAAGTCAGACTGCTTGGCATTTCAATTATTCCTCACAAAATGAATGTATAACAGAGAGAGCCATTTGATGAGGGTGGTCATAATAAATCAGATACTCGCTAAATGAAGTGCACAGCTGATTCAGGCACTGAAGCCTTTCTCCCCCCCCCCCACATACAGACACACACTGCAGCGGAGAGATCCAATCTGCACTGCGGTCATTTCGTCGACCATCCTTTCCACTTTCATTATTAGCATTTTATTCATTCAGGGAACATTAAAAATAACGCTAATGGTCTGGCAGTGTTTTTGTTTCTGTGACTTCTTTTCATTTGGATTGCACTTTATGTTGAAGTGTAAATAGTTAAGCTGCTGGGGATGTTTCTGAAAGGTCTGAAATTGACCTAAATGGAGCTGAAAGCACATCACAGTCTGTACGCTTTCTTTCTTTCTTTCTTTTTTTTTTATTGGGTTGAGTTTGTTGTGAGGTTTTCATTACATGACCTTCAATTGTAAAAGAAAGACTATTATTCAAGATAAAGTGCAAGCACAGTTGCTATGCAAGAACTTAAAATCCAATACTTCAGGAGTTTGGAGTCCTTTTTTTTTGTCTCTGATGAAGGAATTAATTTAGTTGTTTAATGGTGTGGAAACAATTCTTCAGAATGGAACTGTTTGCAGGGCAATCAAACTCAGCTTAAAAAAAAAAAGTAATTTTTTACTTTTAAATTGCCAAGCAAAAAATTAAACTTTTGTTAAGCTTATTTCAGCAAATTGAAACACAAATAATTTCACACACAGCTAACATCAGATACAAATACACTGTATCAACATCGTCTTAGGCTTGAGGAAAAATGCAAAGTTCTGAAATTTAAGGTGAAACATACACTCTGTACTATTCTTGCATTAATTAAGGGAATACAAAAATCAGAAAATTTTAGTCTGATTTAATCTCAGGGAGTGAAAAGAAAAAAAAAAAAATAAATAAATATATATATACATATATATATATATATACTGTTTTTTTCATTCAGTGTATAAAAATATGTCTGCCATTCTTCCTGCATCACATTCCAGCTTTCTAAATATAAACTTTATGCACTATAACTGGCAGTCTCCTCTCAAGAAAACATTCTTGAGTGTTTGTCAAGCTGCCCTCAATCAAAACAAACATTAATTTGCTGATTTATTCGCTGGCTAAGCAGAGATATAAAGTGCATCGAATCTTAAATGAAGATGGCACGTATGGACCAGACTGGAGACGTTACGCATGCTAGACTTGAAATCTAGGGTACATTTTTTTTTATTTTTTTTATTTGTGGCTCAGAGGCTTTTAAATTATGTGGAGTTTGAGGGTTGACATGTGAAGCCCAAAGAGAGCTTGGCTGAATGATATGCTCCATTCTCTAAAATCCCTATTGTGAACCATCCCACGGTCTCAGTTTCTGGCAGTCTTTAACACGCACATTTCTCTCAAAGCCATAAATTCAGAGCAAGGCTGAACATATTTGACCTGTGCATTGTACATACATAAACATCAAGAATGTTGGAGAGCTAAGATGAATTAGCATCATTCGCAGATTTCTCCAAACAGCTTGACATTTTTAGCCAGTTACAAAAATGCAACAAGAAGGAGCAGAGTGTCTTGAGCTGAGACAAATATCTAATATTAGGCCTCCTCTGGCCCTTTAAAGACTCTGACAAAATGATTAATGCTCTTCTGCATCACTGTGTTCTCCCTCAAGCTTCTATAGCTCAGATCCTGCAACCACACTTTTACAGACTAATTAAGAGTTTAACTATCTTAACAAATATATAATATACGTATGTTTCCGGCTTCAGAAACATCAGAAGTGTTGTCAATGTGTGGAACGTGACTAAAGCAAGGCGAGCTTTGCAAGAACTCCATTCACTCCTAAAACATCCCTGAATGATAAAATCTAAGAGTGGAGTAAATGCGATCCACTTTTCAAACTGATTTCATTGTCTACAAAAACGTTCCACTACTTCATCAGAAGCAGCTCGATTCTTTTAGCTACATTTCAGCAACATTTCTGTGCTCATTTTTCATCCCGTACGTTCTGGTCATGGATGTTTTCCTGCTGTGTATTGGTTTCAAGTTTAATACCTTAGCTCAAAGCAATATTTCCTCACGTGAAGCAAGTAAAGCAGAGTGGAAGTGTGTGTGTTTTTTTTTCTAACTGACATTCAAGTGAAATACAAGTGGAGTAACATCTTAATTTGAGCCAAGCCAGACAGGAGAAAAGGCAGAAGGCACATGAACAAGAGGGAAGCAGCTCCTTACAGAGTCAGCCTGCTTCGAAAGGTGGTAATTACAGTATAGACAGAATCCAGACTAGAAGTCTATAACACAGCATTTCTTATGGTAATGCGTTTGCTTCTCTCCATAACACAAAACATACGAGTTTGATTGAATTTTGTTTTATGTTCTGTGCCAATTAAAGCCGCAAGCCATCTCAGGGTGCTATTGGACAAGTTCAGCTAAAACATATGAAAAAAAACAAACCCAGTCCAAATCAATCCCATTATGAGCCAACGCAATTCAATACATCAGATTTGGTAAATTAGGAAATATGAAAGGCCATTTTATGCATTTTGCAGATAAGGAAGTCAATAGAGTGCATAAAATTTTTACTTTGATTGATTTCGCCTCACGCTGTGTCTTAGGCAACAGTATCAGAAGGAAAAAACTCCTGTTTTATCAGAAAGAAACCTGCAGCAACCAATAGGATATCCAGTAATCTGCCTCCAGTAGCTGGGAAATGACTGGAAGGACAAAAACATGAACACACAAAAGTAAGGCTAGGTTACAAATATGGTGTAAAACAAAAAATACAGATAAACAAGTAAACATACAACACTACAAACTGTCGTAAATTGTCATGAAGTGCTTCAAAAGAAAAACAAATAAAACACAATAAAATGTGTTCATTGGCATTTTTTAGCTAAAGAAATTGTTTTTAGAAAAGTTAGAATTGGTCATACAAAGGTATCAGTCAGGAGCTGGCTACAAAAAAAGCTAAACATTATGTGTCTGTCATGGCCCAGTTAAGACATTTATCCAAAATTTGAGAAGAAATATAACAAAACTGACATTTCTATAATTGGACAATCATGGGATGCATGAACGACTGTAAGAACAGCAACAGCTAATTGTGGATAAACTAAACTAAACTAAACTAAAGCCACACATCACCAAAAGAACACACTACCCATAGCGCATATGCTCAAGTTACTTCCCTTCAAGACATTTTGTTAACGGAGTGACATGAAGAGTTTTAAATCATAAACAAACTTCTGTCAGAAAACTGAAGATGAAAAGGAATTTCTTCCTGTATCACCTTGAGTTCAAGACATACCTCAATTCAATCTGGAGAGACTCAGATGGAAAAAACAGCGATTAAAAAGGTTTATTGACATGCATGAATTTAAAGTTCTTTGGCGCTCGGGCCCCGGCTGAGGACATCGAGCTGTGAATTGCAATAAGCTCGGATGAGCATTCCCGATGTAGGTTAGGAATGTCATCCCCCGGGACCCGACACTGGTGGTGGAGGTCGGTAAAGGATTCGAGTCTGAAGAGTGGAGGTGGAGAAGGGGTGGAGGAGGGTTGAGCGTGGCATAAGTAATAAAAAATGTCTGCTGCAGAAGGAAATTAAAGATGTGAATTTGAATGATAATTGTGGCAGAAGTAAATCTGAAAATCTGAGTTCAACTAAAGAAAGCTGTGGGAATCCCAAACCTGATAGCACTTTTTGTAGCACTTTTGCAAGTCAGAGTAGCAAACAGAGAGCAAAGGTCAGGGAGGTCCACAGATAGAAATATTAAAGGGGCATCATAGATTAGCTCCAGGCAGCTCCAACCAAATGCTTTTTAAAGAAAGATTAGGGTCCTGTTTTACAAGTTGAATGGAATAGATATTTCCTCTTTATCAGATTTTTTATCTTTTCATATTTTATTCAAAATCTTGCAGCCAGGCTTGATAGTATTCCAGCAATATTCTGGTGTTTCTGGGACAAAGTAACAACAAAAAAAACTTGTTTAAACATTTATGCTTAATAGAAATCTTTGACGCTTGAGGCAGCACCTTTTGGTAGAAATGAGGGAATGCTTTCGGTAGGCGCTGAGGAGAAGGTGGACTTGCAGGTTATTCATCCTGACACTGCCTCCCAACAGCAGCATTTTTCTAGTTACAGTACAGAATGGTGCAGATTGAGCACCGAAGCTGTGAGCAGAACACAACTCTCCATTCAGAACCCTACCCCGTACTGTCAGATGTGTTCTCTCTTATTGGAAATCAACATTCTCAAACGAATACGTGGAGTTATTATTTTTAAGCATTAAAGCTAATTTTGCTACCAAATCGTCCCTTTTGAGCTGTCAGGAATCGGGATTAGCAGATTGGAACGAGGAGCACAAACATCCAGAGGTTTCTGGTTGTTAGTTTCAGTGTGTGACTTCTGTCTATGTCTTATCTTGTTTTAGGGTCAGCAATGGCAATAAGTAGAGCATTTCGGATGGCCTGTTTCCCTGCAGCCCCATCCAAGCCTTCTATTTGAATCTGAAGATTATTTTAGGTCAAGTCCAGAGCTGTGCAATGAGTCCAACAAATCACCGACAGGAAATATTTTAAGGAGGCAAGGATGTGTCTTCGCTTTTATGCAACCTAAAAGATTAGACTTCTATCTCACTTGCTGTCATAAGTAAATCTCCTATTTTTTTTATGGAAAATCCCAATGTTTGAGGAAAGTTTGACAGCTAAACTGAAATTATGTCTGTGGAGGTAAAATGAATTCTTATGCTGTTTTCCTTAAACTCCAATCTGTATCTGACCTAAAAGTGACAAGATAGCTCAGTAATTTCAGTTACTTCATTACAGTAAATGTACTAAAGCAAAAAAAGAGGATAATCCGTGTAATCCGGCTTTCGGGAATAAGAACATTATTCGCAAAGGTGGCACTTTTATCACTGAAGCATTAGCTTATCAGAAGATAGGTTTGAATTTCTGTAATTTAATATACACAATTGGAGAACAATGATGAGAAATTGTTACTCATAAATGTCCTTAAAATTAATTTGGCCTAAATGGAAATGACCCTTTTTTGGACAAGAGAATCTGCCCAACAAGCCAGGTACTTTAAAGAGCACTGGGATCAGCTACTTGTTGCCAATCTAAGCAGTTGAATATGGAAATATTCAACATTTTTGACATGTGGTGCATATCAAAAATATCCATAAAGCTACACATTTTACCACAATGTAACAATGTATTTCTGTGTCAATTTTGTAATTGACTGACAGACCAACATGGAGAGATATATGTTTTCAAATGACTTACTGCAAAAAAAACATAAAAAATATTACTTACTATACCCATAGTTAAAACCCAGTGCCACAAGTTGCCTCAAGAAGTTACCGAGAGTCCAACAGTATTTTATACAGTAATTTATATTCAGTGGATAAAGTTCTGGGAAAGTTTAAAGCAGGCTTAACTCATCCAGTCATCCAATAAACCAACAAGTTGCGTAAGAAGAACCCCGTGGTACCTCTGGAGGAGCAACAGATGTACGCAGCTCATGAGGGAGAATCGACTGACTGTAAATTTAGCAGTGCATAAACTTCCCCTTCATGGAAGAGGCATTGTTGGGGAAAAAAGGCCAAATAAAGTCCCCTTTGTTGTTTGCCACATGCATGTGAAGGTATTTGCTCTGGTTAGATACCAAAATTAAACTCCATCACCTCCATGCATCTGTTGAGCACCACATTCTCACAGTAAAACATGGTGATGGCAGCATCATACTGTGGGTTGCAGGGAATTTGATAGTCAGGCTAATATAAAAACGACTCATACAGACAGAACCACAATGGAGGGTTTATCGTGTTTCTGTCCAGTATCAGTCATTAAGATGACAACAAATATGATGGGTGTTTAAGAGTTCCCAATTGTAAAGGAATTACTTGAAAACTGCAAATATGCACTACTTCGTGTTGGCCCATTCAACCACAAACGTCAATGTATTTCTTTGGTATTTTATATGATTATATTTTATATAATAAAATACCAAAGAAATACATTGACGTTTGTGGTTGTAAAGTAGCAAAATAAGGGGGAAAAAATGTTTCAAGACTATGAGTGCTTTTGCAAGGCGTTGATAACATCATACAAATGGCTGTAGTCATTAAATTTAGGCACAATGGGCAAAACCCCTCACACTGTTTGCCCAATTAGTTTATTTTGCGTTAGGAAAATGCGCAGTGAACGGACATGGGGCATAACGGATGCGCGCAAAGAGGAACAACCACCCATCCACCACAGAGAGAGCGAGGGAGAGAGAGGGAGAGGGCGCGCTGTGATGAAGCCAATGTTTGTCGTCGAACTCCAGCAAATATGAGAATGGGAGATAATGGTCCACACTGAGAAGGATGACTGAAGCTCAGCAACTATCAGTTTGCGTCTTTTTTTGTGTCACAATTGGACTTAACACCTGAATGTTGAAAAATCTGGACCGCAAAGAACAAAAGATCGCATCTGGGTTTTGGACAATTCTTCGCACCGTCCTGATTTTTTTATTTTTTGAAGAGTGGGTATTAGAGTCCAGTTTTAGATTCTCGGATTGGTCATCTCTGTGGAGGGAATACTGGAGACCTCTGCGCTCCAGTTTGCGCACAGGGATGCCGTAGCTCCACACGAATCGTGATAGATGAAGTACTTTTTGAAATTGGCTTGGAGATTTTAGCTCGGCGGAGAGACACACGCACAGCAATAATAGCGCAACACGCAGGGAGAGGAGCCAGCGCCAGCGTTCTTTGTGTCTTTGCAATAAGAGGCTGATAAAAAGCAATATATTCTCCAAAATAAACACTGTCATCCGGCTGTGCGCCATGGGCGATGAGGCGTCAAACTTCAGGAGACACAGCAGGACCGGTGTCTCATCACCAAAACCCCAGACTAGTGAGGATCACGGTCGAAAGGAGATTCTGGGATAAACTGAAACTGTCCACCGCCGAAAACAATGAGATTAATGGCTTTCTGGATGGCCTGACAGGTTATCACTGTGACAGTTTTTGATGTTATTCAGAAAACAAGGTTCAGATCTGGGCTGTGCTGGACTTGGTCACTTTGATTTGTTCGCTCAGAGATCAAGTGGCAGAGAGGGACATGAAATGATTCGCTTTTTGCTTCAAACGCGCGATTACAGCCATATAATTTAGTCAATAAGTAAAAAAAACCAAAATTAATATTAGTGTATTATATTTTATTTTTTTGCATAATGATGGAACCACCACCATGTTCGAAGAAGAGCCTTTCGCTGTCGCTCCCGGTTCCTCGGGAGGGACAGGCGACTCTGAAACCTCCACAGCATCTTTGGAGACAGCCCCGGACCCCGATTAAAATCAAACACCGGGGATACTCCGACACCGACCGGCACCACCACCGGCACATGGAGCGCTCAGACGCTGTGGATACGAGTGACCGACCGGGACTGAAGAAGTCTCGGATGTCCTGGCCGTCCTCCTTCCACGGGACCACAAACACATCCATCGGAAACTGTGTCGGGAATAAACGGTAGGCGAGGAGGGAGCAGTGCGCATCCCAACCATCTCAATAATAGCCCATGGCAGCCCACAAGGCGTATGCGTAAACGGGGGAAGGAGGGGTGATGGTGGGGTGGGGAGTAGGGCATTTTAATGAGTGCGTAATAACGCGGTGCATGTGAAGGGTTAACCCATATGCCGGGGCTTTCTACCTGGAGGCGTGGGCTTTCGGTGAGTTATGAGTCCTTGGGCATATTGTGTCAAATATGCGCCTGAAAAGGGGAAAAAAAAAAAAAAAAAAAAAAAAGCAGGCCGCCCACTCAGCATCTGTAAATACCAGTAACAGTTTTGCAGTCCACATACTACATGTACCCCTGGGAAGAGTAACACGATGTGCGTCTGCGCTCCAGGCCTTTACGGTGGCAGGAGGTGGGGGTGGGGGGCTGGGCTGTTGGTGCCCAAGCACAGCAGCGCATGGCAGAACCTGAATATGGGAAATGCTCTGACCTCTGACCTGCCGAGAGGGTTAAAATAAGTAAATAAATAAATAAATAAATAAATAAGTTGGGCAGTGATTGCAATGAGATGAGTGGCAATTATGCAGCGCTACCTGGACATGTGTCACCACCATACTGTCAACACAGATGGTTTCAGACAACATCTAATCTGGGCCACATGGCTGCTCTTTGATCAGACATGACAGTGAGATATTCATTGCATCAACCAGAGGGCTCAGGCTGACACTGCGGACAGATACGAAGCCCAAACAGACAGAAGAATTGTACTACATATGCCTACCTGCATACATCCTGGCCAAGCCACTTTTGAATTGAATTATATGAAGCATGTTAAGCAATAAAATTAGATTCAAGTCTTTTCATTAAGTGAATCTTGAAGCAATACAACCACTTTGTCCTTACTCAACAATTTGCTGTTTGCCTTGAAGATAGCAGGGTTGTTTTTTTCTTTTTTCTTTTCTTAGCTGCTTCTTTTTAGTGCAGTAAAATGCACAGTCTGTTCAATATGAGGTAAGTTTGCAGTTAAATGACTGCATTTTTATGAGATTATCTGAGGACGGCCAAGGCCTGTGCTGAATTATCAGTTTTAAGTCAGTCTTCTGTGGTTCTTTCAAATACATAGAAGTTGACATGAATGATGACGAAAAGGTGGATCAGGCAGTTATGCGTATTTTTCTTTTACTACTGTCATTAATTTAATGACACAGACGGACAGCCCAGCGGGCCCCAGGGAGTACAGGGAACAAGTCCAGCTGACTAGAGGAAAGCCGGATATGTGTTTCAGACCCCAGGACACGCGCTGAGGCGGTCCAATTTTTAGTGCATTGGGACTTACTCAGCCTGCCCCTCTCCCCATGTGGGCGGTGAGAGAGAAAGAGAGCAAGAGAGAGTTGGAAATAATTTGGTTCCAGCTCTTTGTGCTCACCATGCTGGCTCCAACTGTTCATGTTCACGTCAGTGCATCGTAGCGCATGAGGTGTAGTGTGCGATTTATGGTGTGTTTTGCGATACACACTGGTCAGGAAGGCACAGAGCGGCCACGGTTGCCAGATAAATGTTGCGTGTCCAGAGTAGTGGTGAAATGAGGCTTGCTGAGTGAGTGTGTGTGTGTGTGTGTGTGTGCGTGGAGGCATATGTGTGGGATGTGCACAGGTTGATGCCTGACCTGTAGTCCATATGGTTGCCATTAAACCTGACATTATCTCTTCTCATAACAATGGGAGATCAGAGGGATTTCTGTTGTGTTATTACTGTCATTCTTCTATATTACAGAGACAATGAATTCCTCCTCTATGATTACTTCAGGATGAGGAATGCTTTGAGGAGATGCCTCATCCTGGCTTTGTTTTCATCATCCTTCATGAAATCCATGTTGATGCAGCAGCTCTGTGTTTTGAGCCGTTGGCTCTGCTAGGTTAAATCTGGCCTATGGAATACAGATCAGCCTTTATAAACTGAAAAACCCCTGCATATGCTTATTTACATGAGCAGAAGGGATAGAAATGTGAATTTAGCAGCAGACCAACAAGGATGACCTGTACGAAATCTCAAAGTCAGCTTCTGCGATTGAAGCTTCAGAAAACATCAGTAAAAATCAGTCTGTCATAGCATATCTTTAAATAATTCAGAACAGGTTTACATACAGCCATTATGGGCATTAATGCCACATTAATTTTGAACTTCTAAGGAGGCATTGAATATATCTTTCTAGACTTGAATGATTGTGCAAATTTTCTGTGATTTTCACACACACACACACACACCCACGCCCGCCCACCCACCCACACACACACACACCCACACACAGAATAAATAAATAGCAGTAACAGATTGCACAAGTTTGAATTCTTTAATCCGCATATCAAAATTATTCATGCTCAGACAAATATGCAAGGAGGGATGGTCAAGACCTCGCCTTGCAGCTCCAAAGATCAATGATCCTGAGAGCTGCTGGAGGGAAAGCCTCACACAAGGTTCAGCGAGAAACAGATTGAGATGTGCAGCTGTGACAGAATCCCCTCGAAAACAAACTGATCTTAACTCTCATGAGCCTGGGGATGAGAGAATCTGCTTGCCGTTTCACATACCTCTTTGAAGAATCCGTCTTTCCAGTTGTTTTCACTCGTCTATTTCTGTGCCTATGTAATAGCCTACAAAATGGCAGTCTTAGTGGCAATCAACTTCCCCCGAGAGAATCAGTTTGCCTCCTCCTTACATCCCCGATGCCTTTTGTTCAACCGTCTCATCAGCTCTTTCATAAGGAGAAGCAGATATGAGCGCATCAGTCATCAGGTCCCATCCCCTCTATGAGCTTTGGGAAGCTTTAACACCCAAATAACGTGCTGACAAAGACAGAGCAGCAGGTCATCATACAAATCTGCTGCCGTGGGTTTTTGTCTTAACCCTGCTACTGAAATAAAGCAACAACAAAGTGTGTCAATATGAAGAAGAACCCACTGGATTTACATCAGGAGCGGCGGAGCTATAAAGTGAAATAGATGTGCCGAAAAGAAGGGAAGTCTTCATAGAGTTGAACTGCAGCAGCGCTGGATTTCTGTTCAGTTGTCTGTAGCAATTTCAGACCAAAGCTTTTCCCCACCAATCACCTCAGGCTATCTTAACAAGATTTTGTATCCCATAAGCTACAAATCCAGCTCAGATTTATAACCCAGAGCTGCTTTTTTTGTTTGTTTTTTCTGTTTCTTGCTCAGCTGACCGGCTGGCCGCCACAATAATTTCGATCATAATGAGGTACAGCTTCAGCTAATTACCTAACAGCTGTGTCTCGAAGTTAATCATACGTTTACATTCCTAGAAATAATAAGAAGTCCCCACTCTGAGGGTGTTCCTCCTAGTAATGTGTTTTAATAGCACTAAGTAATGGACCTCTTATCTCATTTGTGTGCAGAAACCATCTGTTTAAGCTACAGATTGTGCTCCTCTGTGAATACATCATGCTTTCTCTTTACTCTCGGAGCTAATTAGTATCTGGAGGCGGTACGTGTGCTGGAACGCCATTCGCTACTGGCCAGGCTCAGGCAGATCCCAGGAAAACCTTCCCATGAAATCCCTTTTGTATTAACACAGGGATGACACCACACAGGTGTGTGTGTGTGTGTGTGTGTGTGTGCTCCAGGGCAGAGCGTGCAGCCTTCACCCGAGGTCTCTTTCTTGTGTGTGAAAACCTTCTTATGCGTACAGCCTCTCGCTGACACTCGGGCCACTGGTTTTGCACATTCAGCCGGTTGTGTGAACCCAGCAGAAATATCGACATCCGTGCATTTTAATTACCTTCACACCAAATTGCATTAAAGTAGTGATTAGCCAATATTTATTTATTTATTTTTTGTTTTTCACAAGTGGTGACTGGGCAGCGATCCCAGTGGGAGCAGACAAAAGAGAGTTGCAGCATGAGGCACAACCAGTCAACCTGCATGCTGCTACCATTATCTCCCCCATTCGATGGAGCTTGTCTGCTTTCATTTTATTTCAAACAAGTCCTTAGTCCCTTCTCATTCTGGATTCATGTCCATTAATTCCCCTTCATTGAACTTTCTGTCTTTATTATGCTCCACTTTCCCCTGTTTCATTCAAGATAGCGTAGTGATTTTGATAAGCCTGAAGCTAATCCCCCCCCCCTCTTCTCTGATATTATTCAAATCTGGTTTTTGTCCATTCAGACAATAGCCTTAGATTCTTACCTCACTTTAAATGGGAGATGTTGATTCCATCTTTGTTTTTTTTTCCCTCACAGCTTCTTTTGCTCCCCTCATCTTCGCCCCTACTTCTCTTTGGTTCCCCACTGCCTCTGAGATTGTTTCTGATAGTCTTCTTATTGCTTACAGCGGCATTTAGCGCACTATCATGCATCTATCATTTCATCCCACACTCTCTCTATTATCCTTTGACATCCTTTGTGGCTTGCAACAACCCCACCACACACATATTTCATCTTTCTGTCTTCATGAGGACTTTGCATTGAGTTCCATTCCTTTGTCATTGTTTTCTACATCCTAACCCTGACCATTACCCTAAAGCTAACCATAACCTGTACATGGCAAACCCTAAAACAAACCTAAACTTAATCCACACCTTAGTCCTAAACATAAACTGTAACCCAAAAACCAGCACTATTTTTTATGGCATAAATGTGGATCATCACAACATATTATTTTTTCATTTTAATAATTGGGCTTACAACATTAGAATTGCTAAAACACACATACCATTCCTGAAGTAAAATCTGATAGAAAATCTTTACATTAAAGTGAAGAAATTTTTTGATTAAATCAAACATCAAACATATTTACATATCTCTTGCGCTAAGGATCATATTGGGAACAAACACTGTCTTTATGTGACTGGAAATCAGCTGACATAAAAAAATGGAGTTCAAACAGACCTAGACATCAAAGGGAAGACTGTTTGATCGAGAAAAAAAAAGATTTTTTTTTTCCATTTGCTCTGAAGTGTAAAAACAAACCTCCTTTAAACCCAATTTCAAATCACTTTCTCATTGGATTTATTCTTCTTATGTCAGAAAATAAACCTTTTTAGCTACAGTAACAGTAATTTATTCTTTCGCCCCATTGGCAAAGAAGAGCTGAGAAGGAAAAGAAAAAAAAAAGCTTTTGAGTGAAATCAAATTGCCCTCTTGAAACCAAGATAGAGGTCCTCAGTGCTGAAAAATGATTTAAATGTCAAAATGTGCAGTTTCAGAATATGGGAGGTTTTTTTTTGGGCTCCGAGCAAATACATGGCTAAATTAAAAACTGCACAGTGACACAGCTGCTGTGTGTCTAGCGGACGAAATTTCTCAGAAACAGCGGCGTTCTGTTTTAGTGGTAGCAAGAAATGACTTTTTTTTTCTGATGCTGGGACACAGAGTGATGCCACAAGGGGAGGGCAACCCCTTCTGAAATGCACTTTAGGCTGCTGTCTGAGTGAAGATCTGTCTAAATGACTGAAACTGACAATCCCTCTGTCAGCTGCGTGTCACTGACGCGTGCACACGGCAGAGCAGAGAGAACAAATGTAAGGCTGTGTGGCGGCGCGTCGTGTCCGAACCGTTGTGTCACTGGCGAGGGGAAGTGCAGAGCAGCTCATCGGAAAACTCACAACAAATCAGAGCTGGGTGACATGAAGGCGTGCACCTGGAGACCACGCTTCGTGCCGAGAGACTCGCTTTAAGACGGCTGAAGCCAACGTCTCATCTCAGGTATCAGGCAGATCTCCCGCCTGTGGACACTTTTCTTGCCCAATATTCCTGGCACGGTCAGCCTCACTGGACAGCTTTAAAAGGGAGTCTTCCTGTTTGGAGTAACCGGACAGATGGTTTTACTGTGTTCATCATGGCCTTCTCCAACGTTTCTGACAAAACAAAAAAAAGCTTTGATCAGATTGTCCTTTTTGCATTGTTCACGCTCAATATGTTTTTCCTCAGTGCATCATTAACACCGCTGACAGATTGAGAGTGTGACCCAGGCAGGGTTAGAGGACAAAAAAAAAAAAAGTTTGTTTTACCCACTGCTGATGTTGTACAACTCGCTGAAAGTGTTTTTATTTGAGCTTACATGCTGATAATTCAAACAGTTTCAGCATGAGAGCTCCCTAAATGTGCCAATGAATATTTCATAGTGTGCTAATTTAGAAAATAGACAAAACAAATCAGGCGGTGAATGCTGATTGCTCTCTGAATCTCTTGAAGGAAAGAAGACTGTTTTGAAATTCACAGAAAGAAACAGAAGCTAAACGCTGTGCCATGCAGAACAGAGAAGTCAGGCTTGTATAGATGCTTTGTGTCTATATTTTTATATCATTCATGTGGTGTAAGCAATAAAAAATACATATGATGATATTTTAGCAGAGAATCTCTATTTTCTTTTCACTTAAAAGTGTTATATATTTTTCAAACCTGCTCACAGAAGCCATTAAAATCAGGTTAAATTGTAAAAGTACAACCACTCTAACTTTTTTCCTTCATGAAGAATTGTGTTTAAATGCTAGGGCAAAGCAGAAGATGTTGAGTCTTTGATTAATTTTCCATGTAGATGGAGCTTCTTAGTTAGAATTATTACATTTTCAAAACATAAAAATAAACAAAACAAATCAAAAACGACAGAGTCCTCTTACAACACCTCTTCCAGTAGTGCCATGGAATTTCTCTACAATCATCCTCCAATCAACTTCCGTGCCCCTACTGGGAAAAAAAAGTATCATCAGAGCATGATGCTGCCACCACCATGTTTCACAGTGAGGTGAGGTGTGTTCCAGGTGAAGTGCAGTGTTCACCCAGAACACTGGATGGATTGAAAAGTGCTCTCTGAAACGTTGTGTTCCTTTTTCTTCATGATGCTGTTTGTTCACATCATGAAGGACAAAAAGGACAATTTGATCAACTCTTTTCAATGCAAATCACATAAAATCCTAATCAATTACATTCCCATCTGTGGTTGTATTGTGTCAAAGCTTGGTGGGCTATGCATATGTTTTGCAGTGTGCTGCATAATGTACATCTAACACACGTAGTTAAAGTCTGTGGGAGCTGCATGTGTGTTTGGCTGGAAAATTGTGCATACCTCGGTTTCCTGTGTTTTTAAAAGAGCCGCTGTTCCATGTCCTGACCTCTGCTAAGTCAAGTGCGAGCTATGCAACCTGCCAAAACATTTCTTGTAGGTCATGTTCATGTTCACACATTAAGGGGAAATGTGCAGACTGTTGGAGGGCAGAAAGAGAAGAAAAACATGCCTCAAAGGTCCAGGGTGGTATTTTTGTGTCACGTTTCTCTCCAGTCTGACTTTTTTGACATTTTGAAGAGGCTTCGTCTCCTTTAGTTTGAGGTAAAACGCTGTCCTTTAATAATTTCCTTCATTATACAGTTTACCATGTCTGGATGGGATTTCTGAAAGATGCTTTAGCCAAATGGGAGATGTGTGTTACCTCCAACAAAGTCGGAGTAATTAGGACAAATGAGGCCTTGGGTTTCTCTTTGTGTGTTTATTTGTGATTCAAGGGCTTATTGTATGATTACTTGTGTGGATTGGGGGTTTTGTTGCATGAGGCTTCCTTAACGGAGATCAGAACGGACTCCTCTCTCTGTGCATTTTTTCTTTCCAGAGCTTCTTATTTTTTGTTTTTTCCTTGTTTTCTCAGAAGATCCCGAAAGCTTTCTCATGCAATTCACAGCAGAGATGGTACCCAGCCAAAATTTGCAACGTCCCAAAACCCGAGCTCCTGTTTCCGGCAACAAACTCCAAACGCAAAGACAGGTCTCCAGCGGAATCCAAACTAGTTATTTCTTGGAGGAAGAGGACACCCCTGCTCAGATAAAATCAATATTATCAGCTTTAACTGGCAGACTTCCTCAAACAGGTGGGATGAGAGAAACCGAATCCATAGAGAGGCTGTTAGGATAAAGAGAGTGGAGATAAGGTAAGTGTGGGAAAAAAAAGAGGCAGGAGCACACGTGTGTTTCAAGGACAGAAAATGAAGATGCCTCTTTTCACAGATGACTGATAATTGTGTGTTTTGTCAGATAAAATTTCATGCAATATCTGTCTGCAATTGGTCACACTCATTGCCACTCATGGCCACAGTTGCACAAACCAGCGGTGCTGTGTACATCAACATCGGCCTTCCTCTCTCCCAGGGTGCTATAAATAGGAGGAGAGAAGCCCGGGGCTCTCAATGTAATGAGATTAAACCAAACCAGCCTCAGCTTGCACTGTTTTATTGAGCTTGATTTCAGTTTCTATTCCATATTCCAGTATGTATATTGAAGATATTGATTGTGGCTGCTGCCTCTGCAAGTTAAACTGAGTTCATGGAGGAGCCTTTTGCTCAGGCATGTATGTTGTGTTGGTTTGGGAGGATGTGTTAATATGGGAAGGCCGATAAAGGCACAACTGAGAGATGAGTGATAATGGGCAAGACTCGTCTTGCACCCTGTAGGGCATGGCACATAAAGAGGCACTCATCATCATGGTAAAGTGTTTGTCACCATGCAGGAACTTCATGAAGCGTCTACCTTTGACTCGAAATTAAATCTCTTCGCTTCTTGTCTTTTTACAGCCGTTTTTCCTCTCTCCCTCTCTCTTTTTCTCTCTTTCTATCTGCCAGTGGAAAAACAAAAGCCAACCGCAGTACGAAGGGCTCGCGCGCTGCATTCGTATAAAGGAAGACGGCGAGTCGCTTTGGCACAATTAATTGTGGATGCCTGTGCGTGAGCATGTGTTTGGGTGAATGCTTCCTTTTGTGAGACGAAAAAGTGTCTGGGGACACGCAGAGTGGGAGACGTGCATTCTGTTTAGACATACTGCCGACTCTCACAGCCCATATTCCGAAAGTCTGACATTTTCAGACGGTCTGTTCGACTCTGACTGCTATTTCTATCACAAGCAGGGTTCATTACCAAGTCTCAGCGTCTTCCTCCATCATATCGCCATCAGTTATGGGGAACATGGCTCCCCATGTTCAGTCAATTCTCTGCTGATAAATATATTGCAAGTCACTAATCTCCCACTTCTGTTCCCATTAGCAGCAAACAGTGCACTATCATAACACCGTGGACAGGTGAAAAAGGGGATGGGGAAAAACAGCAGCACAATCTATCTTCGAATTTAAAGCCACCATGAAGATGACAGGAAAATTTTCATCACTTACAGCTTTTTTATGGCTTTCGGTTTTTTATTCAGTCTGAATTCGGCTACCGGTCAATAAGAGAATGATTAGTGGACCTGAACTCTGTTTAGGTCTCTATGAGACAAAACATAAGCAAAAAAAAATAGCCAAAGTTTTGTTTGTCACATAAAGTGAAAACGGAAGAACAAAGCAACCAAATGAGGGTAATCAAAGTTCTCGTGCTTTAAAAAGAGAGCGAATCCAAACGAGGCACAAGAGGGCAGGGAGCAGCATGGCATTAAAATGACAGACAGATTGACTCATCAGACAAGCTCCGCTTTAAGGCAATGGCCCCGAGGCAGTTTTACCATAAATGAATCTCTACTGACAAGCCTGCCTTTTTCCTACTAATGCAATCTCATTGCTATCCAGGATAATCATGCTCATTTCCTTATTGTTCTCTAACTAAAATGACTGTCCCAAGTAGTGCCTATTATCATTTTTTATTAGCATTATAAGAGCAGTCAAATGCAGTTCATTTTGTCTTAATCTTTTCCGGGTACACTTTATGAATAAATTAATGCAAAACAAAATAACAAGATAAATAATTCAGCTTAAACAAAAAATAAGATTTTTTTGTTGTTGTTGTAAAGTATGCTATACTGTTTTTTTTAAAGTGTTGATAATATAAATATGGACAGATTTATTGGGATTGCTGGAAAACACATGTTTTGAAAAACTACTCTTCCATTTTAGCAACAATGTCTTACACTGAAATATAGATATATACCATATATATATTTGTGGAGATGTATTTATTTTAAAGGAGAATCTTTAAAATAAATGTAGTCAAAGCGCTTTTTAGCATTCATACCCCACTTTACACTTTTAAGTTGATTACATTTAAAGTAATTTCTGATTAGTAATTCATGACTTTTTGTTTCCCTGGGGTATAAATATGATGTGACACGTTGGCTGATTTGTCTTATCTGCTGGCCAACAGGCAGGATGATAAGCCAAGTTTTTCTTTTGTCACTAGAAACATGGTAAGTGTGGTAAAAACAATGTCAAGAGTTCACTGTTAAAAAACTGCAACAAAGAGTGGCATCTTGACATCACCACGTTTCCAGAACAACCATTAGGCAACATGCCAAACATTTGTTTGGGGTCGATGATAAGCTGTTTCTGCCCTACATTTATAATGTAAACAGGAGAAGTTTCCTATACTCTGATTGTTCTTTTTATTGCAATGTAATTGTGCTTTGGTCAACACTGAGCTCTCCACGTTGCTCTGGACACTTACTGTTAAGTGTGGTGGAAGATGTGCAATCCTGTGGGCCTGTTTCTCTTCCCAGTGAACTTAGTCAGAGTATGTGACGTCATTGAATCGAAGTCTGGTAGTCAGTGGCCATCTGTCTTTGTAAACAAGATCATGATAAACAACATATTTCGAAATCATTAGACAAAAAATCAGCTCTTCAGTCCTGAGACATAAAAACCTGTTTACCAATTTGTGAGCTGAAGAAAAGAGAAAAGTCACATGCTTGTGGTGGGGCTAAATGTATGACAGCAGGAGAAGCACTAGCAATGAAATATACACTGAAACTGGACACAAAAAAGTGTTTATATCAGCATGTGTTTAAGTAATTTTAAAATACCAATCAAAACTCTTACTTCCTATTTTGATCAGATTGACATAACATATTATTTCCATTATGTAACTCTTTAAAGCTTTTGCTAAATTTGACCTTGAGAGGAATCTTTCCCCATAGCGCTTATGTTTTTACCACTTTCTTTTCTCAGGCTGCAACAGAACCCTTCTTTATATTGAATCTCCTTCCTCCACTGAGTTCCATCAAAATTTAATCTCAGTTTTAAATTGATCTCCTCACCAGAAGACAGGATGAGAAACTTTAAGGCTGTTACAATTTGCTTTATAATGTTTTACCACCATTGGCAACATAATCTGTCTTTAATAAAAATCTGAGTAATTGAGTGAAATCCGCCTCATCATCTATGTAACTGAATTGACTTTAATCCCCCCCAGCACAATTTATGCATAGTGCTTTATATCAAGTAAAACATACTCGCTCTAGACACTCATTTTGGATATCACAATGCACATTAATGAGAAAATAATGCATGCGTAGATGTAAACATGTTTGATCCTGCTGCAGACTTGCAAATTAAAATGTGCACTAAAGCAGAAATGTGCACATACCAGCTCGGTCAGAACTCTAGCAAGTCATCTGTAAATTTGAGAAGATGAAATCTGTTTTATTTTCTGTTCTCATTTCTGAAATTATAACCAGAGGAACAAACTCATTCAATGAAGGAATCATGGAACTGAGGCAGTTGACTTTATAAGTCCAGAACAACTTCGCCTGCGGAGTCAAAACAGAAAGCATTCAAAATTACAGCTGAGGGGACAACAGTTAAATGAGCATCAATACCAAGACAAAGATTATCCTCTGCTGTGCTATGTCTGATGGGGGAAGCCTTTATTGGATCATTTGTATTCTGCTAAGAGGATCAGGAGATAAACACAGATGTACAGTTGGAGTATGGCCTTTCTTGGCTGTTATCTTCAACAGACTTCGAAAACCTAAAATGGCACTTATTTTCTGCCAGAGAATCTGAATGATCTATTAATACTTGTTCATTTTGTAGAGTTACAAAAGAAAAGTTCTCCTGGTCTTGATCAGTCATTTTTAGACACATCTATCTCAGACAACTGAAGGTGAATAAAAGCAAACACTGTAGATGTATTTTTTTATTCTGTTGATGTGAGGTTGTAACCTCTAGCCATATAAATGTTCTTCCTTTAAAATAACAAGAAAAACTGTAAGCATGTTTTATGCATAACTGAAGCATTTGGCCCAAAGAGAAATAACTTGTTCTAAGGGGAAATTCCACATATATAACTCTGATATTATCAACATAAACTTCAGTTATAGCTTGGGAATTTTGCTGAAGTCAGAATGTGTTCAGATGCTGCAAGAAGTTCGACATGTGTCTAGTTGCTTTGTTACCACAAAGGATGTGTCCACCAGTGGTGAAGTCAGACTTTTAGTTGGTTATCATACTTTTTTTTTTTAACACAGCCATCATAACATTTTTCCAGTTTGAATTTTATTAGCACTAAATGTTTGTAAGCTTCATCTCAAGCAATGTGGTGACCGTAAAAAACATGATGCACTGTGACATTCATGTTTAATTCAAAGCACTGGTGCGCGTCGTAACAGAGCTGCTAGCATGCCTTTAGATTCTTAATGCTGTTATTTAAAAATGGATATAATGACTGTGACAGCTGTCACATGACAATTAAATTATCATTCGAATCTGTGGATCCCCTCAGGCCTAAAGGGTGGACTATGGAGTTCAACCCAAAATCTTTTTTTCCCCCTCTTGTTTTATCCTAAAGCTGTTAGATTTTAGGCTTCTTCACACCGTTTATCTGCCAAAAGACACGGCCTGCTGGTGGACACAGTGGAGCCACATAATTCCTCTAAAGAGCCATGTAATTCCCTGAGGAGTTAGCTGAGAACATAACAGGCCTGAAAACAGATCAAATAGTGGACAGGAAAGCGGCTAACATGCTGGCAAGTCAACTTTAAAAGTGTAAAGCTGTCAGTGTTGTCCTCTCAGCTCATCTCTGTCAGAGGTACCCTCAAAGTGTCCAAAAAAGAGGGAGGTGTGACTTTATATTTAATGCTTAAAAAAGGAAAAGAAGAAGCTCACAGCATGATGTTGAACACCTAAAATAAGGAACAATGTGCAAAACAGATAAGCAGGAAGAAATTGCTCAGCCTTGTGTTCAGGCACAACATCAACGCGTTACGGTACGATTCAGAGCGTGAAGCTAAATGGTCCACATCACATGTGTTCAAATCGACCTTGAACACTTTCACGCTCGGCTGCACCGAGCCCTGCATTTATTTTTGCATCACATTATATCCGTAATTATCTATCATTCGGGGGTAATATTCAGCAAATCGCCTTTGTTCTGGAGAAACGACTATGATGAATGGGATGCCAGGGCTGCTTATTAGGCTGCAGTTCATATCTAGATTGAATTCAATATGACAGAATGTGAAATTGTAGAAATGATATGGAAATTTTTGTCTCATGAAATTCAAAACAGGGTTTACGCTCCCAAACCACCCCCCAAAAATAAAAAAGGACTCTGTTTTCACATTTTACAGTTTTAGTCTTTCCAGGTCATCAGACAAAATATTCGTCTCAGACATGGGTAAACTAACAGGTATCCAAAGTAACCTGTGTATGAATGTGATTGCACAAGCTGATTAGATCTGTAGAATTAAAAAAAATTACTTAAATGGATCTAAAGAAACAACAAATCATGCCCAGGTCTAAAGAAATCACAAACAAAAGAAAAATAGATCAAAAGTTCAACAAGTGAGAATCATTATCCACAAATCAAAAAAATATTGTAATTGGTACCAGAACAAAGATGCCAACCTACCTACAGGTCTCATCTAGGAGATCATATAGAAACCAATGCAACATATGAAGCTCTGTAGACTGATGAGACAAGAGTAGAACTTCTTGGATGGTGCGTGTCCAGTTACATTATTTCAGTCAAACGTGTTGGGAATAATGTTGATGGTTTGAAACTGGATGACCTGCTGTAACTGGTAGAACCAGGAATTCAGATCTCTTCCAGAAAACCCTGAAGGTCGGCTTAAGCTCATCTGCACTTGCATTATGCAGCAGGAGAGTGATTGAGAGCGATTTGGCATGGTCCGGATTTAAATCCTACTGAGATGCTGTGGGATGACCTTAAAAAAGGCCCATCGTGTTTAACAGCTCTCAAATGGGGCTGAATCAAAGCAATTCACACACAGAAGAGAGGGGCAACATTCCTTCACGTAAATATGAAAGACTCATTGTCAGCTAAGGCAAAGAGTTTTAGGTTTTTACTTTCTCGCATTGGTGCAGATTGGATTAAAGAGACTTTCTTCCTCAAAAAAAAAAAAATCAAGTTAATATCTGAAAATTACGTTTTGTATTTGAATATTATTTTCTAATTATCTGAAACATGATCAAGAAATCCATAAGAGAGAAAATACATTTTCATAGATAGATAGATAGCAGACTAAGTGAAAACAGGATTAAATTCACAGTCTGATGGTGGAGAGGAAGGAACAGTGCCACAGTGACATAAAGGTAGCTCCCGATGACTCACACCTCTCTCTTTCTTTTCTCTTTCTTCCTCTCTCTCCCATCTGGAATAAAATAAAAAGACCAGCAGCTCCAGCCTGCAGAGAGTCAGTTACGGGTGATGTGCTAAAAATACTGCCCCTCGTGTGGGCTGGTTGGGGAGGACTGGTGGGGCAAATGCACAGCGAGCCAGGTTTATGGATTCTGGCTGAGATGCCCGTGCTTTCCCCGCTCCCCGCACTTCCCTACTGCTCGTGTCTGTCCTCATCGCCTCAACATCACAGCGTTGCACTAATTGGAGTTTGTCAGCACACCCCTTGACTTTTTAAGAAATCTGGTCACTTCAATTAAAATCTAGTTCATTGCACCTCCTTTAATCTTTCTGATCTGTGTTGCTTCCTTCCATAAAACCTCCCACTGCTTGCATTTCCTCGCAGAGAAACTCCATTAAGTGTCAAAAGTGAATCAATATGATAAGATTGCTCTCGCTGTTATAGCATGGTTACTCTCCCCCTTGAAGAGTTTTTGTCTCTTCGCTCCTAATTTATCTGGAAGTGAGTAGCAGGAAACCAAACAGAGCACCTATTGATTACATCTCTCCATCTGTCATTTCTGCGGATGGTTCAGTTGATCCATCTGTTTAGCTCAGCTTCCGTCTCAAGTGGAGGAGAAATAAAGTGGAGCGTGTGTAACTAAAACCAACCAGCAAGGTGGAACAATGCCCATTATACGACTTGCTCTACTGGTTCTCTTACCCTGCTATTTTGAAACTGGAACACTGGTTAAGAAAAACAAACAAAACACTGGGGTTCGGGAGTCACGACTCTAAAATACTTACATTTCACACTCAACAACCTCTGGGATCGCAGGGTGGGGAGGGTTACATTTACATATAGAAGGCTACAGATCTCAGTGGAGTAATAAAAAAATTTGAAGAGTGACTTGGGAATAGGAAAACAAGTGTTTCTGCTGCTGCTGCTGCTTGTACTTTTACTGAGCTGTAATGAATCATTTTTTGAGAGAAACCAGTGAGAAAAGAGAGAGAAGGAGAAAAACACAAATAGAGGACAGACCCATATATAAAAAGAGAGAGACAGAGAAAGGAAATAACCATTCTGTCAATCTAGGCCGACCCTGTTGCCCCCCACTGTATAATATATGCAGCAGACAACAGCAAAATAGCTGGCAGGGAGTACAGGCGGTGAATTTTTAAAGAGGTAGATTCCAGCTTTGAGGGTTTTTAGAGAGACCTCAGAATGCTCAGTGCTTCTTGAAAAGAAAAAAGGAGGACCCCCCAATTTTAGGAGGTTGCATTGAAACAATCTTTGATGCTCAGACTGAGGAGGAAATTGTTTGATTTCTAAGAAGTTAAACTGCGCTGACACCTGAAGCGACTCCTCTGACCTCAGCCTAATTGAACATGTGTTTTATTTCCCGATGACAGCCTGGAGGCAAAGAGGCCACGTGACGAGTGACGAGTGAGGATGACTGCTTTTCAAGCTCAGCATAGCGAGAATTTATGACCAAAATATTGCATGATGGCTACTTTGACGTCTTAAAACACTTCCTACACTTGCTGTGAGTTTACATACACTCATTAGGAGCATGAAATAAGCCTAAGATTATCGTGGATTATAATTACACACACAGACTTCTCTTGGTCAGTTGCACATCTCATTAGCATTTTCCTCAACAAACTTTAGCTGGATATTTGACCACTCATTTTGGCAGAATTTATTTAAATTGGTTAGTTTTCTGTGCAGAGTTGATTTTTAAGTTTAATAACCAAATTCCCAATGTCGTCAAGTATTAGGGCGTTAGTGGGGCCCTGTTAAAATACATAATTGGGTCCAAGTTTCAACTATCTGACCCAAACTGCAAGGACATCACAGTATTTGAAAATCACTAAGGCTCACCCTTATATAACTGGAAGATGCTGGAACACCAGCAGTCATACTGGCCGTCTCTTTTACCATACCACTGGGAACTAAACTCCGGAGGTTGTTAAAATATTCCAGTGAGAAATGCGACACTCTCTCAAGAAGCCCAATCAGTTTTCACTTCCTGTTATGTAAGCAGATGCGACTTAATAAGTTTGTACGTGTTGTGTAAGCAGTCATCAATCCTCCACCACAAATTATTTTTATGCTCGTTATGTAAGAACTGAAATTTAATCTCCAATGTGTCCTACTGGTGAAATCTATTGTAATGTATGTCAGTTTTCAATAAAGTATTGTCAATGTGCTATATACATTATATATATATATATATATATATATATATATATATATATATATATATATCATCAGACATCAGACATCTCAGTCCAGAAATGTGCAGTCCTTGGCACAGCCAAGATACTGCGCAGAACCCTCAAGCTCCCAGGCCTCTGGTAGAGGACCCGAGCTCAGAGGATAAGAACCACCCGCGGTGGGTGAGAAGGGAATTTTTTATATATATTTATACAGAGAGAGAGAGACATACAGACACATAGGTACATCTAAAAAAATAGAATGAATAAAAGTTGTAAAATAGTAAAATATTTCTTGCCACTTATCTTAAAAAGTGAGACTCTTATATCATATGGAATCGTCACACATATAGTGGTATATTCCAAGGCATTTTGTTCTGTAATTTTGACGATTATAGCTTATAGAAAATGAAAGCCCAAAATTCTGTATCCCAGAAAACTAAACTACTTTAAAGGATCAGGAAACCTTTGGAGGTGTTTTGAGTTAATAAGCTGATTAGGCTATGACACCATGAGTTTCCAATAATGACATTTTTCAAACAATTTCTCACTCTGGGTCAGTACTCTGCACAATCATAGGGAGGAGTGCTGACTTGACAAATGTCCAGAAGACAGTCACTGACACCCTCTGCAAGGAGGGTAAGTTACAAAAGGTCATTGCTGAAGAATTTGGTTGTTCACAGAGTTCTGTATTATAGCATAATAGCAGAAAATAAAATGGAAGCAAGATGTGTGGTTGAAAAACGTTCCAAAGGAACAGGGAGAACCCGTAGCCTTGAGATGATTGTTAAAAGAAATCCATTCTAGAAGAGCCAACACACAGAGATTGATATTAGACGTGGGCTACAAATATTGCATTCCATGTTTCTAGCCACTAAACCAGAAACAGGATGAAAAGTGAGTTGCCAGAGGAACTGGTGCATTGCACAATTTGGGTGGGGTAATGAAGCTCATTAAATTCACCTCAAATCAACAGTTGGACTGATTAAAGCTTGGACATATTGGGGGTTCTGATATGCCCAAACATATATAAAAGTTGTATACAGATGGGTAAAACAGACTAACATTAAGCTTCCAAAATGATTTCCCCTAAGTCACGACTGCAGCTTTATTGTGCATTTCTGAGCTGTTCCAGCAAACCAGTCGAGTGAAATGAGCTGCACTGTTTGTAATGAGAAATAGTTAAATATCCATCCAGATTTATCCCAGAAGCTTGTCAAAGTCAATAAAAGGAATGCATTTGCATAATCAAAACCTTGTACATCTAATCACAGTTTTAAAACTCATAGAAGTTCTTTGTTGTATAATCATTCCACCTTTGAAAAAAGAAGGCTTTGATAAATCCTTAAAAACTCCAAATTATTATGCCTAGAAACCTTGTAGTTCCTGCACAAATAACCCTAGCGAAACACCAGAACGGAAATAAATCATCTACATTTTTTGGACTTCATTGTTTTCATTTACATGTTAACACTCATCACCTTTGAGTCACAGAGTAGGTCGTGTCACAATGGTACAACTCAACAGAGCTGAAAGTTGAGCAGCCTGTGAAGCAGGCATTGACAGAGCATGTCGGTCTGCACCCGAGGAGAGACTCCTGAAAGCTTCCAGGAGTTCAGAAATCTGAACTCCTGGTGATGTGAAGTGACGGACGCCTCCGGTGGGTTTTGAGGAAGACAGAGTAGAAGACAAAAAAACCCCAGCAAGGCCCAGATTCCTTGAGTGAGTAAAAACACATTGCTAAGAGCAATGTGAGTGAGCCACCAGGAATCCTGGTGGAATTTATTTATTACCGTGCTCTTTAAAGAGGCATTGCTGTGGCTGTGCTTTCAGTGTGTGCAGGTCCTGCTGCTGTGCAGAATCAAGGCTCATTACCCCGTCCGGTGTATCCCATGAACTAAATCCCTTTCCTGTGGCATTTGCCAGGTGTATGATAGCAGCCAATCCCTCCGTGCTCTTCCTGAAAGGCATGTGTTTTGCACTTTCACAGTCTGTGCCCGGCTCTGTTTGGCAGGCCAAAAGCTAGGTTGGTTATCCTGTGGGCAGGATAATCTGCTGTAATCTGTCGCTCTGTGATCTGGACAGAGCACAGCGAGGGCCTGGACGAGTGGGAGAGGCCATGGGTGGGACAGCTCGGGGGGCGGGGGGCACACACAAGGGAGGGTGGAATCAGGTCAGGGCTGTGACGCTGGGAAAACACTGACTTGTTTACATTAACTACATTATCAGACAAGAGCGGAATAAACATCTGCGAGTTCATTCATCTTTGAGGTTTTCTTTTCTTTAAGATTAGATTGTTCACACAGTCTAGTTTTCCAGTAAAAGGTGGATCTCTTTGCGACATTGGAGAGCGTGGGGGCCGGGGCTGAAGTGGATGTGAATTTTCATCAGGGTTAGCATCGTTTTCATTTATTATCTGAGAAAGTACGTGTGACTCATCAAAGACTGACGCTTTTCATCCAACTGGGTGAAGGAAGAGTCTTTCTCTCTTCCACACAACGCTCACAGAGGAGTATTTGGCAAAAGGATGAAACTGATTCCGAACCCTCGAGTTTCAAAGAGTTTTAACATTATGCACTTACGGAGAAAACCTGGAAACAGAGGTAAACCTTCCCAGGAGAGGTGTACCAACCACAATTACTATAAGAGAACATCAACAACTCATCCAGGAGGTAAAAAACAAACAAACTACAGAACTGTAAGCTTCACCCGCCTCAGATAACACCACTTTTCATGATACTACAACAAGAAAGAGACTCAACAAAACGGCATCCGAGGGAGAGCTCAGACGGGGAAATCATTACTGAACAAAAAGAACACAGAGTCTATTCTTACATTTGCCAAAAACATATTAATGAAGACTTAAGGGAAAATATTCTGTTGACTGATGAGACAAAAGTAGATTTTTGTGCTTTTTGTCCACCCCGTCTCACTCATGCAACCGTGTGCTGGGAAGAATTGCTAAAAGGATCTTAATGCAATAGCTTGATTATCATAATGAGCATTCAGCAACAGGAGCAAAATAAGCCACAAGAGTCAAATTCATGGTTATTAAGAGATGTTTTTTTTTTATTTTATTTTTCGGAGCAAGAGATTTCTTGAAAGATGATAAAATATTAATAGATTCCAATAAATTCTGGGATTTTAGAGCAGCTGCTGACCAACTTATCAAAGTCTCATTAGCAGTCTTCCCGGGACTCCCTCCGACTGTTTACTTCCGCTCTTTTGTCCTGTGTTTTTCCTTTTCCCCATGCATGTCAAAGGATTATTTCCTCCACTCTCCGTGTGGCTTTAGTGGCCAGATGCCCCTCTCTTTACTCATGCGGAGAGGCGCCAGCATTCCCCTCAGAGCGCCTGCTCCTTGTGCATCCTACTGTAAATGTCGGCATTAAATTGTAAGCAGGCTCGAGCGTGGCTGCGTCTCCTGTGTGTGCCCAAGAAGCACAAAGGGCAAGCTGAGGCAAGTGGACATGGTGAGCCCGATCTGGACGTGTCATTTGAGATGTGTCCGTTGCTGGAGTGCTGCCCTGAATCGTTCCCCTGGCTGAGAGTGCTTCATAATAATGATTTTTTTTTTAAAAATGCTAATGTACTTAAAAGTCGTGAGGATGACTCGAGCTTGGCAACAGAGTACAGCCGTGATTATATGGTCAACCTATAAAAGGAGCGCACTTTCCCAATTTGCAAGTCCTCCCTCCTCTTCCCTTTCCCCCTGCCCTCACTGCCTCCCCCACAGTGGTAGCAATCAGCCAGGTGCTAAATGCCAGGGTGAGGCACCGCTCATGGGTGGGTGGGGGCTGAAATTGCACGTGAAAATAAGCATCTGTGCTTGCTTGGCAGTGTGGGAAGCAGGGGAAGGAAACAACTGTCATTCTGCACTGAGACTATGGATTATGTGTGTATGTCCTGTGGGGAAAGACCACGGGATGGACTCAGGCAGGTTAATCATTGACTTAGTGAACTGAGAAGAATGAAGGCTGGTGAGGGGTGGGGAGGGGGGGAACAGAACTTATTCATTTCTTTTTTTATATGTAGTTTAAATGAATGAGGACTGGCTCACCCCTTCAGAGGAACCTGATCATTAGCAGGGAACAGTGAGAGGCAGAGATAGAGGAGCTGACACCAGCCAGACTGTTGGGAATTAGCTGATCTGGCAGCCCTGCCCTCGCCAGGGGCTTTTCAGTGATGGTAGTTAATGAATAATCAATGGCAAGAGAGGGTCAGTGGAGGGGATGTATGTAAATCTGCTCTACACTCTCATATAGACTTAATAGTTTAATTAAACTAATCGCTGTATTGACTCAGGGCTCCAAAGCCCTTTGAAGCCTGCTGTATTAATGACATAAAATCAGGCTCCCTCTTTTGTTGCAGAAATGTGTGCTGAGAGGAGACTAAATGAGCCGCCGCTGCTGTTGCTGCTGTTGCTGCTGCCGCCGCTGCTGCTGCACAGTCCAATTTTCCCCGGCTTATTCTGCATACAAGAACTCTGTGTGAGAAGACGCACGGGGGTAATTTAATAATCACACCAAATTCTAACCTGCACAGAACGCACCCTCAGCCAAGATATAATGCGCCGTGATGTAACAGCATGGGAGCACACACGGCAAATGAACTTTACATTTTCCGAGTCAGCGGCTGCGTTTCTCAGTCATGCAAAAGAAGCCACATTATCCATTATCACAAAGCTGTCTCTGGCGTGCGTCAGAGATGCCTTTCAGGTAGCATGGCAACATGGGAGACGGCAGCTTTAATGTGTTCCTCTGCAACCAGACGGAGACAGTTTGTTATCTTCCACAAGGAGTCAGTCTATTGGCACAAATCCCCAGTCCCTCTGAAACCTCTGATTATCATATGATTGTCCACAGCGATACACTCACATGGTGAAGCCAGCGAATGGGGAGTGCAAAGGCATTCGCCAACTTTTGTATGCTTACTTTTGTAATAACCACAAACTACGATCCATTTTGTTGAAATTGCGTGTAATACACAAACAAAAACTAGTGGATGTGAGGCAAAAGTAAAACGATACATGGTTTTCAACATTTGTTTCCAAAAAAACATAAAAAGTTCTTGACAAGAGGAGCAGTAATCAAAAAAACACCCAAGAGGCCCATAGCGACTCGAGAGAAGCTTAAAAGCTCCACAGTTCAGGTGGAAGAATCTGTTAAATCATGTTTTACTTTAGTGTTTTATAAAAAATATTTTAGCACAAAGCAAATTTCTCAAGAGTGCTATTCAAACAAATTGTAAACAATGCAACAGATCACTGAATGCACTGTTTTAGAGATTAGGGGTTGCAACCAAAAAGTCCCTGTCTGCCATAAACTAACTGCCGGAGTTACAAAGGATGACTTAGATCAAACCACAATGCAGTGGAATCCTGCAAAAAGCATGCAACTTACTCTATTTTTTTTCTTATATTCAGCAGAAAATAGGAGATACCTTCTCCACACAACTTCCATTGATGAGACGTGCAAAAAATTGCTAGTACACTTGTTCTGGGGACAACTGACAGATAAGCAGTTTTTTATTATCTGGTGCTCATGCCTCTCTGAGCAGCTGCCCATGTGGTCCATATCAGAAACCGCCACTGCTTCATCACAAAGCAATTGGACAAAAACTTCAGTCTCCGGATTTGCAAAAAAAAAAAACACCTACAGCTGTAACCTCTGCAAAATGGGCTTCTTTATTACTTTTTTTCCTTTTTCTAGATTTATTTGACATCTATAGATTTGACAAAATGTTGAAAACCTCAAAAAAAAAAAAAAAAGAAAGAGAAAAATTCTTTTGCAAAGCACTGTGTATGAGTTCATGCATTAAAGCTGAAGAGTTGTGGGTGCACCTATATGAGAAACAGTGAGGAGTGTTTTTGCTACAGTATTTCTGTGTGTGTGCATACAGGGGTGTGGATGAGTCACTTTCAGAGGTTTCATGAGTTAACATTGAGCGGGGACTCTGTATTTAGCAGCAGATAGAATAATTGTCTCTTCATCAACTCTCCAGAGATTACAATAGTAACTGTCAAGTGAATCAGAATTCTTGACATTTTTTAGTCTGTCATTGAAAGACATTGTTCAATCAGACTTTGTGTAAGGCCCTTTTTGTGTGTGACTTTCCAAGACGAGCTCTATCATCAATCCCCAGTGTGTCATATAAGCAAACGGTAGTTACCCTCACTAAGAGAAAAAAGACTAAAAAGAAAGGGTAAACTCTTGAATGTGCAAGGCAGGAGGAGAGGAGGAACAGCTTGACAAGGCATCTTATCTTCACTGTGTTTCTTACTGTGCTCACGCTTTAAGATGCTTGCTGAGAGGTAGAATTCATGCAGCAGGTTTTATTTTTTATTTTTATTTATTTTTTTGCTGGAGAAAGGTTTCTCACAAGACATCTCATTTGTGCTCTCATGTGGTTTGTGCAGAGTATATGAAGATGTGAACAGCTACAAAAAAAAAACAACAACAACAGAAAAAGCAAACACGGGCACACTTTAAAATGTCTTATCTGTATTCTAAACACAAAGCAAAAGGTTAGCGCTGCAACCAAAAACAAAATAAGAGTGATGTTTGGATGGAGTTTTCCACCATGATGGACGGTAATTAGATGCCAGGAAGAGTTTAAATTGACTTTTCTATTGGACTTAAATCTTTTTGGAACACTACTAACCTCTAAACCTACATGAAAATGTCTTATATTTCTAACAACTAATCTGTAACTTCACATAAAAAGGTTTAATTGTCAGAAAGTAACTACAGCGTGCTGAGTTGGAAATATTCTTCAGAAGCGTGAATCATTTCTACAGTAAACTTACCCATTATTTCTTGTGCAACCTGCCACTTTTTTTTGTTCTCAGAGGAAATTGCCTCATTCCCCAACATGTTGTTTCAAAATGCCATCCTACCGGCTTCTGGGGTTAATCAGGTTGCTACAGAGGTATTAATCAATGCCTGCTTTTATGAAAGCAATAAATTACATCTCAAGAGGCTGTACTGAAAGTGAGCAGGAAGTAAAACCTCACATGTAGCAGCTGTAATCTTTTTTTTAGTACCGTTGAAGCAAAATGTTTGGGTTCTTTTAAAAATTTTTTTGGGGGGTGGTGGTATACAGCGCAATATACAGAGCTCTGAAAAAGTATTTTCTGTTATTCTCACACCGAAATGTTTCAGATCATCAGAAATTGTTGTCATATCAGCCCATGATTACTTTCTTAGAAACAAAAACTATTTTCAGATCATGATTTCGTTTAATAAAGGAGAAAAAAACTATCCAAACTAATCAATCTCTATGTGAAAACATTATTTCTCACTCCATTAAATAATTACTTAGCAGTAATTTACATGCTTATTAGTAAGTTTTTCCGAACCACAGCTACTATAGCCAATTAACAGCTGTAAGAATCAAGAAATGACTTAAGCTTTAGAACCTGTCTGATAACATAAAGTAGGTCAGAAATGGTTAAAAAATAATATGATCATAACAAATATAAAAGACAAAATTTTCTGACATCTTTCAGTCTAAAAGGGGTAGCCCAGCTATTTCTGAGGCTGATCAACAGCTTTCGGCCTGTTGGTCATCAATCCAGCGCAAGTCAGCAGTTGAATGTCTGAGAAGCGAAAATAAACCTCAAATGAAGAGTTTGCTGTGACCTTGAAAAGGTTGTTCCGGCTTGACAATCCTCCACTGTTGCAAAATTAAGACAATCTTGCAAAGTGGATCGAATCAAAACTCCTCCACAGTAATGTCGAAGGCTCATTCTGTTTCTTTAAAGCAAAAACATGATGGCAGTTCTTGCAGTCGGCCCACCCAGCCGTTAGACTCAATGCTAACCTGTAGCCTACACAGGAACATGGCTGCTTTTCCCCAAACACGAGTGATATGAAAACTGCATGTATGTTGCATTCTTTCAAACACTTTTCACAGCACTGCATGAGTTCATTAGTCCCAGCTTGAGAGTTTTAACCACTTATGGCTACGATATAATCGGTACATTACTTGTGGTGAATGCTATTTCCAGGTCTAAATGCTGCAAATTGAAAACATTTAGGAGCCAGACCGTCTGTTCTCATCTACAGGCCAAATAAAATGCCTTAGGTGAACAAGGCTGTTCATGTCAAAATACAAAAAATGTTTTGGGGACAAACCTTGCACGCTCTTTGGCGGGGCATGTAAACATTTACACTGGGGTATGAGTCAACCCATTTTCCCCCTGAATTTCCCCCCACCCCTCCTTTTAGGTTGTTTGTATATTCACTTCAAATCCTCGTTACGCAGGCTTCGCATGCTTCTCTGTTCTAGCGCCTGTGGTCTGTTTTTCTCACTGATCAGCCTTCCTGTTGCTGCAGAGGAACTGTCAGCTGTGAGATAAGCATAGTCAGAGCACATGCTTTGCGATAGGGCAGTGGGGGGAGGAGAGAAACTAAAACACAAGAGAGGGCAAAAAGGGCTGGCTTGTTCAGAAAATGAACACATTATCTCAGGTTGTTTTTGGAGCGTTTGGGGAGGTTTGAGGATGAAAACCCGCAGCAGACTGGATAATTCATAGGAAGAAGGTCCGGTTCCAGTATACAGGAGTGCTGGGAGTCAGTGAGTTGCTCTGGTGTGAAATATCAAAATCTCCTCTCCTTTGGACCTTAAAACAACCTGCACAGGAAAAGGATTAAGGAAAAAACTGGGAGCAAAACTGTGGATGTGAGACGCAGAGATCCAAATTTACTGGGCCTGAGGATCACACAGAAGGGATATGCATGTTGATGAACTTTGCCTCCTCCGGTACTACACGCATGGGAGAAAATGACTGAGGGGAGGATTGGCCCTTATTGTTGAATCCGGCTGTGGACTGAGGACGGTTTGTAGCACGTACAACTGGTGCTGCAGTCATGTCTGCCTGATACGCGTGTGCGCAGTGAAAAAGTGGATGCGTGGGAGAGAGGCAGCCATACAGGGAGTGAGACAGTAAGTGGAGGGTTGGGGGAGTTTTCTTTAGATGGTCAGCCCCGGCAGGGCCAGAGCTGGCAGAGATGAGTCAGAGGAAGCTCATGCGACAGCTGCGGTTGTGGGAGAGTCCCGAGGGTCCACCTCATGCCCCCTCAATCCTCACCTCACCTGTGTCGCCAGATGATCAATCACGCGGACATGCGGGGTCCGCTCTGTTTCGCCGCTTGAAACTGAACCGCAGCATTCAGGAGCGCAGACGCTCGTCTCATTGTATATGCAGGTACAGTTCACCAAGGCACTTATATTTAATGTGCCCCAGTTTTTTTTTTTCAAAATTATTATTACTTATTTATTTATTTTACATGAAAGTAGGTGCGCTGATCTTTGTGATCTTCTGCTTTAGTTTGGCTCGAAATTATGCAAACAGCAGTGCAATGTGAATATTTTAGATTTAATTTTTAATTCAGAATGATTAAAAAAAAAATACTCTCAGACTTCAGACAGAAACAAATAAAAAGGAGGATTAGCTTATGTAGCTTAGAGAGCTTCCCCCGGCAGACACTTTTGATGTGTTTTTCATTACAGGGGAAAGTTGTTTAATGATAACTTGATCTGTTACCACGTTTATGGAGCCCTGTAGGGGGAAGGAGTGGCTCCTAATTGGCCAATTTACAAGTATGAATTCTAAAAATATCAGGCTCTGTTTTTAGAAATCAAACTGAGAGGCGCTCAAGGCCTTATTTGCTTTAAAAGCTCCACACATTTAGGAGAAGTGAGTAGATTAGTTTCACTCTTATAGAAGGAATGTGGCAGCAGCCCAGCAACACAACGAAGTGTTAACCTTTGTCCGTACAACATTGAGACAAAATAAAAGTGACTGTAACAAATTTGTTTTAGCTTATGTTGAATACTATATGCAGAAAAATAAATGTTATACATTCTGTCAGATAAAGTGATTTCAATCTATGCTGTGCTGCTCTGTGGACACCGAGTTTATTTCAGAGCTGCAAGATCCAATCTTTTAATTTCTGAAAAGAAAAATGGTCTGAGGGATTCTGCTGAGGCCTGGTTTCAGGGTAAAAGAGACACGTAATTGAAAAAGTGTGGCGTTCCTCGTGCATTTGAGCTTTACTGTAATTGGGCACGGTCGCTATCTTTTTGCTCCCAAACTAAAAGAGGAAGAAAGAACTGCCTTTGAATGCTCTAAATGTTTTGTATTCTCTGGAACTGATGTTTTTCTTGTTCCAAACACGGAGGAGAGCTTCTATTAAAATTCAATGCAGAACTCTTTTGTGGAATAGCATGTTGTCATGGATTAGACTCTAGAATACGTCATCTACATTGCATTCATGTGGATCCACTCATGCATACTTGGGATAAACAAACTGGCATTCCAATCAGAGGAAGACAGAAGGTCAAAGGTTCCACAGAGAACCTTAAATTTGTGCAAGTATTCTCAATCATTCATTTTATCCTCAGACCTCTGAAACAGATCTCTACCCTCATCAAACTCCCAATCATTCACATCCTCCAAGAAACAGCTCCAGCTACAGAGAAATGGCAGTTATTATTGCTCGGTTTGCTGACTAACGTGATTCCTACTGAAAAATGACTTGTCAGTAATGTGTAATTGTCAGAGCAGCCCTGTGGCAATCTGCCAATTCCACGTTAGTGCAGACTCGCAATGATATCTCAGGTCTCATCTCCTGCCTGTAATATTCCCTCTAAGAAGACGACAAACACTGCCGGCTGCAGTGTTGCTGCATGGGCATTCAGGGTTCCCCAAACACTATTTACTATCGCTGAGAGATAAAAAGTGGTTGCAAAACCACAACTTTTTAAAAAATTATTATTTATATCAGAGGTAAAACTAACTTTTCCTTCTTTTCTTCCATCAGCTTCGATTCAGAAAATGGCCCGTCACCAGGCCGCAGTCCCATGGATTCGCAGGCGAGTCCTGGGTTGGTGCTTCACCCTTCTTTCCCCCAGAGCCAGCGGAGAGAGTCCTTCCTGTACCGCTCGGACTCGGACTACGACACATCTCCCAAAACCATGTCTCGCAACTCCTCCATCAACAGTGAGGGGTAAGGGCAAAATCATTCCTGGGTGTATATGCACACACAAACTGTAGTTTGAAATGATCTCATACAACACAACAACTGTTTTAACTTTCCAAACATTAAATTAACCAAAAAATTATAATTATTTTGCTCTTTTTTTTTTGTCCAAAAACTAACTCAAATTAAGGAGTGTTTCAAGCAGGGCTTACTGCTAAAGAAAAGCCTAAATTCAGTTTCTCTGCAAATTTATGTTATTTTATGATATATTAAGAACTATATAATCATGGGAAAGACTGCTGACTGGACAGTTGTCCCTCCGAAAGAAAACTTACCTACAAATGGTCATTGCTAAAGAAAGATGTGTGGAAGGAAAAGGTACGGAAATAAAAGATACGAAACCAGGATTTTGAAGCAAAGCTCCTTCAGGAAGAAAGATTCACAAGGCAGACTGTGGCTAGAGCCACCACACAGGACATTTGCCGCAGCTGTCATTTCCCCTGCATTAAGCTATTGGATCAAAGAAACTATAAGAAGCACATCAGCTGAACTAAAACGAAAAGGAACTGGATTGCTATAGAATGGTTCAAATTCCTCCCTTAAAATGAAAGTCAATTTTCATTTTCTTTTGGAAACCAAAATTCTGAATGAGGCGTGAAGAGGCACAGAATCCAAGTGGTTAAAGGTCCAGTGGGAATTTTCCATAATCGATTTACGGAGCCATGCCAGGATGTTCATTATGTTTTATCAACATAAAACATAATGAACCATTATGGTCCATTATGTTTTATCAAATCCAACATCAGCACAGTGTACCAGGAAGTTTTAGAGCATCCCATGCATCCATTTGCTGACAAGAAATGCTCTCTAATATCATTTTCCAGCAACACACAACCAAAAATACCAATATCTGCCTCAGTAGACATGATATCACTCTTCTCGATTGGCCAGCAATTTGGGTCTGACTTAAACCACACAGAGAACCTGTACAGTTTTGACAAGAAGAAGGCAAGAGACACCTCACCCAAAAATACAGATGAGTGGAAGGACACCATCAGTGCCACTTGGGCTTCCTTAATACTTCAGCAAAGCCACAGGCTGATCACACACTGATGCAGTGATTCACGCAAAAAGAGCCCTGACAAAATATTCATTGCACATACTTCACAGTACATTGATACACTTTTTAATAGGCCCGCACTTCATTTTGTGTAATGTTTCGATATACAGAATGATATATGTGTTGAATTAAAAGTTAAATAAAAAAAATATGCATACATATGTATATTCTATAAGCTGTACCTATGCACAAACATTAACACTGAGCCCCACAGCGACCCAAACTCACATTCATCTCATTCTCTACTCCCCTTTTTCTCTGCCAGGCACGCCGAAGACATGATTGTCACCCCTTTTGCTCAGGTATGTTTGCTTGTATTTATTTATCATGCTTTTACATACCGCTCATTTTCTGCAGTATTGCAAAAGCAGGTGGAAAAACAGAACAGTGAACTTATCCCCTCCTCTCAATTCTGCTCCTTCCCTCCCCTCTTCTCCTTCCTTCTTTTCCTCCTACGCTGTCCATCCATCCCCCAGGTGTTGGCCAGCCTACGAACTGTAAGAAGCAACTTCACCATCCTCGCCAATGTCACAACACCCACTAACAAGTCAGTATCATGCTGTCGAACACCCCTTCCCCACACTTGTGCTCATCACGACTGCCTGCTTATTGTGTAGTTGTGCATATGCAAATATCTCCATTTCCTTGCCCCCGTGTGGAAAACATTCTAACCGTCGTGATTAACTGGTTTATGAGTCTCAGACAATGCTCAGGGAAAATTTAATCGGCATCATTTGGCATTTTTCCAGCCAACTGACTGAGGGCTGAGTGCACGGAGCTTTATGCCTCAGATGTATGTCCCTGACTCTTTGCCCAGACGATGGAGACGGTCAATAATGCTAAAATTATTCTCCCTTGTAATGCAGTAGACAGAAGGAGCTCGAGCTGGCAGGCTTTTAGCACCACGTCAATATGATATATAAAGCAATGCAGCACAGAATCATCAGCGTCTATAATTACACAGTGCTGCACAGTGAGAAGGCCTCTCAAAGAACGAAGTCATGAAAGAATGAAAGTGAGAGTCAGGCTTTGTTTTTGGATGGATTTATTGCACTTTAAAAATACACATAAACGCTATGATGTACGATATCTATTTGTCATAAATATCTTAAGATTAAAGATATCAAAACAAATATATCTATCAACTATTGTCTGAACAAAGCCTTTTGTTGCCTGATACTGTAATGCTGATAGTAGTGTATTTTTGCGCCACAAGGGGGCAGCAGTGTTTTATTCATCCTCTCATATCATTATGTGTTCGTCCACAGGAGGTCACCAGTGACAAGCCAACCCACTGTTCCCCAAGCTACTCTCTCTGGTATGCTGTCAGCTAATTAAAATGTCTAGTCCAAGGAGTTTTCTTTTAATAACACACTAAGGCTTCACACTCCAAAAGAAAAAAAAAAGTCATACAAACTCTGTCTGCCATCACTGAGCAGATAGAAACTGAGGGATAATGTTTCATATACTTTTATTTATTTATTTTTATCTTTTTGTCTGTGTCAAACTGAATTAATTTAAACTAAAATCCCTATTCTGAGCATTTTTACATTGTAGCTAAAACAAGGGCTGGAGAAATATAAATAAAAATAAATACATTTTTAAAAACATACAGTGATTTCTTGTAATAAACAACGGCAAAACATTCATTCCGACTTTAATAAACAGTTAAAAGACATGAGTTTAAAAGCCTGACAATACACAGGAAAAGACTGTTTTTCAGTATTTTTGTTGTCATCCATTTGCTTTTCTTCTTTCAAAATGAGTTTTTACAGTGTTAGATTGTATTACATTGAAAGTACATTTTAAAACCATGCAAATGGCTGCCAAAATAATTATATACCTTAAAACGTTCACCTTCAAGTGTTACTTTGTGTAAACTTGCCATTTTATTTTATTTTTATTTTTTTGTATTACTTATTTATTTAAGCTGCATTTTTCCCCCAAAGGAAAATTCCAAAGCAACTCATCATAAAAAATGCACACACTACATCCATAGTAGTATAAAGCCTAAGGAACATAGAAAAGAATTTTTTTTTAAGTTTTAAAAAGTTAAAATAGCAAACAAAATTTAGTAAAATTTAATAAAATACATTACCATGAATTAATTAGTCAATTAGTTAATCTCTCCAAGTAAATGTGTATTATACATGTTTACAAGTGCACATTGCACACTAAGATCTAATGATGTAAAGTTATGTATACACCTAGATTAAGATGAGGAATTAAAGAGCCTTATTGCTCTCTGGACAAACGACCTCCTGAAACATGTAATGTGTCTCAGTGCTCGGAGAGAAGCCGGCTGTTGCGACCTCTCCTCTGATGCTCCAAGAGGTCATGGAGAGGGTGTCTATAATTGTTCTAAATTGCCTTCAATTTGTTCATTATCCCTCTCTGTACCTGAGACCTTGCAGGCTCTGGCCCTTTTAACTAGCGTGTCCTTCCAATTTTAGAGGAGTTTTACATAGTTGTGAGTAATTGTTCACAATTATGGGTAGGCAAGAATAAGCTTTCCTTTGGCCTATTCCTTTTTTGGTAAACTGTGGGTTTGTTTATTGTTGTTTTTTTTATTTTGTTTTGTTTTGGTTTTTTTTTTTTCTTTTCTTTTGTTGTTTCTTGTGTTTAATGTGGACAATTTACCAAAATAAAGTGATTGATTGATTGATTGATTGATTGATTGATTGATTGATTGATTGACCACCTGTCTTGGCAGATTTGGTTAATTTTATTCAAACAGGTCGGCTGGCACAGACATTTAAATCAACAGGGTTGATTTTGGAGCATTTTCTGAATCTTACTATTAGTCTACTTTATTTCAAATCCAGATTTGATGTGTGTTTGGGATCATTTTCATGTTGGGACATTGAAGGCTGTCCATGTTTCAGTTGCCTCACTCTTTTGGTACAATTCACACATTTTCAATATGGCTGGGTGCTTTGGTGATTGAAATTAATCTGCTTTATTTATTCCAAAGCTATCCCCTTTTTTTGAATATATTTTGGTGTTGTGTTTTTGAGATTGCCTTAGTTTGAACTTAAGATAAAGAATTAGGAGATATCCCTCCTGCTACATTATTCCTCACCCAATGCACCAGTTCACCTGGTGGTGAAACACCTTTCGCTGCCTTACTTTGACCTTTTTATGTATACTTGTCCTTGTGATCAAATAACTAAATGTGTATGTATATACATTAATATATATGTGATGCAAGCAAATATATACTAAAACATGGATATATAAATTTGATTCTATGTGTATAATTATGAGCCTGAATAGACTATGGCTAGATAACAAGTTCAAACTTATACATCTAATTCTTCCTTTTAAGTTAATTGAAATTGCATGTTGTATTATCCTTCAATCCTGGAAGAAAACAAAAAAATTAATAACATTTTGGAATTATTATAAAATGTCTACCCATGATGATGCAATTGTTTGAACTGTACATGGGACAACTCATACTACTAAATAACTCAATTTCATCAAAATTCAGCGATGCAATTGTTTGTTTTTTAAAGTCACACATATTAAATCAGAGAACTTTAGTTAATGAAGAGCTTCTCAACTAACATCTTAAATTATGCCAAAAGCTTATTAAATTAATAAGCTTAAAGTTTAAGTAAATATTAAATATATTTACAAACATGTTTCACTTTGAGCAATAGAAGATTTGCATGAATTTCTTTAAAATAGATTTGTAAAACCACTCAGTAAAGAGGTGGCCTACTAGCTCCTAATTTCCAAATGACTATAAGAATTAAACAACAACAAAAAAAGAAAACAATTTCAGACAATCCAGACCATCAGTTTTGCTATTCTTTCCACGCTTTTCTCCATATGTTGGTTTAAATGATTTCTGAGAGTCTGTATGCCTTTCTCTCCCAGAGGAGACTTACCAGCAGATGGCTCGGGAGACCCTGGAGGAGCTGGACTGGTGTCTGGACCAGCTGGAGACCATTCAGACCCACCGCTCAGTCAGTGAGATGGCTTCAAACAAGGTGTTGACACACAAACATACCCACCAACAATTGCTGAGTAAGATGTAATAGCTAGTGACATTTTTATATATGGTCCAAATGAGGTGTTACCCATTTGTGTTAAAGGGGGGGACACACAAGCACCACCTTAAGAATATCCTATCTGACATACCTGGGATATGTCTGATAGGTAACAAAGTATATGTAAACTTGGCACATAATTACGAAACACTGCTTAGGAAAAATGTTCTTCACTGTTAAAAGAAATCATGCAAGAATGAAACAACATGTAAATCCAAGAGAACTACAATCCTTCCTGAGTTTATTTGCAGTCCTGCAATGACTTATCAATAAATAATAAATGTTATTTATGGTTTGTGATATTACACATTTGTTGTTTAAAAGCAAGACATGCAAATATGTTGCACCAGATGTCAGAGTGTTGCCTTTTCAATTTGCACGCTCACATGAATGTGAGAATTTAGAGCAGCTTCTTAAGGATGCATGCAGTTGTATTTGCAGGGGCACAGGGACATAGAGGGAGTGAGAGAGAGAAATTATGTGACGGTCTGTGGGTGAGGAGGACATGAGAAGGAGGGGGAAGAGTGGTCCTGATGCTGATGTCTCCGCTGTAACCTTGGTTGCTATCTAACGGCAGCAGGGTCTGCCCTTCCCTTTTACTCATTGGCTTCCCGCTCTGACCACAAGACATGTGGTTTAGGCAAGAACCAATGACAGAGAGGTAATTCTCCCTTAACAGTGCTCTATCTTAAAGAGACAGTGTCAGAAACGGTTTTATCCCAGAAATTGTCCTCATCTTCTGTGTCATCATTAATAAATAAAAGATTTTATTTGCCACCTTCAATCCGGCTTGCAATGAAAGCGCTGAAAATGAAAAAGAACAGATGGGCGTAACTTATATGATTTGCCCGCGGATGTACAATGTACAATGCCTCTGGGGACACAGTCTTTGTGAAAACATTTCAGTGATTTGCAGAAAGGAGCAGCACAAATCCTTAACGCCATGCCAACATGAAGGTGCATACATGAACGTTGGCTCTCTGTCTCTCACTCTTACTCACACCCTCGCTCACACACATATTTGACAGACGTACATGCTGTCGTGTCGCACATGCGCACTCACCCTCCAACAGGGAGGCAGCTGCAGAAACACACACACGCATAAACGCATGCACGCGCCTGCAGCCACTGCCTGATTAGCTTGCGAGTGCTGTCTACAGCATCCAGGGAAATGGCGAAAGAGGCAGAGAGCACAGGAGGACGAATGGCAAGCTAAAGCAGCAGGATTAGACCTCTGGCATTTTGGGGCAGCTGAGGCATGGACTGACTTGGAGCTTTGGACTGGGTTGTGCTGCTATCGGGAGGCGAGCTGATTGCCCGTGCACAAGCAGTGTGCAGTTGAGGTTTGGAGAGAGGCGACTCAGACGGGCTGTTGCACCGGTAGTACTGGGCTGGGCCTTTGGATCTGTACCGTTTGGGAGGGGCAGGCGACGCAAGGAAAAGGAGACTGTTTTTCCAGACCACTGTTTTGGTGGGATTCTTCCACGGGATCGTATGCTTAGAGGCCTGCCTGCTCGCGTCCCTCTCTGTTTCTTCCAGTCTGTCTCTGTCTCATTCACTGTGTTCTTGTTTTCCTCTTGCCATCATCTGCATCCCTCTCCTTCCCGATGCTTCAGTTGCCATCCAAGTTCCCTTCACCTCCGACAAACATCACTCTCCCTGTTTTCCTCGTCTCTGCCATCTAACTCTTTTTATTACTGTTTGTCGAGAGAATCAGCTCTTGTGGTGTTGCTTTTTGTTTACATCCTTCTCAAATAAACACATCTTCTCCATCAACTCCTCTCTGTGTCCTTCAGAAGGTCTCGCATTCCCCTCTCTTTCGCTCCGTCCTTACTCATTCAGCACTCATCTACCTTTTATCCTGCGGTGACTATAGATTTGGGTCAGCCTGCTCAGGAAATGGGATAAGATGTAGTCTCCACTGCAGTCAGATCCAGGGGGGGCTCCTGGTCTGCCCATCTGGGGGATCCTCATCTCTGGAGCACACTGAGCCTGGAGCCTGACTCAGGACTGACTGGGTACCCTGCTTTGGAGAACTGGATGTAGACAAGGAAAATCTGCACAGGCTGCCCCTACCCTCCACCCCTTCCCCATTCCCCATCTTGGGGCAGACGCCACTCTGGAGTGTCCCGGTTTGACTGGCTGTGGCCTCTCCCCACGGACCCTGACAACGCCCTCATGCCACTGGGGCACCCGCAATGCCCCTGGCCCAATTCACTACCACACCTCATACCTGTGCCATAGGCCCAAACCCCCTGGTTCTCTCAACATGGGTGTGGTAGAGGCCATCGACCCGGCACCATCTCAGTGCCCCTCACCTGTACCAGGGGGCTACAGGCTGCCTCGTTCCTCCAGCTACAGTCCTCTGCAGGGGAGGTCAGGGGCAGAGCTGGACCTTGGTGCAGCTGATGGAGGTGTGAGGGAGGGAAGTGGGACAACAGCTGAACGCAGGACACCATTGGTGGACCTGTTCTGCGAGACCTGCTCAAGGCCCTGGCTCATCGGTTGGTGGGACCAGGTAGGGTAATGCTAAACGAGCCAGAGTGTAAACAAAGTCTGGGCGTTTCAGTGTTGGGTGGAGGCTGTGGGCACTTTATGCTCTACTGTTATGTACTTAACTAACTTTATTCTAGCATGTTTGCTTGACTCAACAGTGCAACTTGCAGTTTTATGTAACAAGAAAGTAAAACAACAAACATGGGTTTCTTAACATGTCATTCGTTTGGGGAACTTTTAAAGGCCTGGTAGTGACACTGTAAAAACCTTATATATTTGTATGTTCTTGTACATAATACATACTTGAATTCACAGAAGATGAGATGGAAGATCTTTTTTCATTGTTTCTGCACAACTGGTGTAAAAACATAATCCAGTTTGTCTTTGGACCTCTAAACCACCTTTAAAGCTCCGTCCACTAAGAGAAGAAATAATTTAAAAATTAAGCTTGTACATTATGATATATAATTATTTCAGCTTTATCACAAATTTGCAAATTCTATTCGACACATCTTGCATCCATCTCAGTCCCTCCTGGTTGTGTGAGGTTGCTGTCAACACAAATGTGAAAGAGCTTTTTTCTCAAAAATGATCACATTTCTTGTCTGAAGTTTTTTTTCAAACAAATGTAACAAATTATTCACTTTTGATCATGTCAGATTTTGATCTGGTGTAGTATCCTGTCCTAGTGCTGCTCACAGAGTCTCTTTGGCCTTTACTGTGTCAGTGAATTAGCTTAAAAGGATTCCGTTTTACTACTTTGTGTTTTATTTGAATTACGGTTAACCGGTCTCAGTTCAGAGTCCCATTGTGCACATGTTGTGACTGTAAGAGAGGGTAACCCTTCACATATGCAGGTGCGCATGTGTGTGTGGCCACAGTTATATCTGAACACTATTTGCATGTTTGCCTCATTAGTCAGTGTCAGAGGAAGTGTTATTTGTCCTGGCACTTGGACTGGCACTGTAGAAGTGTCGACTGGCAGTGGTGACTCAGCATTACAGCATTAGGGAACGAAAGAACGGGGAGACTGAAAGGGTAGGTGGTGGGTGGGGAGGCTTGGCCTGAGCCTGTTGCCTAAGTGTGCCACTGGGCTACAGCTTTCCAGGCAACTGAGGCTTTCTGTTATGCAAGCTATTTGCTTGTGATGAGCTGCAGACTGTATAGAACATGTGAGAAAGTGTGAAGAAAAAAGAAAGCTTGGAAACATGAAACATGTTTTCAAAATGCCAACAAGGCAAAGATGAACTTGAGACAGAGGAAACATTTAAAGGTTGGAGAGCAAGAACAGAGCTTTAGTTTTCTTAGAAGGAATGCAAATAGACAGCAGGGAGATCTGGATAGAAGGAGACGAAGAGGAGAGAACGTTGACCTTGGTAAAGGTCAGAGACACCTACAGACTCCCTCGGATTGTCACCCAAACAGCCACCGCTCTCACATCAAGCTGAAGGACTGACTGTGAGGAGGCAGTTGCTAAGGCAACTGCTCTGGTTGCCATGGAGATTGTTATGTGTGAAAGATCAGTCAGTAGGACGCAGACTGAGGGGTCTGTCCGAATCACATCATGCCCTCTCAAGACTCGTTTGATCTGGAACCATTACACCTCTTGTTGGGCGAAGTGTTTGTGTCCAGAAATGAAGCATTACATAAAATTGGGAAGAACATTCATGAAGAGCGTTTGCTTCTCTGTGTGTGCTCACATTTGTGTCTGGGACCTGCAGACTGTGTCTGACACTGCAGATGCACAGAGAACAATATGTATAAAAATGTCTCATAACTGCAACACATCACTCAAGCTGGTGTGTTGAACAGCCTGTTCTCAACTGAGAGAAAGGAGGACGGATGATTCATAATGGATTTTCTCGCCTCATAATACATTAGTGTGATAATTTTATTTGTATTGGTGCATTTTTCGGGCGTATTTCTGCAGATTCAATCTTGAACACAGTGTTAAAGTGTGCAGCAATCTTCATCACCAGAAACTCGTGCTTATACTAAATCTATAAACTTATTCTCCCCTCAGTTCAAGAGGATGTTGAACAGGGAGCTGTCCCATTTGTCAGAGATGAGTCGCTCAGGGAACCAAGTGTCAGAATACATCTCCACCACCTTTTTAGGTACAACAAACACAACATCTGCTTGTTATTAAATTTAACAAAGCTTGGGTTGTCAGGTAAAACTTTGTCTTGTGATTTCTTTTCAGATAAACAAAATGAAGTGGAAATCCCATCTCCCACTCTGAGGGAAAGAGAAAAGCCCATGTGTCACATCAGCGGTGTGAAGAAGCTCACGCACAGTTCCAGCCTTTCCAACTCCACCTTGCCTCGGTTTGGCGTGAAGACAGAGCACGAGGAAGCTTTAGCCAGGGTAAAAGAACTGACGCGCAGCACAAGAAATCAGACCTGCTGGAGATAGCACAAAAGCTGAAATCAGTTTCTAAGCAAACAAATCTCTCATCATATTTACCAAAAATACCATGCTATCCAGCAGTTACCATTTATTCCATTAAACACATAGTATTTTTGTTATTTATTAACACAGAATTGATGTCTGTATGATTGTTAAAGCTGTCTGTTGTACCGTCAGGAACTGGACGACTTGAACAAGTGGGGCCTTAATATCTTTCGTGTGGCAGAGTTCTCCAATAATCGACCCCTAAGCTGCATCATGTTTGCCATCTTCCAGGTGAGAAGAAAATGACAAACAAACCTAAACAATTAATTAGTCACCAAAATTAATATATATTTTTTATTTTTATGTTAAACTGAGCATCACTTTTGTTTGTTTTGTGTCTTTATTTTACTTATACTTACTGTTGGCTTAGGTGCCAAGTGACTGTAGGCGACATAAATAAATAAACTGTTATATGAGAAACTCTTTTTTTTTTTTCTGACTTGGGAACCAACACTGCCTTGATAAAGTATTCATGTCATTTGAACATTTCCAGATTTCACATTGCACTTCATTGTCTTTATATGTGATTAATCAGAATAGAATAGAATAGAATAGAATATTCCTTGTTGAATTTCAGTATCAGCAGCAGAATATTAGCAAATGTTAGGACACTTATGCACCATGACAATACAGTGCAAAGTCACAAAATCTTACCAAGTATTTTTTGTCTAGTTTCTAGTGCAACTATTTTAATACAGTTAAAATAAGTCTTAACTAACTTTCAAATAACTTAAATTGATATTAATGAAAACGTAATTGCACTATTGGCAGACCTTTTAACCTATAACATGGGAAAAATGTCTTGTTGGGTTAAAAAATCACCTAGTGGACCTAAATACCAAGAGAAGTCATGCTTGCAGATTGCCACAAGCCGTATTGGAGACCCAGTAAACATATGGAGGGAGCTTATCTGGACAGATGAGACTAAAACTTAACTTTGTTATCTTTTCGCATTTTGGGATTTATACTGTAAATATGCCCCTTATTGTCTCCCTCTGCTGTAGGAAAGAGATCTGTTAAAAACTTTTAGGATCCCTGTGGATACTTTTGTCACTTACGTGATGACCCTGGAGGACCACTATCACGCCAATGTCGCCTACCACAACAGCCTTCATGCTGCTGATGTCACCCAGTCCACCCATGTACTGCTATCCACACCAGCTCTAGATGTGAGGATCACAGTTAGAACATCAACCCTACCAAACATAAACATACCACTTGGCTGACGTGACCGTTGTTCCTCTTGTTATTTCTCCCTGACAGGCCGTATTCACAGACCTGGAGATATTAGCAGCTTTATTTGCTGCCGCCATTCATGATGTAGACCATCCAGGAGTGTCCAACCAATTCCTCATAAACACAAGTGAGTCAGAATGAGAGCAAGTATGCGAAATATACTGTTTATCAAGTTTGTAAAAAAAAATTATATTCAACATTCATAATTTATTTTACAGGTGATGTTATTACTATGAAACCATAAACAACAGCAACCAAAGCTCTGCACTTACTGTGGCTTTGTTGTTATTTCACTTATTGGAAGCTGTGTTATTAATATTAACAATACCTTAATTCTTAGGATTCTAGAATAAATAGTAGCATTTATATCATTTTTGAAACAGGGGTGTCTTTTAGTGTTGAACCAACACGTTCATTCACTATATTTGTTGCATCCTCAGACTCAGAACTGGCCCTGATGTATAACGATGAGTCTGTTTTGGAGAACCACCACCTGGCTGTGGGGTTTAAGCTGCTCCATGAGGAGAATTGTGACATCTTCCAGAACCTCACCAAAAGGCAAAGACAGAGCCTGAGGAAACTTGTGATTGACATGGTAGGTATCTGATAAACTATCACAAAGAAAACTTTTCTCACTTGTCATATTATTCTTTAGCATTTTTTCCACACACTTCCATAATATATACTGTTTGTTACCAGGTTTTGGCTACAGACATGTCCAAACACATGAGTTTGCTGGCAGACCTCAAGACGATGGTGGAAACCAAGAAAGTGACGAGTTCTGGAGTTCTGATGCTCGACCACTACACCGACAGAATACAGGTACTTTTTTATGCTAATGTGTGTTTTATGCATCTGGCTTTCAGTATTACTGTAAAGGATCAAGTGCATTGGTTCATCTTGCCATTGTCAGAGAAAATAATCCTTTGAAAATTGTATGGAAGTGAGCAGCTGCCACACAAAATAATTGTAATCATAAAATATAAAATCACACAGAAGTCATTTTTTAACAACGGGTCCTTCTTATTGATTAAATATTATTATTTTTGGTCAAGTGTAATCAAAAATAAGAACCAAAACTAATATCGTGAGTTTTGTGGAATGAAAGACTAATTTCCCAATTTTTCTAAAAGTACAAAAGATGATTGGAATATGTTAACTGTCTTTTTAAAAATTTTGCCCTGTTATTCCAAATCATTTAAATTGCAGAACGGATTCAAAATTTGAAAACATTTTCTGTTGTTACACCTGTGTATCTCTTGGGTCTTTCTGCAAGATAGTTAGCTTAACTGGGATCTCTAGGTTGCTCTTAAGAATGAGTATGTGGGTGGTTGTCACGTGTGTCTTGGTACTGTACTGTGTCCTGGTAACCTGATCAGGGTGAACAACCCACCCTAAGGATAGGAGGGGACGATTGGGTGTCTGGGTGAAGCTAATTGATCAATGGAGGAACTGTTTTTTTGTTATTTTTTATTAAAAAAATAAAAATAACCAGATATGTTTTCAAAGATCTAATTGTGATGACTTGTGAGATTAATGGTGGGAAAAAGCTAAATATTTGAAAAATGTTTTTCATCGTCACTTAAGAAGCATTTTGATCCCATTAACCTTTGAGTAAAATCCGTTGAATGCTTCAAAATTACACTTGTTTAAATGGAAATAGAAACTTTGTTCTCTAACTGAAATCATCATTTGCAAACTGTATTTTGTATTTACTCCAGTCGTAACAGAAGCAAATCTTCAAATGCTTTTATCCAGTACTGTATAAGAGTGAGTGATGTGTGTGTGACTTTCACACAGGTACTGAGGAACATGGTGCACTGTGCAGACCTGAGCAATCCCACAAAGCCTCTGCATGTGTATCGGCAATGGACGGAGAGAATCATGGAGGAGTTCTTCAGGCAGGGAGACAAGGAAAGGGAGCGAGGCATGGAGATCAGTCCCATGTGCGACAAACACACCGCATCTGTGGAAAAAAGTCAGGTAAATAACTAACAGTAGAACACAGTTGTATGGATGGCGAACAGCTGGATTGCTGTTAATGCTGCAGGTGGGATGATAACCACAGAGCAGAGGCTGATCTATTAGCTCTGATCGCAGCAGTCGCCCGCCTACATTTTTAATGCCGGGAGTAAGGTTGCGCTTGCTTGAGTCGAGTCAGTGTTATACTGTTTTTTTTTTTCTTTTCTTCTGGATGTAGGTGGGCTTCATTGACTACATTGTTCATCCACTATGGGAGACGTGGGGAGACCTTGTGCATCCCGACGCCCAGGAGATCTTGGACACCCTAGAGGACAACAGGGACTGGTACCAGAGCACTATCCCGCAAAGCCCATCGCCACCTTCTGTGTGTCAGGAAAAGGAGCTAAACAAATGCATTGACAAATTTCAGTTTGAGCTCACCCTGGAAGAGAGCTCTCAGAATGAGCAGGGACATGAGGACGACAAAACCACACCAAACCATGTGGCAGAAGACTGCAGTGACATAGACAAGGATGATGACAATGAGGACAAGGAAGATCTGATGTCAGAGGAGAAGAATGAGGACATAATAGAGGAAGAGGATGAAGTGGCAATGGAGGAAGAGGAAGGAGAGGAAGAGCTGAAACCTCGGTTAGGTGAGGAGCCACAAAAGGAAAGACTTTATGACACAAGTCCTGTAGAAGAAGAGGAAGATTCGTCTTCTCAAGCTGAAGATACATGAGGTCTGCTCCTGTATCTCCCTCCTATCTTGCACACATTATGTTGTTGATTCTTTAAATGGCCAAACAAAGAACAAATATGACTGCAATGACAATACAGACCTTTAAGTATATTTTTCAAAAAGGGAATACATTCAAAATCGCTCAAAGAGAAGCTAATTACACAGCAACTGTAGATTTGGAGTGATAACAAGTTCTAGGACTAATTTCACTAGGAACTTAAGACTAATGGGAATCTAGAAGGCCATTATTGATGGGCAATGGAAGACAGTGTAGCACTCTGGTGACTAGAATGCGCATAAATAAACACACATGAAATCACACAAAAATATCCACAAAAAACACAATTGAAAGTAAGTCGTGTAGAGTACAATAATGCAATGTGCATACATGCATGCAGCAAGCCATGCAGTATCATTGCATTTCATATGTACACCTATTGATTTTTAAAAAGACACATAGACTTACACAGGCACCTACATACACTTGACTGTATGTTTGTATGTGTGCATTTACACAAGGGACATTGATCAGTGATGAATCTCTTTGGAAAAAGCCATTCCTTATTGGTTTATTAAGTCGTGTCAAGTCAGTATTAGTAATTCATGTCTTTTAGAATCTCAATAGAAACTGCTTTCTTCAGAGAAGCTTCAGTGACTTTTTTTTCCATTTCTGTCGGAAATAAAGCTTAAAAAAAAAATACGTCCGCAGAGTTGGAGAAAGAAAAGAGTGTAACATGGAAGCGAAGAAAAGGAAGATGCTGCGTTGAAGGGGCCCGAGAAGCCCCATATCCTTTTTCCCTTTACAAGGAGAGTGCTACTGGTGTAAGATGGCTCTGTGCCTTTGTGAAACATTAGCTTCCTGACTGAGGCTGTGGTGAAGCAATGCATTGTGGAACAGGAGAGTCTGATTTTTGGAATCATTTTTGATTGTCTCTTGTTCAAGATCTCTCTTTACTGTTCATGGTATTGTGGTGTGTAACTCACACGTACAAGTTTCTGTGGTGACTTGTTTTCAGCTGTAAGTCTTCCTTTAGTTGCTCTTCTGGTGTTATGAGAACTCAGAACTTTAGATGCAGCGCAATCACTAACACCACCACTACCACCACTGGACTCTTTCCAGCTTATATATTTATTTCCTATTAGACTGATTTTATTATTATTATTTTCTAAACTTTCAGAGAATAAGCCATGTGATGCTTTGAAGCATATACGTTTTTGCCTATTTTATATTTGAAATTTTGCTGAATATGTTATAAAGGGAGAGAAAGTTTCATCAGCAGAACAGAAGTTCATTTGCTGTCTTCATTCTTTTGTATTTTTTTGTCTCCTCATACATAGCGATTCTCACCAAAGTTAAGGAAGACAAGCTTCAGTGGGCGAGTTGAATTGAAGGAAATCAGGGAGGCAGAATGTCAGGGAAAAGGTCTGGCAGTCCCGAATCATCCTTTCTATGTTTGATGGTTTTTGCCTTAATGTCAGATGCAGGATACATACCTATAAGTATGTAGATTTAAAGACATAATTCAGATATCCTAGTATATTTATATGACATCTGTATACTTATTTCTGTGCTGGTGTGAAACAATGTATTTTGCATTTTGGAGGGGAAGTGGGAAACACAGCTGCCAGTTATTTTTGTCATGGCTGCGCTCGGATCAACTAAAAGAATGTGCTGTTTTTTAAAAAAACAAACAAAAAAATAAGATTGCATCCTATAGCTTCCTGGAGACATTAGAGATGAGATTACGAAATTATGAGTGAGTCAGTAACAGTAAAATACCGCAAGATGTTAAAAGATGTCGTCGCTCATGTTGTCGTCCGCTCATTGGCATCTTCGCATCAAGTGTCCAGGATCTGATCAGAACAGCCAAACTGTGCCAGGTTGTTTGAGCGTTTGTTTTCTCACAGGGTAAATCGAACATTAAGTTAAAGGTAAGGGCGAGTTTCTGCAGGTCAGTAACTGAGCTCATGTGAAGTTGCCACAGATTGGTGCAACAGAAGCCTGTGTATTTGGTTGAGCTGTGAGGCTACCATGCAGGCTTTTCATGTGGTGAAAATGGGAATTCAGGATTACTATCACAGTTACTTAAATATAAAAAATATATATATCCCATATGCACTGGCCTTTTACTTTAAACATATTCCTTTGTTTTTGTGGCTTCTTGTTCTGTCATAAGCTATAAAGACAGTAATATTTAATTGCCATACAAACACGATACTGTAGCAATTGTTTCTTATTAAGGAAATTATTCAATTGATTGATTGCTGCCATTCTTTTTAAATGATGAAAAGAAAACATGGGAAAGTGTTTTCTTTTAACAGCTTGTGTACAGTTTATTTTTATATCATTCAGGTGGATGGTCTGGAAAATGAATCACATGCTGATGATATATAGCTATAATCATTACCACTCTTGTATATAATGTAATAATGTACTGTAAAATAAAATTTTATCCGAATTATAATGATTGACAAATAACCACTGAGACACCACAAGTCACCTCGTCACCTTGTCATTCTCGAATACTATATTTCCTCACATGTGGGTAACATTTTGTCATAACTTTTAATAGTGCACACTTATTGTTAAAATCAAATAAATTTGTACCAGCACTTTATTTCATCAGGTTTCAAGGTAAAACAAGTCGGGTTCAGGTAGTATGCAGTCTGTGTATCCATCTGGGCAAAAATCCCAAACCCACAATATCCAGCGGTTGAGATGCACTGTAAAATAAATTAGACGTCCCCTTAAAAGAGTCTATGAGATTATTATTATTATTATTATCATTGTGTTTTTTTTTACTGAAAGTCACAACATGTGTCCTTATTTGACTTGGTCATTTCAAGCACTTACACTCCCTTTGTTTCTTAGTAACTTTAAGCACTATCTAGCCTGATAGCCTAAATGTCCGTCCCATGGTGGCCTATTTATCTGGTTCCCATTGGTGTTCCTGTCAGGTAATGTTATCACAGACTGACTCCCTTTGAGAGAAATTCTCTGGGCTTTAATTCACGTGTTTGTCATTAGTAACAGAGCTTGTTTAAAGGGAGATAGGAAAAAAAAAACATGAAATGATTGTAATATTTGTAAATGAACTTGCTGTAATGTGTAAAATGTGTCCAAGTTATTTTTTATTATATTATTTTTATGAAAGTTTTTTCCTCCTGACAGAACCGAGGTGTCATTTTTGTGAATAAATGCATTTAATAAGCGACATCTATATATATAAAATAGTACAATAGTATATCAGTATATTTTTCTTTTAATTTTACTGTTCGGTACTGTAAAGTGTGTTAAAATACAAATAAAGCAAGATTTTTATATTGAAACAAATATAGTACCCACATTCTCCTTTGAAGTTAATTAATGTAATCTTTAACTCCTTTACATAGTTACGCATGATGGACCTGTTACCGGTATCAAGAAGTACCGGTAACAGGTCGATGTCAAGGTGTTAGAAAATTGGTTTCGAAACTGCTTTAATATAACAATAAATAACATAACAGAGTTCTGTTGAACCAAATACAAAACTACCATACTTATTTCTAGGAGCTATTTTTTGTAGGCCTTAAAAATATGAATATGACCACAACATTCTGTTGCATTTCACAATGGAATATGCTTTTAGATATACATCATCTTTCAGACTAACTGCTTTCAATGTTTATATAAACGTTTAACTATATACAAGAACAGTAAGTTGTTCATTGCAAATCATTAGTTCCTAGAGATGATCTACATCTATTGGCAGAACAAGTACAATTGTTTATTTCTAGGAGAAGGAAAATTTAAAGGAATAGATTAGAATATACTTCCCCAGGGCAAAATTGCTTATTTGTTGAGAAACTATTCCCATCCAGTTTTAAATATTAGCAAATAGAAATATACCCCTTAGTAATATAACATTTGTGAGACATTGTGAGTAATTAAATATACCCCTTAATAGAACATAAATTAAATAAGTAAAATTAAATAAAAAAACAAGAATGTACATGAAAGCATAAAACTAAATCTATAAATAAGTTCAGAGGAAACTTAAACTCAAAACCATTCAGAAAACGTAGCCTATATTTAAAATTGCTTTAAAGTTTACATTTAAAATTGATATATTTGGCTTCTCAGCTTTAACCTTCCATGTAAATGTGTTAAAAACAGTAAAAAAAAAAAAAAAAAAAAAAAAAGCTAAGCTGGCATGAGATGGCTGCACAGCTTCGCCTCAAGACAAGTGTGACGTTTCTCCAGCTCTCCGCCAATCACAACAGAAAACTGGAACGTCTACTCCAGTGGCAATGACATGACAATGATCACGTGCATAGACATATTTTGAAGTCTTAAGAATCTTTAATAAATCATATAACTGCGACCCATTGCTGACAGAGTTCAGAAAATTCGCTACAATGAAATGTCGTCCTCTTGCTGTCCGCCAATCAAAAGTTGAAGAATGTCGTCTTCACGTGTCACGGATTTCCTTCTCTACACCAAATCACAAAAGAAGAGAATTTCTTGTCCAATCACATTGCAAAACGACAGAAGGGAGGAAAAGAAGGGTGGGTACCTCTATACGGAAGTAGGTTATTCCAGATAATGATTAGGCATTGGCACCGATAAAAATACATTTTCTTCCTTTCTGTTTTGCTACCTTGTTCACACTTCAGGTATTTAAGTTTATATAATGGTCACTCCTCAGATTTTATTTTGAATTTGCTATTTATTGTTCGCCGTTTATCAAAGCCATTAGCACAATTTGCTAGTTAGCATTGTTTTATCAATGCTATCAAGCTAGTAGCTACGAACGTCTAGCTTCTGCCAATACAAGGTTTTACTCCTCAGGAGATAAAGCTGCAAATTTTACTATTATGCAAATTGTGTGCATGTGTGTTTCTATAGGCACTGTTGGGTTATTAATACAGAGGTTGACCATGGTAATGTTCGGTCACTTCGTGCTGCTGGTTCTGTTCGGCGGAGCCATGTCTGCGGAGGTTCAACGTCCCCGCGGTGTCCCCCTGTCAAGTAAGCATTCTTAACCTGACCTATGATGATTTAAATAGTAATTCAATCAGATCATTTTGATTTGGGGGAGGTCTGAGCTCTTTGCTGTGTGTTTCAATGAACAACAGAACGTCAGTTTTATGAAGAAGACAAACCTTTTACATGTCTGGATGGATCCCGTACTATTCCATTTGACAGAGTAAATGACGACTACTGTGACTGTATGGATGGTTCTGATGAGCCAGGTGTGTAACTCCTCCTTCCTGGTGAATTATCCAGTTGTGATTTTAAAGTACAATGATTTTGACTCAAGGTGTTTATCCCTCCCAGGTACTGCTGCTTGCCCCAATGGCAACTTTCACTGCACTAATGCGGGTTTTAGACCAGCCTTCATCCCTTCCTCCCGAGTCAATGATGGAATATGTGGTATGCATTTTGTCCAGTTTCAAATACACATTTAGAAAAATATTTAATAGCTTCTTAACACTTGCATTTTCCCTTTAGATTGCTGTGACACTACCGATGAGTACAACAGTGGTATTGACTGTCAAAACACCTGCAGGTGTGTATATTCTATGGTTACAAGACGTTACTTAGAATTGACAAATGAAAATGTCTTGGTGTTATGTTTGACATTACTTGTGTGTTTTTCAGGGAGTTGGGTCGCAAAGAGAAGGAAGAACTGGAGAAGATAGCAGAAATTGCAAAAGAAGGCTTTATGTTTAAAAAACAGCTTATCCAGGAGGCCAAACAGGGTCTAGAGGACAAGAAGGTTTGGAGAGAAAAAGAAGCTCTGAATTTAGTCTGTGCAGGATTAATATAGTATATTCTGTTAAATAATTTTATGGATTGGTTTTATGTAATCCATGCAACATTTGTGCAAACAATAGAATACAGGATTAATATGGAGTTTGGGAAAGTGTAGCTTTCATTCCTAATCTTGTTTTCTTTTTTTTTGTTTGTTTTGTTTTTACAAGTTCTGCTCTTACAGTAATGAACCCAGGCCTAGTTGAGAAATGTTTTCTTAAAATGTAATTTTTTAGGTAAAGTGAATATTTGAAGCTGTTAAGTACAATTCTTGATTCAGATTTTATTTGGGCTGAATTCGCCATTTCATTTTGGTCCAACAGAGTAAACTTGGAGATGTCCAGAACAGCAAGAAAGATCTGGAAGCAAAGGTTGAAGCACTGAGAACAGTTAAGGAGACTGCAGAGCAACCAGAGAAAGAAGCTAAAGAGCGCCACCTGAAGGCTTGGGAAGGTAAATTAAGATTAACGCCACCTGGTGTCTGTAAAGCATGTAATCCCTTTGAAACCTCTGCTTCTCTTTCAATGTTCAATCTGTTCTTCCTCACAACATCTAGATTGTGGCAAACAGAATCACAGATGAGACAAATGTAAATTTGGTTTTTATTTCAGAACAAAAAGCTGTCATTCGTATGGAGAAAGACAAGGCTAGGATGGCCGACGTGTTTCTTGAACTGGATGATGATGATGATAGCTTGTGAGTATCGCTTACGCTGCAATATGTTGAGCAGTTGTAAGAAATGAAAACATTATTTGGAGACGAAGATTGCGTCCATATAAATTTGGAAAAGTACCCAAACTATATGGTCGTATTTAGTGTTGCTTTAACTTGTTTTGTAATATTTCTCTTTACTACATGCATCATTTTTTAACCAACCCACTCTTTTGGATATGATATCCAGGTTTTAATAAAATGATTAAATGTCATACCTGTAGGTCTTGGCAGATTGTTGAATTATTTTTTTTGTAAATTAATGTTCCTTTTTCTTTTTTTAGCGTGTCAGTGGCTGAACTTCAGTCCCATTCTGAGCTTGATCCAGATTCTGATGCATCATTCACAGAAGCAGAAGCTCAGGTACAACTCTGTCTATTTCTTCTAGAACAGTGTTGCTAAACCAAACTTAAACTCAAGCATTACAAGAGCTGGTGAATATGTATTGGTTTTTTTTATAACTTTCTAGGGTTTGTTAGGTGGAGTGGACAAAGTGGACACAGTAGCATTTGAGACTGTCTGGAATAACATTAAAGAAAAATATGTTTCTGAGGTGAGAAAATTCAAAATCGTGGTTGTTAATAGATATTCGTAAAACATTGCTGCTGCAGCTAAATGTTTATCTGTTGGGATCAGTCCACTGCAGACGTCCCTCCACCAGGGGAAACTGCACAAGAGGAAACCCGAGATACATCCTCTGACAATGACTCTGAAAACTACCCTGATGAGGACATCCCGGAGGAAGAAGATGATGAAGATATGGATGAAGATGATGAAGATATGGATGAAGGAGACTATAAGGTAAACCTTTTGATTCTCAGTGAAACTTAAACTTGGCAAATCTCAGGTTTGGGTAATTCATCACTTCAATTTGATTTGGTTTCAGGCCCCTCCAGCGTCGCAAACTGATGACAAAAAGGACGATGATGAAGAGGGCGCTATGCCACCCTATGAGCAAGAAACACAGACTCTCATTGATGGTACGTGTTTGCAACCCAGCAGTCCTGCAGTGACTAGCGATTTGTTGTGGTAAAACTTTCCTAATTAGGATTTATGCTTGGTCTTCAAGACCTTAAAACTTGGATCTCAAAGGTCCTGGAGAATTGATGTTTGGAAACTTTTACATGCATCGGTGGTCTCTCACATCTGATTAATTTAACTTTTTATGTGTTGCTAAATTCAGTGTAATCATCTGTTTTAATTTCAGCCGCTCAGAAAGCCAGGGATGAGTTCAATGAGGCAGAGAAAGCTCTGCGGGAGGTGGAAGATCAGATCAGGTACGTTTAAATATAAAAAGGCCTTCTTGGCCAATATTGTTAATTTTTCTCATCAAAATTCCTGTTCACCCACCCATTACTGGGGCTTTTGGAGCCCCAGTAATGTGTTGGGGGTTGCAAACTAAAACCTGGAGTTGGTTTGTTTACAGGAACCTTGAGAAAGAAATCTCTTTTGACTTTGGACCCAGTTCTGAGTTTGCCTACCTCTACAGCCAGTGTTATGAACTGACCACTGGCGAGTAAGTGCATACTTACTCTTTTTAAAATGTTTTCCAAATGTAATGGATTAATCTCTGAATGACTACATATCTTTTTCTCACAGGTATGTCTACAGACTTTGTCCCTTTAACAGAGTGTCACAGAAACCCAAATTTGGTGGATCAGAGACTAATTTAGGGTGAGGATGGAAATTTGTGGTTTGCATGTTTGTTGTTAAAGTTGATTTACTTGTTTTATTCAATATGTTCTCTTTCTTTCACATAGGACATGGGGTAAATGGGCAGGTCCTGAGGATAACATCTACTCTGTGATGAAGTACGAACATGGAACCGGGTGTTGGCAAGGCCCCAACAGATCCACCACTGTAAGTCTGAGGCAGCATTTGACAATCTCTGTGTTTTTTTTTTCAATAATCAAAACTAAAAGTAACAGCCTTTGTACAATATTAGGTTAAGTTAACATGTGGAAAGGAAACGATTGTGACATCTACATCAGAGCCGAGTCGCTGTGAATATCTCATGGAGTTCACCAGCCCTGCTATCTGCCAGGACCCCACAAGCTCTGATTCAGGACATCCTGACCATGAGGAGCTCTAGAAGCTCCTTAGCTGTAAGTATTTTATATTTCCAGTGGTTGTGGATGCCTTATTGATTGCTACATATAATCATGCAAGTTGTTATAGTGGTCACATTTTTAAGTCCTAGATTATTTAAACTAGTGGATCTTAGAGCATAAGAAGCTACCAATTTTATATATGGCGAGGGATTACATTAAAGCCCAAAGAAATATTATCAGTTGTGATACAATGGTTTCTGTGTTCTTTACTAGCAACAATTATCTTTATTTAGTTTTAATATTACATATCAGGAGAAGTATATGTACTTTGATCTGATAAAGTAATACACTGTAAGGTTGCACAATAGCCACAGATATATTTTTTCATGTATCTGAATTTATTTTTTATTTGGTTTGCTTAATTTCAAAGATACATTCATTTAAACCATGTTCTTCAAAGTCAAATACCAAAGGATGAAGTTATACCTAAAAAAGTCACTACTTTTGCCTAAAGTTGTTGTCTTCTGTCTTGCAGAACACTGTGAAGGGACCACAGTCATTGCAGCAGAAATGTTTCCAGTCTGCTTGCTGTTCCGCCTCTGTCTGCGTTCTTTGTAGTAGTTACGGAAATTCCAAGGAGAAGTGAAATTATTGTGATCAACACATCTTATCTTCCACTCCTGCAAGGTGTGCTCACATTAGTTTTTTAAGTCCGATGTATTGTCATTCCACTTTTATCAAATAAAGTTGTTTTAACCACATCTCCCCCTGGTTGTAATTCTCTCAACCAATAAATCCCTTCTGTTGTATGATTTCCATAAACTTTACCTACATTTGATTAATTTGCCTGCTAATAAGTTCAAAATACAGGTTTAAAGTTCATGTACACCTGCTGTTATTTTGTAGGTTTATAAAGAATATGTGATAATGTGAATTATTGTGCAAGAGTGCCAGGTTTCTGTGATTGGAAAAAATGAGACCAATAAACGTCTTCCACCTCCGAAAGTGACACCTGTGCTGTATAATTCATCTTAAAAACAAATTATTGTTAGTAATGTGGTTAGCAGATTTATGTACAGTACATCCTTAATTATCAGCTGCTACACCTTTCATTAAAGCCTTGTCTTGAGTTTACATCTGTCATTAACTGAATCTGATTAATCAGAAATGAAATCCAGATATTTAAGTTCAAATTTACATAATTAAGCTATAGTTTGCACAGAATCTAAATAGCCTTATCAAGATCAGTACTGTTTTTTTTTTTTTTTTTTTCATTTGAGATGCAGTTTTTGCACAGCCTGTTGAATCATTAGAGGCGGTATTATTTTTACTAACTTCAGGAATTTACTATTTAAAATGAACATGTCACATGTTGATATACACAAAACATATTTATTTTCCAGGCATATTGTGCCAATTTATACCACAATCAAGTAATTATGTTACTTTCAGTTATAAAAATGCTGTATATGACAAACATAACTTTTAAAAGAAATTTAACATCTCTGTCTCTTTAAGAAGCTTTTTTCTCCTCACCACCTTCAGCTCGTTAAAACAAAAAGGCTTTTCCATTACATCTATGTCTTTGGACTGAGAAGTAGTTTGTATGATAAGATCAATAGACACAAAGTACCATCAGGTGTTTTACTAATTGCTGCTGCTGCTGCTAGTCTGGAGGTGCTGAGTGGGGAAAGCGAGGGGGAAGGGTTGTTTCTGAAGTGGAAACTTGGCTGGATTTGTGAGAATTTCTCAAACATGCATGAAAGAGTCAAAGCAACTCTCCAAGCATGTTTCTGCTGAAGGAATAACGTATATAACACCCCCTTTGAGACGTATGTTTATTCTTCTGTGATCTCCTGGATAAGGTGTTGTGCTCTCATTCTGTCTTCATTCATGAATGATGGCTTTAACTTGAGGAATGGCTTTGAAACCCTTTCTAGACTGATAGACGTCAATATCTTAATTTTATTTGGTTTTAAGTTACAATACTTTTGATCTAGCCATGATGTGTTGCATTTTGAGAATTGATTAGCCTACTTCATGTTGTCAGACAGGGCCTGGGTACAGCTGTGGATAGATTTATGATTTAGCACTTGTCATACTCAAGGCTTTGGGCCAAATCCGGCTTGCCATGTGACTTTTAATGTGATCACATAAAGAAAACCTTTTAAAAAAAGAAGTTTGTGTCCTTAAATAATATTGTATCAGTCAAATAAAAGTAGTGTCTAAATTACATAAATGTGAAAAGTTGTTTAATATTTCATTTTAAGAAGTACTTATTGACTGGAGAGACAGCTATTTATTAATGTTTTAACAGCTTGTTAATGGGTTTTATTAATAAATTCTGGCGCAACCGGCCATTTGAAAACCTTCATGATGTTGAAATGGCTCAACATGAAAGTTAACACTCCCTATTTAGCAGGTGGAGAATCATGTCTTTACATGGAGCCAGGTTGGTTTGGGTAGTTTTTTTCCCCCTTTTGATGAATAAAATTATTAGAAAACTGCATTCTGCCTTCACTCAAGTCCTCTTTTGTTTGATATTAATATGTGTTTGTCTGAAAAAGCTTAGTGAGATTTAAAAAAAAATCTGGAGTCTCTAAGCAGACAATTGCTCTTTTACAGCATATGTTTGCCACATTAAGAACATCAAGAAAAATTTGCAATGAAACATGTTTCTTTTAACCTCTTTAAAAGTTAGGAGTGAGTTGTGCTAAAAAAACACTGATTCAAAGCCACATAATTTATTTTATCAATAGTTTGTTCATTCAGTTTTTTAAGCATATAAAAATAATAATCTTCCTATTGGTGTTCTTAGTACAGGCTGGTGTAATGAAATTCTTGCTTTTGTTCTGACAATGGAAAAGAAAAACCCCTGCAACACTTTTATTTGTAACTTTCATTTTATTTTTTTTTTCTGGCATGTAAAGTACAAATAATTAAACAATTCCATGAAAAAGTCTTCAAGCGTCTTCAGCTGAAATCCCAGTAATAAATATCCTAGTCTAAACTGAAAGGTTTATTTTTTTATCTTTGTTTAAATTTGACATTGTTCATTTGGTCATGTTTGGAAGTATGAGATTTTGTAGGTTTTTTTTTTGTAGTTTTTTTATTTTTTATTTTTTGTTTCTGCTGACGTTGGTGTCAACAGAACTATTTGATCGTTTTTACCTTTTGATTTGTTCTACCATTCCAGGAAAAGGTAAGAAAAACATCACTAAGTTACTGCGTCCCCTCTTCTAAATAAATAGACACAAAATACAGTTGAGAAACAGAAGGACCACTCATTCCTTTGCAACTCTAGACCCTCCAAAGAAAACCTTCCTGTAGCTTGTTGGAGCTCTGTGATATTTCCCCCAGAGTTCTTGACTAAGTTTGTGACTCTGAATAGCACAAATTGATAAAAAATGGCCTCAGTGATACGTTTATTTGACAGATTCAGAGGCTTTAATAGATTTTTGATAAATTCAGCCCATCAGCGAAACAGGAAAGCATCTTTTGAGAAAATCAAACAAATCTTTCCCCCTGAAGAGAGCCGAAGCCTCACTAAAGGGGGGCGCCTTCATCTCTCAGGGGCTCAGAGTGGTTGGAAAAAACAAGACTGTGATTAGGTTAAATAATTAAAAGATTTTCATTTAACAAGACAAACAGAACACAGGCAGTAAAGGCATAACATCTAGCACACAGCATGTATGTTTATACACTTCAATTAGTTAAATATAGCAGTGCATTCTTTGACTATGGAGAACGTTTCCAAATTGTACTTCTAAAGCTGTTTTTCTATTTGTCCCCCTTTTTAAGAAACAAAATGGTGTAACCACAATTTTGGCAAACTTAAAATCTTTTAAACTTGCAAATATAATGAAATAAACCATAAATATACACAAAACATACTTTATACGAGGCAATAATAATAATCATAATAAATAGTTTTTAAGTTAACAATAAGTTAAAACTACAAGCTTAAAGTCGCCCAAATAATACAAGTTTGTTGGCGCTATTTTGAATTTTTTCAGTTTAAATTATTTTTATGTTGCAACAAAAGCTACCACAGACTTTACAAACACAATTGAACACAGTTTGATTGAAACAAAAGAAATCTAACTAAGTCTAAAATCTGCATACACTGTAAAAACTGCAACTAATAAAATGGAAGAAAAATAACAAACTGTACCCAATCGATGCAACCAAAACGTAATCTTCGACCCATGTGTGTTCTCTATGGCAACATCAACAACACAAATACACTAAGTTAACAAGTGAGTCCTGATATGTAAATGAAATCAAGAAATCACAGGAAAATGATATTTGAAATTGACGTGGGCTAAAACTGATGTTCTGTTAGATGATATTCCTTTCCAAGTCATTGAAAAAAGCTCTACTAAAGTCAGCCAAATATGCAGTTTGAGCTTGCGTGGACAGAGCACAAAATAGGGACTGAGGAAGTGATCGTGTAACAATTTGGAGATGAGAGCTCTCATTCTCTCATTTTTCTGATTTGGTAACGAGTCTGTTCGATTTAATCGCTTTCGCCTGAACAGTCGCTCCTTTTGCTATTCCTCAAACCTTTTCAGTGTGACGTTTCTTTTTCTTTTTTAAAAAATATATATCATTTGTTCTCAGTCAATATAAAAACAAAGCACATTGCACTTACTGTTCCATAGGAAAGTTTTTTTGTCTTTTTAAAATGATTATTGTTGTTGCTCAAGCAGTGTAGTACTGTTTCCTGCCATGGTCCTCGGCTCTCTGCCGTACATCAGGTGTAGGTCTCCATACGGACCGGGTGTGGGAGGTTATATTTGGACTTTTTCATGGCTGCAGTTCAATGTGGCCTGTTTTCTTGCTATAATGTCTGTCGCTGGGCTCACCACATGCTCAAACTGGCTGTGCTATCACTTGCAAGAACCAAATGAGCTAGATTAGACCTTTCTGTGATTAGCTGTGGACGACAGCAATCAGCATTTGCGGGGGAGAAACAGTATGAGTCAGATCAAAAAAAAATGTCAGCAAAAAGTATTGGCAATATATTAAAAGATAACGATGAAACGGGTGATTTGAATGTCAGGGGAAATATGTGGATGCATTTTGTTTTTTGCCTCGGTCACATGGTGAGTTGAGTCATCCCTTTTTTATATATATATGCCTTTTTTATACTGCATGATAGGTGTGCAAATGTAGTTGATTTTAGCATTTGGTATGGTGTTTTTTTTTTTTAATTCAGAAATGGAAATCGATATGCGCAACTTACAATATATGCTCAAAAGTAATTCTAACTCAAATTTTCGAGGGTCCTTGCTCAACAAATAACATAGATTTTTACAGCAATTATGAAGGGGATATTATAGTTAGTTTGTCCTTCTTAGTACTGACTTGCAAAGCAATTCTTTGGCAAAACTCAAATCTATCTCATCGTAAGGATTTTCTGTGTGAATCACCAGCACTTTTTGAATCTTTTTTATTATCAATCTGCAAGCAGCTTCTTCGGTTTTACAGCTGGGCAGAGAGCCAGTCTCACTGCAGCTCTGTCTGGGATTTTCAGGTCAAAGAACTTCCATTTTTGAAGCAACACTGTACAAAATTTCAAGACTAGAGATGCTGAGTGTGTCTGAACACTCTAAAATACAGATGTGTCTGTCAGGTTATACCCTGGCTGTCGAAATGTGTCTTCGTTTGGGTTTGATTCGCATTTGCCGGGTTTGTTTTTCTCCAGATGCGGTTAAGTTTGTGTGAGATATGCTGTCCTTCACCCCTTCCCCAAATCCCCACCCATACACCACGCTGCTTCTTCCCTCTTTGTCTGTGAAGATCAGAGGGTTTCAAACGAAGCCACGCAATGTCCCAATTTTTTCCAAGCTTAAGAATCTGTAAAAATTCAGCACAAGGTCTTGTTCCTTTGTATGTATAAAAATAGATTATCTCTAATGTAATCCTTTTCAAAGAGACTGTCCTCTTTGGCTAACACAGCGTCACTTAGAAAAACAAAAATGACTTGGATAGCTGACCTTATTTAACGTATCATCATGCGCCTGTGTCTTGATATTAAAAGACACTCGCTCTCCACATGGTACATCAAAAATCTGGGCTGCAGCAGACACTTCCATTAGACGGGTTGGGTCTTATTGTTTCATCAAGGGTGCCATAAATAATCCCTATGCTTCTGGGCTGGGGATATTTTAATCACCAGCTATTTTTGTTGTTGCACCAAACTGATCGTGAGAAACTTGTTAAATGCTTTCTTTGTGATCAAAAAGGTAACTATGATACTTATTTGGAAGGTTGATGTTTTGCCATGTTTGAACGTTCAAAGTTACCAGGAAGATTTTTGAAGAAAACAATGGCCTTAAAGAAAAACGTACAGCTTTTTCCAGACTAAAAAGGTAAAATAGAGAGTAATCTTTCTGCTTAATGGATATATGTTCAGATATGACTGCAATCAGTTATCAGCAGTAAAATCTACACAATATTGGACATTATAGATCCAGTTTAATCTACAGAAAAGTAGCATTTATCTTTAAGGAACTGAGGACTAATACTAGTGAATTTCACATTTTTGCTTCTTTGCGGGCCTGCCTTTATTATTACAGATGTACTATTTCAAACATATTCAAGTTTTTCTTCCAACTATGCCCTTTAAGAGCAGAAACATTCAGCTGTATTGAAATAAACCTGCCTGTCAGTGACTTTTTGCAATTGTTTTCTGACGGCAAAGGGCTGATAGAAAGGCATTGCAGAAATAAAACAACTTTTGATGCAATAAAGCTTCTTTTGCAAGTCAGCCAAAGTGTAAAAACACCAGTATTTTTGTCGCAGCTGTGTGATGATGAAACAGTTTTTCCCCTCACACTCATCACTCTCTCGCCCAGCAGAGAATTACTAATGAACGTCGTCACCATGGGAGCGCTGCTGCTCTGCTCTAAGTTCACAGACGGTCTGCCTGAATTCAATCCATCGCGTGGATGAGATCAAGTGAAAAAAAGAAAGAAAAAAAAAACAGCTTCAGAGGACTAAATATGTGTAAATCTTCCTATTACTGAACTGTGTTTTTTGTGATACGTTAACTGTTCTATTGTGATATTTCTCGTGAGTCTGTGTGGATAGAAGTGATGGCCTTTGAACTGCTCTTTTCATTGACCGTTGAGCTAAATCATGTTGGGTCTGAGCTGACAAGCTCTGATATATAAGAGAAAAATGCCTTAAAGCGAGGCACCACCTAATGCAGGTCAGGAAACAGTAGTCAAAGTTTCTAGAAAATGCTTACATACTCGGCTATTATAACCACCTTAAATATTGAATATATAGTAATATTTTAATAGACGTATATAAGAGAACACTGTTTTTAGTTTCATTTTCTTTGATCTAAAAAAATCACTGATTCAAAATGCCCAAGTGTAAAAAAAGTGACTACATCCCCTCCAGCAGGATAATGGGAGAGATGGTGGGGTAAGAGTTTAGGTAAATTGCACATTTTTTTTTTTTTTTTGATAATTTTGTTCATCAGTTGTCATTATTTGCCTGAATTCAATCAAAGCACTCAGTACACATTCTCTGTCACATTCGTTAGACTGTCTCCTAAATAGAAAGCTCTTCCCCCTTCCCCCCCTCCCTTTCAGAAAGCCCCCACCAGCTATGCACCCCTTTCTAATTCAATCCAGGCAAATACAGGGAAAGACTAGCAAGTTGTGTAAAGAGAAAAGAAAGAACTCCACTAGTGTGTTTGTTTGAAACTCTGACTTATCTACGCTTGAGAATGTCTGTATGCTTTGTGTGGGCATGTGTTCTGTGCCTCTGCACGTGTGTGTGTGTGTGTGTGTATGAGTTTGTGTGCGAGCATGTCAGAGAGAGAAAGACAGAGAGACTCAGTCCAGGCCCATGTAGAGTGATGACGCAGGGAGGCTCAGGTAGGACCCCCTGCAGATTCAACCAGCTGACACCGGCAGCGTCTGCTTCAGGCCTTGTGCTGCTTGCTGGTTTTGAAGGAAACCTGCAGCACGCGATCGCCCAGGCGGTAGCCATTTAGACTGGCGATAGCCATGGCGGCTTCGTCGTAGTTGGTCATCGTGACGAAGCCGAAGCCCTTGCATTTGTTGGTGGTGAAGTCACGGATGACTTTGACATTGGTGACAGCGCCGAAAGGCCCAAAGAGCTGCCACAGGACGCTCTCGTCCGCCTCGGGCGACAGGTTGTAGACAAAGATGCACCAGCCGGCTCCGGTGGGACCGGTTAGGTTGACACCGGCCAGACTGGTCATGCTGTCAATGGTGATGGGGGAGAATCTGGGAAAGAGAGGAGGAGAACTACCATGGGTGTCATTCTGAAGTTCCACATAGCATTCATTGCTTTACATTATCTTCTAATAGCTAGGTATCTGTCACATTTGAGGATCCCCATCTCCATCCTCTCTCTGCTGTACAGTAAGTGGATAAATATGTGTGGGCACCACAGTGGCTCCAAACTGCCTGCTTTTATACATAATGACACTGCGTGCCCTGAGACAAGACACCCACACAATGTGCATTTATTTTTTCCTCTGCTGACCAGAGCCTCTGGAAGAATTAAAACACATGGATCACGATGTTCAACTGAAATCACAGCATTGAACAAAACACAGAAACCTAGAGAGGGATGAAAAGCAAACTGGAATCAAATCATACAAAAAACTGGAGCAAACAGAAGAGACGCAAACGGAATCTGGTATGTCCATGCTGGTGAAAAAAAGGGGACATTAAAGCAACTGAAACCAACAATGTTAGTTCAGAAATAAATACATAGAAATTATTCATATTGATTCAAATAAACAAAAGGAACGAAAAGGTTAAACAAAGCCATGCCAGAATACCCCGCTGTTAGAAAGCTACAGATAGTGCTTATTCGGTAGAATGGATAAATGGGCTGTGGGCATTAAGAATTATGGCCATATAAAACTTCTTTTGAGATTAAAGCAGCATGTGGTATTCCGGGCACTTTGTTTGAAGGTTTTATTTTGGCATGAATGCTTTTGAAAGGACACCTTTTGGCATTTACCTCTTGACTCCGTAGCTGGCGTTTAGTAAATTGTCGAGTCTGCAACGCAAGAAGGAGAGTGAAGGGGATGCAGAGGTTAGTTATGAGATCTACAAGGAATGGGAGTGGTGGGCTTTTTATGGTTAATGTGTTGCGTCTTCATCAGCTGGCCTGCAGAGGGCATCCTTCACTTCAACGCAGTCTCATATCATCCAGCAACAAATCTATGATGTGACATAGTCCTGCTGGTATTTATTATTATTTATAATTTACAATATCTTTTATTAGCTTTAATGTATAAACATAGGCAAATTTGCATCTAGTGACAAAAGAAGGAAAGATCCCACAATGCTTTTATTTTGAGCGATTCCTTTTGCTTTTTGTCATTTAGCACAATTATCCACATAAATACAACCTTACCCGGTAGTTTTGATTTTTTTTTTTTGCAAGGTCTATGACTTATAAGCAGTATGCAAACCATAATGTATTTAACTTGATTCTATTTGTACTTGGAAAAATCTAGTTTCTTACATTGTGTTTGAGCTGCTATTTGGATCTGGTCCCTTTCCAAGTGAAGGGATCACACTGCAGTTTAAAAGAAAGTCAGAGAAAAGGTGTGAGGAGGAGGAGAGGGAGAAAGAAGAGGAAAAAATACCATGTTTCCAAATAAGAAATAGTTACCTAAAGGAGAAAATTAATTATAGCTTTTATAATCAAAAGGATTTTGTTTTCTTTAAACAGTTTACATGTCTTAATTTTTGCATATTTTCACTGACGATTACAAACTCCAGCTTCATCTCTTAGCCATTTTGTGGTACAGGTGATGCATAAAAATAAAGAAACTGTAAAGATCTTCCATCTCTTTCAACTTTACAATGACTCACTTTTAATTGAGCTCAAAAACTTGCTGTTGAAATGAAATTTTTTTTAAAGCAACAATAGAACGATAAATGAGGTACTTATTTTGGGGTGGGGTGGAGTTCAGGGCGGGGTTGGTGACGGTTCAATACCTGAAACGTTGAGTCTGGTGGTGCAGGGGTCCCGTGTAGCGACGGGCAGCAGTTTGGTACAGCTGAGTCAGTAAGGCCTGGCCTGTTTTCTGGCTTGGGTTGTTGGCAAACTTGACTGTGATTGGCTCAGCGGCACCCAAAGGCTTCTGCCCATTCAGTCCTTTGATGGCCTCCTCTGCTTCATTTCGCTTGTCAAACCGGATGAAGCCCACTCCCCGTGATATGCCTGCTCCGAAAACAAAATACAGAGGATTGGCGTGACTACCTTGGTGTTGGTGTGTCTGCTTGGCTTGAGGTGATCAGTTTTATTAAAAGGCCTTACCTGTAACTTGGTCCACAAGGATGCGGGACGTGATGATGCGACCATACTGGGAGAACAGCTGCTCCATGTCTTTCTGGCTCATGGTTTTGGGGAGTCCGCTCACATAAAGGTTGGCATCACGGATGGAGGCTGAACTTGGCCTGGCATATGATACCTAAAATAGATTGAATGATCTGTTGAATCACAGATACAGTTCCTTGTAAAAGTATTCACACATCTTGAATACTTTTAGACAGTTTGATTTATTTAATTGGAATTTGGACCAACAGGCCGAACACAAGGTACTGAAACAATGTGAAGTGGAAGGAAAAAAATACATATTACTCACAAAATTATTTTATTTACAGTAGACCAAATGGATTATGTAAATAAATTTAGGTTTGAACTTTGACGGAACAATTTTAACACGTGAATATGCTTTGATGTAAATCTGTCAATCGTAGTTCTGGCTGCTCCTGAAGGTAGGTGAACCTTTGTCCATCTAACCCACAGCATCATCCCCACAGCATCATGCTCCCACCACTATGCTTCATTGTTTAGAGAGTTAGTTTTCCTCTACAACTAACATTGCACTTGTTGGCCACAAAGTTCAGTTTTACTCTTATCTTACAAACAGAAAATGTTGTTACACATGTCGGTATGCCCAACCTTCCTTTCACTTTCACAAAAATGCTGAACTTAGTGTTGGCCATCCCATAGAAGACCTCAAACATTTGTTGCAGTTTGCTTTAATAATATTACAAAGTTCAAGGAGTGCGAATATTCATGTTAATTACTGTAAATAACCTTTAAATTGCAATGTAAATGGTAGTTTGAAGTAAGAATCCCACGTATTCTTGCTCTTCTCTACAGACCAAGTTGTGTCTTTATTTACCTTAAAACATGACTTTCAGATTCATCACAGACACACTATTTAACAGCTGCGTAACCATTACTGCAGCTGAATCCAATCATTGCTTAACAATCACATGGGACTTCTTTGCTTTGCACTGAAAAACATCGGCTTCAGTCAATATAGTTTCCCAAATTCTCCTGTGAGTTAATTAGTACAGCGTCATTTTTGATGCATCTGTTCGTATCCCACATGGCTGTTCTTCTCAGTCTTATTTCAGTGGCCTGTTTTCTGATATGAAAAAATAATATCTAAGTGATTGTGTAAGAGGCTGACCTCTTGTTGTCTCTTTTTTTTAAATTCTGTTTATGGAAACATGAACAGTTGAGTGACAGATAGTCCACTCCAGTGCTTTGTTAGGAGTGGTGTGTTTGTGTGTGATGGAGAGACACTGTGAGTGTTGTTGGAGATAGGCTGAGCCGTTCTCCCTCTGTCCTGCCTCCTTTCTTTGTTGCTATTCTCCAGGGGGGGCGAAACGCTCCAACCAAGCAAACAGTGAGAATGCACCTTAAGGCTGGAAAGAGTTCTCCCAACTTATAAATATACGTTGGGAGATACATCTACAGACGTCTATGAAAGTCATACAGTCATTTTGCACTCATGTTTTACTATTAACACTATTCAGTGCTAGTTAATTGGTCAATATGTTATCTTTCAGATGAATACAGGTGCTTTGATTTCATAAATCAGCACAATGGACCAGCATCTATTGTGTCCACAGAGGGACTGTGCGAGCAGGAGGGTTGTGCTGCGTGGTGATTAGGGTGTTCTGGACGAGGCGCGGGGGGAGCTGCTCTGTTCAGGGAGCAGAGGCTGCCCTACAATTAACCCTCTCGCTGACGCTCCCACAGTACAGATGGTGCCTCAAGCCCATATGGCCTCTAATCCCGTCATTGGCATTCTGCTCTCGACCCCTCCATCATTTCCCCCCCCCTCCACCCACTTTCCCCCACACCTTGATCTTTTCTTTGAAGCTTTCTGTAAAATCGGGAGAAGATTGGAATACCAGCTACTGTGTTTTATATCTAAGAGTGGACATTTTCCTTCTTAAAAATTATCTTTATGGTCACTGTGATAATAACTGGCTTTTTGCTTAGATATTTCCTTACTGTATGTTTATCTATGACTTTATCTAAAGTTCATTGTTGAGTCAGAGCATCTGCTCTCCACTGATGTAGATCCTGCAGTTTGTCTTTGGGCCACTTCGATCAAGTTTGAGATTGGATGAAATTAGAGATTAATAATTTGATCCCCCCCTACTCCCCACCACCTCTCTGTCCGTCATCTGATTTTGGGACAAAGAAGCCCCCTAATTAGCCTAGATTGAAGACAGATGGGCTAACCTGCACTGACCCATGTGTGCCACAGTCAGACTGCCTAATTGCATTTCCATCACAAAAACCCTCCGCATGTTGTCCGCCCCTTAATTTCTGACCTCCACTCTCTCCCTCTCCTTTCACCCTTTCTCATTCTTCTTTTGTTCATGCTACCACTCCCTTCTGCCTCCTCAACCCCCTTTTGAGCCCCTGTATTTGCTCCCCTCCTGCTTTGACATCCGTTGCCACCTCTTTCACCAACCCCCTTGACAAAATCTCCACTTCCTTCCTTTTTTTTGTCTGGAATGTTGTCAAGAATCCAAAATGAATTTGAAGTGATTATTTTCCCAAAGCATAGAGTTTTGCCCACCTTGATTGTTTTAGTCTGCAATTTGAGACCATTTAGTGTGTTGATAGCCTTGTCTGCGTCATTTGGATCCACATAGTTTACAAAACCATATCCCAAACTCTGACCTGCAGGAAAAGACAGAATGACAGGGAATGTTGAGCTTTTTCAAAACCAGTTGGAGTGACTTTTTCAGCTCATGTCAATTTTGTACCTGTTATCTTATCTCTGACTAGCTTGCAGGATTCGATCTCTCCAATGCTCCCAAACAAACTTTTGAATTCTTCCTGGGTCATGTTCTGAGGCAGATAGTTGACGATCAAGTTGGTTTTGCTGTCATCTGTGGAGCCATTTGTGCTGATGACTGGGCCGTTGGGCAGACTGGTTCCGCTTGGACCGTTGGACACCTGCGTTTCCATGGTGCTGATTATCTGCTGAGGAAGAGGGTGCAATTAGATTCATTATTCACAAAGAGACTCGACAAAAGTAAACTTTTAAACATGCTTCGAATCCATTATTTAACTTACAGTGATACATATGCTAATAGAGGCTGTGCATAGCACAGCACACAGAGGCGGCTCACTCTCTAAGCATCACAAGTGCAGGTCAAGAATCAGCGCTGCTAAAATGGAGGTGGACAAGGTCTGATTTATCATCCTCCCTTCCCCCTTCTGCTCCATCTTTCCAGCTCTCCTTCTCCCTGCCTCTGGTCCTGCAGATGTCACAGTCCCTTTTCCTTACTCCTCCCATCCCCCCTCTACTCTTCCAGGGTCAAACATCATTACATCATTACACAGGGACGGAGGTCAGAATGGTGGCTACCAGACTGGCACAAAACCAAGGGAACTGTCGGAGGGATTTAGCGCTCCAATAAATAATGCATATCATGGTTAGCTAAAATACTTTCTTTTTTTTTTAAACAGTTTTTGTCTTTGGACTCTGTGGCCTTTAATTTCCCAATTTCTAAGTGAGCATAGAGATGGTGTATAGTGGAGTATTTTGTGTTGCTTTGATGCACCTAATTAGAGCCATGCAGAATACCAGAAAATGGCAACAAAGACAGACTTCCTGCTCCAGTTCCTCCCCCTCGGCACCAAGCTCTTTGAGACCAGATCAATATTATAGTATATTATATCATAGACAGTCACAGCAAATGTTTGTGTGTATGTGTAGGGATGTGTGTGTGTGTGTGTGTGTGTGTGTGTTTATTCATACCGAGTTTAATAACACTGAATTGAACTGTACTTTATTATTATTCAGGAAAAAAGCAGACTTTTACAAAAAAATGAAAAAAGGGAAAAATTAGAGAATAAAAAGGCAAAATGTTGAAGAGATTTTTCTATTACAGCTTAAAGCTCACCAGTTATTTTCATTTTTTTAATGTATTTGTATTTACTGCTGATTTAAAACTATTTGTTTTGTTGTTTGATTTTTTACATTTAAACACTAGTGTAGGTCTACACTCATGCCTTACATGTAAGTCTAGATTTTGATACAATTAGTTGTTAGTTTTTAGTTGCCTATTTTTTTTATTTTAAAAAAGTTATTGATCACGGAGTATTTTTATGACTTTGTTAGTACACCTGTTACGTCATCCAAAGGTATATATATATTTATATATTTTTTTTATTTATTGCATTTTTGTACCATTCTTCCTCGCAATTATGCAATCTGAGTAAATATTAATGCTTGTTGGGTTGTTTTGTAAGCAGTTACCTCAAACTCTGTATTTGACTTGTTGCAGCTTGTTAATTTGTTATTGTTTGTTTATGGTAAAGGGGATAAATAAGCCCTCGCTGAATCTCATGGGGAATTAAAATATTCTACCAAACAATAAAAGGAGTTAATTATCAACTTCCACAAATTATTCCCTAATGTTATTCTAAGAAAGACCAATTTGATGGAGAAATACTGCAAATGTAATTTAAATGTATTTTTTACAGACCATGTTACTCACGACTTATGAGTGCCTCATTGACTTCATTAAAGTTATCTTGATATTCTATTCCAGATTGTCATTTTGTTACTTTTATTGTTTCTGTTTCCACACCCTCTGTATGGAATTAATAAAGTACTAAAATTTAACAAATTCCTGTTTTGTTTTTTGTTAAGTTTGATGGGTTTTTCTAATAAACTCATTTTTACCTAATCTCAGCATCCATCTGCCTTGTTTTGAGACTCACCTTGATACAGGTTGCCCTGGTTACAGCCCCTCAAAGACGACAGTGTTTCTAACGGCTGACAGACTTCCTTACTTAACTGTTTGTTTGTCTGAGCTTGTTAGCAGCAGACACACAGGTTAAATGTATGTCGTACATATGCTGATAATGTGTGTGTCTTTGTAGAAACAAAGAGCAGCATGGGGACAGTTTAGACAGTGTAAAAACTAAAATACATCAAATGCACCTTCATTTACAAAGGTTGAACAGCAAATAGAACAACAGCCTGTCATGTAAAGATTTTGAGATGAAGCTAAAAAGATACCTAAAATTATATGACTCCTGTTAATTATTTATAAGGAAACACACTGTTTTGTTGTTTTCATGCTAGTAGTAGTGCATTACTTTGTGGGGTAGCAGAAGTAGAATAAGCAAAAATTTGTCCAAGTAATAGCAAAAGCTGTATAAAACAAAGAGGGGGGAAAAGACATTTTCAGGGCAAATTTGACTCTCCAACTGGAAAACCTCAGAGAGGCAGAGTAAGCATTTCCAGCAAACAGTGTGAGGTTATATAATTCATAAATCCACGGTGCCTGTCAGACACACAAGCAGCAAAATAAATAGATAAATTAAAAGTAGCATTTAATAACAACGGCTATAGCATGAACACAAGAATAAATTTAAAAGATTTATGCTTTAATTGCAGATGGTATATAATTCTAACAAAAGCTTTGGAGTAACCTGCTTCAAAGGCAAATAAAATCATGAATTGCTAAATTAATGTTAGTAGGCATGTAGTGCAATCATAAATTCTGACATATTGAACGAGAAAATAAACAAGATCACCAACAATTTCTTAGATACATTGCTGCTCACTTTTTATTTCTCTCTGATAAGGACAAAACGTGATAAATAATTCCTGATTTTAAGTCTCCAACACACCACAGCTGTTATCATCACGTTGGGACCCCCGCTGCCTGTTGTTTTTATTTCTATTTTAGGGGTTCTGTGAGACCTCCCTTAATATTTAATGGAGTGCATCAGCTTCGCCCACACACGGTCCCAGACTGGCACGCAACAAGAGCTCAGCCTCCACCACCAAACACATGAACACAGATATGCACGCAAACAAGAGGCCCTGCCTCCCTTGGCCAAACACACACCACCTACACTGTGCACAATTAAATTACAAAACAAAGAAGCGTTGCAAGACTTAATGTAAATGTATGTCTTGTGATCTCTGTCCTCTGATGCATTCAAATAATTTCTGCTCCAAATACATTGGAGCACTTGGGGCTGTATAATACAGAGGAATTGCATGTGTCTCGCAAAGTTTGGATGTTGCAGTTTAAATTGGGTGTTACAATGAAATGATGTGATTTTAGTGTTTATTTCCATAGGAACTAGATGTACATTTTCTTGTAGCATTAGCTATCTTAAGGTCAACATATATAATAACTGACTGAAGTAGAAAATACGTGTATAATATAGCATTAGGAAATAATTTAGACCAACCATTTTGTTTCATCAAAACATAACCTAAGCAGCAGTCTCTTCTTCTTTGTATACAAATTATTTTAGGTGTGCAAGACATAATCTAAAACCGAATCCTAGTGTAAAGTGTAAATGAGCCTTCTAAATAACACAGATTACAGGATTATCCCAAACAAAGGGCATTAGCCACATTCTCTGCAGCTTAAGGGATCATGGTGGCAGATGTAACACAACAGGACGACCGGAGTCACAGCTCTTGTCAGCCACGAACAGAGACTCCACACAGTCAGATGACAAAATAAAAGATTTCTCAAAGATCGCAAAGATCCCTGGGTGTTATGGACCGCTTTGATAAGATGACAGCAGACAGCGTCAAAGGCTGCAGGACACAAATCTGTCTCACAAGTCCTTGGATCATGCGGGGCGCTATCCAGCGTGCTGAAAAGGGAGTGGCTTTCGGACAGGCTCTTTTGAAGACACAGATGGCCGTGAAACGACCAAAGGAAAATCGACTTTTTAAAAAAAAATTTTTATTCATTTCAAATCTCTAAGCACCGATCCGTAAAAAGAATATTTCAAACCTATTCAAACAATGTAAAGGATCGACTGATTTCTCTGTTTCTGCGGTGCATCGCCTGCTTTAAATCAAAGGACTGGTGAGCTCTGCTGGCATTCATAAACCAGAGCGCCTATTTGCTGAATAAACGTATTGAAACGACCAAACAAAAGAGCCACCCGTTCCTCCTCTTCTCCCTCTCGCAGAGGGCTATGGCAGCACTATGAATATTAATGTAAACAGTGGCGCTTTGTGTCAAGGCCAGAGGCTGCAGGACTCTCCGGGAACAATGATCGTTACAGTTGCCATCTCCAAGTCAAAAACCCAAAGAAATGTCAAATATCCTCAATGGGAAAAGCATGTTTAGTCTATATAGTATATAATGTTTGTATTTTTTTTATTTGAGAGTCTTATATTTAATTGTGCTACAATAAAATAGTTCTCTTCTTTTACAATGCATTAATATAATGAATAAAAATAGATTCGCTATGGTAAAATAAATGCTGTTTATCAAAGGGTTTAAAACGCTTAAAACAAATATAGAATGAAAAATACACGAACAAAGGTCATTCATTTTTATATGTAAATACATGCCGACCTAGAAGAAGGATATTTCTGCTTATATAATCGCATTTATCGCTTTTTTGATATTTTCACTCTGCATTATTTGATCTCACCTATAAAACCGAATAAAAAAAGAAATAAATAAAAATAAAAAAATAATTAAAAAGGATTCACATCTTCAGTATTTTACTCCATGTAGGCCCAGTGAATGGGGCGAGAAGTTTTTACCTTATAAGACCAAAGAAACGCTTTACAGTGATGGCCTCGCCTGTCCTTGTCCTTGAATTGTGTAAGTGCTTTGGAAAGGTTGTCTGACTCAACGCTTTTATTTGCTTGGCACTGCGGTACACGCACGGGGGGCTGCGGACCATGTGGAGGAGAGATGCTGCCACTATATATATATAAAATAGGACTGGAAGTAACAACGGGGCTCAAACAAAGAGAAAATGTAAGAATCGTTTAATATAAAGACAATTTATCGAGTAAGAATACTCGTTTATGAGTGTGTGTGTGTGTGTGTGTGTGTGTGTGTGTGTGTGTGTGTGTGTTCCGGGTCTTACGCGTGCTTCCTTTATGTTGTGAATTATTTATTTTGTGTACTAAAATTAGTCATCTAATAAACTGTCTAGGCTTTTTTATACAAGTAAAATATGACTCATGCTATTCAATTATTTTGATCCTTTTTTTTTTACACACGTTTTTTGTTTCAGTGCTCCGACTAAATTTACTCTTTATTGCTATTCGTTGTTCTAATTCTATGTAAATGGTTTTAATCTTCAACGGTCTGCATACATAAGCCTCGTGCATTCAGCCCCGGATCATGTCAAGAGGCAAAGCGGAAAAGGTCGTTTAAGGCTTCAAGGCCTTCGTTTGATGCTCCGGTACAACAGAGACACGCCCAATCCAGCCAGTCGGCGCACACAACCAGGCTAATTTATCAGCGCATCTCCTTTCATCCGATAAGCGCAGCACAGACATGGCCATCTTGTTGTGTGTGCAGCGCTATAGTTCTTGGAGAAATGCGCTTTATATATATATATATATATACATGTATATATATATATATATTTTAAAAAAGAAAAAAAAATGGTGCTGTCCGGGCGCGGCCTTAGTGGTGCCGTCACAGCCTCGGAGGTTTCCAGCCCATTTACTCGGTTGCATCGCTACGAGAACCCTGAGGAATTTTGGACTTTGTCTGATTCAAAGCGAACCAACGGATGCGTAATCTTCTTCTCCTCAACCCCACCCCCCTCTATCTCAGAGTGACTCGACCCTTTTCCCCTCCCTCCTTCGCCTTGTTGGATGGGCCCTCAGCCTCCGAGGCATCATGTTTTGTCTCACAAACCCGTCTCCAGCATCCTTGTGCAGCACCAGGCAAAGAAAGGCCCCCGCCCCCCTCCTCCTCTGAACTCGGAGCATCCTTGCGTTCCCCCCCCCCCCCCCGTCTCCATCACTACTATCACGCACAATGTCGAATGCAAAGCAAACTCTTGACAGTTAAGTAAACGCATAAACGCGACGCTTGGGATGTGAGCGTACACTGTAAAAGAAAAATAATAATTAAAAAAAGCCAGAGCTATCTAAAATGGCAGGATAATGTTTTCCTCCAACGCCGAGGCTGTCTGTAGGCTGGAGCTCGGCCGGTGTGGCGCATCACACAGCGTGAGACTGCTAAATGCCCGTATCGATCGTTAATCTCATCAGAATGATACGGCATGGTGAACTGGACAGAAACGACAACCCCAAAGCTCCTCTGTGTGTCGGCATGTGGACACAAGCGGCGAGCGCTGCTGAAAACGAGACCGAGTTGTGGAAAATAAACGAGAGAATTCGTGTTGAATTGATTTATCAATGGCTGCATCACATGTGCGCATCCAAAACAAATACTACACAAAAAGATCCAATGATGCAACATCGCCCCCGCCCCCCTTTCTCTAAAATAAGAAAAATAGAGGCATACGTACAGTAACCATTCTTGACGTACAATGAAAGAAATCTAGGTCCTTCTTTTCACAGGTCTTGAAGCGGAAGTCTCTCTCTCTCTCTCTGCGCTCTTGGGCCTTTATATTATTATATGGCCTTTATGTACAATTAGGAGCAAAAAGTAAAAGAAAAAAAAAGAAAAAAAGGAAAAAAATACAGTCTTCGCCAAAGGATCTCAGCTCTGCGAAATTGTTGGTGTCCTCTACAGGATGAAAATGAGGGAAAAAAAGGGAGTTTTCTTCTGGAGGATGATGATGGAGAAAGCTTCTCTCCGTGTGGCGTGGGCGATGGTTCAGGAAAAAAAAGAGAAACAGTGATCCTCAGCAGGGTGTGTCCAGGGGAGGGTGTTCTGGTTTTGCTGCTTTTTATGTGTGTGTATGTGTGTATGTGTAATTCCTTGCTCCTCTCGCAGTCTCCTTCTATGCCTCTGCTGCAATGTTCTTCTTTTATGCGTCCTCCTGGCTTGCAGAGCGCGCTGCTGATTGGCTAATTGTGCAGGGAGGGTACTACATGGCAGCCATTGCAATGCGCTCCTCTCCCATTATCCCCTTCAGGAGAGATCACCAAGAGTCCTCCCCCTCTTTCCCCTCTTCCTTCTCTCCACTCCCTCCTTCTTGCTGCCCTTCCTTCCCTCCCTCCCAAGCACCCCCCTCTCTCTCTACACACACATGCAGAGCGCAGTGAATAGGACTCCACCTGCACTTTCAGAACAGATGGGTGCAGCAAAAGGCAGTGGACTTTCTTCTTTCTTTCTCCTTCAGCACATTTCGCACTTAGTCTCGCGTTGGCACAGCTCCTTCCTTTATGTATCAGTCTTCATTTGGGCCTTAATGACACGACAGCAAACATCTCCACCCAAACAGGCAAGATAAAAGCAATTCACAAGTGCTCATTCTTAGCTGATAACTACACAGACAGCAGTGGAGGAGAAAGAGGCAGAAATATGCAATAATTGGGTTTGAGTGGTGGCCAGAGACAAAGCGCTGCATCCTTACTACATTACTACAACAAGGAGTGGACGATTTCTGGGCCTCTCCCCGTGCAACGCAGATGGTTAGCCACTGGGTCAGGTGCAGACATGGGAATACCGAATTAGACCCCCTGAATTAATTACTGTCCACACAGCAAAAAAGGTTGAGAAAAGGGCTACATATCTAGCTTTTATCCAGTTAAGCCAAATGATCCGTTATCCTAAGGCTCTTTTCTAACAGAAAGACATTAGCAGTGATTTTATTTTATTATTTTTTTTGCTTCCCTACTTGCATTACTCTCAAAGTGTCCCCTCATAGAGGAGTTCCCAGCCCCTTCTCTCTCTCTGTCCTTCTCTCTCTCTGTCTCTCTCTCTTTTCCTCTCTCTGCACACCTCCTGCTGCTCCCTCCCATGTGCCTGACTGTATGGTAAGTGCTCGCTGAGACATGCTGTTTGGACTCATCTATAATGTATCCCCTGCCCCGGGACATCATGTGTGACAAATGACCTATTTTTTGCGCAGACCCCCACAGGGCCTTGACCCGGGGGGTTGCGAGGTGCAAGTGTGCATAAATTACTGCAGGTTTGTTTATTTGTGCGTGCATTTAGAGCTTCCATTCCTGTAAGGAAGTGAGAGATATCTTCCTTTTTTTGTCGTTACAGAACTGATTTTGTACAATCTATCAATTTTGATGGCGTGAACAGGGCTGCTGAGGTCTTCCCTTTCCTCTCCTCTTCTTAGGTGACCTTGAGGAATCCTCAGATGTCTCTCGGTTTGAAGAATAATGTAAAAAGAAAATTGTTTGCATTATTGATGCTGGCCACTTGCCCTCAATTGATCCCAGGATCCATATTGGTGTATAAAGAGCGAGAAATCAAGTAACTCGCAGTCCAGGCCTCCAAAGGTTTTCCTGCCTGTCCATCTATTTTACTGTCCTGCAGCTCTTTTCCAGCAAGCTTCTGAACATAGGCTCTGTCTGATATTTTACATAATTGCCTTACATAAGTAGCAAGCTTGGCTCAGAGCTTGGATGATATTAGTGAAGATGAATATTGCATGAGGAAAGCACTCGTTAAGCGTTAATAAGAGGATAGAGATGGAGCCCCACTGTCAGTCTGTCTTAACCCCGCCCCCACCGTTCTCTGACAAGCAGTGACTCAACTCAGCCTTGGATGCGTTGGAGCCCTTGAGTCAGTTTGCTAGCGAGGGAGGACAAGTGTGTTGTCCATGTGTGGAAGCACACACGTATGTGCCCTTGTGTGCATGTGTGTATGTGTGTGTGTGGTTCTTGTCAGCATCCTTGGCTGTCGGTGAGGAGATGGAGAGATTCACTCATTAGGTGCTTGTGTTTTTTCCCTTTTTGTGAGCTGAATGAAAGCGGCTCTTGTCACACAAAAGCAACCAGGTCTGTCAACTGACTGCAGTTCCACTTACAGTTCACACTTAATGTGAATAAATGGGCTTAATTGTGGCCTCTCATTAAAGCCCCTGTTTGTAGCATGGCAGCTGAATCCTCCATGTGGGTAAGAGGGCATTTAAAGCATCTATTGTATGTCACTGAATCATGGATCAAGCATTAGTTTTGCTTAAAAGCTTTTTTTGTCTGTTAGTCTACTGATTATCTTCTTGTAGTTGAGGGTTTCTCTAGTAATGGTGGTCAGGAATCTTGAAGAAGTGGCCCTTTTCTTTTAGCATATTGTGGAATGCACATTAGTAGAGTATTTTAAAATGAATAAACTCAAAAATCCTTTAATCTTAAAAATATTTCATTGGGATTATATGTAATCAACCAACACATAGTAAGACATAATTTTTTTCATGGAAGGAAAACAGTAGATAGGCAATTTTTTTTTCCAGAAATCAACATGTGAATACAGTAGCATGCATTTGCATTCAGCCCCCTTTACTCTGATACCCCTTTTAAAAAATCCAGCGCAATTAATTGGTTTTAAGAGTTTGTGAATTTGTAAATATTGTCCATCTGCATTTGATCAAGTCTCTTTAATCAAAATGTTACATGTTGTGGAAAACAAAGGGTGCACTTTACCTAAACATAAAAATAACATAATGGTTCTTCAGAAGTGACCTATAGACTGAAACCAAGATTCAGCTTTTTCAGGATAGTGACACTAAAAGCATCACCAGAGTTAGAATCTAATGGTTAAGATCAAAGCATCTGAACTTTGATTTAAGTCAAGGTCCAGACTTAGATCCAATTCAGAATCTATGGCAGCTCCTGAAAGCTAATGCTCACAGATGCACACCTAATTTGACAGAGAATGAGCAAACATGCAGGCTTTGTACATGTGTAAAACCTCACAGAGACATACAACAAAAGGCTTGGAGTAAAACGTTCTTCCACAAAGTATTGGCTCAGGGGATCCAAATACAAATGTGTGCCACTGCTTTTTTAGATTTTCCTTCCACATAGCAATTATGCTGTAGTTTGTGTTGGTCTGTCACATAAAATGTAAACAATGTATACATTGATGTTTGTCATACAATCTCAAATGTACTGTAAATAAAACAAAGAGGTAGAAAACATTTATGTCATTAAATTGTATATATTTTTTTTAAAATACCACTTGGTGAAACTCAATATTCAGTATGTGTAGGAAAGAAATTCCTGCTAAAGCTCTAAAATATCAGAATTCCTTCCCTGTTCCTCATTATTATTTCATCAAAATGACTGCCTGTTGCCATTGCCCTGCGGTAAGGTGGAGGCTTTGTCCACGCATGGGAAGAAGGGAGAGGGAGAGAGACGAGCAGAGTGAGCGAGTGACACTGTGACAGTGGATCTGGGGGATGGGAAAGATGATTCAGCCTCTGGTCTGGTTAATTCAAGGGTCTCTCTCGACCAGGCCTGGCTCAAGGCATCTCTGAGTTTTTATTGTGTGGCAGCAGCAGTGAACAAGGAAGGAATCCAAAAATAAATTAGCCTGTTTTGTTTGTTTTTTTTTTTTTCTTAAAGGGAAATTTGTTGACAGTGGCATCTGGCCTATTTCAACCCTTTTATGTTTTACTTGGCAATATTCTGGTGATCTCCCTCATGGGTTCACTCGCACTTTTTCCTCTGTCTCTATGTCTCCTTCTCTCCCTCTGTCTGTCTGGATTCATTGTCTCTGGGCTATTATTAGAGTAGACAGGCTGGTGGGAGGAAATCTCTGAAGTAGACGCTCTTGTCATTTTTTTTTATTTATGTATGATATTCTGCTGGATAATTCTCCGCGTAAGCTAGGTGTTTTTGTTTGCATGTATTCAATGTTGAACAAAAAGACGTGCAAACAAATCGGCAATCTTGTCGTTTGTTTCCTCTTCTTTGGTGGTATTCTCATTAATTTCTGTATACATGATCTTGTTGTTCTGGGTTTTGATTAAACAGAGCAAACCCCCTTCACTGAAAACACCTTTTACTGTAAACCTTTTAAATATAAAGCCATGCTTATTAATCTTTCATCTTGTCCTGTCTGAGTTGGTGTCAAGGGAGAAACCTTAAACACACTTTGGCTCTTTGACATTCTCTTTGTTTTTCCCTTTTCCTTATTTTACTCTCTTCCTTTTCTATCAAAACATGTGGACACAAAAGCAGTTAGAGGAGGCACAGGTAATCTTGCTTTGTTGGGTTTGGCCCCAGTCGCTGAGTAACTGCCTCGATTTAATGAAAAGTAAATAAGACGGGGCACATTTTGTGCCTCAGCCTCAATTTTCCTTCTTGTTCTTTCATGTGGAAGTTTATGTATTTATTTGACTGTGTGAAGCAGATTGTTAGAGAGATAATGCAGGCTTGCTGTGTGGAATATTTTAGTGTTTCATAGAAGAGCTTGCTGCTGTAGCTGTTTGTTTCCATTTTCTTCCCTGCTTCACTCACCCTTCCTCCTCTCCCTTTTCACTCTCTTGCTTTTAGTCCCTGTGGTCCAGCTCTCTACCGTCATGGCCTTTTCCACCCTCCTCCCCTCTCCAGTAATAGGAGGCCTGAAATCAATAGCACATTAGTCTTCCCGGAAACTCTAGCAGAATTAAATATGAATGACTGAGATTGCAGCTTTACCTGCTGCTGAGAGAGAGAGACAGGGAGAGAGAGAGAGAGAGAGAGAGAGGCATCATCGCTCCTGGGAATCTGATTTTCTTTTTTTTTTATTGATTTCTTGAAGTAAACAGCCTGATCATTTTGTGATTTCTGACTGCTTTCTAGATTACTGAGCTACTTAGTTTGTGGTTATTAAGCAGCGATGTGGACTTTCCCCGAAAGCATGGCCTGATTGAGCAAATGGGATCACAGACGTCACAAAGCCGCGACAGCTGAGGAGGCAAAAAGAATCAGTCAGCCACACCCATCCTCCAAAGAACAGCAGCTATAGCATTTGAATATGAAAGAGCATTTTGGTTATTACCAGACTGCATCTTTCTCATTTTTCTCCCTCCTCCCCCTTGTATTTTCTCCACAGGCGTCATTAGCATTTATTACGCTTTCAGGTTTCCGCTTTAGTACCTTCATTTTGGAAGTTTTTACATGTAAAATGTTTTTTGTTTGCCTGCACATCCCCTTAGTTCCATTTTCATTAAGTGCCTCACTGTGTAAAGTGGAACAATTTCTTTTAACATGCTGCTTGGCTTAAAAGCGTAATTTGTGAGCTGGATGGAGAGTGCTGGCTGGTGGGAGGAAGGTAATATGATACAAAAAGCTTCTGCATGTACGCTTCGGGGAATTGGTAAAGACTTGGGCACTGGTAAGCTAATACACATAGATGATATGGAAGAATATATCTCTGGAAGCTATATTTCACTCCATCAGAGATGAAACGGTTTGTGACAGATGGAGTGATATTGTTCCCCTGTACAGCCCATAAGTGAGGCCCCTCCTTCTTCTCCTCCCTGGCAGATGTAGCAGGAGGACCACAGTGCACTCTTTTTTCTTCTTCTTCTTCTTTCTTTCAATTGATTTGGGTGCTCAAACCCTCAGGGATCAGAGGATGATGGTTTGACAGGATTGTGGGGGTCTAGGTAATGTGCTGTAGGGGGTTAACTTGTTTCCTGTAGATCAAAAAAAGTCTCAATATGGCAAAGAACGCAGAAACTCGTTATGTGCATATGAAGTGCCGGTAAGCTGTATGTATAATAATCTTGGGCTATTATCGATGTATTTGAATCAATCTTTGTCCAAGATGGACTAAAGACACAAAATATCATTCAATGTTTTTTAAAGCAAAAATTAAGTCCCTGAGTTTGAATTTAATAAAAATGTTGCCTTATCCCCGCAGGCTTAAAATATGCATATGGTCTCAAATACACACACTCACTCAAAATGACATACTTTTGTAACCATCAGCATCCAGGCAGAATTCCTACTGGATGTTTGACCACTTTTCTTCACAGAAATGGTTCATTTAAATGTTTTGGTTTCCTGGCATGGACCTACCTGAGTTTTAAACAGTTGCCACATTTTGAATAGTTTTGGAGTCAGTGTTTTCTTGGAGTCGATGTTGGTCTGTTGTGTATATTAAAAACTAGTTTTGATTTGTGTTTTGGGTCATTGTCCCCATTGGAATATCCAGTTGTGTCCAAGTTTTAACCCATCTAATTATAGAATTTGGAGGTTGTCTTTATTATTCCACTTTGGGACTATATTCAAAGACCAGAACCACTAAACCTGAATCAGGCCTTCAGTGTGATGCTTCACAGTTGGTACAGTGCTCTAGCTTTGTGTGCCTTACATTGAGAAAAACAAATCAGTGGTGAAGTAAATTTAGCATAATTGAATCTGTGAAATCAACAATAAAACTTCAAGTTAGTATCTTTACCCAAGTTTATGTATTGAGGTCAAAACTATTTGTTCAAGATACAAGACAATGTATTTTTCTTTCAGAAAATAAATTGTTTAAGTAATAAGAGACTATCTTTTTTAAGTTCATTCACACAACAAAAAACAATCTGGCTATCTTTACTGTGTTTCATTCAGTATTTCAAAACACCAAATAAACCATCATCGAGTCACTGTGGCCAAAAAGCTTAATCTTCGTCTTCTTTGACCGTAAAGTCTTTGCTATTAAAAGTTTTTTGCTTGTTCTTGTGGGAAGACGCAAATTTCAAGGTGCTAAATAATTAAAGTTGTTGACTTTTTGTCATCACTTCAGGATGGAAATTCACGTTTGTCCTCCAACATTTTCCAGTGTGGGAATGTTTTACGCATGAGTCTGTAGGTTGTTCCTGAAGATCCTAACCAATTTTCTTTCATCTGAGGGTTACAGTTTTGGTCAAATGGTTGAAACTCGGAGACCTTCTGGTGTTCCAACAGGATGATGGATTATAAAAGATATTAATATCAGTTTTGAGGGCTTGCATTAGGCATCCTCAAAGCCCTGACCTCAGCCCTATTAAATGTTTACACATTATGAATAAAAGCCAGATCAATGTCATGGAGTTAATCAAGCAAAATAAGTCACTTCTGCTTAGAAGAATTGTCACGTTTTGGAACTTGGACCTGGAACCTGCTCCAAGCAACAAGTTTCATTCCAACTCTCTTAAAGACATTTAGCCAAATAGCTACGAGGTTAGAAAGACAGTATGTATTTGAGCCTTTGTGTGCAATTTTGAGATAGTGTGTGAATAAAATTCCCAAATGGTTAAAATATATGCTGAAAACTTCAAATTAAGAATAGATTAGGCCTGTGTAAGTAAACATCTGTACATGCACATTTTAACAAATGTGATTGTACAAGTAACGCTGCATTTTGTGCAACGTATCGTCTAGAGCTGGAGGATCCATTACCATAAATCTTGATCAGTGTGTGACAGCATATCTTATATCCATGGATGTAATGGAGACAGAGGAGAAACTGTGGCTGCTCATACTAATCAACGTTCATTCTACTGATTCACTCTAGTTTATTTGTGAATACACAAAGAACTACATTAGCCAAATGAACTATTTGGCTTCTACCAAGAGGGCTGGCTTGTCTTCTGGTGTATTTCAAGGAAAGTAGGGTGAGTGATTCAGCAACGATTACTTTAAACTCTCATTCCAACCCCGACTGTTGGATCATCATTAGGAGGCTTAACAGCTGTCTTGTAGCAGATGTGCCCTGTTGCTTAGGCACGCTCCCCGTCCCTGGAGGGGAAAGGTCAAGACACTGGGTGGAGGTTGGAGCAAATATTCTCCTAAAAAAGACGCATGTTGATGCTTTTAGAAAATTAAACAAATGAGCATCTGCCTTCCCAGTGTTGTAGGACACTAATTTGGAATGGAGATTAATGTGAGCATTATTTTGCGTTTGCAATTTATTCTTTTAATAGATTTTCTTTTCTACAGTTGAAGGCAGATCTTTACGTGAACGGCATAAAATGCACATATCCCTTTTTTTTTTTCTAACTGTTCCGTTAAAAGTGTGAGGCTTACCAAAATCAATTTGATTTGCTCTCCCAGGTTTGAGAGTGAGACAACAAGAATCTTGACATCATAAGAGTTTGTTTTGGTGTGAATATTGAATAGGGCCACTCAGTGAGGAAATGTCACTACTTCAAAAGCAATATTAAATGCTATATTAACGTTTAGATGCATGCATTCAGGGTTAAAGACTTAGATTGTCATCCTATGGCCTGAGGAAATAAAAATTGAGTGTTTGACCACAAGGACCATGGTCACACTCGTAGTATGTGGTTGTTTTGCTGCAGGAGGGACTGGCGCACTTCATAAATTAGATGGCATCATTAGGAAGGCAAACTATGTGGAAATATTGAAGCGACATCATACAGACATCCTCCAGAAAGTTAAAGCTTGGACACAAATGGGACTTCCACATGTACAATGGTGCAAAACATACAGCTACATTATAAAGTGGCTGAAGAACAACAAAATCATTGTTTTGGAGTGGCCATCACAATGCTCTGAGAGGAGTTCTATAGAAAGATGTGCATATGTGAGACAGTTATACCTTTTCTTTAAGGAGGAACTGGCTAAGATGAAAGCAAATTGTCAAAAGCCTGTAAAACATCTGACACTTCGCATGGCTCAAAAGGTAAATATGCCAAATACTAAAAATATGTATTCTTTATTTTGAATTTGTGAAATATAAATAATATTGGTGATCCCAGCTGACCTAAAACAGGAACATTTTAATATGATAATTTCAAACTGAAAAAAAACAACAACAATGTATTATATTTTTTATGTACAACTGTACCAACAAAGCGTAAGTTTGCCTGTTAAATTTTACATTTTCTTGGTAATAATGAAAAAAATGGTCAATGGATTTTAACAGGACTCCCTGGTGGGACAGAATAGCGAGGGGACGTGCCCTGGCCATGGGCGCGTGGCGGAGGAGCAGGTGGATGACGGGCAGCTGAGACGTGGACTCCGAGGGGGAGTAGGGGGGCTCCATTTTGGAGGACTCTTGGGGTTGAGAGAAGCCCTGAAAAAAAGGCAACCCCATCTGGAACTGAGGTGGGGGCTCTGGTGTGAAAGAGATCTAGTGGGTGGTGTCTGACACTCACTCTTTTGTTCTTCGGCTACACAGCAGTGATGGTGATGGTGATGGTGGTGGAGGTGGTGGGGCTCTCACTGCCGTGGGGGCTGGGCATTCGAACAATAGTGCCGATCTAGGATTTGAAAGCCTTCGATGAACAGAGGCAAGAAAGCAAGCGAGGAAGGTGTGGACAGAGAGAGAAGCAGGCGTTAGCTCACCCTTGTTTTCAGCACGGCAATGATGCTTCAGTCTCATTCAAAAACACAGCATGTCGTTTAAGTGAATTCATTATGAAAACATTAGTGTTGACTGTGATTTTCTGGTATGCATTGTATGTGCTCTACATATAGTATTCTTATATTGTATAAATCATGCATAAAAATTGTGCTGTAGATTATAGATTGGCTGAATGTGAGAAGAAGATGAAGAAAGATGAGTTTTGTTATTGTGATGGAAGCGTGCCTATGCTGGGAGGAGATCGAGAGCATGAGCTTCATTTATTTTCATCAGTGGCATCTGCGGTCCAGACTGTTAGCCCTGATGCAGCTCTGAGCGCTATTCCACTCATAAACATATATCCCAGAGACGCCTGTCCTTGCTCAACTCGAGCCAAACCTCTGTCATGCAAGGTTATCTTTTCTTCTTCTCCCCAACTATATACCCTCTCACCATTTTTCACATCTCCCCTACACAATTCCCGCCATTCATCAGCCAAGTCACAAAGGACAGCTGAGTACCTGCAGCAGCTCTCCAGGGTGCTGAATAGGGCGACTGCGAGGTGCAGGATGAGGGGGTGGAAGGTTTGGGCTTCAACACTGTGAGTAGCTACAGGATATTCCTCAGAGGACACATGGGGGTTTAGAGTGATTGCCAGGGAAGATTGAGACCTTCCATTACCATAAACTGACAAGTCCTCTATTAAAGGGAAGAATCACTGACAATGTCTTTCCGTATTTTCTCAAACAGGACAGAGAGAAAGCCTGTAAATGCACAAGCTCTGACATACCTCCTGCATCCCTTTACATGTATTTGTTTTTTTATATCACTCATGCATTATTGAGCTCCCCTGTAGGATTTCTTGTCACTATGCATAACGACACTGTATATAAACTTTTTTTTTCTTTTTCTTGGAAAATGACTTGTGTAGCCCAGGGAGAATTTTGCAAACTAATTATTTCTACCTATTACTGATGAGACCAGTCATTTTCCAATCGTGGTGAATAGCTCCATCTGTTGGCGGGGTCGTGGTATGGTCACACTTTTATTAATTATAGAAAAAATAACAATGAGGTGAGCATTCTATGAGAGTTTTTGCATGCTGGTTTTACACAATTTGATTGCGAATGGAACTAAAAAAAAAAAAGCACAAGACTTAGTTAAATTACAGTAACCATCGAACACGGTATTTCACTTCTCTTTTGATTCAACAATAAGTGAAAGTGCCAAAGTCAGGTTTCCAGTGAGAGGGATTGGCTTGGAAACTTTATCTAGTTTACTTCCTATATTTTAAACAGAACTGAAACCAAAGAAATCTAAAACTGCGAGGCGTAAGCGCCATTGTCAGGTCGACATTTAAACCGGTCGGGTGAGATTTGGGCCGGTGGGATGGGTAAGGTAGCCTACTACAGAAGCCGCTTGATAGTCAAGTTTCCGTAAAAAGAACAAAAAAAGAAAAAAAAAGAAAACCGGATGTGAGGAGCAGAAAGTAAGCTCGTCATGACGACGTCATGAAATATTAAAATAAAAGTAAATAAAACCTTGCACAGTGCCTACAAATGCAGTTTGATAAATTATAATACCATTGAAAATTTTACTTATTCCTGGAATAGAACATTTGTTTTATACGAGAAAATATTTGTTAATTTTTATGATATCTGAAATTGTCCACCCGGATATTGATTTACAAAAGAGACACAAAAAGAATTTTTCTCTGCAAAGAGAACTTTAACCCAAGTAACACTCCAGTCATTTTTTTCTTCATAGTTTATGAGGGAATCATAATAATTATGGGTAATTATTACACCCATAATAATAATTATGGGTAGTGTTAACACGGCTGTTAATCAGCCGTGTTAACCAGAGACATTGGCATTGTCAGGTTCAGGAGTGACTCAGCACAAGGAATGAGACAGGCGTATGTTTTTTTCTGGTGTTTCTTGAAGTGCTGACTCCAATTTTGCCTCAAAATCCTTCCAAATATGCAGTCATTCCTGTTTCTTGTGCAAACCAAACCCTTTTTCCTTCTACTAAACTTTCTATTAATATGATTCTGCACAGCAGTCACCAACAAGTATAAGCTAGCTGATTGTTCAGGCCATATTTTTTGTATTAACATGTTCTTTTTGTTATTTGACTTATGTAATATTTTCACTTTTCTTATATGCCGAGTTTTGGGTTCTAATTTCATCACCAAAATGATCAGAAATAAATGTTGGAAAAGTAACAGTCCATTTGCATCTGATTTATACATGAGGTGTACTTTTTGAATTACATGATTTAAATAACTTAAGTCATGAGATAATATCTCAGATAACGTTTATACTGCAGTGCTTCGGTGTCAATTCAAGATGTCAGCGTTCATAAACAAGAGTGGTATTTTTATTTTGAAGGGTAACCGGATGTGGTATTGGTGTTGTACGTCAGCTTGGTGCTGACGGCCGCCTCGGCTCCCGGCCACTAGGAGGAACAAGGAGGGCTCCTTGTCTGGTCCTGGTGTGGAGAAGGAAGAGGTCCGCATCCCAACACAGGACGGGGCAAACCCAAGCCGCCACGGGAGGAGAACACTTTTACTTTGACTTTCGAAGACTTTCTTTACATGGAGGGCAAGAAATGACATCGTCAGCGTGCGAAAGGAGGGCGTTTGCTCATAAAATCAACCGGTGAGGCTGAAACAAGTTATTTTTTAACAGCGACAGTGAATAGTGTGACCTGCTGGACCGAGTGCACACATAGCAACTATGCTAGGACTCGCAATGTATCACATAATATTATCAGCTTAGCTTAAATATGTAACTTCCCTAATTCAATTTAAAAAAAAAAAGAACAATTAACTAGATTCGCTCCCAAATACTTTACAGGCTTTAACAACCTGTTTGACAGGCGGTGTCGTAGCACGGTAGCAGCGTTGTCAAGAGCCACTTCGGTGAAGCAGAGTTACTGGGCTGAAAGAGCTTCTCTGCTGCTGCTGTGTGTCAAACTGGGAGTATTATAATGTTGTAAAACAGAGAGAAGTGCCGTGATAAGTACAAATCTACCCTTTCTCACTACACTTATTAACTGATCAGGATTCCAGGAGGAAATAAAGCTTCACAGCCATGTAAATGACAACTCATTTTTGTGTGCAAATAACTTATGTTAGAGTCTGATTATGTACTTTAACCTTATGCTTGTATTTGACCTGGATTCACAAGTATTTGCATTGTCTTAGTACATAAACCAGATAGTTCCTCCACATATCAGAAAACAAACAAGAACATGGATTCTTATAATTAAGTTCAGTAACGGCAAGTGTAAAGTAGCTACTTTAAGCCGCATCAGACCGTGAATTATAAAAGTGTACCATTGCATTTTTCGGATTGTGTCTCCTGTAATAGGTCTAACACTATTGTTTTGTCCCGGATGCAGGAAAGGGTGGGAAGCCCGTTCTGGCTCTGCCTCTGCAGCCCTTAGCTTTCCTTTTTCCTGTTTTTAAATTGATTTGTCAATTGTCCATGTCTTAAAAATGACACAGAGCTGCTAAATAAGTGTGAAATAAAAAGTCTTACACTTAAAAAAAAACAAAAAAGGAAAAGTTGAGATCCTGGTATTAAGGGAAGGGTTTGTTTTTTTTAGCTTTTATATGTGAGAAGCAGACAGTTTGCACATCAAAAGCAGCAGCTGTTTGTTGTCTCTGAGAGGATTGGGGTTTTCTCCTGCTTTGTCTTTAAGCTGGCCATTTGCTGTAAGTTCTTAGCAGCCAGAAACAGAGATCTGGCCCTGTTCCCGGGATCCAACCCGTTGCTGCTCTGTGAGGTTTGAGTCATTAGGTGCAACAGCTGCTGTCCTTCAATTACAAATAGTTTATAGATGATGTCTCTGAAACCTTTATGCTTAACTATAGAGGAACAGATTAAGGTGTTACTTCTCTAAAAAGAGCTTAAATAAGGCAAGTGATGAAAAATGTCCTGTCAAGCATGCATATGTTGACATTGAAATTCAGGACAAATACAAAACATTTATTCCTTGCACACATTCACTAATAAAAGTTCAATTATTTTGCCTCTTTTAAGACGGGGCCAGGAGACAACAGTATGTGATTTTTATAGTATCATAATAGATAAATGCAGTAGATAATTTGACTTTGAAACATTGACTTTAGCAGAAGTATAGAGTAACAATGTGGAATATTCGAAGTGCTTAATGTGCAGAATGTTCTACATTTTTTCTTTTCTGCTCTGTAAAGAGAACAATCAGCTGATATTTGAACTTGCCAGGTTTGAAACCCTAACTTTTTACAATCTCGTACCTCCCTAACATTAACTGACCCCTGTCATCTCCAGGTGCCATATTATTATTATTATTATTTTTTTTTTTTGCAGGACGATTGCAGCGGAGGTCAGAAAACAAGTGACCAGAGACTATGGCTCACCTCAGCTGTCTAAGAAAAGAGGAGGAGCTCATCAACCTGTAAGTAAGCCTGTAATTAACATGCCAGTTTAACAAGCTGGCATTTTTAAACAACCTGTAAAACTGTTAGATATTTTTGGTTTTGAATTACTTTTTACATGTAAATAAAGTAAAGATTGGGTCTGTGGGAAGTTTGTTTTGGGAATAATTACCTTTTGAATCTCAAGGATGCTTCTTTAGATTTCTGCGGATGCACAAGGAAAGCATTGCTTCTTTAATTTTTGAAATCTTTATGAGAGCTGCTCAAAGATAATTGTCCTATTGTAGCATTGGTTAAAAAGCAAATAAGATTCATTTAAATTATGTAATTGCCCAGACAATTAAATTCTGTTAACACAGACAGAACCTACACATTTCCACACAAAAACAAGGCGTTGATCAATTAAAATGTTTTCAATTTCTGGTCTAAAAGTATCCCCGAACATTTATTCAGGGGAAAATGTATCAGACAAACAATGTGTCCAACTTATATTGCACCCTGGAGCTGAAGAAAACTTTTGATGACTTTGTTTTGTTTCTTTGTCTGCTCATTCATACGCTCAAACATCGATCTTGTGCTGCTACTGTATGCAAATAGTCCTTATAAAGAGTCCACACTTTCCTTTTTTTAATCATTTTTGGTCATTGAAGTACTCCCATACTCCTTAGATTATTAAAAACATTTGTTACAAAGTATTTATCCCTTTAAAGATTTGATCTGCTTTGATTTGAAGTCACTCTTAAGTCTTTTAGATCATCAAAGACATTCTAATGTTGTGTAAAGATATTCAGAGTAACTCCACAATCCTGTTTTTGAATGATATTTTATTTGTTAAAGGAAAAAACGATCTTGATTAGATATATTTTTTTACTCCTAATTATTAAAATCAACATTTGAAAAGGACATTATTGTATTTACTGTGATTGTCTTATTTTAAAATGTGCTTGATCTGAGAGATTTTTGACAAGAAAAAGTATAAAAGGAAGAACACTATAAGGGGGAAATCCTTTTTTCACTGCGACGTATTTGTTTTTTCAAAACTCCAGCTTGAACGAAGTCGGCCAATGACTGGAGTCAATCTCTGCTGACGTAGGCTCTACACACACAGTGCCTGCAAAACACAGCCAGAGGCTCCTCCTCACACACAGAACATCAGCAGAAAAAAATAACTGTTAAACATGCATTCATAAAGATTATTCAAGAATGGATTATAATAGTTAACCAATTGAGATTTCTTTTGATGGCTCTAAAATATATAGGAATGATCTTCCTTGTTTTTTTTTTTTACATTTAATTGGGGAACAATATTAGTGTATTACTAACTTATGTACATTTTAAGTTTAGTCAGAAATGTTCTAAACCTCCCCCCTAACAAGATAAGACATCCAAATGAAGAGTACTGTTTTGTCTTGATGGTGATGTCTTAGCGATGGTTAAGTAACCATGGCCTGATGTTCTCTGACAGTTACCCCTGACGGAGGTGGTTGAACCAGTGGACTTTGAAGAATATGTGAGCAGTCATGCTCCAGGGGTTGAGGCCGGCCCCCTCAGACAGCTGATGGAGTTTCCCCAGGATGACCTGGAGCTCCTCCCGCTGGACAAAGAGTGCACTACACTGGAGCCACCTCTGCCTGAGGAGGAGGAGGAGTAAGTCAGAGGGTCTGCTTCGACTTCACAGCTCATTATATTATCTACAAATCCTCTTCTGAACTATACATTACTGCACAAGCAGCAGCATCGAGTTTACTGTAATGGGAGACAGGCATTACTAGAGAGAAGAACAAAGCCTTTCTCTTTAACACTATGTGAACATAAATAATAAAGGCATGCGTTGCTCAATTATTCAAGTGTTTTTCTATGCAGCTCACTAGATCCCAGAGTGAGAGATGCCCTGGCTGTCTACACAGATGACTGGCTTGTCATACATAGAAAGTAAGTGTCAGTTTCATCGACTGCCGTCACTGGCGCGCTATCACCATTTCAACGTTTTGATTTTCTCCTCCAGATTTCAACACTACAGCACCACTTACACCCCTCAAAACTCTGAGCGACAGAGAGAGAGGCAGCGAGGGCTGGTCAAACAGACCTTTGAACTGGACGAGGCTGCTGTGCACGATCGCCAGGACGACCAGGTAGTTGGTTGTGTTGAAAGCATTTACTGTTTTAAACACTCAGATGCAATTTCAGTCAGTTTTAGGGTCATAAGTGAGGTTAAGGGTTGCTGGAAGTTTAAGAGGAAGCTTTAGTTCTTCTTAAACTTCCATCATCTCATCCCTGGACGAGGAGATTAACATGATAGTCTGCCATTATAAATGGCTAAGGGCAATGTAAGCTGTTTACAACTCAGCATCCATAATGGATAAGTGGCTCTAGCTGTTTCCTTATCAATTACTCATGCTTCTTAGAAATTCAAATATTTGGGTGACCTAGCAAGTGGAGTCTTTAGTGTTACTGCACAGCTGTTCTGATGAGGGAAGGGGGAACTAATGTCCCCTCCTGCGTGTGTGTTCCTCAGGATGACTCGAAGCGGAGGTCGGTTAGCCTCGATGAGACCCCCCGAGGCAGCTGGGCCTCCAGCATCTTTGACCTGAAGAACTCCTCCCCGGATGCGTTGCTCCCGTCCGTGCTGGAGCGGACAGCTGCAGAGGATATGGACCGGAACAACATGGAGGCACGCTCTCAGGAGCGCCACAGTGACCTGCTGGGCCTCTACCCTCCCCCTGATGAGGTTTGTGTGAAAATAGCTGCTAACATTTAACTGTATTAATCACCTACACATAATGTATAGCGTTTTATCAAGTACAAGGTTTATCTTTTTGGGATGCGCTCAACTCAAACAAAATTGATGCTTTTATCAATTGGAGATGATAAATATAAGCTAGTTGGCCTTTTCTTTCCTCAATATTTGATTGCTTTTTTGTCCTTTTTCTCTCTCGATCCATGTCTCTTTATGTCTGCGTACAGATCGCTGTTTGTCTGCCATGGCATTACCACAATGTCTGTTTAAATGTTATCTTGGTCTGTGGATTTGTTTTTTGTTCTTTGTGTGGCAGGATGAAGCAGTGGAGAGATGTCCTCTACCTGAGGTGCCCAAAGAGCACTGCGGCCAGAGGATTATGGTCAAGTGTTTGTCACTAAAGTAAGAAACATAATCCCTCATGTTTATGACCTCATTCTTTCTATTAGTGGCCAAATTGGATCAAAACTTCCTTAGTGTGATTTTTATGTGACAGTAAGTGCATATTATAATTTTTTTTTCAGATTTGAGATTGAAATTGAGCCAATATTTGGATCACTTGCTCTTTATGACGTTAAGGAAAAGAAAAAGGTAAATGTTTTTTTCTTTGTTTTTTTTTTGTGATTGTTTCCACAGTCAATAAAGCTGAGTAAGGCCACTTAGTAATTCTGAGCTCATATTTGACTAATTGAGTTTCCCTTCCGTCTAAAAGGTTTAAGTGTGTTTTATTTTGTTAAGATCACTTGGGCAAAACTCAATTAAATTCCTCTGACATAGATTTCCATTATCATTTCTCCATGCCCTTTCCTTTCCTGTTCCCCATTTCTTTTCCTCTGACAGATCTCAGAGAATTTTTACTTCGACCTTAACTCAGATCAGATGAAAGGACTGCTGAAACCTCACACACCTCACATAGTTATATCCACGCTGGCTCGTTCCGCCATTTTCTCCATCACATATCCTTCTCCAGATATCTTCTTGGTCATTAAGGTACATAAAATTCATTTCAATCAAATTAAAATGTCTTAATTAGAGCACCCCATGTACCTTTTGCACATTTAATAATATTTTTTGACAATCCAAAAATACTTCCAGTCATTTAGCCTGTTAATGTTTATGTAAAATGTCATCTTGAACAACAATTTCTGGTGAATTGACATTTATTTATTCCCATTTTAGCTATCTTTGTGAGGTGCCCTAATTTTTGTGAAATGTGGAAAAATAATGGTTCTTTTGTTAACAACCCTGCATATAAAATTTGTTTCAGCTTGAAAAAGTTCTTCAGCAGGGAGACATTGGTGAATGCTGTGAACCCTACATGGTCATGAAAGAATCGGACTCCTCAAAGGTAACGGAGTCAAAGTGCGTCGCTGTTGCAATGTTCTGCATTGGACGTTATGAAAGTTGAGCCACAAATATTACTCAATTCCGTCTGGTTGATTTTGCAGTTTCCACTGTCATATTTAGTTTGCTAAATCTTTGGCTGTTGCAGAAATGTCTTGACAGTTCAGTGCCCTTTGAGCTCAATTTGATCTCTTGTTGCTCCACCGCAGCACAAGGAAAAGCTGGAGAAGCTCCGCCTCCAGGCAGAGCAGGCGTGCTCTCGTCTTGGACGTTTCCGCATGCCTTTTGCCTGGACAGCCATTCACCTCCTCAACATCGTCAGCAGCGTTGGTGGTCTCGATCGGTCTGACCCAGACTCTGACTCTGGTACTGAGTGCCCCTCCATCCCCAGTTCCACCTCTAATTCCTGCATGTGCACCTTTAGCATTCTACAAATATTTTTAGATATTTACGTGTTTTGTAAATCACTTTTGGCAGAACGAAAGAGCCACGGGACCTGGAATGAGAGAAAGAAGAAGGGGTTTGAGAGAATGAGTGTTGGGGAGGAGATGTGTAACTTTGGCACTTTCCGCCCAGCAACGCTCACCGTCACCAACTTCTTTAAACAGGTCAGACTCAATGCAACAGTATTATCTGAGGCTGGTAAAAACCTACAGGCTGACATTTAAATACACTACATATGAGCCCAAAAGTATTCACACCCCTGGCAGATTTAAATTAATAATTATTCCCATTCAGCCCAGGTGGAAATTTCTCAAAACATCGGAAAGCAAAGTAAAAGAAAGTTTCATTTTAATTGAAAAAATGATCATTACAGCTATTGAACACTTCTTATAACTGCTAACTCACCGTTTTTAGCATTCCCGCTCCTTTAGGCAATTTATCTTTGGAGACGAGGTCCAAGTTTTTAAGAAGGGAAGGCCTCCTTGCCATAACCCTAATCTTTATCTTGCTCCACAAATTTACTATCAGAATCAAGTCAGGACTCTAACAGGGCCAGACCAAAGCATTGTTATTCCAATTTTTTTGTAAGAAGGAACACGTTGATAGAAATGAAAGATTAGCTAGAACTTCAGTCTTAATAATTTTACAAAAATCTTGTTTTCTCTATTCTTCTGGTCTATCTCTTTATTTCTATCCCTTTTTGTGTAGTTTGGCTCATTAAAAGCATGGAATCATAAAACAACAAAGATTCTCTAGATTATTTTGAAAGATCCTAAAACCATAACTTGACAATATTATGATTTGATTCATTTGATAAAATATTGGATTAACATTTGTTTAACCCTCCTGTTATTTTCGTTTCTGAGGAACAGCAATAATGTTCGTGGGTCAATTTGACCCAGGGAGTGTTTGTATCTGATTATTAACTCCAATACTAACCATTTCAATCAATATTTGTTCAATGATATTTTTTTATTTCTCACAAATAAAGGATCAATGATGACAACTTACTCATTTGGAATGGAATTCCAAAAATAAAAAAATGGAATTTACATTTTTTATGTGCACTGAAAAAACCTACAAACAAAAAAAACAATAATTTCCTTGAAATTGATCTTTTGTAAAAAAAATTTATATTACATTTTGATTTTTTTTCTATGGGTGATCTTTATAATTGAACTTGAGACACGTATACTGTTCAGGGTCAAATTGACCTGCTGATTAAAATCAAGACAAATGACTCATGCAGATAGTATTTATATTTCCCTCCACTTCTGCTGAGTGTCCACTCAGTGTGGATGGAGTTTGCCCATGGGAACGGAAAAGATTCCCGTCAAAAGTTGTATGAACACCTGCTTTCTTGCAGTTTCCTAGTGAAATAAAGAGAATAGTGAGAAAGTGGGCACGTGTGGAGTGTGTGTGTGGTGAAATATGGTTCATAGCTGCAAGGAAACATATAGAATTGGACATTTTAAAAATCTTTTTTACCCTTTAACTTGACTGCAGGGTCAAATTGACCCAAACAGTATCTACGTAAAAAGTAGACGCACGGGGGGTTGTAAATGTGCAAAATGATTAAGTTTTCAATTTATATGTAGAGTGCACCTATTAAGATAAATAGAAAAAGTTTTATGCAAAAAAAAGTACTTCCAAGTATGTTTTAAAAAATGTTAAACTTTAAAATGGGTCAATTTGACCCACAACATATTGGGGTTAATCTGTGCTGTGATGGGTCACCAGATGGGTCACCAGATGAACTATGATAAATAGTTCAGTTTTTGTTTGCACAACAAACAGAAACTGAACTATTTATCATAGTTCATCTTGAACTATAATACATCATGGATTAATACTTGACTTTGAACTTGTTTTGTTAAAAGTATTATTTGTGTTAAAAAAAATCTGCTGTAACATTAATTTCTCCATATTCAAATTGAAATTGTATTTATGAAAAAACTGGATGAAGAAACCTCTTTTTTTTACTATCATTTTTTTTGTTAAAGGTGCAGCATCATTCTGCTGCTAGAGTGAAATGAAGAAGCTCTTCCATTTCTTCCATTTCACTACTCATATTTATTAACTTATTGTCATCCCCCTCTTTCTTCCCTCCTGTGTCAGTGTGCTGCATTAGCAATACTGAGGGCTAGATAACATGTTGCGGCAGTAAAAAAAACAAATGTTGCTTCTATAAAATAAAGAGGCAGCTTTAAATACTTTTTTGGACTTTTGAGGAAATAATTTTATATTCTGAATTTAAAACCTGATTGTAACCCTATTATCCTATTTTTCTCTGTGTGTTCTTACCAAGGAGGGGGATAGACTGAGTGATGAGGACCTCTACAAGTTTTTGGCAGACATGCGCCGGCCGTCCTCTGTTCTGCGAAGACTGAGACCTGTCACTGGTAACTCTGATGTACTCTAATGTGCCAGTTTGCATAAAAAGATTTAAGAGAGTTTTTTTTTTTTTTTAATTCTTCTTATTATTATTCATTTGATGTCTTGTTGTGCTTCGTGTGTCCCTCAGCTCAGTTGAAAATTGACATCTCTCCAGCACCGGACTCACCACATTACTGCCTCTCACCAGAACTCCTTCACGTGATACCTTATCCGGACCTGCGCGTCCGGCCCACCAAAGAGGTGCTGGAGTTCCCTGCTCGTAATGTGTACACGCCGCACACCACATACAGGTGGGCGTTTACTATTAAAGACATGCCCGCAAGCGGTGGCTTGACCTCTTGTATTGAACAAGCACAAGTTCAGCCACTCATTGCATGCATGCTTCTTCCTGAGTGATTATTGATTGATTTGACTTTTTTCTTTTTTGGATGTTTTTCTTTTCTTTTTTTGTTTTACGCAAAAAGATAAAAAAAGTTTCACCCTATATGGTCAAAACTTAGAAAAATTCACAAAAAAAGAACCAGGATTTTTTAGGGTTTTAGTATTTATTTACAAATAACAAAGAAATGTGTATAATTTAACTTCATTTTTAACTTAATTTCTATTAAAAAAGTTGTTAACATGAACTAATATCCATATATAGGAATGATGGAGTGCAGTAACGATGAGGAGTTGATGGATTTTTTCTTATTCAATGAACTGATGAGTCTTGAATGAGCTATGGCATAGCTTCACTCTGAAAGAAACACAGAAACAAACAACATTTTTAATTGAAATAAACAAATAGAGTAAGTTCTGCATGTGAAATGTGTTGAACCAGCAAGTTACCATCTTTTGCAGTTTGGAAAGCTGCTCATCCTGAGTCTCAATATCCTTTTTCTGGATCTTGTTCCAGGTCTGTAAACCTTTCAAGATTTGGAGATGTGCCTCCGCTTTATTCTTAAGAAACAAAAAGCAATATAGATGTTTAAATGTGATGAAAATAAGGAAATAACATTTAATTTACAGTTTGACAGTGAATGAGTTAAGTTTTCAGATTTACCTGCAGCTCCTTGAGGCTGTTTGGTACAGTGTTGTTGATGTACATCTCCAGCTGTTGAACTTTTGCCTTTAGTTCCTCCTCATCCTTCTCTATGCTGTTCAGCCAGTTTTTTGTGATATGGGTCTGAGCCTGTTGTTTTGCCATTTGTTCCTGTGAAAATAAGGATTTAGCCTTATTATTCTCTTTAACAGCAGTTTCTATATAAACTAGATCCACCTTACTAAGAGTCTAAATTTAATTTTTCTATAAGTCACTGAATAAAATAGGTGCTTTACCTTGCTTTAACTGTAACTCTTTTAGTCTTCCCTAGCTTCTGTATGTTATATCTACATAATCTGAACTGTAATCGTGCGACTATTCAGCTTCACAAATGGAATCCAGTGTTTACGTTTATCCCTGCTCCTACCTGCAGCAGCTGGACGACTACTTTTATCTGTTGCTCCACTTCTGCAGCCTGTTCAGTCTGCTGCCCCAGCTGTTGGAGGGTCTCTTCACGACTCTTCAGAGTCTTGCTGATTCTCTCCATCTTTGCCTCAGTGGTTTCAAAGACGTAGTTGAGCGACTCGCTCAGCTGTATGACTCCAAACGTGAGCACATTGACTTCCTCCTGAGGCGCAGCTTTGCCCTCCATGCTGCCCGTCTTCCTGATGGGGCCGGCAAGAACCGCTCCGAAACCCCCAACTAAACACACGAGACACAGGCTCCAGATCATTTTCATAGGGACTTTCGTTTTTCTTAAACCCACTTCCTCCAAAATATTTACATTTAAGTTAAAAGACGAAAACTGTAGGAGGAGGATATGTATCTCCTTTTCATCCAGAATTTCATCATCTACAGCTGAATCTTCAGGCCTGCTGCTGCACCTTTTATAGGGACTGGACACGCCGCACTGTGGTGAAACATTAGCTCGTTTGTGGTTCGATCCTAAGTTTAGTTTCACAACCTTGGTCTCGGTGACCTTCTCTTAAAGCTTAACCATGGAGAGTCTAATTTTGTCATTTAGGTCATGCACTATTGCACCATGCATATGATGTATGGAAGAGATGTACTTGAAGCTATAAATGCAAACATTTGCAGCATTAAAATAAGTGCAGCAGTATTACTTTTATACTGTGGTAATCTTTCTCCTAACGCAATTTACATCAGATATTTCAAAATATGAACAGTAGTAACCTGTGTGTGTTTAACTTGGAAAGAAGTTGGTGACATGAGTGAGAATACGGTGATGGGTCAATCGTCTCTCACGTACGCACAGGACTCTCATTCTCTAAGAGGAACATACTTTCTGAATCTTGTAAAGAATTTGTAGGTTGTAAAATACCTTGTAGATATATTCATGTTTGATGTCGCATTGAAATCACAATCTTTAATGTATTTTATCTGAATTTTAGAGCTAGACTGAATGGGCCTGAGAACGTTATATTCACAGATGTTCCCAACCAAAGGGACTGAGCTGATCTGGACTCATCCCAAGACTTAAAGATGGAATTGTAGCAAAAGGTTCATTCTCCCAGTGGCATAAATACAAACAAAATGTATACCACTCTTTTAAGTTCTAAGACATATAGAAAAATTATAAATCTTTTTACTTTCACTTCACAGTGGCTCACTGCTTTGTGTTGGTTTGTCACAAAATCCCAATATGACAACCCGAAGTTTATGATTCGGGTTGTCATATTATAACATGACAAAATGTAAAAAAGAAAAGTTCATTAGGTTTGAATACCTTTAGAAGACAATCTGTATGCTTTTCCTAATGACAATATAACAAAAGCGAGGAACTTTATTTCACTTTTACCTTCACAGATTTTTTTCTGTATTAAATTGTTCTAGTGTTGTCTCCCTCTGCTTGTTCCTTACGTCTCAGGAACTTGCTCTATGTGTACCCGCAAAGTCTGAACTTCAGCAGCCGCCAGGGCTCAGTCAGGAACATTGCTGTGAAAGTTCAGTTTATGGCAGGAGAAGATCCCAGCCAAGCTTTACCGGTGAGTCCCGTTCAAAGACGAACATAATTGTTGTATCCTAAAAAAAATGTATTTGAAAAAATTGCTCAAGGCAGAGATATCCACTTAAAACTAGTTTTTAGTTGGCTGTCTAATTTATTGGCAACAAGAACATTGAATTATAATAGAGTTTATTCTAGGTTTGCTTGCTTGTTCTCTTAAGTGGATCTTTGACGTGAGTGCAGCAAATTAAATAGCTTCTTCTATAAACCTGCATGCAACAATAGCTGGTTATTTAGAACGAGTGCTCCATCTTAGTGGTTGAAAATGACCTTCACACTGGGCCTTTTTGACCAGGTCATCTTCGGAAAGTCAAGTTGTGCCGAGTTCATGAAAGAGGCATACACTCCCATCATCTATCATAACAAGTAAGGCTCTTTCGCTCTTTTACCCTCTCGCTGTTTAGCTCTCTTGAACATTAACTCTTGCTCATAAGGTCCCCTGAGTTCTATGAGGAGACGAAGATGAAGATTCCTGCCAATCTGACAGACAACCATCATCTGCTGTTCACCTTCTACCACATCAGCTGCCAACCCAAGCAGAACACTCCTCTGGAGACCCCCGTGGGCTACACTGTGAGTGTGCTCTTGGCTCAGGTTTAACACTTTCACCCACATGTTAACTTGTTTGGCAGCTCTTTTTGTACTCTCGCCATTTGGGAGAGATCACATGTCTTTCCGCCCGCAGTGGATACCTTTGATGCAGCACGGCCGACTGCGCACCGGCTCCTTCAGTCTTCCTGTGTCTGTGGAAAAGCCTCCACCCAGCTACTCGGTGCTCACCCCCGATGTAAGTGATGTACACAAGACTGTGTGGATATCAGTTCGTCTGCCAACAGCAATTCCTTTGTGATGTCATGGTGCGCTGTTTAATGAGTCGAATTTCAATGCGTGGCAGGTTCAGCTTCCAGGCATGAAGTGGGTGGATAATCACAAAGGAGTTTTCAATGTCGAGGTGACAGCAACCTCCTCTGTTCACACTCAGGTACATAAAAATGCTTATTTAACTGAGGGTTAAGCTTACCAGTTTGCTTTTCTCTCAGACTCATAAAATCTTTAATGTAGGGCTGAAACGATTAATCACCATGAATCGAATATTGAAATAATTGTCAACTTAGTAATCGATTGATCGTAACTAGAGTATACAGACTCAAAAAAATGCCATTTGGTGAAAGAACAACACACTCTGAGCAGTAATTAAGCCAAAGCTAGAAAAAAATAAGTACATTTTCCACTTAAGATAAAGAAATAATAAACTTTTTCTGTAAATATGTTCTACCCAGACCTGCTAGTAACCTAATTTTAGCTTTCCCTGGTTCAAATTTGGTAAAAAAAAAAAAAGAAAAATAAACCTCCTCTAAGCATCTTTTGCTATCCAATTATTAATTGGGTAATCCAAAAAATGTAAAAATTCCTCAGGAACTTTTACATTTGTGTTTAGGGCTGCGAACGCCTGTAATTTAATTCTTATATGGATTTAAAAAGACAAAATATTGCCTTAAATGTCTGCTGGATTTCTGTGTTTATTCTAACAAAGATAAATCTGTGTTTTATTGGCTCTACCTTTCAGGACGCACACCTGGATAAGTTCTTCACTCTGGTGTATGTTCTCGAGGAGTACTCCTTCCCGTTCCGACTGAAGGATGTGATTATTACCGAAGCAAACATGGAAGGCGAGCTGAAGGCCAGCATCTCAGCGCTGAGAGGGTCTCAGCTGGATACTTGTGTCAGATTTTTGCATCAGCTTTTCAACAAACTCATTCAGCTAATCGTGTACCCGCCAGTCATTGCAGGCCAAATTGGTGAGTGTTTTTTTAATTAGTTCTAATCCAGTAGAAAACGTGTGGATTATTTTTTAGTAAATTCCCATGTGTCATTTAAATCTGCTTGCCTCCTAGATCCATTGTTTTGTGCTCTGTAGTGTTTTAAATTGGTGTTAGTCAATAGCATTGAGGGGTTTTTTTTGGTTTGAAGATTTTAAAAGATTGACCAAAGACTCTTTAAACTTTAAACAGTTTTTCACTTTTTTACCTGTCCAGTCACTATACTCACCACGACAGCAAGACAAACTCACACTTAAAGACAGCATAGATTTGTCTGTCAGGTAACAAATAAACACCAAATCATTCCTCTGTTTACCAGATTCTCATTTATGAAGCATTATTATGAAGCAAACCTGAATAAAGTTTAATAAAGTAGTGACTCTTACAACCTATCAAACGTAGTTTTCTGACTGATCTCTGATCTACAAAAAGCCTGGCTCCCCAAGTCCAATTTTTACCGACCTAACATATGCATACGGACAGAAACAATTCTCTCAGTCATAGTTTACTGTTATATTATCAGTTGCATATATTAACACTTTCTTTACATTGTAGAGAGACCCAAACATCTCCACAGGCTGTTTTCACTTTCAGAGTTTCAAACATGTAATTATTCAGTTATAAAACAAAAAAGAAATCTGTACAGTTTTAGAGTTTAGCACATTTATCCAAATTTAAAGTTAGAGATTATTTAAAATCTTTCTGATTTTCTAAATTATCATCAAGATTATTTCTACAAAGGACTTTGACATATTTTGACAAGAATTCAGATAAAACATCTTTATTTTGACCACTCGTGCATATGAGATTATTTTGGCCAGACCTAAAAGGACCAGCTTGGATATTTTAAAGAGACCTGGAGAAAAGCAGCTCTTCTAGGTGATAAGGTCATTTGATGTGTTGATGTGCTCTACATTTAAAAGCTCTTTTATAAAATCAGCCTTTTTTTAAAATTAAAAATAGAGTTTAACATTTCCCAGCTTGTATTATAGATAAAATTTTCTCAGGAAATTTAGGGGAGAGACAGTAAAATTTTCGGTTTAAAATGAATATATTATTATTACTTACTGACTTGTATATTATGTTTTAACAAACAAACTGGTTTATCTATTGAGTTTAAGAACATTTTATGGCTGTATGATTTGTGTTTCAGAGTTATGTGGCGCAAAACTCAAAAAAGAACATATCTTTCTTTAAAAAGAATGAAAATCATTTCAATAGAAAAGTCTTGATTCTTGTCATTTATACCTGTGTTTTAATTTGCTTTTTTTTTTTTTTGACCTGTAGTGAACCTCGGCCGGGCTGCTTTTGAAGCTATGGCGCTGTTGGTTAACCAGATCCACAAAAACCTGGAGGGAAACCAAGATCAGCACGGTCGCAACAACCTGCTGGCATCTTATGTCCATTACGTTTTCCGCCTGCCCACCGCTGAACCCGTCATGCCTCCAGCAGGTGAGCGACCAGTCAGAACTGACTGTTTATGCGACTTTGCAAAAGCCCTTTCAGCCATTAGTATGTTTCATTTCTTTGTGCGTTTAATCTTCCTCCTAAAACGCAGGCACCCATCCCTATGAGATGCCGGTGCAGTATGCTACCTTATCCAGGGCGACAGGCCGCCCGAGCAGCCTGCATCTGTCCCGTTCAAAGAGCATCAGCAACTCCAACCCCGACCTGGCCACCACGCCGATTTCCCCGGATGAGGAAGTCCAAAGGATCATAGGAAGCAAGGTGAGTTAATATTCTCCATATTGTGCTGAGAGTCTTTATTTTATGTTTTTATTAGAACCACTGTGCTGTTCTTCACATTTTTCATAATTTTATGTTGATTTAATTATAGTGTCTTAACTCTTCACAGCAGATTCATTAAAGTCAAGTCGACTAAGAACTGTTCCAGTAATTAATCACTGCTTAATTTTTACAATTGTGCTTCTTACTTTTCTCTTTTGTTTCTGTTGGCTCCTTCAGTTTTTCTTCCCTCCCTGCTTTTCCCCTTTATTGCCCCTTTGAGCTTATTTTTTGTTTCTTCCTGATTTTCAACCTGAAATAAAATCCTGTGTGATAATTAGCCTCCCTTTGCTCACTGTGTCCTTGCCTCTTGCCACTCTGTGTGTGTTTGTGTGTGTGTTTCTTCGGGTGCTTATGGCAGGGCATTGACCGCTCCCACTCCTGGGTAAACTCTGCTTATGCCCCTGGGGGCTCCAGATCTGTGCTACGCCGGAACCCCAACTCCAGCTGCGAGCTCAAGCAGGTGCCAAATCCTTCCTTCCTCCTCCTCTTCTACACCTTCATCGCTCACAGCCCCCGATCAGCTCCTCGTTTTGTTTTTCTTATCCAGTTTCTCAGAGGTTGCTTTTGTCTCTGCATGGAATCATTCTCTGCAAATCTCATCCTACCTCTTTTTTTTTTCTTTTTAAACTACATTTCCTCGATCATTTCCAAAACATTTTCTCCCCTCTGTCCTAACAAGCACCTAATTGACAGAAGCTCATCCTGGAGCTCGTTAGATTTCCTTTCAGCCTCATCAGAGTTCTTAAAAAGAACTCCCTCCACCAGCTCGTTCTCATTCACCCATTTTCACGTCGCTGTCCTCATGTCTGTGTTCACTTCACCACCACCTCATGTCAGGCAAGCGACCACAGCTGCAATCGCATGTCTGCCTTTCTGGACAGTGTGGCCTTGTTAACTGTTCCCACCAGACCGATTACGAAGAAGGTAAAACAAAAGTGGCATCTAATGTAAACAAAACATTCACATTCTTCCCTAATGCATACCCACATTTTTTGTATTTTTAAAATGTAAGCTTTTTAGAGCACACATTGTTTTTTCTTCTTATTTGTGTTTTAGATGTAGTTGCATTTACAAAATATTCATATCTGACAGAAAAGTGAAAGCGACATCTCATTGTTTCCTCCTGTGAGCTAAAACCTGCTGTGTTGGTTCACGTCTAGTTGCTCCACGAGGAGCTGGCGCTGCAGTGGGTGGTCAGCACCAGCGCAGTGAGGGAAGCAACGCTGCAGCAGGCTTGGTTCTTCTTCCAATTGATGGTCAGTCTTTCTGTGAATTTTATTGGGCCATATAATTCTCGTGCATCCAAAGCAAACGCAGTCAAAACACAAGTTTTAAATCAGGAAAAAGCTGCTTTTGTTTAAGAGTTTATTTTCTTTCCTTTCTTCAGACCAAGAGCATGGCTCATCACTTATTCCTGACTTCTAAATTGGATTCTCCCAGGCGACAGCGCTACCCAGACCGCTTCGTTGACGACATTGCAGCACTCGTGTGTGCCATCAGTGCAGACATTGCAAGCAGACATCACAAGGTAAATGTGTGCAACAAAGATATAACAATCTGCTGTCTAGGTTTTTAATAACACTAAGTTAAAGTGCGTGGGGTGAATTCTAGGTGGGGGAAGAGCTGAATTCTGGAATATTAATGTAAGGGGAAAAGAATATGCAAAAGCAAGAGGAATTGCTGCAAGTTTAAAAAGATTGTGAAGCAAATAATTTTAAAGGAGGGAGATCAGAGAGGGATGAGCCAACACACACAGGCATATCCAGACTTGGGGCTAAAACTGCAACTTGACTTATGGTAAGCCACTTCCGAACCAGAGATAACACCAAGGCGACTTTACTGATATGTAGAACTCCTCTTTTCAAATCAAAGTACATATATCATTTAATTCAGAAATGAAGGTTCCTGAGTCTGAAGGAAGAGTGGAAAGGTACATAATTCTAGTTGCTTGAGGTCCAATGAGAAGTCACCACAGTCAGGAATAGTTTTGGGAGATTTGGGTTTTGTTTTATATAAAGTCTATGGGCACCACATTTTTCTGACAGAACATTTTACATCATTTCATGCTCCATTATCTTCCTCAGCACAGTCAAAAATAAGATCACACCAAACATTCAACACCTGTCGCCACACCTTACTGTTGCAGTATTTCAGGCCCAACCACACAGTGTATAAACTGTACAGGAGGCTTAAAATTCTATAATAAAATCCTTTTTATCGGTCCTATAAAACATATTTACATTTTCTGAGAAAGGGATTTTTGGATTTTTTGTTGCTATAAGCCACATTCATCCAAAGTAAGCATCAAATGTCTCACTCCATTTTTAATCTAAAGGATTACTTCCAGCTTTTCAATTGAATTACTGAAATAAATGAAGCTGAAATTTGTTGAAGCTCACATTTATTGAAATGCACCTGAAAACTCTCTTCTTGTTATTGATCCTCCCTCTCCCTGTGAAATCCCTCCCACCCTCTCAGGATGTGGAGGTTGTGGAGAGGCTGAACAACAGTCTGGCCTTCTTCCTTAATGATCTGCTGTCTCTGGTGGACCGGGGTTTTGTCTTCAACCTCATTCGCTCCTATTACAAACAGGTTTCTATTGATCTCATCATTTCCCCGTAGCTTCAGACGACCCAGTTCTGCTCTCGCTTTTCAACTTCTTGCGCTCAATGATTCTGTGTGTTTAACAGATCGCTAACAAGCTCCACACGACGCAGAATCCCAGCTCTCTGAATGCCTTGAGGATGGACTTTATGCGTATTGTCTGCAGCCATGAGCATTATGTCATCCTCAACTTGCCCTGCTCAACTCTGAGCCCTCCAGCGTCCCCCTCCCCTTCTACCTCATCCACCACTTCACAGGTACTCAAGTAGGCTCCAAAGTGACGATCTTTTTTGTACTTTTACATTTATGAATCTCAGTTTTCAAGGCTTTTCTATTTACAAAATTGTATTCACAGAGTTTATATTATCTTATTAATATCTGTTTTGTTTGGCAGAGCTCAGCATTTTCAAGCATGGTTCAAGACCAGTGTGTGGCCACCATGTTTGAGCTGTCGGTCCCTTTCCGCCAGCAGCACTTCCTGTCTGGCCTGCTGCTCACTGAACTCGCTCTCATTCTTGATCCTGATGGTGAAGGGTAGGTCCTTAATATTTTCTATATACAGTGCCTTTCAAAAGTATTAATCCTCATGAACATGTTCACATTTGTCACATTGCAACCTTGCACTTTTGTTGAGATTTGTATTTTTATTCAGTCCCAGTGGCGCCACTTTCAGTGAGGACTGAAACAGAGGTGGTTCATAAACTCTTGTCGCCTGCAGGGTTTTCTTCCTTCATAAAAAGGCCATCAGTGCCATTCACTCGCTGCTGTGCAGCCATGATGCGGACCCTCGTTACCAGGACCCTCAGGTTAGGGCGCATGTCGCTCAGCTCTACCTGCCCCTGCTACCCATTGTCATGGAGTCGCTGCATCAGCTCCATGATTTCTGTGGTCAGTGGAATGTTTTGTGCGCCATTTAAAAAAAGAAAAAAATCTTTTATTTCAGAAACACGACATACCTAAGAGTCCTTTTTGTCTTTTAGATTCCTTGCTTTCTCGCGCTCGCCTTTCCTCTGCCTACTTTGAAGACACTGACCCAGACAGTGGCAACATTATCAGCCAGTCTGTTGCCATGGCGATCGCTGGCTCCCCTTTACCGCATGCCAAAGCTAACCCATTTGCTCTCCCCTCTGTGGTAAGTGATAATGGCAAGGGTCAGCCTGCTCTCCTGGGCCGTACAGACTTACGGGTCGCAGGTTGGCTGATGCGTAGAAAGTCAGCTCCTTCATGCTCTATTTTTGTCCTTTTTCTTCTTTTCTGAAGCGGATCCCAAGCTTTGCTCTTGAGTTTCTGTTTTTGTCCGTTCTCCACCAGGCCGGGCGCCAGAGCAGCTCTCTGTCTGCCGAGTGCAGCCGGACTCTGCTGGTGTGCTTCCTGTGGGTGCTGAAGAACGCAGACGCATCTCTCCTGGAGCGCTGGGTGTCGGACTTATCTGTCTTGCAGATCAACCGCTTATTGGATCTACTTCATCTGTGTGTGTCCTGTTTTGAATACAAGGTAAAGTAACGAGGATAGATAACCTACTGCTGTGTATAAGCATTTCTTTACTATTCATTTAACACACAGAAATGGAAATCTAATATATTTCTGCACCTGTTATCTGAACCCTCGCTGTCATAAATACTTACATCCAATTTAAATACTTTTGGATAAGATGGTAGTGTTTATGCATTGGGCTGTCTTATTTATTGCAGAATTAAAAACATGACATATAGCTACTTTCTTATTTATAAAACTGTACATGGTAAGATTTCCAGCTAAACATTTGCTTGAAAAACAATATTAGAGCTTAGCTTAGCTTAGAGGCACAACATGGGCAACTTCAACTTCAACTTCCTTATGGTAGCCAGAAAGTTTGGAATCAAAATTCATAAACTCTGTTTTCTTGTTGACACATTCAGATTGGTGTGTAGGACTATAAAGTGGTTTGTTTTTGACTGTGCATTAATATAATCGTGATGCTAATTTATCCAAAAAAACAAATTGTAAATGTCATTTTTATTAGGCTTATCTTACTTTTTTTTCCAAATCTTTCATGGATTGTTATTTTTGCCAGTTTTATGTACTCTAAATATATTTTGTTTAATGTCCTTTTAGTGTGCTGGTGACATTTTCTGACAAAACTTTTCTTGCAGGGGAGGAAAACACTTGAAAGAATAAACAGCCTGACATTTAAAAAGTCTCAGGACATGAAAGCCCGACTGGAGGAAGCCATTCTGGGAACTATAGGGGCTCGTCAAGAGATGGTCCGCCGCTGCAGAGGTGAGGAGCGTGAGAACATGATGGTTCATGATTTGTCTACAACTGTTAAAATCTCACATATTCACTTTTTTTTTGTTACGTTAACAGAAAGGAGTCCTTATGGTAGCCAGGAAAATGTCAGGTGGAAAAAGAATGTCACTCACTGGAGACAAAATACAGACAGAGTCGACAAGTATGTTAATTGCAGTGTTGAAATTGGTAATGAGTAAGCTTCTCTGATGCTTTCCTATGTGATACACTGATGAACACTGAATAAACTTACAGGAGTAAGGCTGAGATGGAGCAGGAATCTGTGGTGGATGGAAACTTAGCTACTGAGGTGTCCCTCATAGTACTTGACACACTGGAAATTATAGTAAAGGTAACACTAAACGTTTTCTTTATCTGTCATATTTAGCTGCCTTTTTATTTTTTTTAAGTTTCAGCATGTCGTGTCTTTTTCCTCCTTCAGACTGTGGTTGCCTCTGAACTGAAGGAGAGTGTTCTCGGTGGAGTCCTGAGAGTGATTCTTCACAGCATGGCAGGCAACCAGAGCGCCCTCTTTCTGCAGCATTGCTTTACTACACAGAGAGCACTGGTTTTCAAGGTGAGAAACCAGTGTCGTCCTTTTTAGGAATTAAACTACTTCAGCAGAACACAAACGCATTCCTGCTTTTTTTTTTTTATTTAATCATTTATTTTTAAGCGCTTTAGATCATTTTCAATGCTTCAGCTGACACCTCAGTGTAAATACAGTAGTAAATTGAGTTAACTGTATTCGTATTTTTGAGCAGTTTCCAGAGATGCTATTTGAAGAGGACACTGAGCTTTGCGCAGACCTTTGTTTGCGTCTCCTCCGTCACTGCAGCAGCAGCGTCGGCTCCGTCAGGAGCCAGGCCTCCGCCTCTCTTTATCTCCTCATGAGGCAGAACTTTGAGATCGGAAATGTAAGTTTAGCACCGTTTTAATTTATTCCCTCAAATGCCTTTCATTGTTCCTGTACCAACATCTCAGTTAAACAGAAATACATATGCATTGCATGTGGAATATAATGTTGTTATTTACAACTTGCCTCTTTCTCTCTGGTCTTGCATCAGAACTTTGCGCGAGTAAAGATGCAGGTCACCATGTCTCTGTCCTCTTTGGTGGGAACGTCACAGAACTTCAACGAAGAGCATCTTCGTCGGTCACTAAAGACGATTTTGACATATGCTGAGGAGGACCTAGAGCTGCGTGAAACGCCTTTCCCAGAGCAGGTAGTTCACACGTAACCCTCTTTTTAAAGCAGTCTTCAAATTGAAAGGGTGTGATAATGAATGTCGGTGGATGTTTTTCTTTTTTCAAAACTACAGGTTCAGGATCTGGTGTTCAACCTGCACATGATTCTTACCGACACTGTGAAAATGAAAGAGCATCAGGAGGATCCTGAAATGCTCATTGACCTGATGTACAGGTATTGGGAAAACCAAGAATGAGTTAAAAATGGGGAAGAAAAACAGAAGAAGAAAAATCTTATCTTTGTTTTCTGTTTTAGGATCGCCAAAGGCTACCAGAACTCGCCTGACCTGCGCCTCACGTGGCTGCAGAACATGGCCGGAAAACACTCTGAGAGAGGGAACCACGCCGAGGCGGCCCACTGCCTCGTTCACAGCGCAGCGCTGGTGGCAGAGTACCTCAACATGCTGGAGGACTGCCGCTACCTGCCCATCGGTTGTGTAACATTTCAGGTGATCAGTTATGCTCTTTATAATGTACAGACCCTGATTCAAGCTTTTATATCTCTGGGTGTTTGTTGTATTACAACAGCAAAATCTAATGTATCTTATTGGGCTTTAATTTTTTTAGACCAACACAAAACACACATAATTATAAAGTTAAAGGCAAATGATCATGGATTTCAAAATTTCCTACAGATAAAAATCTGAAATGTGGTGCCTGTTTGGACTAGTTTATACTGAGTTTATACTTGGTTGAACCAACTTCTGCTATATTTGCTCTTTGACGTGTTTTGGTGTCTTTCCTTACCAGACTTGTATACCTTTAGATTTGTCTGTTTTTGTTTGCAGGAGAGCTCAAACTCATGTTGGTTGGGGAGCATCTGTAAACATATATTTTCAAGCATCGTATCAGATTCTAACCTGGACTTTGGTCTAGATTTTGATTGAGCCATTCTAACACATTTATAGGCTTATATCTAAGGTTATCCTTCCATCTCTTACTGTATGTTTAAGTTTCTCTCTCCTGCTGGAAGGTGTCTCAAGTCTTTAGCAGCTTCTAACAGGTTTTCTTCCAGGACTGCCATGTATTTAGTTCCAGGTCCTTTCATCCTTTGTCATCTCTGACAGACTGTAAAAGAAAAGCATCCCATTTGTTTCTGTAGGGATGATTTGTAAAGGATAATGTACAGTAATAGTCATCATTTATCCTAAGATTTAATCAAACACAAACTCTATTTACTAGTGTCTTCCAAAGGCAACTGAATTTCTGATGTGACCCTTTTATATTTTCTCACAGAATATCTCATCCAACGTGTTAGAGGAGTCGGCAGTTTCAGATGACGTTCTGTCCCCTGAGGAGGAAGGCATTTGTGCTGGGAAGTATTTCAGTGAGGTCGGCCTGGTGGGCCTCCTGGAGCAAGCAGCTGCCTCTTTTAACATGGTACGACTCACATTCTCTGGCTCCATGACGACAGACTGCATGGGGTCAGACAGCTCAAGGTTACAGCACTGTATATTGAAATAAACATAGTTGATTAAAATGTATTAGTAGATGCTGTGATGCATTATCTTCAAACCACAGGCTGCCATGTATGAAGCTATAAACGAAGTGTACAAGATTCTGTTGCCCATCCACGAAGCCAACAGAGACTTCAAAAAGCTGGCGACTGTCCACGGGAAGCTGCAGGAGGCCTTCAACAAAGTCTACAACCAAGTTAGTTGACTTTCAGATAAAAAAAATAAATCCTCTAGCCGATAAAAATGCACCTGAATCCTGTATCTTATGTTGTTTTCTTTTTCACTTTTCAATGTTTCTAGAGTTCAGGATGGGAGGTAACAAATTAATTTCAGTAATTAAATACAGTAATTTAAATATTAAACACGTAATTTTAAGTTTTTACACTAATAATCTTTTCCTTTTTCTTATAATTTGTTTTTGTGCTCCTGTGTGGATGCCACATTACTGGTGAGTGTGAGAAAACTTTCATTATTTAACTTAGTTGAACTCCGCCTTTATCAGCTTTCAGATTGCATTCCTTTGTGCTTCATGGCCCTATCTCAAATGTCACGTCACTGCCTCTTCAGTTTCATTTTGTTATTTTGCCTCTCTGTTTCTAAATTAATTGAATTATCTTAATGTTTTTTTGTATCCTGTCTGCAGTCTACAGAGAATGTTTGGGACCTATTTCCGAGTTGGTTTCTATGGCTGCCACTTTGGAGATTTGGATGAGCAGGAGTTTGTCTACAAGGAACCTTCAATCACCAAATTAGCTGAAATCTCCCACAGGCTTGAGGCAAGTTGATTTATCACTATCCTAATAAAAGTGTCACTAGAGATTTATGAGAAACTTCAAGATGAAACTCTTTGTTGTGTAGGAGTTCTACTCAGAAAGGTTTGAGGATGACGTGGTTGAAATTATCAAGGACTCTAGTCCAGTCGACAAAAGTAAACTGGATCCCAACAAGGTAACCTAATATGTTATAAATAAAAAAGTAGATGTTTTTGAAAAAAATGAACTAATTCATAGTTTTGCTTTTCCAGGCCTACCTCCAGATCACCTACGTCGAGCCTTACTTTGACACATACGAGTTGAAAGAAAGAATCACCTATTTTGACAAGAACTACAACCTGCGAACCTTCATGTACTGCACTCCCTTCACTCTGGACGGCCGGGCACACGGCGACCTGCATGAGCAGTACAAACGCAAAACGATCCTGACAACGTCTCATGCCTTCCCTTACATAAAGACACGCGTCAACGTCATCCACAAGGAGGAGGTAGATATCTGCAGGATAACGGAGCAGATGCTGCATTTTGCAACAACTGCTTCAATTAAGGTTTTTTGTTGTTATTTCTCCAGATTATCCTTGTTCCAATGGAGGTGGCGATTGAAGACATGCAGAAGAAGACGCAGGAGCTCGCCTTTGCCACGAATCAAGACCCGGCGGACCCTAAGATGCTTCAAATGGTGCTGCAGGGGTGTGTGGGAACCACTGTCAACCAGGTGCCTGACTTTAAAAAAAAGATTTCTAACTGTATTATGTTTAAAATGTCACAAAGCCAACCTCTTCTGAAGTATTAAGTCGCTTTAAATCTGGCCTAAAGTCTGGTTCAGTCTTTAGACATTCCTCTGCCGATATGTAACGGTTTCTCCCCCTCACAGGGTCCCCTTGAGGTGGCGCAGGTCTTTCTCTCCGACATTCCAGAGGACCCAAAGCTGTTTCGCCATCACAACAAACTGCGGCTTTGCTTTAAAGACTTCACCAAGAGGTGACGACACGCTCCACACCTCAGACTCCAGACCGCTGTGTAACCAAGAAAAATAAATCCCGGCCGTCGGCCTCTCCTCTGCTATTTGTGATGCAGGTGTGAGGACGCCCTGAGGAAGAATAAGAGCCTGATTGGGCCAGACCAGAGAGAGTACCACCGAGAGCTGGAGAGGAACTACCACAAACTAAAAGAAGCTCTGGGTCCTCTCATCACCCGCAAAATCCCCCAGCTGTACAGACCCCTGCCCGTGCAGACTGTGCAAACACAACGGTAATTTGAGATGTTAACAGATGCGCGGGGGTTCACAGAATGAGCTCATGCTGCTTCTTAAACTGTAGCAATGGAGCAACATGAAACCACGTTTCATCACAATTACAATGGCTTTGACTTTTTCACATTATTTTGTGCTACATTCACAAACGTTCCTGTATGTTATTAGGATTTTATGTGTTAGACAAATACAAAGCAATGGAAGCAATGTTGTGAAGTAAAGAAATATATATATTTCTAAGATAATGTTGTGGTCAACTGTGTCAAAAGCAGCACTGAGATCTAACAAAATCAGAATAGATACCAGTCCATTATCTGAGGTCAAGAGAATATAATTTGTAACTTTCTCCGGGGCTATTTCAGTCCCCTGATGAACTCTGAAATCAGACTGAAACTCCTTAAACAGATTTTTACGCACTTGATTAGCAGAGTTTTCTCAAGAATTTTAGATATGAAAGATTAGATACAGATCTGTAATTTAAATCATCCTGACTGAGAGAAGGTTGTTTTTTTTAAATAAAGTTTCATTACAGCAATTTTAAAGGCCTGTGGTATGCATCTGTTTACTAAGGATAAGATTTTTTAAATACTTTGGTTGGGATTGTATCCAACATTCAAGTTAAAAGATTAGAAGAATCTAATACTTTCTAACTCAAAAAGCTCAACTAAATCAAAACGCTCCAAATGAAAAGCAAGCTATACATTTATCTCCAATGCTACCTCACTTATAGAGGAAGAAGTAATTACATTTGGGAATATGCTAATGATTTAATTGATAAAAGAATCAATTTAATTTGTTTTATTTATTCTCTTCTGTTAATGATGAAAAAATGCTGTTCTGTCTTTGCACAGAGTATTTTCATACAAGTTAAACAAAATTGAAACTGGTGGTTGTAACGTGAAGCTTTCAAAAGGTGTAAATATTGTTTCAAGAATTCATAGATTTTTATGAAGGTGGCACAAAGATTTTTTTTAAAAAAGAGAAAAGGATAAAATGAAGCCCAAACTGAGTCAATTTCATTGGATGTGAAATAAAGATAAAAGTAGGCAGCTGAAAACATTTATACAGCATTATCTTTGTTTAAATTGTTTAAATGAGACCAAAATTACTTGAAGACTGTTAAATAAACGTTTGCCTCCTTTTAGCCTAATATCAGTGTCACTCTCTTCGTTGTCTGTGTTTCAGGAATTCCTATGGCAGATCGAGTTTTCGCAAAATTGAGGCGTAGAAAACTGGACAGCAACTCAAAGCAACAAGCTGTAGAAACTAGCACCATCCCCTCCCATCTGTCCTTTCCCCCCCCCATCCTATTGTGCACCAACTGTCACCATCACACTCTCACACACACACACACACACCCCATCATTCCTCATCTTGGTCGTTATTTTATCCCCATCCAAATGCTCATTCCTTAACCCTCTTTTCCCAGCATAACCACTACTGCTACCATACACACACTGATAGATGTTACCTCTTTTTTTCTTTCTGAACCATACCCCCGTCCACCATCACTACAGGCTCACACCACTGTAGGAAAAAATCTCATCTGTTTATACTTGAAGCTTATCTGCTTAGTAAACATTGTCATTTGGTGTGAGGTTCTTTAAGAGGTCTGCTTTTAAAGAAAGTTGTCTAAAGTAATCTCCCAAACCCAAAGTAATCTGTCTGAGCTGATCTGGCTCTAGTGGTTTTACCAAACATTACGTTTCTGAGTTGCTTAAGGTTTATCGGTTTTGCTTTAGAGAGACTGTCGGTGGCCTGTTTTTTGTCAGGCTTTTTTAAAAAATTTGTTAGGTTATTCTAAACCAACTCTGTTGGTAGTCACTGCCAAAGTTTTAAACAAAAAAAAAGTCACCTCACTGTGAGTTTTCTTTTGTTGTATGTGGACCAAATTACATTCCTTAGTCCTCAAGTTGTCACTTATATTAGCTCATCTCTTTCTAAGAATTTAATATAGAGACTTGCTGGGCACGTTCCATGCAAGCTCACGTCTCACTTGTAAAAAAAAAAGTCCAAACGTGATCTTTTTCTTTTTCTTTTAACTGTGAATTCCTCTCTACTGCAGCCGTATGCGATGTTTTATCACAGAAGCTCTGCCTCTAGTGGAATCATCTCCTTTATCTACACAAATATGTTCAGACTGTTGCATCTACTGTCAAACTGCAGTGTGATAACTGAATAAGCTTTACCTGTGTGGGCAAGCCCCCTTTAGACTTTGGGATCTGCTGTTAGAAAGCACTCTGTGCTCTTATGCATTCATCATTACTTGTTAAATATGTTTTTTTATTATTATTATTATTTTGTAGACATTTATTAACTACTGTATCTTTAAAATTGCACTATTGTAAACAACCTGTGGCACATAAACTGTTATAACCAAACAAGCTGTGCTTTTATTTACAACTGCTTTTTTTTTTTACCGGGTAGTTTTGTATTTATTTAGTCTGTATTCTATTAAATATTTCTTTCTTCAAACCGTTTAGCATTTCCTTTTGGGGTTGGGGAGGTGGGTTGAACAATTTGGGGCTCATAAATATTTTTGATCAATTAAATATTTACCAGTGAATACGACTTTTTATAATGTGTCCTGTCCTAGCAGCTCAGAAACAGTGTGGTGGGTCAGGTTCCTATACAGTGTCAGAGGGACACTTCAAAAGGGGAGAAAGTATTTTTTATTTATTTATTATTTTTTCCCATTTTGTTTAATTATCAGGTTCTGGTTTCAAACTGCACCGGCTATGGCAAAGAATATGGAGAGAGAAAGGAAAAAAATAGTGGGATAAACACTGGACATTACACCAACAATGACAAAAATAAGAAGCCAAAAAGACAGTAAAGGAGACTTCTACCATTTTAAAACAGCCTTAATAATGTAATTGTACTAAGTGTAATTTAAAAATATATATAATGAAGAGAGCCGCTTTGCATTTTGATTGTTTCCACTTTTTTTGGACTTGTTCTGAAGAGCTTCCTCTATGGTCTCTGGGTTAGCCATACATGGCACCTATGTGAGTCAAAATGGTTTTCCAGCTTCTTCTTTTTATTTTATTCATTCATTTATTTATTTATTGTTGCCATGCAATAGTTTTAATAGTTGTGTGACGTGTAATTCTGTAAACTGTTATTTCTACCCTCAATGTTTATTTTTGTTTTAAATAAATTTAAAAGGAGCAGTATTATGTATTTTCCAGGCATATGGATTGGAGTAACTATTATCTTCACTCTTTATGAAAAAAGCCATATATGTCAAACATGACATAAAGCATATTTGATGTAATTCCTTGAAATTAGACCTCTGTCTCTTTAAAACCTTTTGAAACGCCACCTTCAGGAAGTCATGACATCGGTCTTCTATTAACTATTTTACAATGTTTTTTTTCCAGCATTGCACTGAGAAATAGCCGGTCTAATGAGCTCAGCAGATGCCAGTTCCATCAGGTGTTTGCTAATTGTTGCTGGCTAGTCTGAAGGAGCTGAGAGGGGGTGTCTTGGGGAAGGGCTGCCCTGCCAGGGAATGCCGGAAGCTGCTGCTCTGAGGAGCCTCAAAGGTGGCGCTTGGTCCCCCAAGGCGTTTTACAACAGCTGCATGGCTGCCACCAATTAAATTCTCAAACTAGCAAGAAAGAACCAACATTGCAGGTATGTTTTTGATTAGGCGATAACATTATAGCATAATTTAACGCTCAAAATAGTCGATTTTACATCGTTTGAAGCTGTTGAATGTGTTTGTATCGTTTTATTTCATATTTCAAACCTGTCAGATCTGTCCTACTGTAAATGACCAAAGCCTGCGCCTGTCCTGGGGGCTGCTGGCCCTTTAAGAGGAGCAGCAGGGAGGGAGGAGGGTCGGAGCATCTTGGCTGCAGTGTTTTTGTCTCTCAGTGAGCGCTCCTGGGCCGAGAAGATTGAAAGGATTTCCAGAGAGGGGCCAGGTAAGCGCTGTGAATAAGTTTCATTTCCTCTGTTGGAATCATTTCTTCGCGTCTCTTTTCCGAAACGGTTTGAGGCACTTCAGACAACGCGCCTTTTGGAGACTTTCTTTGTGAAGCGTCGGCTCTGCCCATTCCGCCGGGGTCTTTTCTATGAAGTAACGGGCTATAAATGTACTAAAACGCCCGTAAATGCAATGCTACGTTTGTATTAATTTGCAGAATTGAGACAAGGTGGGTTTTTATCATTTCGCATCTTCGTTTCTGTCTTACATTTAGAGGAATTTGAGACGGAGCCTCGGAGTCGTTTGCCCCGTTTTTTGTTTGTTTGGAGCATTATCTGACGCGCCGCAAAATTTAGCCAAAAATATGTTTAATTATCCCCATTTCACCGAAAAATGAAATGCACTTAGGAGTGCGTCTGTCATTTTGTAGAGAGAATGATGCATTTAATTTAGTTAAATTTTCTATTGCGTTTTTCTACAGCAGCCCAAATTCATGGTCTGTTTAGATATTTTGGATGAAGGCTCATTTAGCAAGGACTTTTTCTCACAGCCCTAACCTCCGCTTAATTGACTAAAGCTGTTTCAAACGTTGTGAAAACGAAATAATAAAGAAACTTGACGCCTGTATATTTGACAATATTTTACATCTCCAGCCAGTTTTCTGTTTCACAGTAGAGAAAAGATAGAAACCATCAGGATTGCAAAACTTTTCTCTTGCCAAAAGCCAGTGAAGGATTTCAAAATTTTAAATTCATTAGGAGATTAAAACCAGTCAATTGTCTGGAGTACTCTGGGGAGAGGGTGGGTCCAGGCATCCCTCGACTTCTCATTACTTCCAGATGTGTGTGTGTGTGTTTTTTTCCCCTCGCCTTACTTTTTGCTCTCAGATTTGCTGGTCGGTAGACTCTGCCACTGGGATGAGGTTTTATGGATGAAGCAGGACAGGTGGAGCGTAAAACACCCCAACTTGACTGCATTTATATGAATATAGTTCAGATTTTTCTCATGAAGCACTCTGGTGACTCGACTTATCAAGTAACTACTATCAGCTTGACAGATATAATTAACAATTTCCTAGGGAAATCCTCAAATAGTAAATGATTGTATTATTTCCAAAGCTGTTTACTTCCTGGCCCTTACATGACATGACACTTCAGAGTAGAAGCTGTGTGGCATTTTGTTCAGATTAGTCAGAAAATACGTCAGATGTTGTTGTGGAGGACATGAAGGTCTTGGCAGGATGTGGGGGAGTACTCATTGGCCTGTTACACTTCATCACAGTACTCCACTGTTCCACTGTTGTATAATGACTTACTGACTGTATGTAATCATATAACAGGGAATAGCTTGTGGCAGCTGCATGGCATTTAGACTTGGGCTCTGACTTCACTTTTGGCTTGTCACATGGAAAGAGAAGTTGTGTAGGTCTTACTAGTGAACCTCATTAAGCCGATTTCATGTTGCTTCTCAGTGAAGGCAGGAAATTCTGCTGATCTTGAAAGCCGGAGAAAAGTTTTCTATCCCTGACTTGTTAATCTGAGAATGTTTTGGTCAGGTCCGGAGTTTCCCTCACCAGGTTTTGGAATGTGGCTGTCTCATTACAGCGTTCGGGCCCAGGGGTGCTGCGGTGGAATGCAGAGCTGTAAACCCCATTTGCACACCAGGCCACACGCCGGGCATTTAAATGCTTTGCTGAGACTAATGAAATTACAACTCCTGGGCGGGTTTGTCACTGTCTTCTGGCTTTATTACAGATTAACTTCTCTAAGTTTTATGGAATGCCCTGCTTTTTAATGTTTTGTTTCAGTCTGTAGTTTTGTTTGTGTTAAATTAACCTACAAAGGCCAACTTTTCTGGAAAACTTCAAGCTTTTCTCTAAATTAAGTAGAAGCTCAGTTGACGATGTTGATTTGAGCCACTCTAACGACTTTCTTTCTTTCTCCAAGATCAAAATACAAAATTGCACATTTATATGTTCTATTCATCTAGTGTGCTGTTTTCCAACAGGAGCTTTTCTTCCTAAGTTTGAAGACTGATGGATAAGGACTGGATTGTTTATAAACTAAGGGAAACTCATGCAACTCTGTAAAACCGGCTGCAGAAACGACAGCAAAGATAATGCGCCAGCACAACATAGATGATTAACGATTCCGGTGGAGAGATGCTCATTGTGAACATATGGTCTAAATCTTGGTTTTGGGTCCTGGAAAAAGTAATTTATTATCTTCCCAAATAATCTGTCTGATCTCACCTAATACCTTGATGACTCAGAAAAGCCAGCTTTTCTGAGCTGGCTTTTCATCTTTAAGCCAGTAAATGGCTTAAAGATGTTGGTATAATTGGCATAGAGGGTGTTTTGCTGTCCTTCTTGCAGAGCATTTTCATCAGCATTTCTTCTGAAACCAGGAAGTAATTGATGAGATTCATGAGAGGAAACGACTTAACCAAACCGCAGTAGCATTACATCTTATTTTGCTACAACACACCGACATGATCTTTTAACCCTAACTTTGCTCTGACCCTCTCTCCACCTCGTCTCATTTCCGTCTGGAGTTTGTCGTTCTCCACCTCCAAAAGACCTCCGCAATCTTCTTCACTGGCCCCCTCCCCACCTCTGCAACTTGCTCAGGAATCTTCTCCAAAAAGATTTTTTTTTTCTTTTAGTGTGTATCTTTTTTCCGGTGCTGTTCCTTGCCTCTCGGCCCCACCCTTGCGCAGTTTCCTGTTGGAGGTCAGCACAATGACCAATAAGCTAGACCGGCGGGTATTTATTCTGCTCCTGTTCCAGGAGTAATGTGAGCTGGATAGCCCCTCCTTTTGGCTTTGCTCTATAGCCGCCACCAGACGACTTCAGCCCCAGTTACTGTCTGCTCCTCCACATCACTGTTTAATGTGAAAAACAGGCCTTTAAGTTTTTTGGGTTTTTTTTTTTCTAAATGGACATCCCTTTAGGTTAGGATTTCACTGTCCCAAATTTCAAGGCTGCAGTAGAGAGCATGTCCCTCCAAAAGGAGTGGAACACACTGTATTACCACCATAATATGAGCTCATCTGGCTTCAGCGCAGTTTGGCAAAGGCGCTTTGTGTCAGGCAGTGACGTACTCATTTTAGCCACGTTTTTATGCAGTGACAGATTTGTTGCAATTTGTTTCAGTTTTTTTTTTGTTTTGTTTTTTTTTAGCCTCGAGACAAATCTCTTCAGCTTTTAGTTTTATCTCTGGAGCAGAGCCATTTTTATTGGCTTTTGTGTAACTTTTTGTGAATATCTGAGATGGGTGTCTTTCTGGGGGTTTTTTTTAAGTCTGCAGAAATGCAGGTTGTTTTTTTTTTTTGGTTTGTTTTTTGTTGCATGTTGGGTTGCCCTGTCGTCAGTCTATTTTGGGTGGGTAGAACATGTAAATGATGGTATTCTTCTAGGCGTAACCTTTAAAGACAATGAGAAAAGTTTGTTTATGCTTTGTGAGGAGCCGTTTTAGTCCTTTTGTGATCTTTCTGATGTTTTTTTTTTTTCTAAATTAAATGCAGCAGAAGTTCAGCTGGGATTCATTCTGGAGGAGAACTCTCATTTTCCTCTGACTTAAGAAGATTTCTTCCTTTACTTACTTCCTTAACATTCCCACTTTTCTCTCCCCTCACATGCTGCTCTGCTCTAAGCACATTTCTCCCTCTCTTGCTTTGTGTGTTTTTTTTTCCTTTTTGCTCATTTTTGCTCTCCTTCTTGTTACTCTTTCTCCTGGGCTGGGAGGAAGTGACTGGGTTGTTTTTGTGTCCTTGGGGAATACAAAGATGAAAACCCCCTTCCTGTAACCCGTTTCTTCATCAGATTTCAACCCATTATCTCTATTTTGCAACATAAATTAGCTTGCAATGATGACACCAGGACATAAACTGATAAGAGGCCTTTTTTTTTTTTTTACTTGGCTGACCTAATGAATGAAAAATGTGCCCTTTTCTCAGCAGCCTGTTGCTGATGTTTTCTCAGTGAATTAAAAACAGCTAAATCATTTGGTTTTTGTATAATTAATGCGCCTTACCTGAATAAATCAACTTAATAGCTACAGCTGTTGGGCGATATGTGGGAGTTTCGGGCCTCAGACAGCGCTGATGTGTTGGCGGATCTGTGTGTTTTCATGGGAGGCGTGGGAGGTTTGTCAGTCTCTTCTGTAACAGTTTGCATTTGTTATTGTTCCAATGCTGGCTTTCTAACAAAATCATCTCCACACAGTAGTCTGTTGTTGATTTCGTAGTGGGAAAAATTTAAAAATGCTTTTTGGACATGACCAAATCAGTTCCGGACGTCTGTCCCCTCGGTGCCGGTTGTTTGTTTCTTTTATTTCCACTTACTTTCAGCGTGTGGCTTTTGTAGCAGCAGTTCGTCAACTGTTTGTTTGTTTTGAGGCAAATTTCCTTGCCGCATGCTCATGCACATACAGTTTCTCTCAGCCTCTCTGTCTCTGAGATGCCCCTCCTTGCTTTCTATTAGAACCAGCTGTGGAACTAGCAGCCGAATGAATGGCTCTTTGTGATTTGGCCGTCGTTCCGGGTCTGAAACGATCTGTTTCTCCCACTACCTTCCCACCCCCCCTTTCCTGCACCTCTCACTGGTACTGGCATGACAACACTATTAAACAATGGACTGAACAACCAGGGCCTCTGTTATGATATTATGCAAAGGTCACCCTTTGGTAATTCTGAGGCCCTGCAGACAAAATGTCCGGCCTGAATCGTAGCTGAGAATCTGCAGGCACTATCATGTAGCTTATCCACTGAACGCTCATGCAGTGGTTAAGTCTACATAATGAGGAATGCAGTAAAACCCTCATGAAATCAGTTTGGGTTGCATAGGTGATGGCTGTTCCCACCAAACTTGGAGGGTGTGTGTCCGTGCCGTGGGATTTAGGAGTGTTAGTCACAAGAAAACAGAACACATTGCCTAATCACATGGGAAGGCAACTCCCGCATGTAGCCTTGAATTGATTAGTGTACCCAGAGCAGAAGTGTGGAACAGGGTGGGGAAAGAGGAGCGCTTAAACACGGACCACAAGGTCTGAGCAGCTCATCCTATAGGGGTGTATTCTTTGCATCTGAGTTGTCAGTCAAACCACTGGAATGTTTATGGATGCTTTTATTTTTCCCAACCTGTTTTAAGTGTTGCGGTGCGGTGTGTCTGTACACCATTTAATGGTGTGCAGACAAAAGCTTATGTTTCCTGATGACTTAGTCAAGATATTGCCCTTATTTTTGGTTTTCCAGTCTTCAGACTGCTACAGTAGAGCGTACACAGATAAAGTTCAGGTTTCCTTTGCTCATATTTCCCACAGGTGTTGACTGTTGAGGGAAAGAGAAGGGAGGAAGAGCGAGGATCCTAGGGAGGAGACATCCCATCCTCACAGTGCAAGCAGCTGGTATGGAGCACAAGAAAAACCTTTTTTTTTTTTCCTAAGTCAAAACCCACTTCCAAACCTTCAGCAAAATAGACATCATAATAAAACCCAAGAGTCGTAATGCAATGAAAAAATCCATAATCTTTAGTCCAGAGGTAATTCTTTGGCAACAGTGCCACTTTTTAATCTTTTGCAATAGCAATAATATTAATAAAATGACTATTAGTCTGTTAAACTTAGTAGAGCTGACTTCAAAATGTGGCCTGGTATGTTAAATGACTCCTGAGGGTGGTCTCAGTCCTCTGACACACCAAAGAGACAAGAGTGTTTATGCATGCTGTAAATCAAAGCCAGTCTTCAAATTCCCAGATGGGATGCAAGAGTTTAGTTTTAAAAAATAAATCTGAAGCACAAAACGGTTTGCACAGGAGGGTGATGAAGTCGCAGCGGTTAGTCTCGTGACATCTTACAGGACATGCCACAGACATGTAATTTGTGCTGGATGACCTGCATCTTACCCCCTGAGGCCAAGCTTAATCTTAATGGCAGAGAATGGAGGGAGTAGACCGGGCAGTGAGAGCTTCCTTTGGTATGGATTTAATGGGGGGAAGAGTCAGGATGGTCAGGGAGAGGCATCTGAAGAATGGTAGTAGCTTGAGAGCTGAAAATGGTAAGAAGGTCAGTAGTGCTACGACGCTTATGGGAATACGTATACACACATGGAGACGCAGCTGAATCGCCCCCATTCACCACTGATGTAAAAACAGATGTGGAGGCCTAGTGGTGTGGGCACTCGGGGAGGATGATGTGGGAGGAAGAGCTTCCAGAGAAGGAGTGAAGGGAGACTTTGAAGCAGAGAGTAGCTTGAAGGATAGAGGGGGAGAAAAAGGGTTTTGGAATCGGGACAAATTTAGCGGACGTCAGCCTTTGTGTCTGGATGGGATGTTTGGTGGCTAAACTGCCGGCTCTAATTATATCTCATCAACTTTTCCCTTTCTGTCCTCCGCCCTCCTGCCCACAAACTCTCACACTCTGTCACAGTCACTGTGTCGCTTTCTCACACATTTGGCCATACTGACACCACACTACAAGTGCAGCAGATAATCAGTTTCACACTTACGCTGGAGATAAACAGACCTAAAATAAATCCTCAAGGAGGCAGGTCAAATTTTTCTTCTTTTTCTATCTTTATATAATTTAAGATTACCAATCCATCTTTTTTTTCTCTCCATAGACTCCCACAGTATGAGGAATGTTCATGTAAGGCTAAGTAACATTTTTTTATCAAGGATTAAGAATCGGCTACTAAGAGATTTTTAAGGGTTTAAATGTTTTTGAAAAACAGAAAAGCAGGGCAATGCTGCTGTAATGTATTCTCCTTATCTGGTGAACTTTAACTCCCTGTTTAAAGGTAGAGCCATGAATGAACAGCTGACACAGAAAACAGTTTCTAAGATATACTAACAGCTTTTGAGCATTCTCTGGCATGTTTTAAAACCGCACCAATACTGAAATACCCAACTTTCCCTCTTCTTTCCTCTATGAAAATGTCCACAACAGTAAAATTGCAAATGGACAGAACTTACATAGTGCATTGTTGACCTGTTTGAGATAATGTATAGTGCATTCACAGACCAGAAATAAGATTTATGTATTTATTTTTACGTTTCTGACTTCATCAAAACTGTCAACTCCTGTTTTTCTGTTCTTCTCTTTACAAAGTAACAATCTGATATTCGTTGGTTAACGAGCTTGACTACCTGCTCAAATTCAGTTTACAGTGGGCTGCTTATCAGACATGTGGGTTGCTCCTGGACAACAACGGTTTTAAAACAGCAGTATCCTAATGAGAGTGTTGACTGGTTCCCCTTTGATTTCCTATTAAGCCTCTAAACATAGCAAATTATGCTGGATTATAAATTGCCCCAGCAATTATTGAGATAAATGATAATATTGTTGATCTGAGACCATTTTCTAGTAATAAATTGGTAACGGTATTACAATGCCATTTTCACCCCCTCCAACATCAATAAACTTACATTTTGTAAAGAACGTTCCACTGTGGAACTGGAAGATATTTTAAATATCCAAAATAAAACACAGCAACCAAAACTAAAAACTAAAACAGAAATAAAAACCACTTGCAACCAAAACCATAAATAAAATGTATTATGATGTCTCTTTAAACAAAATTACCCTTTGAAAGTATTTATCATCAAACTGGAAATTATCAAGCTCATTTTAATTTAACAAGCGATTTGCTGATTAGATACTTTTGCGACACTTTTATTTTGAAGTCATGCATATTTTGACCAATTATATTTCCAAATAGCCTGGTTGTTTTTCCTTTAAGTCTGGGGGAAAAGTGCTAGTGATGAAGCATCACCACTTTATACAGGCAGAGAAAACTCATGTCTAGCTCTTCTTCTAGCAACTTATAAAAAAAAAAAAACACTTTTAATTGTAGGGCCAGTATTTTAAATTTGAGCAGTTTTCAAACCATAGCTTCAAAAACCTTGATGACCAGCCCATGTCCATCTGGGGCATTTAATAATTTAACTTTTTAGATACTAAATGTTGGTTCTTGATGCACATTCCAGTTTACTGATTCTTACAGCAGTCTGATAAGGAGGGCTTTCAAATATCACATTGCTGCTGTGTGCATGAATGCATACCATACTGTAACAAATCCATGGTATGTGGCCATTTCAGAATGTATGTGATGAAGGAGCACAGATGAGGAGAATAACGCAGAGGAAATTTAAGTGAACACAGCACTTCAAAAATACCAAGTCTGCTCAGTCAGTGTTTCCAAGTGTCCTACTTTTCACAAACGAGCAAGCACCAGTTATGGTCACAAGACAGACAAAGGGAGGGAAGAGAAACAACCCAGTGCTGAATCAAATTGACTATGCCTTAAGAAATAAAGCAGAGTTTGTTTTGTTTTCGCTAAAATGTTTGATCTTAGCTTCTTAGAGCTGCAGTAATAAAATTAAGTTGAACTTTTCTGTGGCTGACTTAGGAGTACCCGTTCCCACAAAGTGATGACCTAGAAAGTTAATCTTTTCCAAGAAGATACAAACTCTAAATGACTGGCATGAGGGGGACTCGGTGCTGCCTCTGCCAGCACGATAAAGGCAAAAAGGAAATCTTTTGCTTTTTCAGAAATCAAATACATCACCTCTGAAATAACAGAAACATTCAAGTAGATTTGAGGAATAGTGGAGAAAAGCAAGAAAGTGAGCAATCCCAAGAACCCCTGATCATCAGCTGACACCAAGCAAGCGAGACAGAAAAGAACTGATGTGGAAGATTAAAGGGAAAAAAAAGTAAGAGTGAGAAGGAGCAGAGACTGGGAGGCAAACCTTAATTTGAGAGACAAAGTTGGTGTGCGCAGATGATTCCTAATAAGGCTGCAACTGGCAAATCTCCGTGCTGGATTCAGCTGCCAGGAAAGTTTCGCCCTGTAGCTCTTCTCAGGCTGCTAAGAACAGAAGCAAATACACAATCAGCTGTATTTCAGAGAATAAACGAGTAAAATTAGAGGCTGAGAAAGCCGTGCAATGTAAGAAAGAAAAAAAAAACCTACACTGTTTGTGTTGTGCAGCTCATTCATTGTAAACAGATCATTTAAATAATTACTTCAACTCTGTACTATTGTTAGTGCAGGAGACATCCAGTCTGCTCATTATTAATTGAAAGCTGTGTGTCTTCTCACAGGTGAGAGTTTGTGTGTGACTGAAAAGCAGCTGCTGGTTCGTCATGGCTCAGGTGCTGCACATGGACCCCGGCTTTCCAGGTTGGTTTTATATTTACTGATAATAATAACAATAATGACTAAATGAATGCTACTACATTAAATCTTTATTTAAAAAACCCAGAAAAACTACACCCATGCAAGAGTTTATATCGCTGTTTAAAAAATAATCATATTTTTAAAAGAATTCTTCAAAACGATAGTTTTATCATTTCATCTTTCCTGGTGCCACATAGATCACTGAGTAATAGTAGCTGATAAAAGTTTCGCTTTGTCTGAATTAGACCAACAACAATGCTATAAATGGGTTTTGGCAGACACCAGAGCTAATTTAACCCCTTACTGACTTGTCTGATTTAGTTAAAGGACGACACCCAACTATCTGGAGTGAATGTAAGACTTTAAAAATTATGGTTAGATTTTTATTTTAACTTGCATATTTGTATTTACTTTGAGGATTTATTGCGTTTCCATATAGTTCATTTTATATGTATTAACCTTAGCATTTCAGAACTTTAGGTTTTTGGAGGATCATAGTCTAATAATAAATGCTCTGAAAAAAAGTTTTAAAAATGTCACAGTTTATTTGTGTCATCATGCCTGTTTGTTTAATTTAACATTTTATTTTTAATCTTTTTTTTTTTATTATTTATTTAGGCACTTCTTTTTTACAGGCACATGCTTGCTAACTGAATATTTTCTGTGTTATTTACTATTTTGTGTTTTCCTAAAATTATTTAATAATGTTAAATTTATTGTTTGAGTTAAATTGTCTAAAACTCGTTGTATTTGCTGGTTCAATAATTACTTCATTGACTCATTTAATCATCTTTTTTTTTTTTTGTCAGATATTTTGGACCATATGTGCACTTCGTCTTAAAGTGAGATTAGATTTAACAACAATCGCTTTGGTGTCTAATTAGTGGAATTTTACAGAGTGCATTACACAGGACTCCAGAGATTATTCCAGTTTTTAAAGTCTGAGCCCAAGATTAGACAAAGATTTCCGTTTGTTTAACGTTGATTTCCTTCCCCTGCAGGGAAACTCAACTCGCCTGCTCCTCCGACACTGCACACCAAAGAACAGGAGGCGCCCTACTCAGTGGAGACCCCCTATGGCTACCGTCTGGACCTGGACTTCCTCAAATATGTTAACGACATAGAAAAGGGTAACACTATTAAAAAGGTGCCTATACAGCGCCGGCCGCGCTATGGCTCCCTGCCTCGGGGGTACGGCTACACCGGCTCCTGGTGGACCTCCACAGAGTCTCTGTGCTCCAATACGAGCGTGGAGAGCAGGCATTCCTCTTATTCCTACTGTGCCCCAGGCTATCACACATTACAGAGACCCAGCTTTAGCACAGCTCGGGTGGAGAAGACCCTTTTAGATGCTCGCAGGAAGCTGGAGGAGGAGAAAGAAGGGAGGAGATTCTCAAACCTCGGCAGCATGAACAACAGTATGGCAGGGTCTAACACCTCTCTTAGCAGTGCGCACAGCTTCAACCGGGCACACGGTGGAGGTGGGACTTTCACTCCTATGAGCTCAGGCCTGTCCACACCAGTGACTCCGACCCCTGCGCATTTGCAACATGTCAGAGAGCAGATGGCCGCAGCCCTGAGGAAGATAAAGGAGCTGGAGGAGCAGGTGAAGACCATCCCTGTGCTGCAAGTTAAAATCTCTGTGTTGCAGGAGGAGAAAAGGCAGCTCAGCGTTCAGCTCAAAAGCCAAAAGTTTCTTGGACACACTCTGGGTTTTAGCCGAGGTCGAAACCGTGGGGAGCTGTACATCGACATTCCTGAGGAGGAGGTAGGCACGGGAGCTAAAAGCACCAACAAGACAACAGAGTCATTGTCTCCGACTGAAGTCTCTAAGCAGGATTCAGGCTGTGAAATCGAGGACACAGTGATTGTGGGTGGAGCCCGACCAGATGCTAAGAGAGAAGTTCGCACCATTGGAGTTGGACCAGAGGGGTCTAGAGGCAGTCGTGATGTGGGGGTCTGGGTTCGAGAGAAGGATCTGGGTCTTCGCCCAGAGGCTGAGGTGCTCAAAGATCAAGTTGGTCAGCTTGAGGGGAAGCTAACGAGGACTCTGCAAGAACTGCAGGCTGCACAGCTGCAAAAGGCTCCACAGGCAGAGCATCCGGTAATGGAAACCAGCATTGGGTGGCAGGAACCACAAGGCAGCAGTCTGCACACTCTGGTCAGCTTCACACAGCAGCCACAGCAGAGGGAACAGAGAACTGTGGGGATCCAGGTGTACACACTGGAGAAACCTACAGTAGTGGAGGTGGGCACGCTGCTCCGAGCAGAAACCTGCAGCTCTCCCTCACTTCAGCCAGCGGGTGGAGTTACAGAAGGTCACCACAAAGGCCAAACTGAAGGTTTGTGTTAAACTGATGACGTAGGGAGAAAAAGTGAGGGGCTTTCCACCAAAGTAGAGACAGTGCTCTGTTAATAACATTAATAAACTTAAAACTATCAGCTCCAGCCCTGGCGCTAACTTAACATTTACCCTTTGCTGTTGTAGGTTTGAGTTCTTTTAGAACAAATTTACACCAGCCCAGTTTAGTTCGCTTTAATTGAACTATAGTTGGTTTGCCTAGAAATTCTGGCTCATTTAGAGAGATGTGAATGTGCAACCAAACACTAATGTGGACCAAACGTTGGTTCACCTAAAAGTTTTGGTTCGGTTGAAGTGAATTCTGGTGTGGTTTGATAGCATATATGAAAGGCAAGCAGGCCGGAGATAACTCCAAAAGCTGTTCTACCTGACTATGTGTGTAAGTGTGCCCTTACAATGAGGGCTTGTGGTAAATTTAATTATGACCAAACAGACCTAATATAGAGACCTCCATGTTAAAACCATTCAAAGTTAAAGTTGCCTAATTCATGAAAACATGACCTTGCTGTTTTTCATTTTCCTGCAGTTTCATGTAAATTCTACCGTTGCCGCACAATTCTGCATACAGTCATCATATTTCAACTGAACGTATAAACACAATTTACAACTTTGTTTATAAATATCGAGTCTTATTATTGCCATCTGGCATTTATCAATCTGCTCAACTATGAATTGTAAGGATTCCTTTAAACTGAACGTTCATGAGTAATGCTAAGAAGTCGGATATGCTGGTTTGCATTGTGAATAATTTCAGCAAACAGAGTGTTTGTCTTAGTCATAATTTATCCACCTTCTTACAGGAATAAAAAGACAAACCTTGTCATATGTATAGCTGATTCACTGCAGCACTACGAAGATTGATTGAAAACATCACTGGGAGGAGGAAACAAGAGAGTTGAAGTGCAAAGTGACAAAATGACATGATTCTTCAAAAAATGAAGCCAATTTTTAGCTGTTTGTTTAGAACCATTTAACGACTTTCTCTTGAAGAAACGTGAAAACTACTTTGGTCCAATTAGGGCTTAAGTTCCCAGTTTCTAATCTTTAAAAAGCCAAAAGTTTCTTGGACACACTCTGGGTTTTAGCCGAGGTCGAAACCGTGGGGAGCTGTACATCAACATTCCTGAGGAGGAGGTAGGGACGGGAGCTAAAAGCACCAACAAGACAACAGAGTCATTGTCTCCGACTGAAGTCTCTAAGCAGGATTCAGGCTGTGAAATCGAGGACACAGTGATTGTGGGTGGAGCCCGACCAGGTGGTAGCATTTACTTATAGAAAAATTTTCTGAAAGTTGTAAGCATTTTCCACACAAAAAGCTGGATAGTAAAACTAAAACAGATTGGGCAGAATCAAATCTTATTAGGATGGATGTTCAGTACTGTTTTTTTTTTTCTTGTAATCTTTAACTTATTGAAGTTTCTCCCATGTCTCAAAAGTTCCCGTTGAGTTGCCAATTGCAGTCAGCTCCAAGCAGGTCCGTGACGTCCTGAAAAGTGGGCTATCCACATCTGTACCTGTCAGTAATCCTGCCATCGTTGTAGCATCTGGTGATCAGATTGGCTTGGTGCAAACCAAAGAAGAGTCTCCCGAGGTCTTTTCTAAATCAGGTCTGTCGATTGAGTTAAGTAAAGTGTGCTTGCTTTGTTCTCCAAGCATCATGTTTTCACTTTAACTTTGATTGATGGTTTCTTTTTTTAGCCTCATCTCCCCAGTCCTCGCTGAGATCAATTATGAAGCGGAAAGCAGAAGGTGAACCAGGCTCCCCCTCTACAAAGAAAAACCTGCAGTTCATTGGAGTCAATGGAGGGTAAGTGGCTATTACATAAAAGCAGCACTGAGCCATTTTTATCCACTTAGCACTGCGATCATTAGAGCCAAAGCGATGCTGTAAATGGAACTAAAGCAGACATAACTTTATTACTTTTCATGAACTTTGTAATAATACAGTATTTCAGCGGTCTAAAAGATGCATTGTCTCCCAGGTACGAGTCCACCTCTTCAGATGACAGCAGCAGTGAGAGTTCAGACGATGGGAGCGACTCCAGTGAATATCATGAAGCAAGAGAAAAACTTCCAGACTCCACCAATCAGCTCCAGCGTATAACTGTTAATAAAACTTCCCAACCCCAAGAAGAAAGCACCAGTGTACCTCAACAAACTGCCATAAAAATGCCAGCTATAACCCATTTAGAGGACACAAAACTGCCGGAAAATGCTCATCATTCACCAGCGACTGACTCTGTTGAGCGAAAATGTGCCTCCCACACATCGACGATAAACTCCACCTTAACACCTCAAGCCAAGGATTCTGCCTCCTCTGTGGACCAAATAGCAGATAAGCACACTGTTACCCAGGAGATCACTTCCACATCACCCAACACTGAATCTGCACCAATCACCATTAAGTGTTCTTCAATATGCATCACTAAATCTGCAGAGGTAAACGCTCTGTCACAAATGTCTACCACCTCCTGTCAGCCAGAGTCCAAAGCAGCACCTGAGAGCGTTAAACAGGAGTCCTCTAAACCAGTCAGGTAAATGTACACACACTTTAAGGAGAATCTGTCAGCGAGAATTCTCTCTGATTTGTCTGTTTTGTCTGTGCAGGCTGGAGCTGAGTGAAAGCTTGATGTCAGCTCTCTATACTCTGCAGAAAGCCCTGGGGGACCCCAATGCTTTCAGCCAACAAGCAGCAGTATGTCTCCACACTAATTCACTCATTAACTATGTCTTAGAAATCCAAGAAACTAATGATAGCTTCTCTTTCTTGAAACAATAGGATCATATGCTTTGTGAGATTTGATCTGCAGTGTTTTGCAAAAGCATTCATTCCAATTGAGATTTTTTTTCTTAACATCTTACATTACAACCACACATTTTAATGTATTTTAGAATTCTAATGTGATGGAACACAAAGTAGAACTGTAGAGTAAAAGGAAAATTATGCTTCTTTCACTAATAAAAAATAAATAAAAATTAACACTGGTTTCTAGTGGTATTCATCCCCAGGAAATCTGTATTTGTAGAACAGACGATTCTCAGTCATACTGGACTGATATGTCATATGACTTTTTTTTTAAGTCTTCTCAAAGATTCTCAATTGGATTTAGGTCTACCAGTTCGTATACATGAAAATGTTTCGACCTTAATCATTGCATTTGGCTTTAAGAGGGAGAGAGCTTTGTTTGATTTTTCAAGGAGGAGTGTCCTCCTGCAGCCTTTAAGAGGTTTTTGCAGGATTGCCTTGTACTTATCTTGACGCATCATCCCATCAACTCAGACTAGCATCCCTTAATCAGTGACAGATTTCTGCCAGATCGATCTTTACATTTAGGCCAACATGTTCAGATTTGATTTAATCTGACCAAAGCAGCTTTTCTACACGCTTGCTGAAAATTGAACTTGTAAACATTTCCATAAAAGGTTTTCCTTTTTCTACTCATCTAAAAGAGCCAAATTGGATTGGTGTGATTCATGATTATTAGTTGTCCTCAACGTCTTGTCCCACCTGAGCGGTGGATCTCTGCAGCTTCTCCAAAGTTAATCTGGAGCTCTTGGATGTTAAAATGGATTGAACAAAGCTCTGGGAGTTACTTTACTTATTTTTATTTTTTATTGAACCTGACCCTGTTTTAAGGCTGTTGGTCAACTTTACTTCTAATGGCAAATGGTTACACTTCATTGCATTTAGGGGTATCGGTGAAAAGGGGTTCTACAACAAATGGATATTATTGGATTTTGTCGATTTAAAACATATCAGAATTTGTGACAGTAATGTGACAAAATATAAAAAAGCTCAAGAATGGATCATTTTGCAAAGTGCTCTGTATTTAGCTAAACAGCTAAGCATCTGTATTATATTTATTGTTTTCTGCAACTAAAATCTCAAAGAATGCCTTTTGCTTTCACTGTTGAGTTCATTACCCAGTCATGTCTTTGTACTCAGCAGTCCGTTAAATGATTTTCTGCCTTAAGCGTCCTCATTGTGTCTGCTCACAGAGGACGGCCTACACCATCGTCCTACAGGAGTGGCTGCGTGTGTCCTGTCACAAGGCAGCCAACACAGCGGACGTCAAGACCTACATGGACACCTTCGCCTCCATCTCCCTTCAGCTGCTGGAATTTGTGATCAACATGGCAGATGGCAATGGGAACACGGCGCTGCACTACACTGTCTCACACTCCAACTTCCCTGTGGTCAAACTTCTGCTGGACACTGGTGAGAGTTGAGATATAATGCGACCACAGATCCTGACTCTTTTATTTATTTATTTATTTATATACAGTGTGTGTATATATATATATATATATATATATATAGATCAGTGTTTGAAATGGGGTAATGTGACTTTGTGTGCGCAAAAGTGTTTCAGATATTACTGTGACGTTGTTTCATATTGGCGTGACAGCTCTGTAGCATAAGAGCTAGCTGGGAAGTTTTGAACAGTTTGGAATTTACATTAAGTATTTTTCAGGTCTGGAAAAGTATAAAAAAAGATTATGGGCAAATATCCACATTTCCAGGCTTTATCGTCTCCTTTACTTCCTTGTTTCCTTCCTTATTCCATTCTTCTATGACTTTGCTTTGTTTCCTTTCATGGTACCTAGTATTCTTCATTCTTTCATTCTGTCCATCTTTGTTTCATCTCTTCATACTCTTTCCATCTTTCTTGTGTTCTTCCTTCACTGTTATTTTTCCTTCCTCCTTGCCTTATGTTATTCCTTCCTCACTTTCTATCTTGTATTTTACCCTTTCTTCCTTCCCACCTTGTGCCCTCGCAAAAATATCTGCCCAGCTATATGTTAAATTGATTAAATGAGCTAAAGAATATGGGACTGGACAAATACTGAATATGTAAGCAAAAATGTGTTTAAGCCCAAATAACAGCACAATAAGAGTAGAAAATTCATATTACGGTATTAATCTACTCTAATGATGACTAAGAGAGATGATGTGTCTTGCATCTCAATGATTAGCCTGTCTTTAACATGTTGTATGATGGGGGTTTTTCTGCTGCTGCTCTGCCTTCTGCCCCACTGATTGCCCTCTCTACCTGACAGGCCTGTGCAATGCTGACAAGCAGAACAAGGCCGGCTACACAGCCATCATGTTGACGGCTCTGGCTGCCTTTCACTCTGACAGCGACCTCCAAACTGTCCTGCAGCTGCTGCGCACTGGGGACGTCAACGCTAGAGCCAGCCAGGTGCGCCCTCTGCTGCTGCTTACGTTCTACTGCACCTTGATGCCTGCAAAAACTCCAATCCGAGTCAAATATTCTTTATGAATAACTTTCAATAGTTTGACTGTCACAGTCTTAGTGTTCGGATCCACATGTGTGTTTGCAGGCTGGTCAGACAGCGCTGATGCTTGCCGTGAGTCACGGGCGAGGGGATATGGTCCGGGCGCTGTTGTCCTGCGGAGCTCAAGTCAACATCCGTGATGATGATGGCTCCACTGCCCTCATGTGTGCCTGTGAGCATGGTCATGTGGACATTGTTCGTCAGCTACTCTCTGTCCCAGGCTGTGATGCGACACTCACCGATAACGTAAGCAAACCTGGTCCACCTCTCACTGTTCCCCAGTGTTTACTACCATCTAGTTTTCATCTCATTGTGTCATGCAGGACGGCAGCACTGCTCTGTCCATCGCCCTGGAGGCCAGCCAAAACGACATTGCTGTACTTCTGTATGCCCACCTTAACTTTGCCAAGCCTCCTTCACCTGTGAGTACTGAATTAAGCTGGTAAAATATTATTATAAAGCTATGACTTCCTATTTTTCAATGGTTCCAAATGAAGGTCAATGTCGAAGTACAAAATGTTTTAAATTGTTTGCCTTGGAAATTCGCTTGTGGGTAGGAATGTGCCAGGCTCAGGTAAATTAGAAAACCCCCAAATATTGTACTGGTGTACTCTTCAGCCTAGTATGTTAGCATGTTAAATGTTCATTTTCAGGAAGGTAAAGACAAAGGAGGACTGAACAAGAATAGCTTGTAGGAAAAATGTGCTTCACTTAAAATATGGCACCGCAGCTTAAATTGCTGTGAAAAGGTTTTCCTTACATCTGTTTTTGCTTAGTTGTTGTTTTTTTTTAATTAAGGTTCAGGTTGGTTGGAATAACATTTTTCCTTAAAAATGAAATAATCTATTAAAAGAAGTTGTTTTTTTTCGCATCCAAAAGTAACAAAAAAGTTAAAAACAGAAGAAATCTATACAGAAGCAAAAGCTTGTTTGCAACACTTTACATTTCCAATGGTACATCTGAATAAATCAAAATGTCTCAGGAGAAATGGAAACATCAGGAAAAAAATACAAAGTCCCATCTTTGTAAAAAAAAAAATAATAATAATAATCAGCAGATACATCAAACACAAACTGTCAGACAGGGTGGAAGAGGAATGATGATTTGTTGGCCACAGGACCAACGTGCTTCAAGGTCACTGTCGACTCATTGACTGCTGGACGCCTGGGTCTTGAGCTGGAGATGCAATAAAATAAGAAGGATGAACCCCATTGGACTAATTCTGTCCAAGTCTTTTATTATTCCTCTTTGTATATTAAGAAAAGCTTAAATCTGGATATTCACATTTATTTATATTAGAAGTGGCATACAATTTATTACTTCAGATGTTGCACATCTACTGTAAATGTATGTTTTAAGGACACCTAGCTTCTTGCATGTGCACAGAAAATATAAAAGTTCTCTACTTCTGTTTATGTGTTGACTGATTTTTAGTTATTTATTATTTGCTCTTTCTAGGTGTCACCTATGTCTCCTCTCTTGGGTTCCTCTCCTCCATCTGGTGAACCAAAATAAACTCGTCTCCTGCAGCTCGCAGCAGCTTCCACTCATGTTTCTCCATCCACGTAATTTAGAAAAAACAGTGTGTCTGTTCATGCGTTTGTTTCACTCTGAAAGTTTTAGGTACATTGCATTGTGCATATAATAATAACATGACAGCTTAAAACATTGTCATATGTTAGTTTTGTTCTGTCTTTGTCATTTAGTCTCATCAGTCTGACATTGTAACGTTTCAGTTCTTTACACTGTTTTTTTTTTTGGTGGCACTTAAAAGTCAAAACTGTTAACAAATTTCATTATCCTGATTATGTTGAGTCATTTCTCATTTTATTCATAATCTGTCTCATTTGAGATTCTATTAGGGGAAAAATCTGTTCTGCAGTATCATCATTATGTGTGATCATTACTGCCATTTGGAATAACAAAAGCCAGTCCTCTCATAAGTGTCCTTGCATCAACTAGCTCACTGGTGCTACTAAATAATAAAACAAAAGACGCCACCTCCACATTCTGTCGATATTTATACACAGGATTTATTTACAGAGTATTTTTCTATCTTTTTTTTTATTATTCTTTTTCAGGACCTCTGATTCTAATCTTGTTTCCCACGCAGTGGGAAATGTCTAACTAGACGATGAATAAAAATTTTATGCATTGGCAAATTATACCAAAAGATTTGTCTCTTCCCTCAACTTTAAGACTGTGTGTAATACACAGTCTTTTTTTAATTTATAGTCAGGAAGGTATCTTCAGCAGTGGTAAGAAGAGATTAGATTGTATCTGTTTATGCAACGTGTTTTTGTAAGATTAACTGGGTTGATCAGTGACTGAAGGCGTTAGAGAAGCTTGTAGGTCTCGTCAGGGAAACGGCAAGTGAGTGCTGAGTTTTAAGTGTGTCTTGTGTAAGATATAAATACTGAAATAATATATGTCAACGCAAACTCAGAATGGTAATGCCTAAAGACTAACGCAACAAAAGTGCATAGGCTGTTGATGTCAAAATGTCTTTTACTTTTTAAAAGTTTTTTCCGCTTTTTTCATATCCTCTTTTTAGTGGAGAATTTTTGATAAACTTTGGAGTTTTTAATTTAAGTATCTATCTTTTTTATACATATCGAGTTTTTAACCTCACTCCAATTGTATGTAATAGCACAATTCTGTTTTTTCTCTGCTGGTTTCTGTAAATTATAGACTCTGTCCTCTGTAATATGTGCGTTTTGAAAAACTACTTAATAAATGTGGAACACGTGCTTGTCTTCTGTTCATTCAAGATTCAGGGTGTCTGTGCATCCTTCAATTTGTACGTCTGAAATTGAGGCCTTAAAATGTTTGAAATTCATTGAAAAACTAGTTACCTGGAAGCCTGACATTTCAACACAAAAAAAAACAATGCTTAATATAATATATCTCTGAATAGTCTGATTTAAAATATTTAATCTGTATCCGGATTTTAGACAGGTCCCCACCAAAATAACGTATACTTTAGGGGTTAGATGACTGCGTCCATTTGACCCCTTTTCTCAAACAACAATGAAGTCATCTTTGATAAATTTACACGAGTTGTAATCTTTGAGAAAAACTCTGGCAGCAGCAGCTGTTGGCTCTAGACAGCTGCTTGTCATTGGGAGGAGCTGATAAGATAACACACTACTGGATCCATAGCAAGTGAGTTTACATCACTTGAAGTTTGAAACAAAAAAACTAAAAGTCAGCAAAATGAGTGAGCTAATATTTGTATTCATTCTGTCTTGTTAAAAGCACAGTTACTGCCCATCCTTATTTTTATTTATTTTTTGTTTTTTTGCTTCTTCAGAGCTTTACTCCTCTTCTACAAGAACCCAGGTAAAGTATATACATTTTTTAAAAATGGTTATTTTGCCTAATTAAAGACAAATGGAATCACATGTCCATTTGTCTTGTTTTGGTGTAACATCTACAGTACTTTACTTGTGTAAAATGAGTTGACCTATGCCTTTGCTCTGTGTTTAAAATGGTCAGTCTTCTTTAAAAAGTTTATTATTGTATCTAGGGTCGTTATTTGATTTTTTTGATAAAACCTAAATCAATTTTATTCGAATCATTTTATAAACAATTTCAATAAAAGGTTATGTAATGTCAAATAAATGTTGTTTTATTCAAGGGAAGATCATTTTATATGGTATAGCTTGCCATTATTATTTTTTGTAATAAAGAGGTGTCCACCCTCTTTCACAGGCTTATAAGCCCTGGGATCTCGATTCAGCACGGTACTCAAAACTCCCAAAATGACTAGCCTTACTGCCAAGGACAAGGACACTGTCGAAGCCTTCTGGGGAAAAATTTCTCCCAAGGCAGCAGCCATTGGAGCAGATGCTGTTCACAGGTAAATGTGACAAAAATCTTCAAATTCCAGCCTCTCACTGTTTTAAATTTGCCCACCCACTTTTTTTGTTTTCTGACCTTTTAGGATGCTAGTGGTGTAACCACAAACCAAGACCTACTTTGCCCACTGGAAGGACCTGAACCCCGGATCTGCTCCTGTGGCAAAGCATGGAGCTACAGTGATGGGTGGAGTTGCTGAAGCTGTGGCTAAAATCGACAGTCTGACTACAGGTCTGCTCAACCTGAGCGAGCTGCATGCCTTCACTCTGAGAGTGGATCCTGCCATCTTCAAGGTCAAGACTCAGAGCTTTGAATACAACCTTATTGTCTCCTTCTGTCACATCAGACGGGGGTTAAGTTTACTTAGATAAACTATAACTTGTTATGTTTACCTTGCAGGTTCTCGCCCACAACATCCTTCTGGTTTTGGCCATCAGCTTCCCCAACGACTTCACCCTTGAGGTCCATGTGGCCATGGATAAGTTCCTGTCTGCCTTGGCTCTGGCTCTGTCCAAGAAGTACAGATGAACACCTGGAGAGGAAGTGAACCTACATCAGTTCATTCTTGATGTGATAAATAAATGCAATGAAAAAAAAATGGTTATCTGGTTCTTTTTGCTCTGTGTGCAAAATCCTTCATGTCGGTTTGAAAATTCACACATTCATAGTCATATCAGATAAAATGAATTATTAATACTTGGTTTAGTCAGCCTTCAGATCTGTAAAATTGGGATAAAGACTGTAGATTTGCGTTTAAAATGTTTTGCATCTTGTTTTTACAATTATGCCTATGAACTGTTTGCGTTAATGGTACAGTGAAGGTGTTTGTCTGTGTAGTATAGCACTGGACTCAAATAATAAATGAAAACATTACAAAATTTCCCAGTGTGTTTTGATTAGTCAATTGGTTCAATAAATTATCCTCCTCAGTGAAATCTTGATAACAATAGTTAGTCATAATCAGAGCCGCAACTTTTAAAAATACTTTGTTTGTAATTGAGGCCATTTACATTAACAGAACAGGTAAATCTCAATCAGTATCAAATGTAATTGAAAATGGATTTAATTCTAGTATTTCAATCACACAAAAAAGAAAAGCTTCATATTAAATGAATTCATTACAAACATGTTGAACAATGTCTTGCAAAAGTATTCACATGGTTTAAATGTTTTCCCAGATTTGATGTAATAACAAAAGCTGCGATGTATTTGAATGGAATTTTATGCTATTGACCGCATACTAAAATTAAGCTGCAAATGTGAATGATTCTTTCTGTAATGTACTGAAGCCAGTTTTCCAAGCTGCAAGTGTAAAATCATTACATATTTCTTTAAACAAGATGCAAATGAGAGAAAATTAGAAAATGAAAACCTTTAATTCTAACAGTAAAATTCCCATTTTCTAACTATCCTGACCATCCACACCTTTATTTTTTTGTGTTATTTTTAAATATTTTATCGAGTAAGTTTGAATAATATTTTGTAATTCAAAGAAATTTCAGAGACACTGAAAGATTTTATCTCACAGAAACCGTTGATCAGGATTACTCAGACCACCTCTTGTGGGCCGTTTCAGGGGAGGTGCTGCTGGGTGTTTCCTCTGCTGCCTCTCAGACAAATAGCCCTCGCACTTAGTTTGTTAGTTAGTCGGTTATTGAAACAGCCAAAATGACTAGTCTTACTGCCAAGGACAAGGACACCGTCAAGGCCTTCTGGGGAAAGATTTCTCCCAAGGCAGGAGCCATTGGAGCAGATGCTCTTGGCAGGTAAATGAGACCTGAAACCTTTGAATTTCAACAACTTTTTGCTTAAAATTTTACCCACCCATTCTACTCTTCCATTCAGGATGCTGGTGGTTTACCCACAGACCAAGACCTACTTCTCCCACTGGAAGGACATGAGTCCCGGCTCTGGTCCAGTGAAGAAGCACGGAGCTACGGTGATGGCTGGAGTTGCTGACGCTGTGGCTAAAATCGACGATCTGACTGCAGGTCTGCTCACCCTGAGCGAGCTGCATGCCTTCAAGCTGAGAGTGGACCCCGCCAACTTTAAGGTGAAGATTCAGAGCTAAGAGTGTGCTTTAAGCTGTGCATTGGTCCTTTTTTTCTGCTTGTATGAAGTCTAAGTGTCGTCTCATCACTTGTCTTTCATAGATTCTTGCCCACAACCTCCTTCTGGTTTTGGCCATCAGCTTCCCCAACGACTTCACCCCTGAGGTCCATGTGGCCATGGATAAGTTCCTGTCTGCCTTGGCTCTGGCTCTGTCCGAGAAGTACAGATGAACACCTGGAGAGGAGATCCAGACATATGAATTCACCTTGTGTGATCAATAAATGCATGGCTGAAAAAACGCAAAATGTTGACTTCTGGTTCTTTACTGGAGATTTCTGTTCTGTTTTCACAGTAAAATACATTTTTAAAAAAAAGAACGGTTGCAATATCTTGGTCTTGTGTGAAAAGGAAATTACTCATGATCTTAAATCATAAATTAACTCTGATTAATTATGTTTTTGTGTTTCTTAACAACTAGGCTAAGAGATTTCATAAAGGAAGATCAAATAAAATATCAAATACAACCTCCAACATCTATCGGTTTGGGGAGGCCTTATTAATAAAACAGAAACGAAGGAGCATAGGGGATGATTTCCAAGAAAAAAAACGTATTAGTGATCTTCAATATTTTGGGGAAAATATTTCTTAAATATGAACTTCCTGTACGGTGCGTGTCTCATTACACTGAGACAACCAGCGTTTAAAATGAAATCAGAAATATATTTCCATCTAAACAATTCTCTGGTGAGTTCTGGGTTAAAACAAACTTATTCTTCATTCATTGAAGTTCCTCTCGGTAGATCGAGCAGCCAGGAATTTTACTCAAGTAAGAATAACGTTACTTCATAATTATATTACTCAAGAAAAAGTAAAGTAAACAGTGCTCCAAAACTGCTCCTAAAAGTAACCTACTTTTTTCACAATATTATTAAAGTAAATGTAACTGAGCCGCCGAGTTTAACACGAAGATTTTAACAACTGCCGCCCTGGACTCGTCTTTTATGGCTTTTGATGCGTCAACTCTATAGTTTTTTCACATGATTTGTGAGTTATTTGAGATGCACATTCAAAGAATTTCATACTTTGTTTATATATTGAAAAAGATAAACAGTAACTGCAATCAGAAGTTTTGCTTTTCTACGTGTATCCGCGTTTTATTGTATAATTGAAGCCTCTCTGAGGCCGTTTGGTACTTTGGCGCTCTCCAAGGTGCTGCTCTTCCTGTCGCTTGTTTACTGAATTTCAGCCAGCAACTAGAAGAGCTCCAGAGCGCACGGTGTTAAATGACTACCAATGTAAAAGTCTTTCAACTGGCTCATGTGTGTCTCGTTTTTCTTTTCACAGCCATGAAAAAGATCAAATGTATCTTTAGATTTTTATCCTACTTATCATGAAAATGCTTGTTTGAAACAGAGGAAGTAAAGCCTGCAAAATCTCTTTATAATCCGTGTAAAATGTTTTGATTATTTCCGTCATGTTTATTACCACCGCATGTACTCAGCAGCAAGTTTTAGACGTGGAGCATTTCAACCAATTCATGTGTAGCATTAAGATCCAGTCCAGCGTCGTTTTAATATTTCCAGCAGAGGGCGCCCTAGCATCATTCAACTTAACTAATAGGATTCTTGGTTTAACCCCTGCGACGGGTTTCTAACCTGCTGGGTCCCGTCTCTCACCCAATGGCTCCTGGAAATAAGCACTAGCAAGGAAAAGTAGATTTAGGTAACGAATGGAATGGATGTTTTCTTATTTTTAATTTTTTTAAAATCAACTAAGAGTAAGAAAAGGGTTAAAAGAAAAGCCTCAATTAGACACAACTTTGTTGCTACTTGTTAACTATTCAATAGGTTCAACATTTGAAAGACAGATTCTACTTGTTTCTTTCTTGTTTTTAAATGTAATCCCCTTTACCTTTGCTCCTTTACTTCTCTGTAAAGCACTTTCAATATCCCTTGCTCACAAATGGCCTATATTGTGCTCAGGTCCCGAATTTGAGTGATTGCAAAATCATACAACTTTAATTATTGAGTCAAAAAAGGTAATCAACAAAGCAGAAAAGTTAGGCACTTTTGAAGAATGAATAGGGGATTATATGATAATATTTTTGTCTAAAATACACACTTACTGACACCATGAAGTAGATCCTCACTCAGTTTAATTCAAAAACTGAAAAAGTAATGGATGACCTGAAATGCCACTACATTTTTGTCTGTATTTACTCTATATTTTTACACATAAACAAAGCAAAACCGTTATGTATTGACTTTTAAGCTGCAAAATGACAGAAGAGCAACATTTATGTGTGTGTTTAGGACCTATTGTGTTTCTGGTAATGAAACTGACTGGAATAGCCTGTTTGCTTATTTGTTTATTTAAGGATTCCCATTAATCTTTACCTTAGTAGAGACTCTTCTAGCCTGTTGCCAAACTAAATTAACTGAACCCAGTTAAGAAGACAGAGAAAACACCATCCAGACAAATCTAAAAAGAATTTAACATTAAATAGCAGATTTTGACTTGGTTAGTAAGTTTGTCTGAAATACAGAGGCATCAAACAAAAATGGAAGGTGCCCCTGACTTAAACCTATGTAGTAATCGCACATTAATTAAATAATAATAAACGGAGATGTTAGCATGAAGGTGGGGATGTTTTTCTCTGGCAGGAGCTTAGAAATGGAAATAGATAAACATAAACTGGTTCTCATGTTTTTGTCCTGTAGAAACAGTATAATTTCTTTCTATCATTTATTTACATTTTAGCAATTAAAGATCCAGGTTCACTTCTGAAACAGATTCTTCTTGCTAAGGAACTCTTTGTTTGTGTCAGTGGTGTCCAGACATTTTACCATGGGGGTAGAAAATATCATGTTGAAAATATTCAGGAGCCACAAAATTGTAATTCTAATTTGCTTTTAATGAAAATTGAAGAAGATATTTAAATCTATGCTGAACATAATTAGAGTTAATAGGGGAAAAATATAAAAACAGGATATGGCTCATACAGACTTTATCTCACAAGCTTGGCAAATTGGCACATCCAGTTTGCGCTTTAGTAAAAGTCTGTGGGTGTTTGTAGTCATATTTAATAAAAATAAAAGCATTAGCATCACTGATAAAAGAGCAATGTTTTGTGTTGTGCCTTACATCTTCAAAATATTTAAATTTTCTGTATCCTTTTTTTAAAGACCTCACATCGATTAAAATGGCACTCTAACATATTTCATTTAAATGTGTATCTGCATCTACCGCCTTTCTGGCAAACCAAGCAAAGGTTTTGAATTGTGATGGAGGCAGAAATTGTTTGGCAGACCCCCAGACTGGACACCACTGGAAATAAATGTTTGTTCAAAGCTTAAATTATTCCCAAAGTCTGAAAACCCATCGTGCTGCTTGAGTATTTATTTATTTATTTATTATAAATATTATTTTTAAATGAATAGAAAATGAAAATGTCTGCCTTTATTAATTACTAAAGTCATTCGAACTGTGATGCGCTTTTCCCCATGTGCATTTCAGTGCAGTTTGCACTTTGCCTTTTCCAACAAAGTTTGTGCAAATACCTTGAACTCTGCAGTTGCAGACCCAACCAATTTTACTATGACAAAAAATATATATATCACACAAATCGGAAAGAACAGCAGAAAACAAAAACTGAGAATTGGACATCCTCGGATGTATTTTTTTTTATTGAACGTGTCTCCACATGTCTGAAAGAGTGTTGAGGATGTGGGAGGGTAAAACTCCTTGTTCACACAATCAGTGCGTCTTTAGCGGTACTTCTCAGACAGAGCCAAGGCCACGTTCTGCAGGAACTTTTCCACGGAAAGGTGAACCTCAGGAGTGAAGTCACCAGGGAAGTACATGGCCAAGACCACAACGATGCTGTGGCCCAGGATCTGAGGATTACGCACACCCAAAAAAAAAAATTATTTAATATAATTGAGCAGAAACTAAATGCACACATGATCATGATTATGTGAGTAAAATTCAGAAGAGATTTGAAGTATACCTTGAAATTGGCAGGATCCACCCGGAGTTTGAAGGCATGAAGCTCACTGAGGGCGGCCAGAGTGCCAGGGAGATCGTCGATGCCCTTCACAGCTTTTCCCAAGGCACCCATGATGGTGGCACCATGCTTCTTCACTTTGGGGGACTGGGGGCTCAGATCTCCCCAGTGAGAGAAGTAGGTCTTAGTTTGCGGGTAGGCAACAAGCATCCTATAAGTAACATAGAAATAGGATTAAAACAAACAGCAACGACACATTTTGAAAGGGTTTTGTATAACTTGATGTTTACCTGCCCAATGCTTCACCTCCCAGTTCGCCGGCCTTCCCTTCGGCTTTGGCCCAGAGGGCCTTCACCCTGGACTTGTCTTTGTCGGAAAGACTCATTGCTGCCTTTAGTTTCTCAGCGAGAAAATATGAAGATCAAAAAAGCTGCTTTGATGAATTTGTCACTGCGTCTTTATATCAAGCCTAAATGCACCACGCCTCAGAATCAATCCATGCCAAAACCTTGATAACAAAACTGCCAAATAACCCCCTGCCAATGTGGCTCGATAAAAGCTATCACTCCTCAAATTTCACGTAATCCCTACGTAAATGCTGGATGGTTACAGGAATTACACCAAGGCGCTGCTCTGGATAACGCTTCTGTTTTTTTCTACTTATCTAACTGACTTCTTGAGTTAATACACAAGATTCACTTAACAAAATGTTAAAATCTTTGTACTTGTTTTCTTTATTATTCACCAACGTGCTTTTTTTTTTTTTTTTTTTTTTTTTTTGCAAGTAGAGCTTTTTGCAAAAATAAAACAAATAAAAATAAAATATTGAACCAATATTAAATATTACACACTCCCGATTTTAAGTATATTGAACTTGATTCTACAAACTGGTCATGAGTTTGTAGAACTCATGACTCAAGAAGTCATGTTAACTCAAGAAACGGTAACGGACTCTGTTAACGTTTCAGTGTTAAAACAATCTTAACAAAAGAAAGGGTTGACGATAAAGTAAGAAAATGCATATCATTTTAGATAGATGACGCAACATTTATTGGCATTAATTGGTGCCAAACATGACGGACGTCATTTTATTGGCAAGTGCACCTCGTCCAATCACAGCCCGTCTTGTCTGGGGGACGGATCATTGGGCTGTGAATAAATGCAGGGCTCGTAAACATATTCACACAGTCTTACACCTTTGATCACCAAACTCGTTTTTTTTTGCGAAAAGTCAGAGGAGGCTTTCACATCGTCATCATGGTCGAGTGGACAGACGCCGAGCGCACCGCCATCTCCACCCTGTGGTCAAACATTGATGTGGGTGAAATTGGTCCCCAGGCCCTGTCCAGGTAACCTTGAGAACAAATTTCATTCCGCGGAATGATGATCTCTTACATCCTGAGGATCGGGATTTCTCATTGTCACTTTTGTGTTTTCAGGCTTCTGGTCGTGTTCCCATGGACCCAGAGGTACTTCCCTACCTTCGGTGACCTTTCCACCCCCGCAGCCATCGCCGCAAATCCCAAAGTGGCTCAGCACGGAAAAACTGTGATGGGCGGCCTTGAAACTGCTGTGAAGAACATGGACAACATCAAGAACGCCTACGCCAAACTGAGCGTCATGCACTCCGAGAAGCTCCATGTGGATCCCGACAACTTCAGGGTATGTCATCCCTCACACCAAGACGCAATTACTTGTTTTTTTTTTTAAAATTCGTGTCAGTTTATTCATTCTTGTTGTATTCTGTCTTACGGTTGCAGGTGCTTGCTGAGTGCATCACTGTGGTCGTGGCCGCCAAGTTTGGACCCAGCGTCTTTACCGCTGGTTTCCAAGAGGCCTGGCAGAAGTTCCTGGCCGTGGTGGTCTCCGCCCTGGGCAGACAGTACCACTAAGCGTCTGAAGTGGCCGACCACTGAAGAGGTGCAGCGAGACATCAGTTTCTGAGCAATTAAATGCTGCCAAAAATACATCAATAAAAAAACTCAAATCATATACAAGTGTCCTCTGTAATTATTCACCCTGTTTTTAAATAAGATATCAAATGGATATATATATATATATATATATCTTTGGTTTCCATTACAGTGAAATAAATAATGTATACATATATATATATATATAATAAATAATGACCAGTGGGGAAAAAAAGTTGAATAAAGTGAATTCCCATCCGAATGTTGCGTCTGTAAATTACCCGAAACACCAGCGGGAGAAACAGAATTAAAACAGCAAAACAATAATAGTATTTTTTTTTAAAGTTCTCTGAAAAAGACTGCAAACTGCAACGCTAAAAAAATATACAATTACGCAACAATATTCATGTTCAGATTTTAACTTTACACCCATCTTTCTTCTCTTTAACTTGATCAAAAATAATTTGCTCATCGTCATCTTTTTTAAAATGTAATTTAAAATTTAGATCTGACCAGCTATGACTGAACATATTAACCAAGCATATAAACTCCTCTTCATAACACTGGCATCATTTTTATTTGGGCGTGGCTGGCCTGATTATAAAGATTATTAACGTATATGGTTTAATCTGCTGCGAGCAGCTGGTGAAAACTTGCTACGACCATCGGAGGCGGACAGAAGAGAGAATTTATGCTTGCAAGCATTTTAGTGTTGGTGTCAGGTCATCCATCATGTCATCAAATCTTTTGTCAAACTGACAGTTTATTGATTGCATGGCGTCATGGTGAAATGGACGGAAGAGGAGCGCCGCATCGTCAGAGGAGTTTGGGAAAAAGTTGATATTGATGAGATCGGAGCAGAGCTTTGGGCAAGGTAGAGTTAGATTTTAGTTCAAACCGAGGCTTAGCAAGTCTTGTTTGGGTAAAGCTAAATATATACATATATGTATATATTCCCTGTAAGGTCCATATTTAGTGTGATGATGTAAAATTTCCCTCGAATAGAAGCGATTATTGTTTTGGTTGAGAGACAATACAGAAATTGAGGTGACTTTTTTGCATGTTGGTTCATCTGCATGCTATGTTTCAGCACCAGTCGCTGTCCGTCTATTGCTGTTGACTCTTGTTTTTGAAAATTACTTCCAAGTTGAGGATATTCTTAGAAATGACATGTCAAGAATAGTTTTCAGCTTTCCATGTGACGGTTTACCCATTTGTATAAAATCGAAAATAGTGTGCATAACCGGCATCATGTTTCTCACATCGACAGAGCTTTGATTGTTTACCCATGGATCGAGCGGTATTTCGGCTCTTTTGGCGACATCTTCACCACCACAGCAATTTTAAACAACCCCAAATTGGCCGCCCTGGGAAAGGTCGTGCTATCGGCTCTGGACACAGCCGTGAAGAACATAGACCACTTCAAAGCGATGTACGCTTCCCTGAGCAGGCAGCACTACGAGAAAATTAAAGTGGATCCGGATAACTTCAGAGTAAGCTACTATCCTGACGTTTAAGCCGCAAATAATTCATGTTGGGAAAGCCGTTTGAGAAGTTTATTAGATAGGCTATAAAGAACGGTTCGCCGTTTTTGTGAAGTTTGAGATCAGCTCGTGATACTTCAGTGTCTTGAGGTTTGGTTCAGTGGTCCATTTGTAAATAAATAAATCAAATACAAAAATTCAGCCAATGACAAGTGACACCAAAGGTACAAGTAGGGCTGTTTGTTCTAGTGACTCGATACGTTTTACTAATGTAGAGAAATGCATCTCGGTTATTGTTCCCGAAATTTATGATTGCTTTTTTTCCCTCCAGCTTTTGGCCGAATGCATCACAATTACCATCGCCTGCAAACTCAGAGCTGAGCTGAACCCTCAGGTCCAGGCCACCTGGCAGAAATTTCTGTCTGCTGTGGTGGAGGCTATGAGCAGTCAGTACAAATAATAATAAAAAAAAGCAGACCCAATCAAGCATGGAGATAAATTTTCCATTGAATAAAACTCGCTTTTTCAAAAGCTCTTATGTGCTTGTCAACATGTGGAAAAACAGAGCAAGTGCTTGAAGATTTGCAGAAGCTGTGTACCATGGTAGTGTCGTGTGTGTAAGTTGAATTTTTACGACCCCTGGAGGCAATAAAGTATATAACATCACTATGAAATTAGTGTTGATTCTTTAAATGTTTACGGATGGAGAAATTAACAAAGGTGGATAGAGTGCCCAAAAGTTGCACTCAAGCAAGAGTAGCATTACTTCAACATTATTTTTATTTTTTATTATTTATTTTGATCATAATGTATGATTTAATATTTAAAAACAATGTTATTTGGCAGGCAGAACAAAATAGTGATAAACAAATTCTGACATTTTGAATATACACACACACGCCCACACGCACACACATTATATATATATATATATATATATATATATATATATATATATATATATATATATATATATATATATATATATATATATATATAGTTGTTATATGAAAACAAATAATTACAGAATAATTCCAGGTTGCTGAAACACCTTTCTCCATCAAAATTTTCAACATAAAACTTATTAAACCAATACGTTTATACATTAGGACAGTCCATAGTACGTCTTGTGTCAATATCTATTGTTTACTATATCTTCTTCAGCTAAAACAGGTTCAGCAAATAAAATAACAAAGCTTATGTAGAAACAAGAAGTCTCACTTCAAGATAAATATGCGTCTGTCTCATAAGGTTTTGGTTATAACAATTATTCTTCAAGTCATAGTGACTTGCAGAAGTTAGGGTATCCAAAAGTTTTACTAAAGTAAAATACTTCATAATAATATTACTCAAGTAGACATGAAAAATACAGTAGAGTTACTCCTGAAAGTAATTTTGCGTCCTTAAAACATTACTCCAGTAAGTGTAACAACACCTCTGGATATTAAATTGAATTGAAAATCTTCTGAGAGGCTATAATCCCATCAAGAACCATAAAAAATGTTAAGGCTTTACCCAAAAATATTTAGGTTTGACATTTCAAGTCTTATTTTCCTTAGTCAGCATGAACAAGAAAATAAAATAGTTTTTTTTGTGTGAAAATGCAACAATCAGTTAGTAACAACAATAGGTTATATAGGAAAGGACAGTAGGAACAAACAAAAATAAATAACTAACATAAATGAACTAAGATGTTCGTAATTGCTCTTCATCTTTAAAATCTTTATTAATTTTTCCACTTTTTTTGGTTGTTGAAAGTCTATTTAAGCTTCTAAGTGAAAAACCTCTCATGACAGGAGTCACCCAAAAAAAAAAATCAGCTATCAAATTTCTAAATCTTTTAATGTTTGCTGGTTCTTCCACAAGAGGGCGCTAAAACGCCGTTGCAGAATTTAAAATATGTCTCACAGACTGAGTTTTGAATATACATTTTTGCTCCAAAACTATCTGTATTCAAAATACCTGTTGCCATGGCGTTTTTAAAAAATGTCTTATATTGATATTTTAAAATAAATATATTTTGTACTTATTCACTGGCCATAAACTGCAATTCCTAAAAAAATAAAAAAAAATAGTATGGAAACAATAATCTAGTTAATTTAACGTTATTTAATTTAACTTAATTAAAATTTTAACATATATGGATGATAACTATTAAAGAAGTTGGGAAAATAACGTTTGACCTCCAAATATCATTATCTATCTTGATACAACCATTTATCGTTGTTTTATTGTAATACATAATTGTAATAATAATTACTACTATTACTAATACTACTAGTAATAAATATAATTATAATAATAACTTTTGTATTTACAATCACTACTACTGGCAGTAGTATTTTTAAATGAAGTTCCAAATAAGACAAACTGGGGACTAAGCAGTTAGACATTGTGAAATACCATCAACAAACAGCAGAAAATCTACCTTCACCAAAAAGTCATTAAAACTCTGCCTGTATGCATTAGACAGGCAGAGTTTGATAAAAAGCCTGAGATTGATAAAAAAAAAAAAATCCTTGATGTAATCAAATGAAACAGGCAGGAAGTGAAATGTTTAACTGAAGCTTGAGCAGCGGTCAGTGAGGCCTCTGCTTGCCTATCTGCCTCCTTTCTGCGGCTCTGCCCCTTTAAAGTTCAGATAAGCAAAGAAGCATATTTGGTGGTAGCAACTTATACCGCATCAGAAAATATATTGCAACCCACTGATAACCAGGAATGAATTAAAAAATGGTCAAGATTTTAAATCAGTACCACAGGACTGTCCTTGATAAGACACTATAGATTTATCATCTATCATTTATGAACCAAATCCCATTAATACGTCCAGGCTCTCTGGTTTTGTGTGTTTGGGTTTTCTGTTGTCATTAGTTTATTTTGACCTTGTAAAAATGTATTTATGACCCTTCAAACTAGATTACATAACTTGTGATGTCAATGATTTTTTCTTTTTAGTTGTATGTGTTTTCCAAAGTACTAAAAACCATGTGTATTTAAAGTCAACAACATGCATAAAAGACACACTTAACTAAATGATGATACAATTTTAAAACAATCATTTAACTTGTTTAAATTTTCAACTTGATCACAGTGAAGAAAAAAAGAAGTACTCTTTCACGTTTAATGAAAAGTTCAAAGTGAAGCCTCTGTATTTTCTAGAGGTTACAGTGAGCTGCTCCTCAGAGCCCCGTCTCTCGATCTTGTTTACAGCTTATCTCATCTAAGTTGCAACACTTTGCTTGGAAGGCGTCCAATCAGAGATAACTCGGAGGTGTCCCTGCCATGCCCAAGCCCCATTTGTTTCCTATAAATACCCCCACCACTTGCCTCTGATCGCGGCATTCAACCCAAACAATCAACCAAGAAGATGAGTCTCACTGCCAAGGACAAGGAAACAGTCAAAGCCTTCTGGGCTAAAGTGGCCCCCAAGGCTGAAGACATTGGCCAGGATGCTCTGTCCAGGTAACAAAGACCTCTATGTCACTGATGTTACCTGAACTGTATTTTTCTGGGTTTATTTATACACTCACATTCCTTTAGGATGCTGGCGGTTTACCCACAGACCAAGACCTACTTCTCCCACTGGAAGGACATGAGTGCCGGCTCTGCTCCAGTGAAGAAGCACGGAGCTACGGTGATGGGTGGAGTAGCTGATGCTGTGACCAAAATCGATGATCTGACCTCAGGTCTCCTGAGCCTGAGCGAGCTGCATGCTTTCACTCTTAGAGTGGACCCTGCCAACTTCAAGGTACAGCTAGTGATCAACAGTTGGGACTGTAAAGACATCCTGCGAGCTATTTCGATGAATTTAACGCAGCGACTTTGGAATAAAACAATAAAGTTCCTGATATACTAAATTGTAGATTTAATTTTAAAAAAAAGTGACCTCAGTGGTGTTTTAAGACTCCACTGATACTTACATTTGTGGGTCCAATAAAATATTAAAATAATTTACATGAACAGAAATCAATTGAATTTTAGCATGAACTATTAAATTTTCATGTGAAGTTTCAATTAGTTTACTTGCCGTTTTCTCAAATTTTTCCTTTTCATGATTTTCTGTAATGATCATTACTTGAACATTTCGTTTATTTTGAAATGAATAAATATGTGCTAAATCTTTATGCGCTATTATTTGAATTTTATTATTTTGATATTATTTTGATACTTTTTTTATTTTGATATTCGTTTATTTTAAAATGAAAACTAGAATAGTTACTATTTTTATACTAAACTTATAGTACTGTATTTCAAGATAGACTCCGTGGCTGTTTAATTTAATTTAATTTAATTTAATTTAATTTAATTTAATTTAATTTAATTTAATTTATACTTTTTACGATTTATTTTTAGTTTTTTATGCCATTTATGCAATACGTATGTAGGAATGTAAAATATTCTTTCTCTCCTCCTTCCTTTATTTGTGCTTTCTTTCCTTCTTTCTCTGTTTCTTTATTTTTTGCGTTCTTTGTTTCTTTCTCTTTTTCTTTTTTTCTTTTTTTTTTGCAAAACAAAATTGCGATTATTTTTAAATAATCAACTTTTCACAGATCCTGGCACACAACATCCTTGTGGTCTTCGCCATCAAGTTTCCCTCCGACTTCACCCCTGAGGTCCATGTGTCTGTGGACAAGTTCTTGGCTGCTCTGGCCCGAGCCCTCTCCGAGAAGTACAGATAAACTGCACACCTGGAGAAGATAAAAGACATGATACTACAGCTTCTAACAGTCTGAATATGAATAAAAGACCAAAAGCATTTAAAGTGTCATTTATTTCTGGGTTTTGTGTGAGTTTGTGTGTCTCAGTATATCTCTAGTTTTTTTTGCTGGAGCTTAAGTTTTTTTAGTACATCTACATTTTTTTTTTTTTTCAAATCAAACAGATGATACACATGGGGTACTCTAAACCAGAGGTTCCCAAATCTTTCTGCTTCCAATCTAAACAAAAATAATTGTTATGGTGTTTATGTTTTGATGTAAAGTGAAAAACTGATGGAGGAGCCTTAATCAGCCAGTACAATGCTAAAACTTTTGCTGCAGATCTGCATTGAGTTTATATGCATTTCAGGGAAGATTTCTAGCTGTTGCTTCTTTACTGAAAGACTTGGTGTCTTAAAGTTTCTTTTTTTATACTTAAACCTATAAATGTGCTTTCTGTATAAAGGCCCCCATGCTCATTTGATATTTCTTCCATTTTCCAGTAATTGCTTACATGAACAGAAGGGGGATTTAAGGTGTGTTAATGTAGTTCAATTATTAAAAACTATGATAAGAAAATGCTCACTTGTATTGTTTGCAATTAAACTGAATACAAATTACTTCCAATTGCAATTTGAATCAAAACCAACAAAGACATTTACAAAACAGTGCTGATATTTTACTGGTGAGGGTCAACAGTTCAGAGAAAAAAATTAACTCTTCTTTGCTTCTCTCTGAGTTAATGTTGGGACTTTCAAATGAATGAAGATGAATGTTATTAATTTCTTTGATGAAATATCTTACTCAGTGTGCCCGTGGAATGAAACCACACTTTCTTGAAATCTAATTCTTTGAGTGACGTAAATATTCAGATCTGACTCTCTATTAACAGTCAGACTGACCTAAATTCAGCAAAGGGCCTGATTATGATACTTTCCACTTTCATATTTTGATGTCTGTCTTACCAAGTAGGTCACCTCCTCAGGCCACTAGTGACTTGTGAGCATAGCTTGTTCAGAGTTCTTCTGATAGCGAACTTACAAGTGATCCTGTTTGTCATTGTCATATTTAATCATAATGTGTTTCAAAAGCACACTGAAATTTAGATTAAAAATTCAATAACTTGGTTTGAAGTCAAATTTTTTATTCAAGTTCAGTGATATTGTCTCAACTTTAGTGCCTCATGTCCTACTCTTTCTTTGGTAGCCCCTTAATTTACTATTATGGATTATTAATATTTTTTACACCACTAAAAATATTCAGCTTTGTTTAGAACAAAGCAGACGGGTCTTCACAGACAAGAACTCACATTTTTTCCGATACTACAGCGCAAGTCAACTGTCTTTTTTTTTTCTTTTTTATTTGTTTTTCAGTTCCTAAAAGAAACTAAGCATTTATGTTTCGGTTTATTGAGGAATTATTTCCAGCTTCTTCTTCTTTTCTTGTTGTTGTAATTTTACTAATCAACATAAATGTTTAATCTGTTTTCATCAACTTAAATAAGTCTTACTGATTGGGATTTATCCATGTAGACAAAGTCAGACAAGTCTATATTTTAATGAGTGAAGATCATGGAGCAGTCTTTCCGTTTTGAGAACAATTAGCTTAATCAGATATAAATTACCCAATTATATATTATTTAGCATTTAAATAAGGAAGCAATTTATTGAACATCAAAATATTCAGTGTATTTCAGTATTTCTTCATGACCAGCTACATCTGATTTAGATTTCATTTACGTACTACATAAGAAAGTTATAAACATGATAATGAGTAATAAAGACAGAGACAACAAAATAATTTGTTAAATGTGCTAATTTATGTATCTAATCATTCATAGACCCCTCCTTCTAAAAATGAGGAGAAACAGATCTTGAGAGCATCCTGGCTGAGACTCTCTAGTGGTACTGCTTCCTCAGAGAGGCCACCACCACGGCCAGGAACTTCTGGAAAGCTCCATGGACTTCAGGGGTGAAGGCTGCCCCCATCTGACCAGCTACAACAATGGTCAGGCAGTCTGCCAGGAGCTGCAACAGAACACAACATGGGTCAGAAAGCAGCAACAGCATTAATACCCGTGGTGTAATGACAAAAAGAAAACAGCTTTACGTTGAAGTTGTCGGGGTCCACTTGCAGTTTCTCAGAGTGCAGCACGCTCAGGTCTTTGTATGTGGTCTTAATGTCGTCCATGTTCTTCACAGCTTTCTCCAGACCTGCCATGATGACCTTTCCGTGAGCCGCCACTTTGGGGTTTGATGTTATGGCCGCAGCGTTGTAGAGGTTTCCAAAGCCGCCAAAGTACCTCTGAGTCCAGGGGTAGACAATCAGACACCTGAAGAGACAAAAAGATCATTAAAGAGAATAAAACCTCAAATTAATACATTTTTGGGTAAAGAAAATAGATTTTTTTTTACCTGGAGAGAGCTGCACAGCCAACAACATCATAATTGATCTTGGAGAAGATGTCCTGGATGGCGGCACGCTCGAAGTCTGACCATTTGACCATTTTGGAGTTTTGGTTTGGTTGTTTCCTTTGTCTGGTGTGGGTCTTCAGGCCCAAGAGATCCAACTTATAGACAGCCAAGTTCTGCTCCTCCCAGAATTATCAGATGGGTGGAGCTGAGCAGAGAGCTGATTTATTGATCTTCTAAAATTATAGAGATTAAATAAACTGTGGGGTAAATTCTGCTTGATGCCTGAGAAAAGCTCACTGGATTGATGGAATGTTGTTGGCTGGTGTGCTTAAAAAGAAAAATCTGGGGAAATAACAACATACTAGTGTCATGAAATGTATATAATGTTTAAAATTACACATCAGTTTGTATTCAAAATAGCAATTTTGATAGATTTTATTTAACCAAATTCAATTCAGTTGAAACCTTTCTACTTTTAAGTATTGAAAAATTAACTAAAAGAACAAAACTTAAATTGATATTTAACTTTAGCTTTATGTTATTTGTAAAAGCCTTATTGTTTCTGAGAGTGAAGCTCTGCAACATGTTAACAATGTAATATAAACAAAATTAACTAAGCTGGTAATGAGCAGATTCAACCCTGAGAGTGTTGCAAATTAAGTTCAGAGTAAAACGTTCTTGTTATTTTCATGAACATGATAGATTAAGCTCCATTGTGGGTTACTTACTTTTAAAGAATAAATGTTTTCTAATTTTTTTAAGCTTGACTAGAATAATAGGACTTACTTTCATTCATATTTGTGAAGGATTACATTATTTGATTCTCTTAAATTAAAACCAGAGAGCTATATCTCTCTCTGGGCGTTTTCAGCATTGAGATTGAAACGTTTTTCCTGCCCTGCTGTTCGAATCTGATAAAGACATCAGGTGGGGGGAAAAGGTAACAGACAGTTTGGGTTTGTCTAACTTCTTCTGGATAGTAAAAAGGAGGAGGGGGAGACTGGACCAAATTCAAAAGAATGCAGGTTTCCTTCCACACACAGCAAAAATAAATGCAAATAATTAAAGACCCACAACTGCTTTTAATAAATGAAAATTTTATGGAAATAATTATGGGAATTGCTTTTTTTCCCCCTGTGAAATAAATAATTTCCTGTAGAACAATTAGAACATTAGTGGTTTCTAAAGTTTCTAAAGTTTTTGTCATCATCACCAAAATAAATCTATATGTGTTTGCAAACTAAAATTACAAAATGTATGTTGGGTATTTTGTTTATTTGTTCAACAATAAATGAATCATACTATGTGTTACTTCAATAAAGTATACCTGCTTTTTATAAGAAGGAGGTGCGGAAATCCTGATAGTCAAAATACTAAAAGGGTTTTGCACATTTATCTTGGTAAAACAAAGGAGTCCCGTTTGCAAATTCTTTAAGGCTCAATTGAAAATAAATAAGCAAATTAATATAATCTATTCTTTACACAAAAAAAAAAATTCAGCAGCTGTTTCTTTAAAAACACTTGTTTAATTTGGCTGATTTAAACAAGGATTTGAGTGCCCAAAGATCTGCTGAAAGTCATTAGATAGATGTGGCCCTTTTTACTATGAAATTATAGAGATGGCAAGAAGTGTTGTTATTAAAAGACGAATTGTAAGAAGACCCAAATAAGCAGCAATTACCACTGACGGTGGGCAGAGTTTGTGTTAAATTTTGGAATCGCAGTTGGGGACACACAAGGCAGCCTAAGGGCCACAAATGGCCCTGAGTTACACTTTGTTCCTCTACACATCATCCCCATACTTCTATTTTACAGTTTCTAATTCTTTTTCCCCAACTTGACATTCTAATAAATAAATTTAACCTTTCAATTTCATTTCCTTTAATCCAGTAACAATAACACTGATGTTAACAACACACTTATAACATACATTTGACACGAATAGTACATTTTATTTTGGAGATTTATATTTACCGCCTTTCAAAACACAATGAGACATGTTCAATCAGGTGAACATCTCTACATAAGTAAGCTAAATAGCACATACTTTTATTTATTTCTATTCACAGATATTCTTATTAAAAATCTACAATAAAGGCCAACCGTTAAAATTTGTTATCACTCCCTTGTCACTGTTACGTCAACGTGCTCTCCAGCGCCTGTGTGACAAAACTGATTTTTGTCTTTATCTAGTTTGGGAGACGTCAAACACAGATATCTCCTAGGTGTGTCCATGTCCATGTGTCATAAAACCCCTCACGCTCCTGCAGAACGTTCAGACTAAAAATAAAAAAAACAAGCAAAAAGTCATTCACTACAAAGATGAACCTCACAGCTAAGGACAAGAACACAGTCAGGACTTTCTGGGCCAAAATATCAACCAATGCTGAAGATATCGGCACAGATGCTCCAGATAAATACCCTAAAAACATAGATTTTAAAGTTTTGTCTAAAAATTAAAAGCTTTTTTCCCCCCTTTTTTAGGATGCTGGTGGTTTACCCACAGACCAAGACCTACTTCTCCCACTGGAAGGACCCGAGCCCCAGCTCTGCTCCAGTGAAGAAACACGGGGCCACGGTGATGGCTGGAGTTGCTGACGCTGTGGCTAAAATTGATGATCTGAGAGCAGGTCTGCTTAGCCTCAGTGAGCTGCATGCCTTCACTCTGAGAGTGGATCCGGCAAACTTCAAGGTACGGCATGGTCCTACTTCAGCAGAGCTCTTGAAACATATTTTTGATCAGCTATATTCATGTACGTTGCAGCCGGACTTAATTTATCTGCTCTGTCCAGGTCCTCTCCCACAACATCCTTGTGGTTTTGGCCATCAGCTTCCCCAACGACTTCACCCCTGAGGTCCATGTGGCCATGGATAAGTTCCTGTCTGCTGTGGTTTGGCTCTGTCCGAGAAGTACAGATGAACTTCACCTTGGAGCAAAATGGTTGAACAGAAGACATGTTTATGTTCTAATAAAGTATTTAATACAATTTTAAGTGGTTGTTTTAATGAATCTGTCTTTCTCAAGTCACATATGAGTTTCACTTAAGCCTCATGTCAACTTAGAAGTTAACATATCTGTCTGCACCTTCAGTATGTGTATAAACCACTGAGAAACGCAACAAAAACTCAAAAAAATCTTTCCTTTATTACTTGAACAAAAGGATCTGTGTAATTACTCTTAGAGTATTTACACAGAGTATTGTAACTTCAAAGTAACTTATTCTATTGTTTTCTTTTTTTCAATGTCTAAAAGCTGAAATATGATTAAATGACCTGATAAGAGCTTTACTATGAAAATATTCTTTATTCCCCCTAAAAGTATTTTTAGTATTTATTAATGTTATTATTACACCTTATTACTCACATGAAGTTAATTACAATGTTAAAGGAAATAGTTATTCAGTTCAATTCAGTTCAGTACAAATAACTTTATTTATTCCCTGGGGGTAATTTCAAAGCAAATCATTAGTACAAGTAGACTCAAAGGTAATAGCTCAGACAATAGAATGAATAAAATTCACATAATATGTATACAAATTTTGATGTATGGTTTTATTTAGTATGTCACTGGCCAGCTATGCCCATTTTTGATATTTTGTTCAGGATCCAGCAATTAGTTCAAATGAAGGTAATATTTTGAAAAACTAACTTATTCTGTAAATGAATAAATTTATGAAATCATCTTTGGTGACCATAACTGTTGTTTTTTTTGCCACAACTTCAAAACTCCTGCATGCTAACTGTTTGTGCAGTGTCCAACTACTCATTTCCAAGATTTTACTACCTTGACCGGATTTGGAAAAGGGTTATTGATACAAAAAGTAAAGCTTCCTAAATCCTCAACTCATAGTTTCATTTGCACAAACAGTGAGCACAGGTCGTGTGGAACGCCTAGAATAAAATCTCACTATTTTGTATTTTCTATATTGGTGAAGTAATCGGGATATGCTACGTTTCTACCACTTTGATTTTTTTCTTTCTCTGTGCCCAGAGTGCAGCTGTTAAAGTTTGCCTTCAAAGTCACCCTGATTTACTGATTAAATGAGAGGATAACTTGAAACCTGTCATTCTGAGCTCATATCAGCTTTTCTTTTGACAATAAGGATTTTCTTGTTTATTCATTGGGCATTTTTGCCTTACTCTCACTGAGCCTGAAAACAGACATTCTGACTTTTTATGCTCCAACTCTCAAGTGCCAAAATTAACAGGGACTTGAGAGTTGGAGCATTAGTGTCAGTAAAGCTCGACTTGCCTATTCAGTCACGTAATTTCTCAAATCATGACCTAGGATTTTTCAAAAGCGTTTTATGACAGTTTTTACAGTTGACCACAGTGGATAGTACATTTGCCAAACTGTATCCACTGAAAGTTTTTGCATGTGAACCTAAATAGCTGCTGAGCTTCTGTCCATTATGTCTTTAGACTTTTACCTTTTTTCACCATGGACTTGACATGTAATATCCAAGTATAGCCCTATTATTTTACCAAATTTGACTGAAGATGAAGATCAGTGTGTATTAAAATATATAAAGAAATATAAACAAATAAAAAATATATAATAGGCTCATTAGAATACATTATTTTCCAAATCACTTTTTAGTTATCGTATAAAGATGCTGCACAGCGTGGAAACATATGGCTACATATGTTAGACTTTCTATCACATAAACCATATTTTGAAGTTTTTGTACATTTTTTCCCCTTTTGGAAATAACTGAATGTGCAAAACAAACATCACCACACAAACTACAACCGACAATTTAACTCAGATTTTTACTTATTTATTTATTTTATTAAGGTTGAAAACAGACAAAACAAGGGGTCCGTGTTGTCCGTCGCTTCCTGCTTTATTTGCTGTTCATCTGTACTTCTCGGACAGTGCACGGGCCACAGCAGCCAGGAACTTGTCCATGGCCACATGGACCTCAGGAGTGAAGTCGGTGGGGAACATAATGGCCAAAACCACAAGGATGTTGTGGGAGAGAATCTGAGGAGAAAAACCAAATGTAAAAATCTTGCTTTTTGTGTAAAGTTTGAAGTGCAGTAAACAACCTTCTTCTTACCTTGAAGTTGGAGGGGTCCACTCTCAGAGTGAAGGCATGCAGCTCACTGAGGCTAAGGAGCCCTGATGTCAGATCGTCGATTTTGGCTACAGCGTCACCAACTCCAGCCATCACCGTGGCCCCGTGCTTCACCACCGGGGCCGAGCCGGGGCTCAGGTCCTTCCAGTGGGAGAAGTAGGTCTTGGTCTGTGGGTAAACCACCAGCATCCTGTACAAAAACAAACACTTTGAACACATGCAATAGATATAGCTGCTGTTTCTTCCTTCAGAGCCATCTTTACCTGGACAGAGCATCTGTGCCGATTTCCTCGCCACTGGAAGAGATCTTGGCCCAGAAGGTCTTCACTGTTGCCTTGTCCTTTGCAGAGAGACTCATCTTGTCTGACGATTAAGTTTGAATGTGGAGTTTCAGCACGAGAATAGGAGGTTTTATAGATGGAAGAGGACAGGGACACACCCTGGTCACCTCTGAGGTTATCTGCACTCAGAGGTGTTCCAGCTGAGAAATGAGATAAGGATAAAACCGAACAGTAACGGTCACTCTGAGGACCCATGCAAGAATCAAACACCACAAGTTACAAATGGGTGACTACACAAATAACAAGAAAAGTTAAATTTATCAATATAAAGCAATAATGTCGTTTTATATAACTTTTATTCTTATGAGTTGTTCACAAAGAGTATCAGCAAAACAAAATACAAATAATTAAGATATTTAAGAATATGTCTATATACTTTATAAATATGCCAGCTAATTATTTATTTTATTCATTATTCCTCCAGAAATGAAAAGAGTGTAATGTCTCTAAACAAGGCAATAAAATGTGGGCAATAAAATCTGCAAATAATGAATATTTGCAGATTTTATATACATATTCATTACCCTGTCTGGGCATAGTTAGATCTGGGCTTCCAAAGCTTTAGGTTCAGATCCTTTGCTACATTTTTTAAAAAGTACTCAAACTCAGTTGCATATCCCTTGGTCCGACATTCATATTTCTATTTTATTAAGTTAGACTCATACAATGAAACAATGACTGATCTGATGTCTTCAGTCCCAGACATTGTTTCATTGATAAAACAGTGTTGCTTCAGTCATAAAATAATTGTCATGCTCAAAGACCTTTTGCTGATTATCATGCACTATTGGCTTCATAGTCATTCAGTGTTTTCCCATCAGTTATTAAAATCGATGTATCAAGAAGGGAAGATGTGAGTTTCCCTCAACTCCACCCATCTGATAACTATGGGAGGAGCACAGCTGGATGTTTATAAAGTGGATCTCCTGGGCCTGCTGACCCACACCAGACAAAGGAAACAACCAAACCAAAACTCCAAAATGGTCAAATGGTCAGACTTCGAGCGTGCCGCCATCCAGGACATCTTCTCCAAGATCAATTATGATGTTGTTGGCTGTGCAGCTCTCTCCAGGTAAAAAAAAATCTATTTTCTTTACCCAAAAATGTATTAATTTGAGGTTTTATTCTCTTTAATGATCTTTTTGTCTCTTCAGGTGTCTGATTGTCTACCCCTGGACTCAGAGGTACTTTGGCGGCTTTGGAAACCTCTACAACGCTGCGGCCATAACATCAAACCCCAAAGTGGCGGCTCACGGAAAGGTCATCATGGCAGGTCTGGAGAAAGCTGTGAAGAACATGGACGACATTAAGACCACATACAAAGACCTGAGCGTGCTGCACTCTGAGAAACTGCAAGTGGACCCCGACAACTTCAACGTAAAGCTGTTTTCTTTTTGTCATTACACCACGGGTATTAATGCTGTTGCTGCTTTCTGACCCATGTTGTGTTCTGTTGCAGCTCCTGGCAGACTGCCTGACCATTGTTGTAGCTGGTCAGATGGGGGCAGCCTTCACCCCTGAAGTCCATGGAGCTTTCCAGAAGTTCCTGGCCGTGGTGGTGGCCTCTCTGAGGAAGCAGTACCACTAGAGAGTCTCAGCCAGGATGCTCTCAAGATCTGTTTCTCCTCATTTTTAGAAGGAGGAGGCTATGAATGATTAGATAAATAAATTAGCACATTTAACAAATTATTTTGTTGTCTCTGTCTTTATTACTCATTATCATGTTCATAACTTTCTTATGCAGTACGTAAATGAAATCTAAATAAGATGTAGCTGGTCAGATGGGGGCAGCCTTCGCCCCTGAAGTCCATGGAGCTTTCCAGACGTTCCTGGCCATGGTGGTGGCCTCTCTGAGGAAGCAGTACCACTAGAGACTTGTGTCTTACAAAACTGAATGAATAAATAAAAGAGTAATTTTTAAGAAAAAAACAACATCTGTCTCTTTTAATTTTTTTCTCACTGACATTAGTAGTAAAATAAACTTTATCCTAATTTAAGGTATTCAAATATATTTATGAACTACCTAAAGGTCTTAAAGATTTGCCACATACAAATGAAAGTATCTAAAGAGAATCCATCCAATAAAAGTAGTGTGATCTTTCTCTGTTCCCATGTATGTTAGAAAAATTCAAATTGTCAACTTTTCTTTCTGTAAATGTTTAATTATTTGCGCTGGTCTGCTGATGCAGACTGTGTCTGTCTGCACACAATTCTTGGGAATATTAAGTAAAAGGCAAAGATTGTGTAAACTATAGGAACGTTGGTGATCATGATAAGTTTTCACACATTCAAATTTGTCTTTCCATCTTGAATAACAACTGTTTTTGACTACAATGTAAACTTAAAAAAAAGCTCTGAATATATTCTGAATATAAAGAAAAGTTGTGTATTTTACACTGAGTTACTTTCACATGTAATGCCACACTTCTTAAAAATCTCATCATCCAATCTAACTAGATGACAAGTTCAACTCAAGTTTAAATATATGAAACAAAATTTTTATTTGTTTATTTATTTTAAACATGATCAAAGACTGTGTAACAAAAATATTTTATGTCCAGGTTTACCTGTTCTCTAGACCAGACTTTTTTTAATCACCTAGAAAAAACTCCCCATAACATCCATATTTATCCTCAGTCTTCACATTGCATACTGCAAGTGCACAATATAATTAACTTTTAGAAAGAGTTTAGTCACTTAGTTCTATTAAGCTGTTTTAAAGAATTAACTCTCTTTTTTTCTTAACTTTATTTTTAAGTTATTCTTTAAGTTTTGATCAATTAAAAAAGTTATTCTGGCTGATTTACTTTGGATTGACAAGCATACTTCTAAAGACAAGTTCAGTTTTTTTAGTTAATGAGCTGTGGTAGATTCATAATCAGTCTTGAAGGAGATGTCCTGCTCACATGCTCACAGTCTGTACACTTAATCATTTTGTTGTGTTGTTTATTTATTTTGTGGTATTTAGATTTGCTCCTTTTGTCCGGTGTGTCTCCACTCCTCCCATAGTTATCAGACAAGTGGAGTTTGACAGGGTGTCAAATACAAGTTGATTTATGGATTTGCAAACCCAGAGGTTGGGGCAAGAAGTGCACATTTTAAGTTATCTCTGCAGCTAGAATCTTATCTATCTGTGCTGCTACTTGTAATGCTCTGCCTATGGACACTTGATGCTTGTGGAAAATATAGTTCAAAGCTTTAGGTTCTTTTCTTCGTCTAACAGCACAGTTTCTGGATTTTCTATCCTGTTGCATATTTTAATTTTAAAGCTACGACCACATTGTATTTAATTAAACCAATGTATTATTTGTCTACTTATTAGAAGCATTTTTTTCAGTGGCTTTGCATCAGAAATGGAATTCATAATCATTTTAGGAAATTTTAACATTTAAGTTAAAATATCTTTTATAGGTTGAGGACTGAATGCAAGAACATGTTTGTTCATTAGATATAGATATATGCATAATGTCCATACAAAACAAGTATATTCATAACACAAAGAGAAGAAGAAGAGAGTCAAAGAAAGCCGAGCGCTTAAAAGACAAAGTAACTTAAACAACTTTAGTACATCTGGTAGTGTTTTTGTAATTCCTCAAAGACTTTCCAGTTGTGAATGTTGATGCTGTCTTAAGTTTTTAGCAAAAAATGCACCTTTGGATTCACAATATTTTAAAATTAGACATGCACAACTAGGTTTTAGCTGCATCACTTTGCATGATTTAGATGTTTTTAATTCTTTGACATGCAGTTGTCACTAGACATGACATCCAAAGAATGTCTTTTTTTTATATATATATACTGTATATATACGTATGTAGTTAATTTTCAGGCTGAAAATGAGCTATCTAATGTTATTTGTTTTTGTCTACCCCCAATTCTTTTGTCATGAAAATAAAACAATTTAAAATACTAAGTTAATACGACGTTGGATTGTGTCCATGTTTATTGTAAAATGATAATAAGCGCTGTAGTGGGTGCTTCTGCCAAGGTGATTGCAGATAAGGATCACTAAACAACTTGCATTGCTGTTGGCAGCTGGCTGTCATTCAGAAAGCTGCATGATAAAACCGTACAAAAACGTTTGTGTGGTTCAAGATTAAGACCTGTAAGTACACACTACAGTCTTTTTGTTTTTTCTTCTTGATATTGACCATCTTTACAGTAATGTTAACACAAATCGGACAAGTTCTGGCTTCCACATGTAGTTGCTACTTCTCTAACACTTTCCTTTTTATGGCGCCTTGTGCTGCTTATCTGTTTATTAAGCACCACAGAGTCAGTCAGTGAAACTATGGGGCTGTCCAAGTTCTCCCAAACATCATCAAAAGTTCTAATTATATAATTAAATTAAATAATTTAAAAAATATATATATATATATATATATATTTTTTTTTTTTGTAAAAAATAGATATATATATAGTTTCATTAGCTCTTGACTTTATTAAATTTGCTGTGTTTAATTTCTAAGTTCTACAACCTGAAATAATTACTATTTTACTCTTTTGTGTGAAGATTAGGAAACCATTTGTTTAAGAAGTGAGGCGCAAAAGACAAAAAAATAAGACAGCTTTTATGGACAATTATATCTTTAATTTATTCAGCCAACCTTTTGAATTCAAAGGTGTTGATGAATTTTTCTTTTGGATGACATGCAGTTTTTTTGTGCAGTCGATCCCCCTGAGAGGCTGGATCTTAGCGGTACTTCTCAGACAGAGCCAAGGCCAGGTTCTGCAGGAACTTGTCAATGGAGACATGGACCTCAGGGGTGAAGTCAGCAGGGTAGTACAAGGCCAGCACCAGGATGATGTTGTGAGCGAGGATCTATTGCATGAGAAACAAACAATGAGTTAAGGTGAGCATGTTATGATTGTCCATGAAGCTTTTTAAATGTTGATGTTGCTTTAACTTTTAACTCAACAACTTCTACCCACCCTGAAGTTAGCGGGGTCCACTCGGAGCTTGAAGGCATGCAGCTCGCTGAGCTTAGACAAGGCACTAGGCATGTCATCAATCTTTGCGACGGTGTCTCCAATAGCTGACATGATGGTGGCACCATGCTTCTTCACCTGTGCAGACTCTGGGCTCAGATCAGACCAGTGTGAAAAGTAGGTCTTGGTTTGCGGGTATGCAGTCAGCATCCTAGAAAATACACACAAGATTAAGTTAATCCGGATTAAAGAATAAAACATTTAACAATTCATGGTTGAAAACTAAAACAAAAACAACAATAAGAGAGAAAACCCACCTGCCGAGAGCCTCGCCCCCAATCTCAGCAGCTTTAGGGGCCACTTTGTCCCAGAAAGACTTCACCACAGTCTTGTCCTTTCCTGAGAGACTCATTTCTGCCTTTTTTTCTCCAAGTTGAAAGAAAAGAAACTCTGCTACAAAATTGCTGGTAGTGAAGACTTATAACTGTCTTTGTTTTATATCAAGCCAAAATGCACCACGCCCTCTATCAAACATAGACCCCACCTCTTTGGCAGAAATTACTAGAAGTTTCTATAATTCTTGAGATAAAAGATAACCACTCCCTGTCTTTGACCAAATGTCTGTCAATATTTTATTTCAGTTAAAAAAGTGTATTTTTAATTAAAATTTTTCAAATTCATATCCAAGGAAAAATACAAGTCCACATAGGTGAAATGTTGCATAGTGTGAGGACTGTTCCAATAGACATTACTCATATAATTTGAAGGTATTCTAAAGATATTTAGAGAAGCAATTGAGGAAACGTAAGACAGGCGTAACTGCATTTAATTACATCTGCACATTAAACCATGTTAAATGTGTTTGATCAACACCAAGAAATGGTATTACTCACTCTAGATAAATCATATACTTTGTATATTACACAAACAGCAGATGAAGGTTTTACTTATCTTTATAGTGACTGGTGAAGTGTCCAACTTTTTTAGCAACCAATATCAGTATGAAATAACAATTCTGTCATCTATTCTAGAAACTTTGCAATTTTCAGTCTAGATTTCAGGTACCAGCATTCCTTTCTAGCTGCTCTTCTTTTATCTACGCAAAGTAAAAACATATATATACGTATATGGAGAGAAAGTGAATGTGACAGCTTCCAAGCTCTTTGTGTGAACAATTTCTGAGCTTTTGTCAATAACCTGTCTACTTGTCTTTTGTCAAGTTTAGTAGAAACGCAATTCAGTTAAATTCCAAAATCAGTGATGGGTTGACAAAGAAATGCAAGGAAGAATATGGTCTATATCAATCATTTCTGTCCAATAATAGAAATAACTTATATGTATGTGTATGAAAAGAAGGCTCATACAGCTGAAAGATATAACTTTACAGGTTACTTTTACCTTTCGACATTAAGGGCTCTACAGTTTCTTGGGTAGTGATAAGTTATTTAGTCAGTGACATCCCTACAAGTGTCAGAAACGCTATTGCTGATTAATATGGCTTCTCTAAAAGTGCATGGTTTGATATAAATGGGTGCGGTCATCTGAATTTAATGATAACCAACCCATCAAAACTACTGAACCCTCAGAGCGGCGGTGTAGAGACCATCTTATCACATTCATTGGAGCAAGTTGCTTCATTGATAAACTTTTGATGTCTCATTCTTTCTGTTCTGCACATAAATGATGAAGAAAACATACTTTTTGTTATTGGCATTTCTTTTTCTTTTTCCACTGACATAATTCCCAAAATATTATAGTTAGAATAATATTTTTGACCCTTTTCTCATATCGTTGCACTTAGGTTGTTGAAATAATCAGAACATACACACTGTCAAGCTTCTTAAGCTAAAATATCGCTCTGTACAGTTGCACAACATACAGAAACCAAAAAACAATAATGAAATCTATACTCTTCCATTAAATTTGATTATTTTTCTTGCTTGGATGTCATTAAAAGAGCTGCAAAAAACAAAGTTGGATAAAATGTCACCCTTGATTATATAAAACATTTATAGTTATTTTCTTCTTATCAATCTTTTCCAGGAAGCCCCCCCAGTGATCATATCGACATTGTTAAGGGTATAACCCAACATGGCACTGACATTTGTCCAATCAGATGCCTCCTAAACAGAGAGGAGTGGCACTGGGAAATTAATAAAAAGCTCTAAGATTATCATCCTCAAAAGGGTTGTGTCCTGAGGCATTTAAATTATTTTCTGTGGCGTAAAGACAAATTTAGTTCATCACCATGGTCGAGTGGACAGATGAAGAGCGCAGGGCCATCACAACTCTGTGGGGACAAATTGATGTGGGTGAGATTGGACCCCAAGCTCTGACCAGGTGACTCTTCATAAAATTTTCATTCATTTATCCATTTCCTTCTTCAGGTTTAGCACATTCTTGGAATCAGCTGGTAGCATGCCCAGACCCCTGAATTCAGTTTCACATGTTTTAATTTAGTATTAACCTTTAACATGTGTCCCTTGAACCAGGCTTCTGATTGTGTATCCCTGGACTCAGAGACATTTTGGAGCCTTCGGAAACCTGTCCACCTACGCTGCCATTGTCGGAAATGCCAAAGTGGCTCAGCATGGAAAAACTGTGATGAGTGGACTGGAAACTGCAGTGAAGAACATGGACAACATCAAGAATGCCTATGCCAAGCTGAGCGTCATGCACTCTGACAAGCTGCATGTGGATCCCGATAACTTCAGGGTACGTTGTTATAAATTCACTCGTCATTGAGTTTTTCATCAAAGCTCCCTTGGTGAAAAACAACTTTTAAAGTTTTAATTTAATCAGTAATAACATGCTTGCTTTACTTTTTTCCATTTCAGACTCTTGCTGAATGCATCTCAGTGGTTGTGGCCGCCAAATTTGGCCCCACTGTCTTCACAGCTAGTTTCCAGGAGGCCTGGCAGAAGTTCCTGGCTGTGGTGGTCTCCGCCCTGGGAAGACAATACCACTAAGCAAAAATAAAGCACACAACAGTCTTTCACATGAAACAGTTTTTGTAAAGTTTCTAAAATGAGCCATTTGCTGGTTGGAAGCTGTTGCAAACCCCAAATAAAAACTGAAAATCATAGTCTATGGTTCTGTTCAATGTTGCTTGTTAAAGTAGCTTTCAATTTTACTTAGTTGCTTTGCAGGCTGTTGATTTAATATTTTTTCAGTTAAAGTATATATGCAGATTCAATAGAAAATAATTATCTTTGGAAGTCCGCCCCAATTAATTGACCACACATTTTATGAAAGAAATATGAAGGAATATGCCTGTGCCACTTAAGTTACTTGCTAAAACACATATCAGTCTGAGAAAGTGTAATGGGTTAAATATATTTAGATAATATCTTCACATGATCAAGGAAATATATTTTACTGAATGATAATTTAACATTTTTAGTAAACTGGGCTATGAAAACTACAGATCACAGACTTGGTATTTTGATGTAAAAGGGTGTGGCAAACTGAAATTAATGATAATTTTCCAAAAATACTGCAGGTCAACCTGAGTGCTAATTAACCACAAAGCAAAGCCTTACACACGTCACATAAAAAATATCAAAATGTCAAAGTACATTTTCAAAATATTAAATGGCTCTTGACCTATTTCGCAGATACAGTATAATTAATCTTTCCGTTGGAGTAATAATTTTCTATTTAGTCTTTCTTTACTCATAGACAATTTCTACAAGTTGGAGAAGTTAGAAATAAACGATATGGGGAAAGCGCCATCTAGAAGAAACACTGATCCCGCCATTACGTGTTAAAATCCAGATAAAATTGAATGAATTGGAATATTATTGAAAATGTTATTGTCTAAACTAATTAAATTGAAAAAGGTGAACAGCTAACCTTTATACCAATGAAGGTGACTTGCTCTTCATGTAAAAGGTTCCAACTGTCAAGTCAGCAGTATTTGCTATATTGTACCGGTAAAAACATGACACCTCGGTATTAAAATTCTTCTTCATTTATTTTTTGTATTGGGTATTATTCGCTGAGTAACTGAGTTGGGGATTTTGTCTCTCAAATAATGTTTTTTTTTTTCATTTTCTTTTAAAGAATTTCGTCAGCAGACATAAGAAGTATGTATTTGCAATCTATTGCTGTATTCGTAGAAGCAGGTTGGTACGGAGCCCTCCAGGGGACATGGGATTTTTTTTTCTCTTCTTTAACTCGGTTTTAAGTTCCATAAACTTTAGATATTTCACAAAGAGATATTAACATTCATGGAAAAACCTCACATAACCTTATATTAAAGCAGAAAGTACGGTGGTCACCGTAAGAGAGGCTTACATTGTTCAATTATGCCACATGAACTGATCAGTACAATATTGCGAGGGAACGCAAAATATTTTCCTTCCCCATGTCCCCTCAATGGCTCCGTAGGTTGGAACTTAAAACCGAGTTCATGTTTCCAGCCGGGCATTTCTCAAGGCAACACACAACAATGTCAATAACAGCTTTCGAAGATACTTGCGCAATTTTATATAGGCTGCTAAGTTAATTGTAAAGTGTCCCCGTTATTGTTACCTTTATCTCTTTATTGAACGCATTAACGGTGATAGGAGCTGTAGCTAAATCAAGCTAGCGGACACTTTTAGAATGCTAACATGATGCTAAGCCCGTCGGCCGAGTCACCAGATGACAGAAACTCCCTATACAGTCAGTCACGGAACAACAGACATAAAAGCGGGGATAAAACTAGTCCTATAAGCGTCATCCTGGTTAGTTCTGGGAGTAGAGGGAACAAACTTCTCTTTCGGTATCCTTTTCAAAGAATAGCTGATTGTCCGTCTTCTCTCTCAGGTAGGTTTCTGCATTGACATGAACTCAAACAATGACTGTCATGTTTATCGATTTACAGCTGGTAGTGTATTTATGTTGTAGTTGAACCCACGACACTTCTGCTGTAAAGCAGCAGTGCTTCAAACTGCACCACTGTGCAGTCTAGCTTGTCAAATGTTTAATTCAACTCAGATGTCTTTGATTCAACCATTACTCCTTTGCATGTGGTACAGTCAGATGTGAGTCAATCTGACAACTTCACTCACAGGACAATAATCTCAAATACAAAAGGTAACCTGAACCTGAATGTTGTGATTGTCCAGACCTGGAAGAGATTGAATTGTAGTGCTGTGTTAATAACATAAGACCGGTGCAGAATGAAACATCTCCACAAAATATAATAAATAAAGAATAGAACATCAAAATTCCCCCAGATAAAATCATACAGACAATGAAAAAAGATGATTATGCAAGTTATTGAATCGTGAGGTGTGGGTAGGTTTTTCAATCATGCTGTGTTATTTTAATGAGCCATTTTAGTTGGAGATGTTGCTAAAAATCTTTATTTAAATTTTTGTATCACATTTATAGCAACAGTCTGGGATTTGGTAAAATATTCGTAAAGCTTATTTGACAGATTTCTAGGCTCTAAATTCTACATTAGTTAATTCACTGGTCTGCAATTATCTTTTAGCTTATAAAAAGGGAAAAATGTTTAGTTTTTTTTACCTTTATACTTTAATCTGTCTTCAGCAAAACAGCGTAATCCATATGCACTGAACACAACTGGGGATGTTCTGGAAGATCCGGATGGTGATTCAAGGTAAATAGCTTTTTTTTTTTTTCATCTTCTTTCTTCTTCAAAAAAACTATTAAAAGACAAGTAAATGTACATTCTGTGTATGTTTATCTGAAAATGTACTGTTGAAAATGTAATTTCATCACTTCATGAGTCTAAATGTTACATTTTCAGCTGTTGTTTGACTGTGCCAGCTAATCACAGGACCCAACCCATGAATCTTCATAGTGTCTGTTTTATTCATTTTTATTGTGCTGTCACCTTACAGATGATGAAATCAACTTGTCATTTTTGTTGGTTTGAACACCTTAATAAATATCAAACAGCTCAGTCTGTGGAGATATAGTCATAGACTACTTATTTTTTAGTAGGTAACTAATATCTGTACTTGAGAGTCTTTCAATAGATAGTAGATGATTAGATACGAGACTCTTTATTGACCAGGAAGATGAATATCTTTATTTTTGTCCTTCAGTTCAAAGCTGAACAATATATCTAATCATAGTTTATATTGACGTGTCAGTATGTGCAATTTCACAATTGCAAAGGTTTGGTTAGATGCAATATTTGATTTACTGTTCTATTTCTAGTGCAAGGCATTCAGACTTTGCATGCCGATAATGTATTTGGACATTGGGGGGATACTTCACTGCTATTGATGCCCTAAAACAATGGAGATTTTATGGATCCCAGATGGGCACAACATGATGATGGAAAAGAAAATTCAACAGTAATTGCAATAGCATAAACTTGATTATCATTTGATATTGTAAACTCACCATATCAAGTGCAATGTCCACTACTGGTATACCTATATATGCAAGTGAGATGTACATGCAGAGCAGCATGTTTACATCACTGTGTCACATGTTTTTTGGGTTTGTTTTAATGTCCATTTTCTGCATTTAGCCCAATTGTGTGTTGCATCTTTCCTTTTGTTTGCTTTTTTTATTCTTCTTTTTTTGGGGCCCAAATCCCATTTCAGGGAGCAATGTCCGCTAACTGACGAACAGTTGGTAGCAGGGTAAGACCGAAACATTCTGAACCACCTCTCCTTCCCCTAGATCACCCCCCTGTTCTTTTATTTCACCCCATCTTTCCTGTTTTTGTGCCCTGTATCAATCTCCAATCCCAATCTCTGTGCCGTTCCTTTTTAATGATGTACAGAAGATGAATCATGCTTGCACTAAAATCATCGGTTTAAATGTACGCTCATAATTCAGGGCATGTAGACTTGGCAAATAAGAATGAAATTCAAATCAGTTACAGCAGTTTGAGTAATACTTTTCATTGCTTTTTAAAATGATGGTGGTGGAAAAGGTCCATATTGTGTTTAATTTTTTTCTAGTAGATAACACCTTAATTTGTATCCCCTTTGACTGCAGCATGAGTTACATCAGTCAAACCAGCATGAGTTTGTCACATTTCTCATTCATGTATCATTCACTATTTTCTGCTGGGAAACCTCTTCTTTTCCTTACCTCACAGTTGCCAAATTAGATTTCCTTGTTATTATTGAATTATTTTAAGTCAAATCCATCCTATAAGCAGGAATAAGAGCATTATAGCTAGATAATCTGAACCTTTTTCACTCATCTCTGCTGCTCCCAGTTTGCAAGGTTTTTCATTGAGTTTGTGCTTCCTTCCTCGAGGTTTTCTGATAGCATCCTGGCCACCATCCTGGCCACCAAGAACGATATGTGTGGAAAGAAGTTTGAACTCAAGATAGATAATGTTCGATTTGTGGGTCACCCGACTCTTCTGCAGCATTCTCCCCTCATCCAGGTAGGAAAAAATAGAGTCAGTGAAGCAAAGAATTAAGGTTTTCTCACTTAAATTGAGAAACTGAATTCGGGTTTTCTCGATTAAAGAAAATTTTAATTGAGAAATTTTACGTTTTCATAGTTTTACCCATCTTCATTACCACTATTAACATTTAATTTATGTGCTAATTTCAAGGTCCATGTTTCACAGAGCTTTTGTCTAAACATTCTCTTTCTTTCTTTAGCTGCATCTCTAATAAGCCATTCTTGTCTTGCCCTAAGTATGATTTTGACGTTTTTAGGACATGTTTGTGTTGATTATTTTTTCTGACACTGATTTACATTGATGATCTGGCACTGATAATGTTTCAGAAGTTACATTTTACATTTTTAGTTCCAAGTCTGTTTATAGCTATTCACATCTTAAAAATACAATAAATAAACACAACTCTCTGCCACTACAGTTTAAAACTGTTTATTTTTCAATTAAAATTTTACCAGAAAATGTATGTTTCTGTGATACATTGACATTAAAGTGAAGAAGGTTAGCTTTCAAGTATGTCAATATATGTACAAAATGCTGAATATAAATGGTCACGCAGGCCTACTAATGAAATCTTACTACATTTGGATAAATCCACAACTTCTGCTCTTGCTAATACATCCTTTGACCCATCAGTGCTTGTAATTGCTGTAATTATTGTTGTCTTAAGTATACTCTTCCTAAATTAAATCCATTGTGATTTTCACTCATTATTTAGTGGCTCCATGCTTTCTAGGGTAAATTTAATGACCTCACATGGCGCAACATTTCCATATGAAATACTAATAAACAAAACAAAACTGAAGAAATACTAATTCAGTTTTTTTCATAGTTCTCTGTCATATCTGCAAAATTGCTTCCTTTGCTTTCTCCAGTACTTGACCATAAGACATTTGTTAATGTCTTGCTGAAGACATTTGTTAGTTGAAGCAGAGTTGAAAATTCTGCTTCAACTCTCATACCACTGAGTGTTTTTTTTTTCTAATGCCCAGAGATCAGCTCCCCCTATAGTACTTTTTTGAACAGCCTGTGTTGTTGAGATCGTTACTGTTTTACTGGCAATGATGACGAGGCAAAAGCAAACTGAGCAGCACAAAGCTCTCCTATATGCAGAAATGATCATGATTTCTCTGTGTTTGATACATTTAGAACTCTTGATAGCGTTTTGTAGACTTTTGCATCTGGAAATAACTGGAAGAGCTTTCGATGCACTTTAATGTGATAAAATAATCCCTTGAATTGAACTGGGGTTTTAGTTCACATTTTTTTAACATCTGATGCGGGCTTTTTTCAGTTATGTTTTGTTGACAGAAAGAAAATGTTTTCACTATTTTAAAAATCTGGCCATTTTTTCACAAATGTGTCAGTTTTTTCACAAATGTTTCTGTGTGTCTATACCCGTCTTTGTATATTTGAAAACTGGGTTTCTACTTATTTTTCTTTGTTTGAAAATAAAAAAAATAATATTTGATATTATAGAGTTTTTATTGCATCTTTTTCTATTTTATGTAATTTTTTTTCTTTTTTGAGACAAGTTATTCAATAAATGTAAACATAAATTTGGTTTAAAAAATTTTTTTTATTTGTAATGCAATATTTAAAAGTTGCTCTTATTTGCTTAGCTAAAAATTTTAGTTAAATTTTAACTAAAAAATAGATGTATTTTTTTTTGGAAAAGCTTAATTTTATGGACTTTATAGATACATGGCTTTTTGTCATTTCAGGTTTCCAAAACAGATCCTTCGCCTAAGAGAGAAATGCCCACGATGATCTTGTTTAATGTGGTTTTTGCACTAAGAGTAAGGAAATCTTTAATAAAATATTTCGATTTTAAATATATTGTGTTGAAAATTGAAAATAATAAGTGAAAATAATAATATGGCTTTTCATGTTGTTCATTTTTATTTTTTATTTTTTTACCAAGTCTTTTAAAAATCTTTTAGCTGACTGTGGGTGGGACGCTTAAAGTTAGTTTTCTGTTAATCTGTATTCCTTGGATGGGAGGGGTGTGTGTGTTTGATAACGCTCAGTTATCAGTGACAGCATGAGAACTCTGGGAGGAGAGGGCGGTTTATTCTGCTTAATCATGCTGCTCAGCAAGGCCCAGCCCGGTTCCAGCCCATGCTGAGTCATGGTTCTCTGCAAGTCCCAGGAAGGCTCAGAAGATGTGAAAAGTTGCTCTGTCATGCTTTGTCCATAATATCTGCTCTGCAGCTTCAATTACTGTGCTGTAAACACACTTAAAAAAGAAGCAGAAGTACTTTATAACTCTAGAAATGCTTTTTTTTTTTTTTTTTAAATGTGCATTGTTTTGTTTTTTTTAGTGGCCTTTCAGTCTGAAAATGTTTTCTAGTCAGATAAGCAACACAAAAGAGAAATTGGATGTAATTAGTTAAATCTTCAAACATAAAAATTATATATTCTGCTTGTCCATTTGCATCTCCAGGCAAACGCCGACCCGTCAGTGATCAGCTGCATGCACAACCTGTCTCGGCGCATCGCCATAGCCCTTCAGCATGAGGAGCGCCGCTGCCAGTACCTGACCAGAGAAGCCAAGCTGATGCTTTCCATGCAAGACGAGATCACCACTACGACTGAGAGTACGATATTCTCTCACTATTCACACCTTCTCTAAAGCTCTGTCTCAGTCAAACTTTCCAATTTTGAATTATAATCAAGTCCTTTTTTTTATTCCATGTCTCATTGTTATAACTGTGCTTCCTCTCTGCCGATGTTAGCAGATGGAACCCCGCAATCCCCATTTAGACAAATTCTTCCAAAATGTAAACTAGCCAGAGACTTAAAGGCGGCCTATGACAGGTGGGAAGCTGAATAAATTCACCTGCTTTGTTACCTTTCTCAAAGCTTTGAACAAATCCACGTTTTCATTAAGTTAATTGTGATATTTGTGATTTTTCAGCCTCTGTACAACAGGTGTGGTACGATTACATATCAACAACTGGCTGGAGGTCAGCTTCTGCTTGCCTCATAAGATCCACAGGGTTGGTGGGAACTACATTCCCCCAGAGGCACTAGAGCGCAGTCTGAAGGCCATAAGGTAAATTCAATATGTTACACACTCTGTTCTGTATTAGAAACAATATTTAATGTTACTATCAGTGTACACGAACAAACTTAATTTGTTGTAAATTACAGAGGAAAACTGCTCTGTGTCAAATAAAGCAGAAAATTCTTTTGATGCTTTAATTACTACACATTTCAAAAATATTTTTAAAGTTATTATGAGAAGTTAATCTTTTTCAAGTATAGTCAACTTTTGTGGCCTATCTATTAAGCTCCATCTATTCATTGAAATATTTCCTGTGGGCCACACTGCCACCTGTAGGTAGCTTTGAAAATTGCTGTTTTGAATAACGTCTCATTTTAATGCCTTTTTAAAGCTAAAATAGAAGTAAGGTACAAAGTGAAGATTTTGTAAAGAGTTTTGAAAAGTAATTTGGTTTTGGCCCTGTAGGCCCTATCATGCCCTGCTGCTGCTAGAAAGTGAGAAGGCGCTGTTGGATCAACTTCCTCTGGACTGCTCACCTGCAATGGTGCGCCTGATAAAGACCTGCTCAGCAGTGAAAAACCTGCAGCAGCTCGCCCAGGACGCTGACCTGGCCTTACTTCAGGTGCACAGCATCGCTCTGATATCATGCTTTTTCAAGGCATGACTTTAATAGGGACTACAATTCTTTTGCATTTCTCATAATGTGCCTTCAGTTGCACACATAGCGTGTATACAATAGAATAAAAAAATAAATAAAAACAAGTCACAACTGAAACTTAAAGAAATACTTTGGGTTTAGAAGCTTCTTCGCGTGTTTAGTGTGAGTTACCACTAAAATGCATTTCATGAAAAATCCACCCAGTGTGTCTTGTATATTTAGCTACTTACTGCCATCTAGTGGTGAATATACGGAATGCAAAAACATTCATGCAAACATTTTTTCTCTCTTTTCACACCACTTTTTCAGGGTTTCTAATCAGACCTTGTAGTTTATCATTATTTTTTCTCTCTCTCAGATCTTCCAAATTGCTGCTCACTTGGTTTACTGGGGCAAGGCGATCATCATCTTTCCTCTTTGTGAGAATAACGTCTACATGCTGTCTCCTCATGCCAACATCTCTCTGTAAGTGTGTGAAATCTTCTCTTAAGATTTGATCAAACATATTAAAGCCAGACAGGGACTGTGTTAAGTTGCAGTGTTTGTTCTTCCTCCCTGACCAGATACTCCACTTTAGCTAAGCAATTTGCTCAGCAGTTCTCTGGCCACGATCTGCCCTCCATGTTGGCCAAGTTCTCTCTACCGGTCTCATTGGCCGAATTCAGAAACCCCCTGGAAGCCCCTGCACAGGAGGTAAGATAATCCCTAAAATTGCTAAAATATTAGCATTTTATGTGGAAATTGAAATATATGACATAGATGCAAAAATTTGCTAGCAATATTTTTGATTATTTAGGGGGAAGAAAGGCCAGGCAAGATCTCTGAACTAAACTAAGCACCCTTTCCCTGAAGGCAGACTAATAAAACTAATAAATAGACATGACTTTAGTGACATGGACTACTTGTTTGTTGCCTCATGATGTTTGTGTTATTTTTGACACTCTTCTGCTTGTTTTAGACTTCCTTCCTGCTCCAACACACGAGATTGAGACTGATGAGTCATTTCACGATTTTTAAACCTGTACTGTAACATTTTCCTCCACGAAGCGCGCCCTCTGCTGGCCATTATGTAGATTGCAGGTTCAAAACTAAGTATCGATCGTTTGAGATATTATGTGCAGATGGACAGCTGATACAAAACATATTTTACTGTTGGCATAATCAGTTTTCTACATAAAAATAAATAAACACTTGAGAAATACATATCAATATATTTGCAGAAATATTCTTCTAATGGAAGCAGTTTTATAGTTTTTATCCAAATTCGAAGGCAAATGGTAAGTTGAATCAGAGGTCTTTTGGATTTTACTGTAAGTTAAGACTGGATTGTAATCACTAGAATACTTTCTCATTGGCTGTTGAAGATGTGTTATCATTTTCTGAAGCACATTATCTGTGACCCACTGCACCATTTATTCTAATTTCCTCAATAATTTGGTGTCTTGTTTTTCCTCTATTGCGTCTCTACAGGCCCAGCTCATCCAGATGGTGGTGTGGATGCTCCAGCGCCGCCTGCTCATCCAGTTGCACACTTATGTTTGCCTTTTAATATCACCCAGTGAAGATGAGCCTACACCCAAGGGTGAAGAACTTCCACTGGCTGCACGGGTTGGAGGCCGCAGTCTCAGCACCCCGAGCGCTCTCAGTTTTGGTTCTCCAAGTAAGACCCAACCATCAACATCACTGCTCCCTTCTCTGCTCTCACGGCTAAATAAGAGGTCAAACAGATCATTGACCACTTCCTTCACATCCTTCATGTTTGCAGCCAGCAGTGACGACATGACCCTAACCAGTCCCAGTATGGAGAATTCCAGCGCTGAGCTGCTGCCTGGCGGAGACTCTCCTTTGAATAAAAGGATGACAGAAACACTCCTGGCAAGCCTGTCGGAGCATGAGAGGCAGGTTATACTGAACATCCCGGCTGCGCAAAATCCAGAGGATCTGCGGATGTTTGCCAGGTAATCAGGCTTTTAAAAAAGTTTTTTCTTTTTTTAATTTATAAGCATTTCCTTTTTTAGCTGCACAGCAGAAACACAAGTTCTTACCAAGTATGTTTGGTCTAGGTTCTAGTGCAAATATCTTAGTATACTTGAAAAAAGAGAAAACTAACTTACATGTATTTTTTCTGTAAGAAATATGAGCTTATTTTAGGTCAATAACTCCTTAATATTGACTAGTTCTACCGGCAGACTATTTCACTTCACTTAAGTGCCAGTCCTAGTACTTTTTTACATCAAGGTTCACAAATTATTTACTTAAAATAAGCTCTTGTATTTTGCTGTAAAGTTACTTGTCAGTTTTATCTTGAAGTAGAAACTAGACCAAAAATACTTGATTAGATTTTGTGTTTTTGCAGTGAGGACCGTCTTTTACATTGCTTTGTTTGCATATTAGTATATTCACTGAAAATGCTTACTTTGCCTTAGTGCGTAATGTAAAGATTGTATCTATTCTGATCTTGCACAAGAAATGTAGACATCAGAGTTGTCATTTAGTTGATAAAGATTCACCGTTGGGATAACTTCAGCTGAGGATTTAAACTCTCATGATCAAAGTTAATACTTTGTACCTTTTTGCAAGAGTCTACAAACTGCAGCTGACTGAGAAAAAGTTCCTGCTATTAAAATCATTTCATCGTGTGTCAAACTGCTTTTTAGGCTGCTGCACTATTTTCGGGGACATCACCACCTGGAAGAAATCATGTACAACGAGAACATGAGGCGATCGCAGCTCAAGACGCTGTTCGACAAGTTCCGCAGCGTCCTCATTGTGACGAACCACGAAGATCCTATTATTTCTATCTTTCAGTCTCCCATGGAGTACACAGCATGACTGCCCACCCACTGGTTCATCTGCAACGTGCTCAGGACCAAGGAGGCTCTGCGACTGACATGACGGCATTAGTGTGTGAAGAGTTACAAAATATAGAGTATTTTTTATCTTTGAGCCAAACCTTTGTTTACAGTATTAAATTATTTTATATATGCCAGACATGCCTTATGGGTTCACTGTGAAAAGTGGAAGCACTGACACAATCGCCCGTGCCAGCTTCAGAAGTGCACATCAAGCACTGATCGTTCCAGGCCTCCAGCTACCTCTCTTTAGGCGTCCCAAAGGTGGAGATGGAAACACTGCAGAGCAAAAAAAAAAAAAGATGAAGAGTCTTAGCAGCAAACAGCTTGTTTTTGAACAGGCTCAGGTTGGATGGAAAGGGGCTTTCAAAACATCTGTAAAAATCACTGAGAAGAACATTTCCCCCGAGTGAATGCTTATTGGAAAACAGATGGAATTATATGAGACAGACTACTGTATGTAGAAAAATGATTTTCTTTTTCAAATAAACTCAGTCAGGTCTAATCTTTTACCTTACTGTACAACTTTGCTTCAATAAACTGCATTTCAAAATAAACTTACAAAGTGGGAAATAAAGTTTTTTTAATTTAAAAATGAGCTTGGAATTGTTAAATTAGTTTTGATTGTCCCAGAACTGCTAAGACTTTAAAGATGAGGTTCAGAAAAGTATTTCCAGACTTTATTCCCTTTTCCTATTCTCTTAAAGTTTTTTTTCTCCTAATGTATTATGTAGCATACCTCCACAAGACAAAATGGACAAGACTTTATTTTATTTTCAAGTTTAAAAAAGGGAACACATAGAAAAGCAGCTTAAAACACTACAGTCTTTTTTTTTTCAAGTTGACTTTGTTCTTTGTTTTGCACATTTCATTCATCTACATTGTCTGTTTCATTTCCAGACAGAGACAGTCTCTCTGCCTCTTTATTCACCACACTAACACAGGGATGCCCCCGCAGATAAAAGCGCCACGGTTTCTTGGCCCACTCCCCGTGGGACTCGATACCGACGCGTGGAGCTGAAACTATATCCTGGGGTTTTGGGGGACTTGTGTTTTGATCGTCCTCGAGCCACACCTCGGGGTCAGAAGCCAAGTCTCTTCGGTCAAAACAGCGAGGTATATTTAGAGCCTGGCACAGCTTCGAGGGCCCGTTGCAGAGCTCTTTGTCCTTCAGTTGCCGGGCTCCCTCTTTGCGTCGAGCCGCTCTCAGCTCCCTCATCGCAGGCTGGCCCAGCAGGGGCTCCAGAGAGCGCAGCAGCACGGCAGCACCCTCCCCTGAATAAACAGAGCACACAATCTGCATCAGTCAGCAGGGCTCTGCTTTGTTTCCTTCCTTTGCTCTCTACTAACCAGTACCGAAGAGCAAAAACCGCTGACTTGCTTTAATGTTAGATAAATACTGCGTGGACCTAAACACAATGAAATGGAAAAAGGCTCTCTGAAATTTTTTTACATCATATTTGCATATGCAAACATTGTGAAATGCGGATAGGGCACATGGCGCCGTTGGTGGGTAGTGATTGTACCTTCACTGGACACATTCATGCAGAGGTAGATCCCATAGATCGGATACACGTAGATTGTGCCGGGCTTCATGAACATGGCTGTGTTCCTCTCAGTGCGTTTGCCCCCTGCTGAGTGAGAGGCTTTGTCCTCCCCTCCAAGATATGCTTCAGTTTCCACTATTCTCCCTCGAAGCTCAGAGCCATCGGCACGCCTGCGGACCAGCACCTGCATGGAAAAGTCTAATTTTATAATAGCAACTGAAATTTTAGCTTTTAAAGCTAAAGAGTTAATAAAAAACACTGAACTGATCTGGTCGCACGACAAGATACATTCTAGGAAATGTCATAGACAACACTAGTTATGATAACAATGCAGGTGTAAAAGAAGTGTTGTTTAGGAGGCTGTGTAAAAGTAAGTTGAAATATGTATTTTAAAATATTTCAGGATTGCTTTACACAACTTCCATTAAGTGGGGCTTTTTTCCAAGTAATTTTTCCCCTTGAAACACAAACTGCATAAAGTATTTCTTGCTCAACCCCTTATGTTTCAGTGTGTTCACTGTAAACCTTCTAGGTGCCACGCTTACATGCTTTCAGGTTCCACCTTGGGCCCACCTTACAATTAGGTTATAAATTAACACTTAAGATAATGGAGTTTTGATATTTGGTCTATGATCCATGCTCATCATTTTTGTGAATTTGTAATAATCAGGTCTGTTATATTTGTTGCCTGAACCAGATTAGCTTTACTTTAATAAAATATTCTGTTCTCCCTCTTTTATAGAGCAAATCTTCCCCCACATTGTAAGGCAACCCAACCCACCATGCTGTTTAGCTGTCAGGACAGTTGAGCCTAGTGATGTTGCAGATGAGGGTATTGCCAATAACAAATTAAAAAAGACTGGTACAGTTAACACGTTTATTAGAAAGTAATGAAATGTGGTTTTTACTTCCTATTTAGACGAATACTGCGGCTTCTAAAAATTGCTGAGCTACTCTAGAAAGGTTGATGTAACAACACCCCTTAAATAAATAAGTCCATGTAAATTTAAAGACAGATTTCAAGGGTACCTTGCCGAGGAATGCTTTGGCCAAACTGATGCAGGGCTGATTGAAAAAGTCCTGCCCCAGTCTGCGCTGAGGCTCGTTGTAGTTGAAATAATGGCTTCGCTCCGGCTCGAGACTTTGAACAGATTCACACAGAACTGGTTGGCTCTTCAGCTTGGCAGGAGAAGCTCTACAGTTCAGTTCAGTCTGGTTTCTACGCAACAGCAAGCCCGACTCTGTGTGTGCAGCAGCAGCAGCCACTGCCAAGTCTTGGACCTTTCTTTTTCTTCCTGCCATCATCTTTGCTCATGTTACAGCGAGCTTTGAGTTTAAATATCTCTACGACACGTTTTTTATGTACTCAATATATTTCCGTATTTCAAAGCATTCATTTTTACCACCGGTTGTTATGAAGGCTACATTTGCTGTGGCGTTCAGGAAGTAAATATGTTTCTTAAAGGGACCGCTCACGAATTTAGGTCAACATCTGATGGGAATCGCAGCTCTTTTTTTGGGATCTGAATCATTTGGCTGGGTTTGGGTTAAAACACAACCAATAGGTTAAAAGCTATTGTACTAGCTTTTAAAAAATGGTTGGAAAAAATGTCAATAAGTATTTACATACAGTTTTACTATTAATCAAAGCGTGTTTTTTTCATACTGCACTGCATACCACAACACATACATTAAAAAAAGACAAAGTATAAAGCACAAAAAGGCTAAGTACATGTCTGTGCAGTCCTCTTTTAAATTTCTGTTCTTTGTTATGCTTTTCAACTGGTTGGTATGAGTCTATTTTCACACTATTTACAAAACAAACCCATTTAGAGAAGAATTGACTCCTATCATATGTAATAATTCCAGCACAATTACTACCTAAAATAGAGTTGTCTCCATTAGTTCGCATTTCTGACACACACACACACACACACACACAAATACATATATTTCGGAAAGCACTGCGATTTCTTCTTGCTGAGCAGTCTTTTTCTATCTTCATTTAACTAATGATGAGATAGATATCGTGTTCTCCGCTGCCTGTTTCTAGGAAATGGATGGTGCCTATTTGGCCCCAAGCAGTGTGGATCCATGTGACTCTCAGGAACACTAATTGTGTGTGACATGGCTGTGCCACAGAGTGCCGTTTCACTTGCAAAATGGTGGCAGTAGAGAGCTCAAGAGAGCATTAATCAGCAAGAAATTAAAAAATATATATTTTTAAAAGCTACTTTTAGATAGATACTGAATTCCACACACCACTGAAATTTAATTGGGGTTAAATAAGGAAACAAATCTCATTACCCTATATACTATAAACACATCCATAACTCTTTGATTAAGTATTTTTTGAGCTGCCCAAGATTGGTGAAGCATTTCACAGCAGCAAAATTATTAATAGAAGCTCAAACTCTCATACCCTGTGTAGACTGCCAGTTTGAATTTGAGAAATATTTTTTATTTATACCACCTCTTTTGGAGTCTGTAGCAGAAGCTTTGCACCACAGAAACATTCTTCCAGCCTCCCTGTGGTTCTGATATTCCTCTGCCTGCTGTGCTAAATGTTGGCAGCGCCCTGCTGCAGCTCCTTCTGCACATCATTTGTTCATATTCCCAAGTCTTTTGCTGATCTCTTGAGCTCAAAAATAGTTACACACAATCAGCTTTCATCTGTTTTCTAATATGCCGTAACAGCTCAAAATATTTTGCTGGGAATTATTCTTATCAATTTTTACCAAGCATATACCTTTGCATAATGTTATATGTAATAATGTATATTGTAAGTTGAAAATAATTATATTTTTGAAATGCTCACAAAATTCTATTCAAAAATGACAAATAATACTATTAAATGAATTACCAGACAAAGCACTTCAGATTAATGAAGCTTAATGTCATGCATTGAGTTTTTAAGGATACATTCCAGAAAGAAAAACGCTGAGCGTGTCATGTCCAAGTCTTTTCACATGGATTGTTGACTTTGTTCAGACTGGTAGACGAGGGAAGGCTGTCGTCTGGGAAGCTGCCGCTGATAATCTTAGCTGAAACATTTTGGCAATGCTTTAGGCATTCTGGTTTGCTTTCATCTCCTGCTGGCTCCTCATTGGCTGTGACGCCAAGCAGAAACTCCAGAAACACGTCTGATTGTGCAGATGGAAGAGCAGAATGCTGCCTGACTAAAATTATCTCACTAAAGCATGAGTCAGAGACACGAATCACAAAAAAAGGTCGTATCTAGAAAATTTTGGGGGTTTTCTTTAAAATATATTTTTTTATATTTTTCAGTCTTTCTTTAATTTTAAAGAAATTAAATATTTGATTTGCTTCGGCTAATATTATTAATAAAATTATGATATTAACTGTATCTTATACTATATAGATTATATATTTGATCATATAACATAAAATATCTTAAGTGACAGAATGTTAAAGAATATTTGTAAAATTCAACATTTTGATATTGTTGAAGATATACTGTATATTTACTGTATATATAATATTTGAAAGCAATAATTTCTTGTAGTTTGTATAGTTCTTCTTACTGAGCCTTTACTGCAGACTACTCTTAAATAAAGAACTAATAAAGAAGAAAGCTAACAAATAAAATAATAACCAATAATTTTCTATACACCTGTTATGTATTGGATGTTTTCATAAGTTGTCTTCAAGTGGCTGGCTGTATTGAATTCTTTGTTACTAAGAGCATGTTAGAGCCCAGAGGCCAATTATATGCGATGAGATTAATAATTGATGATAATTAATGATTCAAGACTCCCCTTCGTTGTTTACTGCAGCCATTTGCACAACTGGATGAAGTCTCTCTGGGAGATGGAAATATGACTTCATTTGTGATCCATTTCACAGACCTACTTAACAAAGACATGTCTATAAGGAAACAGGCTTGTCTTTGTCCACATCTTGAATGTTGTCCCCACAACCTTTAACTATACCACATAATTTGGACCATATGTAGACTGTTAATCTGGAGTGCATACATAAATTACATACAATTATAGATGTATTTATTTAGCTTGAGAGTCTGGAAGTTTGTTTTTTTTTCAGTTAGAGAGACATTTCTGCAGAATCATGTTTATTGTAAACTTACACAGTGCATTAATAAAGATTTATTAACAGTGCATTAATAAAGATTTATTAACAGTGCATTAATAAAGATTTATTAATGCACTGTGTAAGTTTCCACATACTTTTCAAAGTGAAAGGCCTTTTAAGACTGCTTTAGTAGATCATTTAATAAAAAAAAAAACGTTGAGCAGTTTGTTTTATTGTTTTAACCTGCTCCAGTCCAGTAACCCATCAACCATCGCTGATAACAGTTTCATGTCTCAAGTCACACCTGTGGTTTTCATAAATAACAGCCGCTGAGCCAGGTTGAGGTTTCTCCGCTCTTATCAATGAAACAAGGGAGAATAAATCTGCACAACCATGAACTTTATTTAACCTCCTAATTCTTTTCCTATCAGAATAAATTTGCCACATTTTCCAAAATATATAATGTTTTGTTCTTCATGACACATGGATGTTATGATCTATGCTAACAACTTAGAGTTGTGTCTCTTTTTGGTGTTTCACGCTGATCAATGGGGTAATCTATACATGTTGTCAACACAATTTAACCTCTATATACCATGTCACTCTTACATGAGCAGAAAAAAAAATCTCTGTTCTTATTCCAGAAAGGCTTGTGTTTCTTGTGTCTCTTTCTGCAAAAGGAAGCATTTTATGGACCGTCTGACATGGCTCTTTTGGTTAAACATTATCCTTTCACTCAGCTCTTTTATCTGCGACTGACTGATGGGCCTTCAGGGGGACGTGGGAGCTCTGACAGGTCCTTCATAGCTTCCGTAATGCTGCCTTTGACCCAGCTTTAACCCTCTGCAGTCTCATGGGAAACTTCACCATTAATTACTCGCTTCATGGTTTGTCAATCAGGGTCTCCCTGTAGGCCACTAAGTATTCCTTACACAGATGAGTACATGTAGCACAGTTAAAAAATCTGACATATTCATTTAATTTATGATATTATTTTTGCTTAGCATAATTTGAATAGAGTGTAAACTCTGGTTTCAAATAGTTAGCAGTAAAAAAAAAAGCTTCTTGTACCAGATTGTTCTTCTGGGAAGAGAGCTGTGGAGCAAAAGTTACAAAATCTAAACCACACAGTTAATTCCTGTAAATGGAATGTATTATACCAGAAAGAATGATAATGTCCTACATAATAGAGTTACATCATAGATTTAGCATAATTGAAAGCAAACAAATGCAATCTAGCATTGTTCCAGTGCAGTGAAGGAAATCCTTCTAACTATGTTTTAACACATCTTTCACTCATAAGTGTCTTTCTGTTGACAGAAGAAAATAATGTACATTAACATATAAACGTTAGAAAATTACAAAAGAAAGAAAGTCCTTCTATTTAAATCACTTCCATTCAAACTGTGCAAAAAAGTATGGATCAATATCTTTAGTCTGTGGTTGAGCTGAGAAAAAATTTACTTAATCTCTTCTTCCTGTGTTGCTCCCCTCCTCCCTCCACTCCCTTTCTCTTGGTACTTAATTTAAAATTTTAGATGGTTAAACTGTCCCACATAAAAATTGCAATCTCCTTTAAAAAGCTAGTACATTATCAGTTCTTGCCAAATGCTACGATGTAAACACATGATGCCCGCATGCTTCACATAAATGGTTAACAATCATGCAGCAAAATGTTACATTGTATTATTAAGAAACAGCAAAAATGTAATCTTAAATGTACTAATGTAATAAAAAATATCTACTTCTAATGTGAAATGTATTCCATTTTTTTATGTATTGCCAAAATACCAACAATAATATATATTGTGTCTTACATACTTTCTGCAGATTATTCCAAATATATTAATTTATTAACTACATGTCCAGATAGTACATCTAAATACAGTGAACTACATAACAGTGATGGGTTTTTCTTTTTCAATTTAATGCTTGTGAAAACGTAATTAAAACGAATAGCAAGTAAAACTGAACCAATCAAACATCACATTATAATTGTTGCTGTGATGGTAGTATATTTTGAATTAAGAAATATGTATCTTTATCTGTATCTTTGCAACTCCTATAGAGATTAATGATAATTTTCAGTCGTACTAAATGAAATGTATTGGAGAACTTGGTTAAGCTTACTTTAATGGGTTATATTTACATTTATGAGTGTATTTCTAATTACTTGAAATCCATGTCTTTCTACTCTCTCCTTGCGCTACAGAGTGATCTGGGGAAACACTTACACCATAAAAACTTTGAATTAGGGGCTGATAAAGAAGGCCAAATGGAACAAATAGCATTTGTGAAACAGTTTGCTGATGAATAATTTGTCCTTGAAATTTCTCAACAGTTGCCACGGTTATTTCATTCTTTATAAACAACAAAGAAAGGAATATGCTGATGTGTCTAGCTTGACAGATTGAATTTGCATCAGTGTAACAAAAAACCTCCAGAATATTGTTACAATTTGTGTGAAATGAAGATAAAATGTATTCTTTATGCTACTAAATGGGAATAACATACCAAATTAACTGTAATCTAAAGTTTTGTTTATTCTAGTATAATTTGTCTAATTATATGAAAAAGAGTTTAACTAATGTAACCAAATTCCATGTAAATTGTCACGTTTAGAGCCCCTTGTCAACACCTAAAGGCTCTCTGCTTCTTAGCATCCGCCTCCCGCCTGAAGACTATTCCCAGGTGAATCTGAGCTTTCACTGATGGAATGTACTCAAATGGGCTTTTTATTAAATGGAGCAGCAGGGTGTGTTACTGGTGCCGCAGAGGAATCTTGTTCTCCTAAGTCAAATATTTGCTTTCGAAGAGACTTAAATTCAGCACACGGCTACAACTGGCTTTCTGCTCCTACAACAGAGCATTGAAATCAAATTGCGCTAAAGTCCAGTTTTGCACGTTAGCAACCACTGCATGAACAAATACTCAAGGGTCATGTGCTATTAGGGTAATAAGCAGAATGTGGATTCTCCGTTGTTTTCCTTACTGGATTCTGTGTAATCCTACTGTCTAATCTTTGCTAAAATGCAGCACTGAGCAAAATCCATGGGCATGTGATGTTTACTCATCATCATTGAGTCATGTGGACAGATTCCATTAAGAGGCCTGAATCATAAAAATGTTTTTAGTAATAAATCTCTCATAGTGTTTTAAGTTGTTTGAATTAGTAACAAACAATAATTCATATTAGACCCAGAAACTCAATTGCATACCCGCCGAAATATAGTTTTTTTCATTAGTTTCAAGAGGCATTTGAGAGCATATGTGATTTGTGCCCTTAAGCTATTTTGCATACATGGGAGAGTTTCCTCTAAATAATTAAAATGAAACTGAAACAATTAGGATTGTGAAGATTCAGCCAGGTCTAAGACAATACATAGAGCTATGCTCTAAACTTAATACTATATATTAAATAAGGGGATAAACAGTTTTATGTTTTTCCAGTTTGAAGTCAATGCATCTTCCATTCATGTCTTGAAGATATTAAGATCCAAACATTAAAGTAATTTATTGCAGTCACATACAAATTGGTGGAAAACTTTTAAAGGTGACATAGTGTGGAAAAAAAATAACAGTTTTAACTAGCTGCACTTGTACTAGCTAAAAAAAAAAGACATTTGAATCTACCTTTTAGTGTGAGTTAATTCAAAGAGCCATTAATGAGCAGGTTTCTACGTTGAAGTTACAAAAGTTATATAATTTGATGTGACATATGGAGGTTAAAGTAGAAAGAATTATCCACACATTCACCCCCCACTTGATCTCAAGTGCGTGAGGCGTTTGCATGGGAAATGTTGCTGTGGTCAGCTGTACTGGGCAGCCTGTTTTCAAACATCAAACCCCACACTCAGAGGATATGAGAGCCCTGCATACATGACTGCATATGAAGAAATTATTTCACCATGAAACAAAAGATTGTTTGGGTGTAGCAGGCCTGTGAGGAGTAGGACAGAGTGAGAGATGGAGTGAATATACTCCTCCTCCCCCACCTTACATTGTTTGCTCTGCAGAATGTTGTTTTGATCATGGGGAAAAGGCAGCTGCTCTGTACAAGTCAAACTATGTCACTGATATTTCCATCCTGCCTAGAAAACATGTCAAATTAAGATAATACATATTCTTTAAGATAATATTAACAGAACATTTTTTTTGTTCAAGCCAACAGCCTAAGCATAAGGCATATTCTTTAAGCCTTAACTTTTCCATTTCTTCTCCCTGTAACCTGCAGGTGTTGCAAAAGTGTTTATTCTTTCACATAAACAAAATACTTTTAATGTTTCATTAGGATGTTATGGAGTTAAAGACTTGTGACAATTATGGTGTGGTATGTCTCAAACAGTTCTGCCCATTCTCTTTTTTCTAATAGTTCTGGCATTGTCACTGATTCAGGAATGGTTTATCTCAATAAGTACAACAGTGTAAGGTCATGTCCTGAATACAGTGGTGTGATCCTTGATTGACTTGATTGACTCAAGCTACAATTCTCTAAATTCTGGAGCTTTTTGTTTCTGAAACACTTTTTCCTTCCACCAAACTTTCCCTAAATATGTTTGGATACAGCACTATATTTTGGACAGTTTTTTTTAAGCCAACAAAAGGTTTACTCTCCCAGTTGTCAGCTGGACAACTGCAGTTTTTTCCCATGATATTACAAGCAATAACATCACATCACTCTCCTTTTTTTGTTTTTCTCCAGCAATATTTAAAATTAAATTTCAAGGTGATTTCAGGGCTTTCGTTGGCTGTAACATTAACACATATTTCTTTGTGTGCAATTAATTCCTTACCTAAATTAACTTTGAGATGATATTCTAACTGATTGGGACGCATCTGTGTGGCTCACATAAATCGCTGCGGAGTTTTTTGTTTGTTTTGTTTTGTTTTTTGTTGTTGTTTCCCCAACAGAAGCAGTGGACCTGCATGGAAAGGGTTAAATGTTTTTCGCTCCCATGACCCAAACGGACCGAAGATAACGCTTAGTCACCCCGATAGTTAACCGGGAGAAGCAGCGCCTCCCCGTGTACTCACCGATTGGTTAACGCACTTCTCGGGCTCGCCTTTCCGTCAGACCGTCTTCAGCCCAGGGCGGGGCTGACTCTCCACGAAACTGAATTAGGCTACAACCGGCGGCAGAGAGGGAACTTCGGTCGCTCGCTTCACGGAGCAGCGTGGAAATGCTCCGTACGTAGGAGAGAAGAGGAGCGGACAGCAGCCACATCCCTGTTACACCCTTCTATTTCCCCGGTTGTGCCGCAGCTGAGACCAACACTGAAGCGATTGGATTTTACGCACGGCACCAGGACTGGTATTTAAAAAAAAAAAAAAAGAAGAAAATCACACATCTGTTTGGTGGGGGGGAAAACCCCGTTTGTTGCCGCGCCGCTGTTAGGATAATGTAACAACCAGAGATCTGCTGCCTGTGAAAGAATCTCAGAATAAGGATATCTTTTATACCGCTGGACATTTTAAGGGTGAGTTGTGTCCTTTTTATCGTGACCGTCTGCTGCTGTGGTCGCCCCATACGGAAGGTAGTCAGGCAGCAGTCGGAAGAAGCGCTCAGCGTCGTGATTATTAAGAAGGAAACGAGCTTGTTCAAAGTCGATTGAATTTACCTGCCAATTAACTGGTCAGCGTGGGAACCCTTAAGATCCAGGTGGCAGGTCACACTTTGGGACACTGTGTTCTGTGCCATTTGCTGCTGTTTGTAGCGGAGTTGTCATTGTGAAAGTGGAGAATTTAAAGTGCTCCAGCTCTATAGCATATAACTGGGTTCGCTCCAATAGGCCCAACCGGCTTTCTGAAGATAGGTACTGCTGTATGTGTCCCAGTGGAATGAATGGGCTGACATGTGCAGGGTTAGTAAATAACGTTTTCTACTTGAGCTTATACTTGAACAGAAATTGTGAGATTCTTTTAATAAAACCCTCATGATGTCTAATTCGACATTATTGTGTTTGAGAAAAACTTAAGTTTGTGGTATGATTTTCGATTTTATTTGGAAAGATGGACTTGACTGTGAGTAATTGGTGAATGACCAAGCCACTGACACCATGCAGTTTCACCATGACCTCATTCATATTTGTCTTCCTCCCACTCTACCTCTTCTTCCTGGTCACCATCAGCATCCTTCTCCCCATGCAAACTGGCTCACACATTTCCTTTCATACCACTGCGGATGACTTAATAAATAAATGTTTGTGTAAGTTTACCAGAAAAGAGAATCAAGAGCCAGAATTTTGCTGTGCTTTGTCCCAAGATTGTTGCCTTTGTGTTGCACTCAACTGTGTCCTAAAATGACTCACAGTTGAGAGCCATGATATTCAAATAGTTGCAGCACCCCCCTTCACCCCCCAAAAAAATGTTTTAAAAATGACACTGTGTTCTAGGGCAGCATCACAAGCAGCCTACATATTAACAATCTGCGGTCTTGTTGACAAGTTACGCTCATCACTGTCCTACAATACCTGGCCAGGATGAAGTGAAACTGTAGCCACACTGTATTAGAAAGTGCTGACTTATTTTGGCAGCGAGGACGTAGAAGCACATGGCCAAGTTTGTGTGCCCAGTGTTCCTGAAACATTATCACATGGAGCAAGAGGGGTGGGTGATGTAATCCGACCAATAAAGCAGACCCCTGGTGTGTGATAGTGGCAGTCATGCTCATCCTCTGTCTCTGCTCCAACTAGATCCCAGAGAGAATATTCCCAAAGTGTCCTGTTGTTGTGTTGTGGTCCATTTATATTCCAGTGTTGCTTCTAAGCAGCTCTGCTGAAGCAGATCCATCATCCAGTGGGGCCTTTTATCGACAGGCCGGTATGAGAGTTTTTCAGGCATCTATTGATGGGGCCACACCATAATTATGCCAGCATGACTCATGGCACAGTTTCTGTCTGTCATTCCGGCCAAGTGCACAGTCCTGAAGAAACTCTTCATGGTGTTGACTTCAAATACAGAGCAGGATTTCATGCTCGCTGCTCATGCTGTCAACTTTCATTCATTGCCATTCTTCCAAAGCTATTTTTTCCATGCATCTAAAACAGGGGTGCCCAAAATCGGTCCTTGAGGGCCGGCATCCTGCATGTTTTAGTTCTCTCCCTGGTTTAATTCACCTGGATCAAATGATGGCTTGTTAGAAGGCCTAAGAAGAACACTGACATGCTGAAAAGGTTGTTGGTACTACCAGGGAGAGAACTAACACATGCAGGATGCTAGCCCTCGAGGACCGACTTTGGGCACCCGTGATCTAAAACTATTCAGCGCCAAGAAAACACTCCTCCTCGAGTTTATTTTCCATTACTGACCTACTATCAGTTAAAGATGATACACGTAAAAGGACAACACTGTTATTTTGTTGACATTTGTTTCTTAATTTTTCATTCTCAATGTTTAACTGGACTTCATGGAAACTTTCCTGTTCCCAAACCTGGGTGTACCCTCTGGGATTGCTGGTCATTTTCTTCATTTTGTCTGGCTGGAGCTCTCTCTGAGTTGAATGAAATGAGCGTCAGTAGGCTGAACAGTTCCATGTGTGTGAAGCACATGATTCTATAAGTGACCTTAGGCTGTTGAAACCCACAAAATGCATCTGAATCACATGCAAAAAGCATCCTGAGGCAATGTAAATTCTACAGCAACAATGCAAAATGTTGACATTTTCATTATTTTGTGTGACATCTCTTTGATTTTAAAGTATCACGTGCTTTCTTGCTGTATACATGATAATCCTGGAAGAAATCCTGGCAGAAGCAACAAACGATTTTAAACTGGGGTGTAAATTCACCTATCAGTGCGAAGTTCTTAAATATGCCACGAGATCTATAACTGAGAAGAATCTTCATGAGTTAAAATGGCTCAGCCAAAGTTTAGACCCTAATCTAGACATCCATCCAACATAACTGAGCATGAGCTGTTTTTCAGAGAATAGAGTTCATTATAGATGTGCAGAGCTGCAGAGACTTGCCACAGAACGTTTCCAGCTTCAGTTAACACGGTTCTACAAAAAGTATTGACTTAGGAGAGTTGAACCCAAATGCACACCATATTTCAACGTATTCATATTTCAACATTTTTGAAAACCGTGCATCATTTTCCTTCCACTGTACTGTTACACAGGGCTTTGTGTTGGCTACACTAAATATTAATGAGCTTCATGTTTATAGTTGTGATGTGGGAAAATATGAAAAGGTTCACAGGTCACTGTGTGCTTTGTGTTGAGTCTGCTACTGTTAATATTTGCATCCTGTTAACAGCAGACATGGAAACAATACTTGGACCTGTTAAACACGTAGACTAACTTGTTCTTCCGCTTGGGAAACAAGAAGCATGCATTCCTGCTAAGTAAAGTGTTACAACTGATCCCACAATTGAGCTCAAATGAAGCATAGTTTTAAAAACTTGTTTGCCATGTTCGATTACTAGACATTTAGAAAAGCAGCATTTGAACAATTTCTCCATCACAATGGCTCAGTGCCTAGCTGCCTGACTTTGATGTGGTTGTGGTTTTGAGTAAATTGTCAAAAAAAAAAAAAAAGACGTGTTTTCCTCTGTATTTTTGTTGCATGAGTTACACTGTGATGTCTGTGAAATGCATCTGAAATATAACATTCAAGCAGACACATTTTGTTGTCATATTAGCGGAGTAATAAAAAACAACATATTGCGTCGGATGTGGACAATTATTGCACAAGCGACAATTATTGACGCTTGTGCAGCTTATTGTTCTTTTAGGAAGTGAGGTATGCAGTCGATTTCTTGATAGAGTTCAACCATTGCAGCAGCTGTACCTATCCTCGTGACACCTTTGGTGGTTGCATGATGCAGCGGCCGGCATGACGATGAAGTCAGTTGTGATGTAATGTAGCAGCAGGGCTATTTCAGGTTTACCTCTAAGCCTCCAAGGCTTCCATCTGCCAGCATACCACCCTGCCTTTCTCTCAGTCAGCACCTCATCTGTCATGAGCTGAACATGAACTGGCATTCGCAGAACATACTGGAAACCTTTGACACACAAGGAAAGCTGCAGATAATCTGACATGGAGCATCCAAGTCACAACGGATGGTTTTATTTAACTCAAGGTAACATTAGCCTGTTAAATGGCTGAACACATCTGATTTAGGATTGGCGTTTTTATCATGATTGAGGGTCTTCACCCTGAGGGCAAAGCTCATTTTCCAGAGAGATGAGAGTACAGTGTGTGTGTTTTTTTCCCCTCAAGGCTCAGTAAAACTGCAGCAGCACCTTTTTGAACTTCGGTCTTCCTCTTTGAGTGTGAAGAACTCTCAGAGGTCGGGTTGATCAAATAACTTAAGAAATTCTCACCTTTACATGATACTCTGACAATGAAATGGATGCCCCAGGTGTGAATTGTTTACTTGGAAGATTTCACACCTTAAACACGTTGGTTTAGTTACTGAAAAGCAACTAGTCTACCAACTAATATAATTTAAGTACATGAATTCTGAATAGATTGATTTTCTTTTTAATTACATTTCATTGTTGTACATGAATGTAATAATAGATCAAATTCTTGTGTTTAACAATTTGACATTCAAATTCTTTAATTTCCAAAAAGAGACTATTCTTTTTAACATACATCTGCGAGCAATTAGCTGACTAGAAGTAATGAAGTGCCTGCACTCCTCCAGACTGCGAATACTCACTTTGAGTAGAAAAAAAAAGGGGGGAAAGCCTTCCTCAAAGACACATTAGCCATTAATATAGTGTAAGGAATAATTCATTTGATCCAGGTGTGGAAGCTATAAATTGACAGGGACAAAATGCAGGTGAAATTATGAAGTGGTGGGTAAATGTGATCAAACAGTTTGGCAGGTTTGGGATTTGAACAATTGACCTGCTGGGTCAGCAATGCTCCAGAGCTGGTGGTCTGTCAGACAGGGATGTAAGGACTGCAGACAGAATGCAATGTGGCGAAATGACAGAAGCAATGACAGTGTGTGAGTGTCCACAGAGCAGAGGCAAAGGTTGATAACCCAGAGCCCATCTGAACTGAAAAATACCCTGATCAGCAGAATCGAGTGCAAACAATAACATGTTGAGGAGGGTGGTATAAAAGGGTTTGTTGGAGGCCAAAAGCTGTTTGGCCTGTTTTTTTGTTTTTTTTTTACATTCATTCATTTATTTATTTGGTCACAATCCCTGTTTATGCACATAAAAATGTTCAGCACACGTTTAACTTTATGCAACATCACCAAAATGCATCCAACTGTTAATATGAAAAGCACAACTGTAGATCCATAGAACAGCATTATAAAATTGTTTGTAGCAACATGATGTTAATTTATCACCTTCCTGCAGATTTAAAATGTTTACACAGAAAAAAAACAACAAATGGACAATCAATTACTCTAATCCCGCTTTGACTGCTACTATTAATCATGCCCGACTTTCCGAGTGCACTCACAGCAAAGCATTACATACAGGGTGGATTTATGATTTATTCATTGTAAAATAAATGAATGAAAATTAAACAAGTCTTTAAACAGTTTCATCTTGTGGTCAACATCTATTCCTTACTTCCAAACTTCCAGGGGCTTCTGACAAACTTTTTTCCTTCTTCCCAGATAGGAGAAATATTTTCATGGATATGGATCTCCTCCAATTCCAAATACAGAGCCTGATGTTGTCCTGCTGTTTTTACATGGCTGCGTCTTTCATTTTCAATGACTTCAGGTGTGGCAAAAAATAACAGGGGAACTGAGAGTGTGAGAGCAGATGCTGTTCACTTGAGATATCGCTGATGCTTTATTATGTGGAAATAAATAAAAATGTCCGGAAAAGGGACACCTCACATGTGACTGAATGAATCTCCTTAAAGCCCTAATGCCTAATTCATTACATCTTAATCATACAGATTTTATAGGACCCTAAAGTACAAAAAGGTCTTTCAAGATGTTTGTTTTTGCAAAATTTCATGTTTAACTTGATTGTATTTTTCTATAACAAACATGTTACAAATGTGTCTTTGAAACAAATAGTGGCTTTTCTGACCTTAAGATGGGGAAACGCAGCACATGATTAAAATAAAAACCTTACTGAAATGTTGCTACTACTATTAGTTCTGAGGAACCCTCATTTTAAATACTGGTAAATTTAGAACATGTTCTGCTTTTAAAGTTGCTGTTAGGTAGCTGGGGTGTGCTTACTTTCCCTTAGCTCATTGTTGGTTCAGACTTCAAACTTCAGGGAACACCCAAACCGATAGAGTATCCCAACCCTGACACAACGGCGACGAGAGAGTGAGGTTTTAAATAGGGTACCTCCCGCCCAGGCCCACTCCTGCTTTGCTCCCAGCTCCTCTATCTTTGGAACGGTCAGTTTTCATGCCCAGAGGCTGTGAATCCTCATTGTGTACCAGACTGCTAAACTTAAACTGACTGTTCCCTGAATGGAAGCGCACACACAGATTTGTATCTGGAGAGTTTCAGCAGTCTCAACAGCATCACATCCACCAAACTCACTCCAGCTGCTTTCCCAGAAATGAAAAGGGTGTGTTTTGGACCACTGTCACATTTCTTATTTAGACTTTTTTTTCTTTTTCTGCTGATGTTTAACTTGGTTTGATTTTTTTATTTTTTACTAAAATTGAACCTTTTTAAAAATGAAAAATACAAATGATTAATGTGTTCTTTAAACCTCTAGGTACTAACTTTTTTGACATAAGTAGATTGGAATTTATTTTTAGCTGTGGTAGAAAGCCAGGCGCATTTTACGTCTTGGAGCATACCTCATAATGCAACTCTCAACTTGCTCGGTCTACATTCACATACCGCTTATCCAATATGCCAACGTTCCTGCAAGTTTCCCTAGCTGGCCCAGCTTGTAATGTTATGCATGGAAAAATTTTTTGAAAAATAACCTATGTAAAACCCCTCATTTCTGTTGTGCAAATGAACACTCCCAGGTTTTTTGGGAGAAGGCTTCTTTATAGAAGCCCAATGTGGTGATTAAGTGTCCTCTTAAAATGACGAGGGAAAAAAACTGGTGTAATGTAAAAGTGATAAATTCTTTGAACCTTCCAGAGTTAAAACAAGACATTATGTCTAACCACCCACACATTTAGCGATGATTTCATTATTTGAATTTGGAAACATTGCTAATTGAGTATGCTCTGACTTTAAGGGGAAAAACTGACTTTAGTTCCTTTCTAAAAGACTCTGTGTGTGTTTTCCCTTGTTCCATCAGTTGTAAAAGGGCCTTCCTCTTTCTGGGCTTTGGGACCGTCCCAAAGGACCTGCCCCTGTCTTCCCTGTTTTCCTGTGCTTTTGTCAGAGGTTTTCCGCATATCTTTCATCCCTGGTGTATGGCTTCAGTCTCCCCACTTCCTTAACATTCATCCTTGGTTTTTACAAGTCTCTCAACCCTTCCCCCCTCTCTAAGATTTAGCTTTGCTTTCTTTGACAATCGGGGTGTTCATTAAATGAATTAATTTTAGTGAGCTGCAGCAATCCGTTAGTCTCTGTTAAATGAGTTTCCTATTCATAACTCTCTCACCTTCCATTACTTATCAATAAAATTTTTTCCGAAACAATCTCACATTTTCTATGAACGTTTTAACAATTACACTGAGGAATAAGATGGATTGAAAGATACTACTGAGGATCTTACATTTATTGCAGGTTCTAAACATTACACACAGTCTACTAAAATTGTTATGGATTGTGGTGTAGTGAACTAATGCTGCAAAAAATTAATGAGCAAGTCTAATCAACTAAAATCTAAGAAACTGATATTGAAGCCTATTAAAACATTTATGAGCAGCTCGCCCCTCCTAGTTTGCTCCAATGTCCATTCTACAGCAAAGCTGTCTTGATGCAACTTTCGTCATAGCCTACTAGAGTCTGCTATGGGTCTCTGCAGATGTAGCAGATGTACATTTGCTGCACAGTTTTGTTATCAGGCTGACTTTTTGCACTGGCAGTGATGGAGAATTTGGTCAGAGGGTGGCACTAAACAGAAAGCCAATGAAGAAAACAACAGGTCAGATTGTGAGCAAAAGAAAAACAACAAAGTTTAAAGTGAGAAGTCTGCTCGTTTCCAAGGGTGTATAATTTAGTTCGCTAAAAAAGAATTCTGTCTTGGCGCTTCTTTTCTTCTCCTCTACTGAGTGATGGTGCACAAACTAACACATTATTGCCCCTTACATGCTGCAGTAAAAAACGGTAGCTCTCCGATTGGAATGTGGTTATTCAGCTGAACTATAAATAGTATGAATAGGAGCATGTTCTCGTCCACGAGGTCCAAGCAGCTTGTGTACACAGACATGCAGAGTTATGTCCAGCCCTTATGAGTTCGCAAAAGCCTATTTACGTCTAAGCTGCACATCGAAAGATTCATGTTGATGATCTAAGTACAGATTTTCTGATCCCATGGTCATTTTGCAGATGGTTTGGGGAGAGGCAGAAATTTATATAGAACAAAAGAAACCCCAAGAAAACTCCACTTGCATCTATCTACATCATCACCCACTCAGGACATTTATTGAAGGCGCCAGTTGGGCTGTAGCATCAACTGGTCATGAGACCGCAGAAGTATTAATGGATTTCTCAACCATTTCTTTGGTTAAAAGAGACATCTGGACACAAAACATGCTTCTTTTAGTCACCACGGAGGTCAAGAAAGTGATGATGGTCCCTTGTTTTTCTCTGGGTTTTGATTTCTGGAGGATCTTCACCTTGGATTCAACACTATGCTGAGATAAGTAAATAGAAGCAGCGCATCCTTCAAACATTGACACTTCATTGATGTAAAAGAAACTGAAGCTATCTGCTAAGGGTAACTTTGCACAAGCAATTTTATACAAACGCACGATGTCACAAGAAGGAAAAACGTGCAATACTTTTTTTTTTTTCATAACAAACTTTTAGGTATTATTCTAATAAAATGGACAACCCATGTGAGTTTTTGTTTTGTCTTGTAGAAGGCTGCAATGCAGCTGTAGGTTCTATATAAACGAAACAGTACAAAACAGTTTGGAGCAGGGGTCAGCAACATTTTTGAGACTGGGAGCTACTTCATGGATACAGAGCAACATGAAGGCCTACTTGTTCGATACAGACAAATTTTCTTGGCTCAGCCTTTATAACAATAATACATATATGTATATATTATTACATGCGATCTAATCATATTTATGTTAGGGGCTACTGACAACAGTTAGTAATAATTTACCAGCTATGGTTAATTGCTATTATGTGGTCAGAAGTTCTTAGTTCAGATTTTTAAGTTTGATTCCCTTTTGGAGCTTTTTTGTGTGGTTCTAAATTGCCCACAAGTGACTGACAGTATGGATTACTGCAGTAACACCTGCAGCTGTACGCAATGAGATTTTCCTTTAAAAAAAAGAAAAGTTGTTGTATTTTTTTATTATCCAACCCTCTTTACTATTAACAAAATTGTAGAGAGAAGAAAAAGATATTTTGTGCCAAAACATTTCATATGTAGCGGACATCAGTGCGAGTCTGTGGAGGTCAAAGGGCATGCCAAAGCCTAAATCTTATTGGTCAGTTGGCTTTTTGTATGAGCTAAAAATGAATGAGTGGAGTTTGAACCTCCAGTTGTTCTAAGATCCCGCCTGAGCATTTTACAGTGTGTGCGGTTCTGGCGGGTCGCCGGTTTATTAGCTTTTTTTGTGGTTTCGCGAACTTAAAAGCTGACGGGTCACCTATTGGCTGACACCAGCAGATGTCAAGAAAAAAAATATCCGACATATCGGAAGGCACAAAACTATCACTGCACTTGACCTGCAGGAGCACAACCACCTCTCCAATGCGCATCATGTGCGCGTCACACAAAACCAGCACAAACCTAAACCACTAAAGCAGCGCACCCCTTTTTCTTTTACACAAACGACGCTAAATAATAAAGACATGGAAGCGAAGCCTACTCGTGTGATCCACGGAAAGAGGAGGACGTTGATTCCTAGGTTCAGGTTGTATCAGACGTTCAAAGGAGGAGGAGGTGAAGCAAAAATGTTTGCTTAATTTTTACTCTTTTGGGGAACGTTAAGACTAGATTAAATTGTTTAACCTGCTGTCTGAGATGCTCAGGAAGAGCAGCAGATGTCAGCTAGCGGGTGACCCATCAGCTCTCCAGTTCGGGAAACATCAAACAAGTTCATAATCCGGTGACCCGCCAGAACCGAACATGGTAAAAAGTTCCGCCGGGATCCAAACCGCTCTTAGAACTACGGGAGGTTCAAACTCTGCTCATTCAGTTTTAGCTTACAGAAAAAGCGCCAAGCCGCCAAATAAACAAAAGCAAACTGACCAATAAGATTTAAGTCTTGGCGTGCCCTTTGACCTCCACAGACTCCGATGTGCGCTAAGTACAAGATGTTTTGATACATAAGGTCTTTTTTTTTCTCCACAATTTAGTTAATTGTAAAGAGGGTTCGGTAATAAAAATTTCAGAAATTATTATTTTCTTTTTTTACTTTAAAGAAAATCTTAAGGTAGGCAGAGTGGGTGCAGCCGTACAGCTGCAGGCGCTGCTGCCCTCCGATAATATCCTGCAGGCGTCTGCGCAGTTCTGAACTTTAACCATAGAAAAGAGTTTTATGCATAAGGCAATTTATTTTAAACAATTTTTATAATTTACTTTTTTTTTTAATTCTAAAGATAAACAAATGTTATTACCTCAATGTAAAAACATTAAATTAAATCATTTCTTTGGCAGTGCTCCCTAATGACAATGGCTATTTTTAAAACTTGCTCCACTGACCCCTGGTTTGGAGCGATACAAAGGAAGAAATTAATTTGTGTGTGACAAAAGCTGCTGTGGGTTGGGTTTCCTGAGATGTTTTTTTATCAATATGATAAAATCTAGCTGATTAGGTAAGTGTGCAGAGCAAAAAGTCTTTGGAAATGAAAATTCACTGTAAATATATTATATTTGTTTTTGAGATTATCAGAAATAATACCGTAACAAGATTTCCCCCTGTTTTGTCACCCAAATCTCCTCTCACATTTATCACTTCTCCCAGTCAACACTGTTCATGTAATCCACCAAAATGTCTGGTTGGACTTGTTCTCCTGTGAGGCCCAAAGACAATTTTTTTTTCTGTGGATTGAAAATGTTGGCATCTGAAGCTCTCTACATTATCAGGTTTATTCTCATTTCACGGTTAAAGCAGAGGACAGAGGATTTACATGTAACTGATTTGTGAGATTTCACCGTGTGCAGCCGTCGGAAAGTTCTCACACATGCTTTGAATGTAGCCACATAATGCTCCACCATACTAACATCGCTTGGCTTTTTATAATGATGCCTCCCAGCTTTTCTTCCTTCCCGGCCATATTTGTCTGTTGAGCACATGAAAGAGATTCAAATTTGGGAGCTTATTAGAATTACCTAGCTGCTGTGTGGGGAAGTAGAATGATTTTCCCTCCCTCTAATCCAAAGAGAGGCCTACAGATTAAACAGGTCTCTGCTCCTGTTATCACTACAAAAATAAAAATATATATATAATTCTCCTGCCTATAGAGAACCAGGTTTAAACATTTAGCACTGTATTGAAGTCTCCATATTTTAGTGCGAGAAGAAATGTCTGACTCAGTATTCTCCGTGAGCTTTGCATACATCTAAATACAAGTCGATACAAAAGTGTCCATTTGCATGTGTTGGGCAAAACAAGTCATGTAATGTTTTGTTTTTTTGTTTTGTTTTTTACAGTAAAATCCTTAGTTTATCATGACTGAATGATAGAGTGATACAGTATCTTCTTTAACTCTCATATGACTCAGTGGCTCAAAGACGACATTTCTAAGTCAAGTTCAAAGTCTTTGTTTTGCAACTTAAAAAATATTGTGTGTTCATATTTGACTTTGAAGTTTGATTGAGATTAAACATCTGCTCTCAGCTTTGATCCTTGCTAATGTGGATAGTGACCATTCATACAGTACAAGCCACACTGAAATCTCCTTCTGATTTCTGTCCAGCAGGCTTTCTTCTCGCAGAAGACCTGTTTTTTTTTAAAATTTATTTATTTATTTATTTTTATTACATTAGAGTCACGTACGCCTTGTCAGGGCCAGGGATGGGATGTGTAAGTTTACACGTGCCGTGTGGATCTGTTCCTGTACTTGTGAGCAATCATATGTTGTTTCCTTGGTTGTGTTGACCGGACACTAAGAATGCACCCGGTCTGCAGCTTGTTTCCTGCCTTCATTTATACATTGCCCCTCCCCTGTTCTGCATTTCCTTCCTTCCAGGGCTCCCCAGTAAAACAAGCAGTAACCATAGCTCCTCAAGCTGGTGGTCCACCACAGAGGATGTGACATCACCTCTACGCTCCATCCTTTGTCAAGTATTTTTATTCCTGCTGATTGATTACTTTACTCTGGGGGCTTTAAAAAAAGGATCTCCACATTAGTAAGTCTTGAACTGAGCGCTGTGCACTACACACACCTACATGATGACACTGCTGAACCTTGATTAACTTAGCTTGCTGTGTGCCTCATGTCGATAAATTCTTCTCAGCTGGGAATTTGCTTAGTCTGCCATTTCCAGTGATGCGAGAATGAAAACTTGAGCCGGCTCTTGCTTTTTTTTTTTCTTTTTTTTTTGACTATCAGCCTGCACAATGACCCTTGTTCAGCCCAGTCCACACCAGTCCATACAATGAAGCCTTTTGTGGTCTTAAATCAGGCTGATATCATGCTGGAAACTATGTAGATGAGGATCACATGTTGTCAAGACATACTCTTTCAGAGATTCTCCTCTTACTCACCTAAACAGACTTTTAGACTTTTTGTAGACAATAATTTGCTTGTATGAAGTCCCTGGGCACATTTTGGAGAACCTAAAAGACTTGACCTTAATCTCTTGCTCAAAACAGCAGCTCTTTTGAGCTTTGCATGATGGTGCATCAGACATGATCTTGTAATCATGATGTGAAGTGCAAATTAGATCGCTGACATTCTTTTCCATGAATTTGATCTGGTTGACAGCTGAAGTTTTCCCATGAGGCATTTTTGAAATGTGATGACAATATCTTATGCATGGATACCATGGATAAGAGAATGTCACATAGCGTTATGTGAATTTACAAAACTACTTTTATTTTTTAATCACCTTGACCTTGGAGAATGATTTGAGTATGATTTGAAACAGAGTCTCGGCAGCCCAGAAATGTGGTGGGGCAAAATACTGAAGATTGGTTAATCACACAATCTCCATAGTATTCAGTGCACCCTTCTTTTTCATCCTTTCCGTTACCTGCCATCGGTGACTGTGCCTCCTAACCTTCCTTTTAGAATATGATTCTTCACCTTTATCCTTTGTTCTTCCACTTGTATTAGTTTTTATAGTAAGAGGCTGTCTTGTTTTGAGAGTGATGCCTTTATTTTCTCTTGTCTCCTACAACTTATGCTTAATTTGCAAGGCTATAAGAATAATATATATACTGGCATAATTTCAAGAGGTTTTGTGCCAAATCTGCTTTCATCTTTCTTTGACCCCACCCCCCAAAATTTTATTGGTAATACCAATTGCCAATTTTAGTAAGTGAAGTAAGTGAGTTGTAGTGTTATGTACTGCATAAAATCCTAATAAAAAAACTTTAATGTTTGTGGTTGTACTTTGAGAATATTAAAAAGCGTATGCATACATTTACAAGATGTATATCTTTAGGTCTTCATCAGCATTGGACACATATTAAGTTTCTTTGGTGACTCCAGTACATAATTGATCTGTACTTTATAGCATAGATTAAGAAGGTACTGAATTTTTCCTTTTCTTAAAAGTTACAGTTGGAGATTAATTTAGCTAAATGAGACCCTTTTTGTGGGAGACAGTATGAGCTGCGTAGACACCGCACAATTCAAAGATTGTGGTTTTTCTATGCATGGGTATAACGGGAATGGGCAGGATGGTGTAAGTGGGTTTAAATGTTGTGTTGTTTTAAAACCCCCATATCTTATCTAGACCTGTGAAGTATATATAGCTCCTGGTGAGGGAGTCTTTTCTGTCAGCTGCTTCCTGAAGATTAGAGGCACAAGCAGAGCCCTGCACTGAGACATTTCACAACTTTCCTTGGTGAGCCTCATTTTTCCACTGAAAGCTTTTGTTGTCTCCTGAAGGGACCTAAAATGGCTTGTGAGGAAAGTGCAAGTACCATGTACTGTTACCTGCATGTGCACAGGCACTCCACTGAGATCCGAGCTGTAAATAATTAACTGTGCACAATGATTAAAAATTCATGTGCTGTATTAGCTGCACGTGTAAGATTTTTTTTTTTTTTTTTTTATCCAATAAGGACCGAATCTTACAGGGGACAGCTTAGAGATATCTACTGGTAAACACACTGAAATCTGTGTGATTACATGTGTGTATATGTTTCTGTGTGGCGTAACATTCCTCCTTCAGACTGATTTCCTGCATAGGATATTACTGCACTATGAAAAGTCAGGTCTTTTGCTGATAATATAGTAGAGCACAATTTTCTAGGCTCTGTATTTGCCTGGGAGTGTCTCAAGGCTTTGTAGAGGAAGCGAAGGGGTGGGATGCAATTGCAAATACAGATGGTGTTTATTTCTTTCACAGAGATCAGTGAAAGCATCCAGGTTTACAAGCACAGTATTCAAGAGCTGTAGTCTTATTTTTGTCAGAAAACAGTTCCCCACACAAAGACGCGCATGTGGATTCTTTTTTTAAGTCGGGTTCACTTTTATCTAATTGCACATGAGCAGCCCAGTTTTATAAATAGACCACTTGCACACTGGCTGCTGTTAAGAGGCCATTTATAATTTTACAACCTATTTATATTTCTGGCTTGCAGTTATGATTGTGAGGGAGTGTGGTACTTAACTGGATACAAATCTGTCACTCCACACGTAACTGATATAGTTAAGTTTGCGTTGTTAAAATGATCAGACTGAAAGCTCAGTGGCCGAATTTAAGATCTTTAAAATCCTGACATGGGAAAATGCATTAGCAGCTCCACCATTCGTCGGTGTGCACGTCGTCTATGCCCACCATCTAACTCCCCAGCCACAGCAGGCTTACCCCCACCAAACCACTATGCATCCTCCTCAACTAGCTGTGACACTTGATCTTCGGGTCAGCTGCGGTGGATATTTCTGCTGTCTCGGTGTGTATTTTTTTTTATGTCGTAAGGGCCGGTTTGGTGTGGCAGACTGTCACATGTCACTAGGGTCAATTCAGATGACTGCTGCTCTTGCTGGTGTTCAGTTGCACTGTAGCTTGTGGCCTGTGGCTGTGTTTTGTCATTGTATTTGTAATAAACGGGATGGGAGAGGGTGATGTAGAAGTAAACCACTTGATTTTTTTTTTCAATGTGGAAGAGCTAGAGATGCACCAAAAAGACTTTTGTGGCTAGTTTTCCATTATTGGTTTTTGTAGCATGTTGACCTACCAATATTTCTACTGATTTTGGTCTATTCTTGTTTCTCTTTTAGAAGAACATATTAAAGCAGCACACAAAACATATATTTTTAGATTTCCTTCTTGTGACCTACAGTATATTAGGAGCAGAGACATCACCTATTTCTTAAAGACAACATGATTGATGTATTAAACATGAAATATTAGTGATTGACAAAGGTAGCATTTCTAGAAAAGCAGCCTCTGTGTGTACTTCTTGAGGATGTAGACTCTTACAAAAAGGCATCCGGCATTTCAAGATCCAAAGGTTTCCATAACACATTGTTAGATAAAAACGATGAAACAGAGCAGCTTTGCTGTGCTCTGTTCAGCCGTACCACTATCAACTGAAGGTATTGCTCTGTCTCACAGTCTTGCAGCCTTAATGAACATTTCTCAATAAGCAATTGGTAGTGCAATTTTGAAAATGGGCCGATTCTGGTAACGAGGTGATTTCTTCCTGCATCTCTATGAAGTGTCTTGCAAATTTCTGTTTATGTATCTAGAAATGAAATGGCAACAAGTTTTATTTATTTATTTTTATATCATCGTTGTTATTCTGCTTTCAAATCAGCCATTTTTCAGCTGGTTCTGGTGTTTGCAACATTCCATAGTAATATTACTTCTTGTTGCAGTCCTATTATCCTCATTCGAATAAGACATTTTCCTTGATGTTCCCAAACTGGAGAGTTAGCAACAGTTAGAGTTAGCACATCATGTTAAACTAAAGATCTCTGAAACTAAAGATTTCTGCAATACTGTGCAGGTGAACCTCAGATGGAAGAAAAAACGACACATGTAGCAATGCCTTTGTAATTAAAAATGTAAAATTTTCGTTCACCATGTGAAAGTAAAACTTTTAGCAGAAATGTTTTCTTATGTAAAACAGAATGGATGGTATGTGCTAGAAAAATGTGGAGTGACCCTGTCTGTGCCACTTAGTTTCATGTCTAAATCAATCATTAGTCTTGCCCTTGTGTGTCCTTTTGCACTGAACTGGTGTCCCGTACACCGAGAGCGTGATTTTTAACAGGTAAACAGAAGGGCACAAATGAAAAGGTTGCTGTGAAGTGGACAAGGAAACGGAAAAAGTAGCAGCAGAAAAAGGAAAAAAAAGAAATGAAAGAAGGAACTAAAGGTCAGAAAGCTGGGCAGCTGTCAAAAATGAGGTATTATCATTAACAAGATTGTCTATACTGTATTGTTACACTAGATTTGCCTTCCTTTCTTACTGATATTTTTTTAATGACTGCTGGCTCTGTCAGCGGCAGAGATGCAGCTCTCTGAGCCACCCAAAGTGTGACTGCCTCCTGTGGTGAAACACACAGCACACAGTGGCCGGAAACCAGTAAGCTCCTGTCCGTAGTGGTTAGGCTGCATGTGGTTTCAAAGCAGCTACTGCTGCCATTTTAGCTTAGAACTGCCAGAGATTTTATGGAATGCGGGTATGGCACGCACAAAGCCTAAGATCATTATGTCCTTGGGTGGAGAAGATGTAAAGAATGTAAAAATATTTCTCACGACTTACTCAGATAAGAATTTATGAAAAATGTTTGCTGCCTTAAATGTCTTATATGGACGAGGCTCGATCCTCTATCGTTTTCCCATTTATTTCAGAACTAGAAAGCATTTACAGGGCATTCATGTGAAGTAAAGTCATGGAAAACTAAACTGGCATGTTGTGTAATAAACGGAGAGCGCTGGTTATGCCTGTCAGCTCTGTTCATTACGGCCTGCTGGGTGTCCCCACATCTGCAAAGATGTCAGCATGTCCTCTGTGTTTAGTTTGCTTGCTTGTCCTCTGCTGGTTAATGTGGGTTCTGGAGAGGCACTGAATCACCCCAGAATGAAAAGTCTTGCACACTGAGCAGTCCATGGTCTTGTGATTGAGTGGGAGGTCCTGGTTTTTTACAAAGTGCAGGAAGTTGGTCTTTCCAAGCTCTGTGCTAAGTTGTGGATGTGGGTGTTTTCCTTCTGTTAGATGTGAATCTTGAAGTCAAAACAATTCTTTTTGATTAAGTCATGGTGGTCACAAGAATGTGAGCCTCCAATCAGCTCTGGGAATGTAAACAATGTGGGGCACTATGAGGCATCTGAAATTAAGAAATGAACAAATTAAACAGATTAAATATTATGCGCTCATCATTTTTCAAACTCGCAGCTAGATAACATTCTCCATCCGGGAAGAGCTAATCCTTTGCCAACAATTGAGTTGTGCCTCCCCCAAGGATATATGCTGCTGAAGGACTTCCTGGCTGTAATATCAGATTTTTCTCAGACGGAGAGCAGCCTTGAATTTATCCTTCTCCCAGCTTCCATTTTTAATTTTTAACAGGACAAAAACAAAAAAAGCAAGGACAGCTCTCTTAGCCACGCTCACATTTAAGCAATGTCTACGCCAACTGTTCCAGCTAAACTCCTCCTCAGACACGAGCTGCAGGCCAATGCCAGTTTTACGGCCATGTTGACTTTGGAAGATGACGAGAGAAAAAGACAGAGACAGACTTCCAAGGCTTTTGGCTTTACTACTTGGAGAATGTTGGAGGGTTTACCTTGGGTTCTGACCAAGTGTTCCTAGTGGTCAGCAGACTTCTGGAAGAACAAAACAATAGCTGCTTGTTTATAGTAATGTTTCAGCAACCAGGTTTTCTGGCATGTTTCATAATATCTTTTTCCAGTTATTTTATTTTATTTTATTGCTTCTGTATGAAAACAGTGCTGCAACTTATATGGTGGATGTTGAGCAACTTAGGGGCTTTTTGTACCGTCAAGATTTTTCAGCTGGCTTCTTACTTTTTGCATTTAGTGTCGGATATATAGCGTGTAAGATGGCAGAAAAAGCCAAGTAACCTTCATAGTGTCATTACCTCTAAATGTTTAAGTATGCACAATATAGGAGATACAAGAGTTGGATGAAAAAGGGTTAAAGCAGTTCTTTTAGGTTCCTTCATTCTCTGGATGGGAACAAAAATGTCATGAACACACCATCATCTGCAAACGGATGGAGACCAAGACAACTGGCTTGCTTGTAAATTAATTCCCAGCCTGTTTATTTCTCTAACCTTCAAGTAGAGATGCTCCCTCTGACCTGCTTCACATCAGGGGTCCTGCTGTTTATACCAATGGCAAAAGTAATTAAATTCCAGTTAAATTTGCCTGGAGCAAGATGGGGTCTGTTGTCTTAACAGCAAGTCTGTTGAGGCTCAGATAATGGTACCATATTTGTGTTTCCCTAATGTTGGTACCCTGATGGATTTTAAAGATAAAGTATTTGATGCATCTTTACTGGATTCACACATTTACTGGATTTTTTTTTTCTACATTCTTCATCTTGTGGCATTTAGCGATAGACTCTGCTGGTATGAGATTTTCACGGTATGATAACCTTTAGTTAAATAAGTTCACAGAAGAAAAATGTGTGATATGATGTAATTGCTTTAATTGACTGCTACAAACAATATTGACTAATACAGGTCTAATACTGGTACATCTATAATACTTATTTATGTTATTTTTGATTTATGTACTTGTTCTTAATAAAAAATGGAGAATAAATCCCCACTAAATCTATCACTTTTTAAATGCCAATTTTTTTTTTGTGTTTTGCTTTTTGCATATTTATAACAAACTAATACTAGCTGATTAAGTAGTCGGGTCTCTGCAAACCCTTGCAAAAAATTCAACTGCTAACTGCAGCGTGTGTGCCCAAAGTATGAGCGTTCATTCTTCAGATGCATCTACTTGCCCCTGAGCCACATGTGGGATCACTGTATGGGTTTCTGGATAATTTGCTAAAGAGGGGAAAAAATGCATGTAAGCGGTACCAAATGTGTATCCTGTAGGAAGGTGCATTGCCGCCACATCATCCACTGCTATTGCCAAAAATAATTACCACAACGATAGAATGTTTTCAGTCAAACCAGAGGAAACATAATCTAAAGTACAACAATAATTAAAGCACAAAAAGCCAGGCTTGTTTCGTGAGGTCATGGCCGAACATTTGGAACACAGTGCCCAATTAACTTGCGTCACAAAATTGAGTCCTTCATTTTATTTATGCATTTTGTGAAGTCTTTCATGTCGAGTACAGTGGATTAGTGTGACTGCTGGTCTGATATGTGCCATAACTAAGTGAGATTATACTACTGGAAGACAAAATTAGTGCCCATTTCTGCTCCTGGATCAACAATCAAATTCTGTCTCAAACATAGCAGGTTGAGCCTCTTCTTCTGTCAGATCTTCAATGTATTTAATTAAATAATCCTTAAATTAAACTGCTTGATGGTTGTTTTCCCTATTCACCAGACCGCTTTCCTAAACCTGGTGGTAGTTTTCCACTTTTCTTCAGTCAGCTTTTGGAGAAAGATACCAGATTAGCAGAACAGAGCCCAAAGCCACTGAAGGTCATGCATCATTTAGGATAAAATTCTAATACCTGCGCGAGGTTAAGCATTCCAGTGACACCAGAAAAGGATTAATTTGCAGAATAGCTTAATCTTTGCTTTGTTTTTCTAATGACTTTGTTGCATTTGGAACTTTTCTTCTGCCGGAATATTGTAATAATAGACTTTGTACAGTTATTTTTGTTCTATAAGCTTGAAATTGAATTTTGGTTGCAATTACTCGGACCACGGTTTACTTTCACATGCTGGTTTTGACCCCTGCTGACCTGTGTGAGGTTTTCCTTCCGCCGCTGCTGAGAGTCACAGACAACATTTCCCATCATGACATGGACTAAAACAGAAGCCTGTGGTGCAGTAAAATGCCAATCTGAAACAGATGTTGTTTCAAAATGCCATGGAAGTGGTTTTTTTTCTTCTTCTTCTTTTTCGAAAGAGTAACAATGCAAGTAAGAGGGTGATCTGGTGTAGGGAGTGAAAAACACTGTTACCATGGCTCTGTCAGTGTCCCAGTAATTAATAATCATTTAGGATTTTCACATTCATTTGGTTTCAGCTACGTAACTGCGATTTTAGACATTTGCAACAAATAGAAAAAAAGGATGTTTTAGCAGGAATGCAAACCAGATCAGAATGAGAAAAATGTGAATGCAGGAAATGACAGGGAGAGGTGAGGCTAGATGGTGGGGTGGTAAAATTACAAATCTGCAGCCGCTAGCAGACGGCCTGATTCTGACGTTTGTTGCATGCCTTCTTTGGGCCTCATCATGAGAATGCGTACACAGTCATTAGGCTCTGATAGATGTGTGCTGAGCTGCTTTAAACCACTAAAAGGGATTAAGATTGATGTGAAGTGAGAATTAAAGGATTATATTTAAGGCTGCAAGTTTCCTTCTCCTTCAACAACAACAAAAACATAATAATAATATTATTTTTGTACTTCTCTATTAGGTTTTGAGGAAGCAGCAATCAACTATAGGATATCAGTTTGCTCACCGGTCAGAGGAAAAATGTGAATATTAAAATAGAGCATTCTGCTAGGATCCTGTATTTTAATGGTAATATTTCATTGTGAATTTAGTATTTTTACTCACCTTTCCATCCGTCTTTTTTTTTTTTTTTAATCCCAATAGCTGGCAGGTCTGGAGCGGGATAGCAAGCATGGCTGAACCACGGCGGGAAAGCACCAGCAGCCTGCAAAGGAAGAAACCTCCCTGGCTCCGACTGGACATTCCCACGGCTCAGATGTCACTAGACGAGCCTCCGACTTTTGTTCAGGTGCTCCCTCTCTCTCTCTGTCTCTCTCTCTTCCAGTCGCTAAATGCCTCTCTCAGTATTTATCACACTTGTCATTTGCTGTACGGCATGATTTGTGTTCGCATTTCTATGATGTATCTTTTCCTTGTGTAGCCGGTGAGGCGGCAGGGGTTCCTTCGCAGTATCAGCATGCCGGTGGAGACTTCTCACCTCCAGTCTCCGCCGCGCGACATCTTTGACACCCGGCGGCCAGTATTACAACGCCAGTCATCCATTACTCAGACCATAAAGAGGTAGGAGAAGGCGATAAGATGGATCTAGATATATTTTGTCATACCTCATTGGTATGAATACAAAAAACAATATCTTTGCCTTAATATTACAAAATTTTGCATGGATGTCGTGCAGAGCATTAGACTCCAGAGTATGTTTTTGCTTTATATCATTATCAAATGCAATATTTATGAGCAAATATTTATTATAAGATACAGTAGAGGTATTATTTCGCTTTCGTCCTGTAGACTTGTAATACAGCAAATTTTCATAACTTTTGCAGTGTTTCTACTTTCTCTTTTTTCTAATTTTCCAAACACTTGGTGATTAACATCTTAATGCAATCTGACTTATAATATCTCACTAATACTGCAAACCTAAGCAATAAACATCTTGACCGCACTTCTTGCTTTGCTCTCTTTGCATGAAGATGGGCTATAGCACTCCCAAGGTGCATTTGTTTGTTTGTTTGTTTTTTTCCTGTGTCACTTTTATCTTCTCTCCACCTTTCCTCTGTCCCCTCCTGCCGTCTTGCTGTCACCTTCCCGCCCTGTCCTGGCTGGTCACAGCAGCAGGAGAGTGCACTTTGAGCGGATTAACACTGTCCCCGTTAAGGGGCAGCGGGCTGCACGCCACAGCGTCAGGAAACACCACTCTCTCTCCAGAACTCTGCTCAGGTACGACGAGAACGGCCTCACGCAGGCTTCACTAGGATGAATCTGTGTGCTAACGATGGGTAAATGAGAAGGCGGACTATTTCTTTTTTTTTTTTAAAGTCATGACATGTTGCATGCCCTCTTTGTAGAAAATTCACATCACAAGATGGAATTGTTTTTCTTTCAGTCAGTCAGAGCTCCCTCTTAGTCAGATTTTTTTTTTGTTTTTTGAATGAGTCACACAGTGAAACCAAAAGCTGTTCCTCTTCCTCTTCCAGGAGCCACAGTAATGACTCGTGCCGGTAGTTGGAATGGTCCCTGATTTCCCTACAGATATGCTTCAGAAGAATCCACTCTGTTTTAGCTTTGTAATGATGGTTGTTGATGAACCAGAGCCTGATAATTGAGGTGCCAACTCGTAATGGGCCCTTCAGAGTTTCTCTGTTAGATAAGACGTTTTCGTTGCCAAGCCTTATCATTCGCAAAGAAAAGGCGCTTTTCGACTGTTGTTCTCCTAGAACTGAGGGTTAAACAATAGATAAAAGCTTGAGTGACGTAACATTTACTGTGCAGCTTGTAATCATTGAAGAGGGATGGCTAGCTCTGCCCTGCTTTCCTTTGAAGAATGTTTTAACTTCCACTTCCTGGCCTCGGGGAGCAGTAACTTTGTTTGTTCTGGTGCTTATTAGGCCTCTGCAGCAACAGACTGAATGTGTGTGTCTAATTTTAATGTGTGAATGTCCATAATGGAAAAATGCACTCCGATATTAGTTGTAAACTCTAATTGGATTGGTGGCATTTAAGCATAGGTGTGTCGGTATTTAATCACTTTTTTGTTATCCATATGCGCGGGGGTGAGAGAGTGTGTGTAACTGTACAAGCAACATGCCTAGACTTGTTCCCTCTACTCTGCCCACTACTTGTACTATCCAGTGCACCTTGTCTACACTCTGGGAAGTGTTATTTTCCTAGGGTGTTGCATGCTCTCCTGACTCACTTCCACATGTGCGAGCCTCCTACGAGGATCATCAGCAATTTGCTCTGAATGTCTCTGACGTGAGTTTGAAGATCTCACCTGAAAAGCTTCTGCTTTCTGGGGTTAGGGGAACAGCAGACTGGTTTGGAGTTAGTAAAGACGGCGACGCCACACAGAAATGGCAGAGGAAAAGTCTTCGGCACTGCAGCCTCCGCTATGGGAAGCTAAAACCGCAGGTGATCCGGGAGATGGACCTGCCGAGCCAGGACAACATCTCCTTGACCAGCACTGAGACCCCACCTCCCCTCTACGTGCCGTCCTCGCAGCATGGAATGCAAAAGGTGTTTTTTGGCTTTTTCTAAAATCTGCTTCATTAATTAAATGAAAAGTGGAGGACAGCTTTAGCAATTCTGTATTTCAACATGACAATTTTCTGTTTTGTTTTTAATCTGTCAAAATTGCTCATATGTACAACACATTGCAACAGAAAATTCTCATTTTCAATTCTTACCTTTTCTACAATTTATAACTCGAAGGTTTTTGTTAGTTCATGTTTTTTGATATTTGACAGCTGCAATTTATTGAACGTAATCACCACTCTTAGATGATTTTCAACCAGCTAAGAGTGGTAAAAATTCACAAAACTATTTTATTCACATAAACTTTCGGACTTTGTAAAACATATCTCAATAAAAACCATCTATTTTAGAGAAGAATATTCTGGAATCACTCAATCATTAGCATTTTTAAAACTAATACGTGCACAACACTGTTTAAATTTAAATGAGTCTGAAATTTTAAAAAACTGCACTTGCAAAACTTTCCAAGCTGTTTAACATAAAATATGGACCCAACAAGAGAGCTGCCATTTGAAATAATGTAACAATTTAAAACAAAAATGTGGATAATAACACATTCCTGACTGGATCAGCGGAGTATTAAATCCTAATCATGTATTGACAAAAAACTCATGGTGGTAAAAACAATGCAGGAAACAAAATTACATTCGGACCAGGTTGAAGAATATGTTGCTTTTTTATTAATAAAGTCCTCAACGAATTCAAGCTGCTTTCTTCAAAGAATGCAGCTTGAAAAGTAATTAAATAATTTCTATTTTTTGGTCATTCCTGCACATTTTGTTTGAAGTATTTGTTTGTCTCCATTTCTTTTTTTCATCTGTCTCATCTGGAAAAAGAACCCACGTTTTTTTTTAACTGATAAATTTAATATTTTGAATCATACCTGTTTCTTTTTACGATTGTTTTCTACAAAAACAAACAAACAAAAGAGAAAACATGTGACTGAGTAGACTCCTTTTTTTTTATATTCCATAACCAAAACTTTGGTTGGTTTTGCAGATCGTGGACCCATTGGCACGTGGAAGAGCCTTTCGAATGGTGGAGGAGGTTGATGGCTACAGCGTGCCTCCAACCCCGATCACCCCCGGAGCCACGTCACTTTGCTCCTTCACCAGCTCCCGCTCGGGTCTCAACCGGCTACCTCGGAGGCGCAAGAGGGAATCGGTGGCCAAGATGAGCTTCAGGGCCGCAGCTGCACTGGTCAAGGTGAAAGAGCAAACAGAGCAGGATGAAATTTAACCACTAAATTCAGCTTTTCTTTATTGTATTGATTTTGTTGCAAATACATAGGGGCGCACCCATTGCAGTTTTCTGGCCGATCACCGATTACCGATTCTTTAAAAGACCTAACTTACCAATTTCGATTTAGGCCTATACAATTTTTTTGTCTGAGATGTTGCTAAATATAGCAAGAAAGTTGCTGAATTGGCATCAATGGGGTGACTATTGTTAACTGTAAATGTGCAGACATGACCTGGTCGGCCGGTTTGTCAGTCAAACCTCTCTCACGGGAGAAAAGAAAAGCACAGTGGTTAATTTTTATACCTTTGCCGAGGTTGATAACATCGGTGGATAAGATCGGCTTCACATGTAAAATTTGGCTGATCACCGATCTCCCAAAATTAAGGAAATCGGCACCGATAAATCAGTGCACCCCTAAATATGCATGTTGAACTTTGTGTCTAATCTTTGTAGGGGCGTTCGTTAAGAGAGAGCACTCTAAAACGGGCGCAAAGGCGAAGCTTTACTCCCGCCAGTTTCATGGAGGAAGACGTGGTCGACTTTCCTGATGAACTGGACACCTCCTTCTTTGCTAGAGTGAGCATAATTTGAATTAATTTCTCTCCAGCACTGAATATACTGTAGATCTAATTCTAAAAATATTATTTCTTCTAAAATTCTATGCCGCTTTTCACCTCAACGTTTGTTTTTAGGACATCCTGATGCACGAAGAGTTGTCCACATATGCAGATGAGGTCTTTGAGTCTCCATCTGAGATGGCCATCAAAGAGGCAGAGCCCGGCACCAAGAAGGATGAAATGGAGCTCACAGGCAGTGCCTTGGATAAGACTGAGCTTGAGAGAAGTCACCTCATGCTGTGAGTGAAGATGTCATTAGTATAGTCAGTTTTAGCGATTAATTTTGTGTAAAAACGATCTGACTCCAAGGGGTTTTCATTAAGAACTAGCTGGAACCGCAATCTTAACAAAAATACATATAACATGAAATACAGCTGTGTTCAAAATAAGAGCTTAAAGACATCACTTGCTATGTGCTGACACGCATGCTGCTCATTTTGAGTAATTGAAACATTCAAAATAATAGCAGTTCTGATTCAAATGCGTCACCGTGAAAATCTGGACAAAATAGGTCACTGTAAAAACTGTTCAGAAGAACTGACAGAAGTACTTTGATTAAAAACTGGAGAAGTGAAAACACTGAAGAACTGACTGATGTTGAGTTATGCCTAATATTGTTTATTACTTTCTGAAAAGTAATAACCTATTAGATAAATATTTATTCATGGTTTGTCTTTATAACAGAATGTGCTCCAAGTGCATTCAAGTATATGGATGTAAAAAATGTTATAAAGATTTTCAACTTCATTCCTTTTTTTTAGACAAACTGCTATTTTAAACTGTATATAGATTGTGTTTTAATAAGGTAGTTTAATAGGTTATTTTAATTAACTGCCAATGAATAGGAAGCAGATAAAGGCTTTAATTGTATTAATCCCTAATCCCATACCATTTGCTGTTTTTTAATAATCTCATTTCTTCTCCTCCAGGCCTCTGGAAAGAGGATGGCGTAAAGCCAAAGAAGGAACCCCAGGACCACCAAAGGTGCCCTTGCGTCAGGAGGTGGTGAGCGTTCACGGACAGCGGCGTGGACAGCGCATCGTCGTGCCGGTCAAGAAGCTTTTTGCTCGTGAAAAGAGGCCTTATGGGCTGGGCATGGTGGGAAAGCTGACAAACCGCACTTACCGCAAACGCATTGACAGCTATGTGAAGAGACAGATCGAGGATATGGACGACCACAGGTGCAGCGCCTCCGTTCCACCTTTTTGCTGCTTCCCTCAGTGGGTGACGGTTTTGGATAAACTCCACCCTGTCTTTACACATGCTTTGTCTCTCTTTCAGGCCTTTTTTCACATACTGGATCACCTTTGTTCATTTACTCATCACTATATTGGCTGTATGTATATATGGTATTGCACCAGTGGGCTTCTCTCAGCATGAAACTGTTGATTCTGTGAGTCCTGCTCATGACCTCAATAAGCATTTTTACTCACACAGTTTCACCCCAATGCTGATCCTGTTCTGTTTAATTTTGATTTAGGTTTTAAGAAACAAAGGAGTCTATGAAAATGTCAAGTTTGTACAGCAGGAGAACTTCTGGATCGGGCCTGGTTCTGTAAGTAACCCTTCCTTCTTCCTAATGTTTTTGTTAAACTGACACATTTCTGCATGCAGGTGTTGGATGTTTTATTTTTTATCTTCATGTGATCCACGTTTAGGAATCCCTGATCCATTTAGGGGCCAAATATTCTCCATGCATGCGACAAGATGAGCAGGTGCACAATCTTATCAGGGAAAAGAAAGCTGTTGAACGCAACTCCGCGTGCTGCGTTCGGAATGATCGCTCTGGCTGTGTTCAGACTTCAGAGGAGGAATGCTCGGTCCGTTTAAAAGCATTAAACCTACCTGTCTGCTAAGAAACGCTGTGGATGGTTCTGATCCTGTGTTTGCGTCTGTGCAGAGTACTCTAGCTGAGTGGGTGAAGTGGCCGAATCCAATATTCAGCACTCCACAGTTCAATGGTAAAGACAGGCAGTATGGCTCAGTGTGTCATCAGGATCCCGGGTAGGAAACTCGACGAGCCCTTGTTTTATAGCGACATCGTGTGCTTATAGTAGATGAAGCATTTTATGCATCTGTTGTATACGATTTCTCTTTGACTGCAGGATATGTCTGGAGCCGGCCTCGGTGTCTCCACATGAATGGCCCGATGACATAACAAAGTGGCCTGTGAGTAATTTGAAGCCTCCATCCCAATGTGATTTTGATCCTTATTACAATAAACCTTCACTTTTTAAAGTGGCACTTAATTCACAGTAAAAACAAATCATTAATCAGGGCCGGACTTAGGAGGTTGTGGGCCCCTGGGCTTGAGCCAAGGTGTGCGCCCTACTTAATCATCGTTATACAGTTATATATATATATATATATATATATATATATATATATATATATATTTGTCCAGTTTTGCCAGAACAAATCAGACATTTTTTCAACAATACCGCCAATTCCTCTTAGCCAGTGATAAAATTAAGGCATTCTAACCTTATTCATTCACAAAAATACAACGCGTCTTTCGGGGCCCCTGAAGTACCAGGGCCCCGGGCTGCAGCCCCGGTAAGCCCATGATAAAATCCGGGCTTGTCATTAATTAAATATTAATTATTTGTATCTTAATATTGTCTTTATTCATTTGAGGCTATGTTACTAATGGGGGAAAAAAATCAAGTATTTGAAATCCTGCAAAAAATAAATAAATAAATTGTCCAAATTAATTGGAGACATTATTTCTGACCATCCAATTAAACAGCTTTAAAAAAAATAATTATTTCTCTTATTACCCTCAAGGTAATAAGTATATTTTGACAAAATGTGCTGCAGTCTCATAGATTCAAATCCAAAAGAAAATGAAATTATTACAAGAATTTGCTTCAATAAAACTCCCTAACCATTTTCTCCTTTTTGTTCAACTCAAAACAAAGTTCATTAAAGGACACATTGTTTGAGATGTATACAAACCAAAATAAAAGTAACAATTTTTCATTTTGATGCATTCAGTGGAGAGGGAAAAACCATAAAATCTTTGACCAGATCTAATCAAACAAATATTTTTAACTAGATGTCCAGTTTGGAATAACCCAACTCATTTCTCAGTGGTTGTTCTGTTTTTGTTAGATTTGTACCAGGTACAACACAGGGAACCATACCAACCTGCCTCACATAGACTGCACCATCACAGGCCGACCCTGCTGCATCGGAACCAAAGGGAGGTGAGAAACATTCGGACCAATAACACAAACCAGAGAAACTTTTTCACTTACTGACCGCTGCGGTTTTGCTTCAAGGTGTGAAATCACATCCAGGGAATATTGTGACTTCATGAAGGGCTACTTCCACGAGGAGGCTACTCTTTGCTCGCAAGTAAGCAGCTGTGCACATCACATGTTTCAAATCCATGTTTTTTATTTATCACTGGGGGATACTATTGAACATGCTATCCTTTTTTTAGGTGCACTGCATGGATGATGTCTGTGGATTGTTGCCTTTCCTCAACCCAGAGATTCCAGATCAGTTTTATAGGCTCTGGCTTTCTCTTTTCCTGCATGCTGGGTGAGTCACACATGTTGGCGCAATCTTTCAAAAATATTCCGGGATTTTCCTGGCGTGAAACATTACCTGGGAATGGATTTAACTGGACTGTGTAAAAGCACATTTCAAGCTTTTATGTTGTTTTTCTTAATGTTTGATCGTAACAGTGGGGTATCAAAGATTAAAATAATTGTAAAATGTGCAGAATATAATAGAATGTCTTTCCTATCTTTGTTAAAGTGACAGTGTTGCTCTGGCAGTGTATTAAAGACAAAAACAAATTAAAATAGTTTGCACCCATATGAAGGATATTAATGCACGTAATGTGTTCAAGGAGCTCAACTCAGGCGCAAGCCGTCGCAGTTTAGTTAAATTAAAATCACAACAGAATATCTGCGTCTACCTGTTGTATAACATTTGTTCACACATGTGGTGAGGAGGAATTTTATTAAAAGATGATAATCTGATTTCATATTCTGCACGAGGAAATTGACTCTGTCTCTTTCCTTGGGTGGAGCATAAACAAGGCATAGAGAGATTATTAGTGGATCTACTAGTTTCTTCCATACAGTTGCTTGTATAATCACCCATACTCCATGAATTTTCTTACATGTTATAACTGTAAACTATTTAAATGTATTAACTGAATTTTTCTGGTTGATCCACACAAAGCATGACGTAATTGTGATGGTTTTCAAAATGTTTTACGAAAAACAAAAGCTCTAACTGATTTTCTTCCAGAATTTTTCTGGATTTAGCTTAATCAAGTATCATGTGTCCCTACTGAGTAAAAGCATTCCTGCAGCATAATACTGCTGCCATCATGCCACGTTTGATGCTAGGTTTCCTTTTTGCATAAAGTTAAATTTTGGTCTTATTTGAACCAAACAACTTCTTCCCAACATGACTTCTTATTGTGTTTTTTACTAAAACAATAGCTTACTTTTTGCCACTCTGCCATATTTTTTTAATGTACGGGTGATGACTCGCATGTTTCCGGATCCCCTGAGCTTTTTTCCTCAGTCTTCATGATGCCGTTTATTCACTGTTGTTATCTAACGAACCTCTGAGGCCTTCCCAGAACAGCTTTCAACTAAGTGACAGACCAGTACCAAGTAGTGCTCGGCTGTGAATTGGAAAGAAAATCAGTTGACAGTAAAATTTCCAATAAAAGTCATGACAGTTTGTGGTTGAAATGTGACATTTGGCGAAGTTCAAACCACATGAATACTTGTGTTAGAAGAACCCTAAATAAATAATCTTTCAGTATAATAGATCTGGTTTCTGAACTGAAGGGAATAACATAAGGGAAGGAAACTTGTTGTGAACTAAAACGGCTGTTGTTGAGATTCCTCTGTTTATATGTTACACTCCATCTGTTTGCCATATGCCAAAAATATGTGGTTTGATCCAACTGCTCGCTCGCAATAGTATTCTGTTTTGGCATTATCGTGCTAGCTGCAGTCTAAAGCTGTCAGTCAGGCAGAGCAAAGACCTCCCACTTACAGCCACCCCACAGTTAAGAAGCTTTGCATCTTCTGTTATTTCTCTCCTGGATAATTAACAAAGTGGCCTCGCTGCGTGAACTCATTAAGCTTCCCTGAGATGGAGAGTGATTTTTGCAGCAGCGCTTCTTCTAGCGCTAAAGGATTATCTTCTCAACACGTGCGGCTTTGTGGAATTTCCATCCCTCACGCGCTTTACTTTTGTCTGTGTCTGTCCTCCCAGAATCCTCCATTGCATGGTGTCGGTGGCTTTCCAGATGACCATCCTGAGAGACCTGGAGAAACTGGCTGGCTGGCTGCGCATCTCAATCATTTACATCCTCAGTGGGATCACCGGGAACCTGGCCTCGGCTATCTTCTTACCCTATAGAGCAGAGGTAGCAAAGCTTCTAGTTTGTAGTTTGTTGTTCATCTTGTGTTTTCTAATTCTTCTCTCGCCTTGTCTCAGGTGGGTCCCGCTGGCTCTCAGTTTGGGATCCTGGCCTGCCTGTTTGTGGAGCTCTTCCAGAGCTGGCAGATCCTGGCTCAGCCGTGGAGGGCCTTCATCAAGCTGCTGTGCGTGGTGCTCTTCCTCTTTGCCTTCGGGCTACTGCCCTGGATCGACAACTTCGCCCACATCTGTGGCTTCATCTCCGGCTTCTTCCTGTCCTTCGCCTTCCTGCCCTACATCAGCTTTGGCCGCATGGACCTGTACCGCAAACGCTGCCAGATCATCGTCTTCCTGCTGGTGTTTGTCGGTCTGTTTTCGGGCCTCGTGGTGCTCTTCTACGTCTACCCCATCAAGTGCGACTGGTGCGAACTGATCACCTGCATCCCCTTCACGGACAAATTCTGCGAGAAGTACGACCTCAACGCCCACCTTCATTGAAGTGCGAGCAACGAAGCATGAAGGCATCAGGTCAATCGTTGTGGACTGATCGAGAGGGAGGGGAACATTTCCTCTTTCTCTGTGAACTAAAAGATTATTGTTGTGTTCTTTTACTCTGTCATTATGAATACCTATACTCTTCATCATATGGATTTCCTTTACGTTCCCATTCACAATCATTGTCAGTGCTTTTATTGTCCAGTGAAACAAAGCTAAGGCACTTCAAAAACCCATCAAAGCACCTGGTTTCCCTTTACCTGAGAGGAAGTAATTGGAGAAGCCAAGGCGCTGGTACAGGCTGAAGGATCATATTCAACATTCGCCACAATTATTCAGGCAACCTCAGAACCAGAAGCAGGGACAAAAAATATATATACCTTTGGTGCCTTGTTGATAAATGTACCAACTACTGCCATATTTTTTGTTACATTATGCTGAGCACTCGAATGTTTCCTTTTGTTTATTGCTTCTCGAGAAGTGATTATTGTTTTGAACATGGCGGCGTTTTAGCCGCCCATCTATCCTCATGTAACTGAAATGGTAAAAAGAAAAAAGACAAAAAATGACTCTTAATTAATAAAAAATGTGTGCTACTTTTTCTTAACGCCTGCTGGATGTTGTGTAGTTTATTAAAATCAAACAATGAAACACAACGTTGCTAAAGATTGTGTTGTAATTTAATCAGTTTTTAGGTGTGTTTCTAACAAAGGCCTCCTCACTCGCCACAAACTACAGTGTGATAAATTGAGATAAAAGCTGATGTGCTACTCATGACGAAGAACATGTTTGTCGGTAAAAAGCAACAATTTGCCGTCTGAATCCACTGTCAGTCCACTCTGTCCACGCAAACCTCAATCCTTTCTCGTTGGGTTAGGTGTGGAGTCCAGTCCAATAGTGCACGGGGTTAGTTACATTGAGTCCAGTGAAAGCAGCCGACTAGCAGCCGCTGTTCCGTCGTGCGTACACCTGCCCGTTCAGCATGTACTCCATCTCCTGGAACTGCATGCTGGACACGGAGATTTCTGAGGGCCCTTTCTCCTTGAAGCCGGCCTTTAGGTAGAAGGGCACCAGGAAGTCCTCGCAGATGAGCAACGCTCTGCGGAGGCCCGGCATGCACCGCAGGTACTGCAGGTAGCGCCACAGCAGGATGGATCCCTTGCCTTGCTGTCGACAGTGGCGGTGCACCGACAGCACGTGGATGTGCACTGTAGGCGTGTCTGGAACGTGTTGGGTCATGGCCTCCTGGATTAGAAAGATTAGATTTCCATCATTGATGAGTTGCAAAAATAAATATTTTTTGTATAGAAATGTTTTTTGTTTGTTTTTTTTTTAATACCTGTGAAAGCCTTTCCTTGTGCCAGCCGGAGCCAATGATGAAGGCTACCAACTGTCCCTCCTCAAACCAACCCAGAGACAGCTCGGGGCACTGACCCACAAAATTAAGCACCTCGTCCAGCGTAAGGGGGCACTCGCCAGAGACGGACACAAATGCTGCGAGGCATTTCAGACACTGATTATTATCATCAAGGAGGCAATTAAGATGAAAGTATAGAAAATATGACGTTCTCTCATGTTTAATCTGCTGACACACATCTAGTTTTTCCCCACAGTGTTGAAATTAGAAAATTCTAGCATGTTTTACAAATACATAATCTAAAAAATTACCTTTTTTGGCCATATTTGCAAGCATTCTGTTTACGAATATTGAAAGCACAGACTTACCTTCTTTTTCTATTTCGAACACGCTGATTGCATCCTGTGGGGTGAGATTTCTGAACTCGCTGGCGGGGAGCGTGTGTCGTCTCTGCTGCCGAGGGGTGACCACTCTGACGGGTGTCTTCAGGAAGAAGGGCTTCAGGAAAGGCGAACCGCTCACCTGCTTTGTCATGTTACCCTCGTGAAGAGCAGCTTCACAATTATGTACTATCATTAATTTCCTAATATAGTTTAAACGATGGCCAAATGTCTGATCTCGGTCTGTCCCACACCTGCGTCTGTAATCGCCTAACTTCTCTGAGCAAGATGCTGACCTTTGTGCCTCCTCTGCCGTCCGCTCCTCCTCTTCCTCTTCTTCTTTGAGTCTGATCTGATAATGCAAAGTAGTCGTCTCAAAGAAGGGGAGCTGCCTCTGCACGTGCCTCCAGTCTCTAATAAATCCCCGGATTCTAAATCAGACATATGCTTGATACCTTGGATCTGGATTAAAAAGCTAAAACTAGATGCTGGAATAGTTAAAGCAATAAACTGTTAATCTTCTACATGTGTTTAAAAGGAACTGCTTTATCTGGAGTGTTTCTAGAATTTATTGTAAGTGGATAATAATTTTTAAACATTTACAACTGGGAAACCCTGATTGGGATTATTACATTATATTAAATGAACAGTATGTTGATATTTTTTAATATGCAGTAGTGATAAGCAGTGATTGGATCTTGAAAATCTCAAAATTGCTTTTTCTCCTTAACATGCCACTGAACAGGGGAGATGCATCAAAATGTTTATCAAATTTTTTAGCACAGGAAAACAGGAACGTCTATATTTTCTTAAACTTAGTTGTATAAATTGGAAAATGTTGCAGAAGTCGTCTAACTTCTGGCAGCTATAAACAGGTGTTTCAGCCCAGGATGTTTGTGTTGAAACAGGCTTTTTTGTGTCAACGCTCGCTTCTCTTTAGGATTAAGGTCCAGGGATTGGGCTGGTTGTTCCACAACGCTAATCTTGTTGAAGCTAAAACCAAGATGTCCCTTGCTTTTTGGAGGGCTTGTGGTCATTTTTTTGGTAAAACACCTATTTCATGGGCATTTCCTTTTTGTTTGAGGATGATTTCCTGAAGTATTCTGAGGTGTATTGTGGCTTGAATCAGGTGTTTGGGGATCCTTGGTCCAACTTACTTGACGCAGAAAGATCAATTTTGCTTTCATCAGTCCCTAAAGTGTTGCGCCACTTCCATTTAGGAAATGTTCTTTGGAACATTGTAACCTCCTCACCACATACGTTTTTCAGCAGTGGGACTTTGTTGTGACTGTCTGCTGAAAGCTTGGCTTCACATTGGTGCCTTTTAACTCTGCCAAATTTGCTCTGTGACTGTCTGTGTTTCCAGGTAATTGGGCCTTTGTTGATCACCCAGGAACTGATCACTGGCTGTGTTTTTACCATTTTGGCTGTTCTCTGATCTAATCGAACAGTTTCCATCTGAAGGCATTTTAACTGATTTCAAATGGACTGACTTTCTGCATTTCTTTGTTTTTGTTGTCTAATCAGCTTGTTATTCTACGAATGCTGATTTCCTGACCTATAACATTTATTTTTTCATAGAAAGAAAATCATTATAACTACGATGAACATTTCTCGGCTTCACCTTTAAAATATTGATGCTTATTTAATGTCTATTTTCTTACAGAAATGGTGAAATCACAGATTATGTTGCTTGTTTTCAACATGTGTTTATCAATTAATGAGTCAATTATGTACATCCTCGAAATATGTGTCATGCAGGGTCACAAGGTTTTCTATTTATTTACTACATTCATTTGAAATTAATAATATTATTTCTGCTAAAAACAGTGACAAATTTGGTCAGGTGATGTTGGACTATAATTATTTGAACACATCAGAATATGCTATATCATTTGTGTATTTCAGAGTGGGCATTAGGGGAACGTGACACTGCTGAATGTTTGGATACACACGTTTCTAGAGATTAAGGGCATGTGGGCTAATTTGCTGGTAGACAAAGAGGTGGGAGATTTGTGTGGATTGCTGTTGGATTGATTTCATGCTTTGAAGAGATTTACCAAGGGCTAATTAAATGGGAAGACACTTGTTTTTACCAGCCTGAGGTGAACCTCAGACCCGTACATACGATTGACAACCTAAAATTGTAAAGCAGCTCCTGAACTCACTCTAATCTTGTATAATAAAACAATAATGTTGATGTTTCAGGATAACCTCTATTCTTTTGTCTTGCGGAAACTAACCTATAGCCTTGTTTAGGGTGCTGAAGTATGTTTGAATCTTTTGTGAAGGCAAAATAAAAAAAACTTCTTTGGATTTCAGCACTATAAACACATCAAGACTGGTTAACCTCAGATTTTGTATATGCAGTTTAACATCCAAGTCTCCATAGCTCAGAGTGTAACAGAAACTAATTTCCTTCTGTACATATGATCATACAAACACAATGCTCTTTTTAGGTTCATGATGATTTTAAACACTTTAAAGCACAAAGTGACTGAACAATCTGAACTTTACATTTATTTGCAAATAAAATATCTTATTGAAAGGATAAAAACAATTGTTAGACTACATATTTTTTTATTTCAAAATATTATAAAGCTTTTTTTAGGTAGTTTGTATACCTTTTAAAGTATAATACAAAAGTTTCATATGATTTCATGGAAGATGTTTCAAAAGTGCTTAAACTTAGAAAACGGAGTCAGGAAAACGCTGGAAGAATGGATGAATAAACGTGTGATCAAAAAAGGATGGTTTGAAGGATGAGTAATGAACAGATGGATGGACAGACACACAGAGTATACTTTAACCCAATGAATCAGGGGACAGATGGATGGACAGACAGACACAGAGTATACTTTAACCTAATGAATCAGGGGACAAATGTCTGTTAATTAAAACAGGATTATCTGTATGTTCTTTTTCCATACTTATTAATACATGTGAAGCACTTCAAACCAGCATATTATGGCTATAGCATTGCATATGTTCATTACATACAGTACATTGTAATATCAGCATTGAGGCCAGCCTGTTTTAGTAACCACATATAAAGATATGCACCTCTTCTTATGATGCCTGAATCTTGTGAAGTGAGATTTTATCATTCATAAAATCTCACTTCATCAAAAAAATGTTTTACAGCTTATTAAAGCAATTTTCATAAGTCATTTTCCATCATCTATTGTTTGTGCTTTTGATACCTTAGCTTGTACACAGAATTTTTGATTTGATATACTTCTGTTTTAGTTTTATTTGTACCCCAACATTACCTTCCCCCTTTAATTAAAATAAAAATATTTGCATACCTTTATCTTGCTGCATTTACACAGCTTCTTTGACAATAGCAAAGAGCCTTTATAAAAGTCCATCATTCACATGAAAGCAGTTTAATTGCACTGAATAAAATTCAGAGGAAGCTGTGCCTGTATGAATGTTTGGTACTCCCCTTTGTTTATAGGCTTAAAGTGACCAACTTGAGTAATCTTAAATAGAAATGATGCGGAGACACAGAAAACATCTGCCTTGTTTTGGTATTGAATCTTTTATTTATTGTTATACACATGCCGCTATACACACAAAGAGAGACGGGTACAGGATTTTACATAGAGCCAAACACCACCTACTGTGGGGTTATCCTGGATACCAGGGCAACAGTGGTCAGAACAGGAAGGCACAGTGTCAAGTTGAAATGGCACAGAAGAGGATAAAAGACAAAAGAAACGGTTAAAAGCAGCGCGAGGTGAGAGTGTCTACTAATTCACATGCAAATGCAAGCCCAATTAATAAAATGCAAACATTTCAGATGTGCTCCTTCTGGTAACACATACACAAAAGTACTCAGACCTAAGTACTTATAATAAATGCATAATTAATACTTGGATTTCACAAAGAAAAGCAACAATTCAACTTAGGATTACTTAATGACATTAACTTTTTTTTTCCTGTTGCATGAAGTTTGTAAGAGAAATTAAAGGTTCTGTACATTAGCGCCCTAAAACCTCTGTGCAGTGGAGCCGTTGGATATTGTAGCATTTGTAAGAATGTTGCAAGAAGCAGGCAGCCATATAAATTCAAGGCACATAGATCTAAAACGCATGATGCTACACGTACTGGACCAAGGAAACTAAAGCTGCTGCTGCCACACCAACACGTGACTCCTTGTTTTGCAGCGACATCATAAGCTAACACTTGGGTTGCCACAAAAAGACTCTACCGCTATCAGCCATATCAATGACGGGTAAGCTTGCCTTGCTATTGGCTGTTTGTTCGAGGCTTTAACTACGTCTGAATTAGCCTGTAGTTAAAAAAATGTGCATTTTACCAGAATCTATTTTTGTACTTTAAACATTATATTTTATACATATATAATAAGCAAGAATAGATTTTGAAGTACACATAATTCTTAATTGTATCACATTATCTGAAAAGTAAACCAACATGCTTAGGATGAAATACAACCAAAAAAACTTCATCATATTCTTTCTCTAAAAGTAATGGATGAACTATTTTGTTGGAGTGCAAAAAAATCAATCAGAAACGGAGACAAAAACAAAAAGTAAAGCCTTCCCGACAAATTAAATCATCTTGGATCAATAATGTTCTCTGTTTCTGATCATTCCAAAACGATTAATACAAACTGCACTTAGAGCTTCTTCTCAAATTATTGTTAGGATGGTTAGCTTGTAGTTAACTGTGCTTGAAAGCACCACCAAGACAGGTAGTGGAAATCTCTGGAATCTACATTACAAAAATCACTAATCTGTCCAAGACACACAACTGAACACTATGGATGTTAATGAAATGTTTTTTTCAAAGATGAAAACTGAAATATACCAGTCATTGAAAATGAGAGCAAAAACAACTTCGCCTCAGCTCGGTGTTCTCCTTCGAGCCGATGGAATGAACAGTCCTTCGTAATCCTCTCATTTTCTTTAAAGCCTCATATCAACAATTATTAAAACAGAAGCTCAGAGGTGGGCGGGGGGGCTTTTTGGAGGCCTTGTGTGAAAGTGACAAAGGGACAGGACTGTTGTAGTGAGGCAGAGCCGAGTCAGAGTCAGTTGAAATGTTCATCTTCCATATGAAGGCTGCTTGTGGGACACAGGAGAGGCTGGCTGGAGCAGTTTGTGCTCTGACTTTTTAGACTTTCCGTCGAGTCTGACGAACCTGCGACGGAAGAAGTGGAAACGTTAAAAGCAAAATCTCCTGTTAGACTTTCATAAGGTGCAGCGAAGCACAACACACCGCATTTAAAACATGCTTACAGCAGCAAATCCGACATATTTTTCTAGCTACAATAGACGTCAGTGAATGTAATCACAGAGAACCACATTTGGTGGGAATAGGTGGAGTCCCCTCTCCCAGTATAACCAGAAGCATAGCAGACAGGAAAGCCTACATACCGCAGTTATTCCTCCATACCAATGGAGCAGGAATCAGGACCTAGAGCTGCAAAGGGGGTGAGGAGGAACACAGAGGTAGGATGGTAGGAAATAGAAGAGGAGTGTTAGGAAACATGCAGAGGTGAGAGCACACAGGTTAGATGCAAAGCACATAGAGAACACAGCCTCAAAGTGTTTAGTTTAAGATCCTGATCTGGGGAACCAGAATATAAACGGTAAAGCCTTATAGAGTAAAAAGCGAGCAAGATGCAGGAGATTGTGTTTTAATGATGGCACTCTGATTTTCTCAGAAGTCCCATCAGAGTACGCTTTTGTCAAGCATATTTGAAAAACATTTTAAAAAATGAAATCACTTTCATTTCTGTGCGTCTTTCCGACAAAACATTCTCAACCAATTAATTAAAAAAAATATTTAAAATGTTCCTGCTCCGCAGAAGGTTTCTCACCAGGCAAAGACAGATCCCCCGCTGGGTCGCTTTCTGCTTTGGTCAAGCTGCAGTGCTCACTGCTGCAGTCCTGCAGGATGTCTCCTCCAGACGGCATTCTGTCCTCTGGATCACACACAATGTCAAACATGCTACAGTGTCTCTTTTTGCTGACGGCCAAATGCAAAAACAAGAAGAAGAAAAAACTAACCGTCGTCTGGAGAAAGAGATTCCGCCACATCCTCGGTGGCTGTAGCCTGGAAGAAAAGGAGACAAGAGTGGGTGTAAAGCACAGATAAAATGTAAAATAATAATAAAAAAGAGGCATATTACATCTGTGGGAGCGGGGCTGCTGGAGAGTAGTGTGTGTGGCTGCGCGTCAGACATCTCAGACAGTTTCTCTTCATCCTCCTCCTGGATGGGAGAGGATGGCGATCTCAGGGTGCTGGAAGAAAGATGATGATAATTAGACCAAGGCCTAATGAAATAAAATTTAAAAAACACTTTAGTTGCGTGACTACACTTTCCTTTGAGGAGTGAAAGCATAAAACCATTTTCTGTCTTGATCACAGGCCAAGTTCTGTCCCTGAGGACATTCGCGCAGCAGTATTACCTGTCAGGTGACTTGCTGACTTTTCCTTTCTGAAGATTTCCGTCACTTAAATGCTCCGGAGAGCTCAGCTGCCGGCTGTCCCCTCCCAGACTCCCGGAGAAGTTGATTTCGTCATACAGCGGCGCAGAAGGGATGGGGGGAGACACCGACCGCAGACCGTTCAGCGCCTCCAGCAGGGAGATGGGTTCGAAACCAGGCGGGACCGAGTCGGAGCTCTGCAACACGGTTACAGATGGTTAAAGAGGGAGATCTTGGTCAAAGAATAAAAGTAAAAAAAACAATAAATAACACCTACTGAGTGCTCATCATGGTCCATAGTTTGAGCCAGAACAGGACTGAAGGACACAGGAGAGAGAGCTCCAGGTTTCTTCCTCACGGCTCTTATCTGCAGCAAGGCTCTAAAGGCTGAGTAAATGTAAAAACACTTATTATAAATTATTGGGCATTATTAATGCACAAACTGATCTGGTTTAGAAAGCAACGCCTCCTACGCAGCCTGCAGATGGGACAGTTGTTGGCCTGATAGCGCAGAGTGTCTGCGCAGGAGTTGCAGAGACACAGGTGTCTGCAAGGCAGGATGAGTGTGTCTCTCAGGTCGGACAGACAGACGACACACTCATTGCTGTTGTCGCTGTTCTCATCGTCAGATGGCTGAGAGGAAAGAAAGAAGAAAGTAATCAAACAAAGCAGAGGTTTTTCAGCACCATGACTGCTGCACACAAAATGTTTCCACGGATACCTTGGTCTCTTGGTTGTTTTTGTTCTCAATCCCATAGATTTCCTGGAGGAGGTAGCTGACACGGTCCACCTAGACAACACAAGCAGAAGAAATCTGATGGTTCTGGCTACGGAGACATGCCACAAAGGATTCGTTGCCTTAAACATCCCAAAAATTGAGTTTCTGAGAAACAGAGCTTTGGGTTTTTAATAATTTAAACTAACTTTCCACTCATATTCTAACTTATTACTGTAAAATAATAATGTTAAACGTACGATTTGCTTCTGCTTCAGAGGCTTGACGGAGAAACTGCCGTCAACATGCTGTAAGACAAAAAAACCTTTTAGCTCACATGAAAGCTCCATTCACTTTTCTCATATGTATGTTTTTTGGTTTTACACCTACTCTTTCAAATGCTGCCAAAAGCACATGAGCATGTCCAAGACAATCTAGAAAAATAACCAAATAAGGTGTAATTAGCAACTAAAACGTTTGGTGTTGATAGACCAGAACAGATTAGCTTTACAAAGCCTTGATGACCCACCATCTCCTTCATCGACCACAGCTTGGATTACCATAGGAAACACTCCTCGGTCCAAATCAAAGTTTAGCTGCAAAACAACATTTTGCACACGTTAACTGAAGCAGTTGACACATTAAAGAAAAAGCATCTTTATGTGAAGAGGGATCATGTCGCAAACTCCAAACCTACATCTTCCTCTTTCCACTCGCTGAAATCTATTTTGAAGGACGGCATGGAGAACTGCTGGCTCACCCCACGCTTGTAGTGCACTGTCTCAGAGACCATGGTTGGATCTTTTGGACTGTACCTGCACACACAACATCACCTCATAAAATGTCTTTCCAGAGTAAACATCCCACTATGTTCAACACATGCTAAGAAAATACACCAATGACTTTTTTTTTACCCCTCCAGGGGGTCTTTTGGTGGGCTCTAGTGTCCCTTATATTACAGTAGGCTGACAGGAAATGGGGAAGGAGAGGGGGGAAGACATGCAGCAAATGTCGTCGGGTCCGGGAGTCGAACCCGCGACAGCTGCGTCGAGGACTCAAGGCCTCCAAATGTGGGTCGTGCTAACCCCTACGCCACCACGGCACGCCCACCAATGACTTTTTTTAATGCATCTTGTTTTCAAAGATTACGTCAGTGTAGAAATATCAAACTGAGACTTTAATTAGTAAGGTCAAAATGTCACCATACAAAAGAAAAACATGTGACAGAAATATCTGATCTTAGGTTTCTTCATAGACTTTAATGCAAACTGTAATTTGCATCTTTATAAAAATCCACCTATGAATAAATGTATAAATGATGTTAGGTAGAATTTGACATCATCATAAGTAAATAGTCAAAACATTTTTTTCAGGTTCTTGCTGTTAGTTTTAGACAATGTTATGTGAATTAAAAGTTATACGATATAATTCCTACATAGCCATCCCATTGGAGAACTCCTCAAACGCCTGGCAGTAGAGTGTTATGGCGACCCTGGCATCAGCATCAAAGGTAAACTCCACGCCGTACTGGACCTTGGGTTTCCCGCCATCCTCCACCGAAGTGTCCGAGTCGTCTTTGTACCTAGACACGAGTGGTTTGATGGTCATTAACAGAAAATCTGTTCTCATGTTGGGATTCTTATAATCCTTACCTCACTAAACGGAGAGAGTCCTTCCGTATGTTAACCAGACTCCTCAAGGTTTTCACTGGTTCATGGGGTGCAGGTGTCACATATGGAAACTAGAAAAATAACCGCAAAATGAACGTTTAAATCGAATTACTGACAACAACTAAGGTCTTATAAAGACACAATCCTGAAATCAGATTTAAACAAATGTGAGATCTTACCTGCACTGGCCTATTTCCAAGAAAATTCAGGTCCATGTTTTCCCCAAAGAGGTAGCCCTCTGGATGTGGAGTATCAAATTTCTCTCCTCCCATGAAGAAATGGCTGGCGAAGTAATTCCCTGGAGAAGAAAGAGAAAAACTAATAACTAAATTACTGCCAATATGACAAGAAAGCATTGTTCTTAACAGGATAAAAAGACTAATAAATTCTGATACTGCACAGGTGGAGGTACAGTAAAGAGGACAATATTTAACTTTTCGCACCTGTACACAAAACCGCTATTTAAAACAGCACCTTATGATTTAACAGAGAAAATAAAAATGTTATACAATTTTAAAAAGTTTGTTAAATTTAACATCAAAATACTGAGTCCCCTTAGTTTTAACATGATCATTTTCATTTGCTTAATTATTTTAGGTTATATGTTATATGTGTTATAATGGCACATATAACAATAAATATAATCATTACAACGTGATCTGACGGCTTCACTGTAGGCTAGGTGGTTTTACCGTAACACGCCTCGGTCATTTACTTCCAACACGTGATATCGTGTCAGAAAACATTAACTTGTTTCCAGGATGGCACGTCCACTATAAAAAAAAACACTGTCGTTATGTATGTATATAGCTGAGAATCAACCGTGTAAAAGACGCTACGAAACCGAGGGATCAGAAAACCTATCCATTTTCCCAGAGTTTCTTTACCAAAATGAAAAAAGTCGTGTTTACTAATGAGAAACTGCAAATCAATTACCAGATTTCGGGGGAAATCGATAGGCCGAATTTGCCTGGATATCGATGTCTTCAACACCAGCAATCCTACGACTCAGGATGGACCCCATCTTCCTCTTAGCTACGGTTAGCTGCTAGCTAACGGCACGACGGAAGCTCGGATTAGCTGTGACTCGAGCCAAGACAGGTGTCCAGACGAATAAAACCTCCACCAAAAGGAAAAGCTGTCGTCAATTCGGCATTTCTCACGATATGTTTTGTTGGTGACGGAGTTGGGAAAATGAAAAAAAGCTAAGGGCGAGCTGTTGTTGTTGCCACCGACGTAACGACGTAGTAGGCACTCGATCTGATTGGCTGTCTGGCAGTTCAGGAAGTTCAGGAAGAGAGAGCGTTCCCTTTGTTACAGGGAACCAGCCGGTGTTCTGACTATTTGTGCTACCTCTTCAGATTTTCCTACCGTAGCACGGATAGATGTCCATCTGTTGGCGCTACGCGTCGAAAAGTTCTACCTTCATGTTTACGAACCGAAAACTATAGCGGATTGTGTCGTTATGTATTATCATTGTATAGCGATCTTTGAGTGACGAGACCGAAGTGGAAGTTTAGGAGTTCCGCTTAGCACAGCGCTGGAACCGTTTATATACACAATAAAACCACAAAAATATCACTTCCTTCATAAGAATATCCTATCCATTTAAAATGAAAAGCGGTCGCAGATGTTTGCCCAAATCCTTTTATGACAATAGCCTACCTTTTAAAAATATTTTAAATACAGAGGTGTTTGTAAGAATGAAAGGCTATCAGACGGGTGAAAGAAGTTTTTATTGAAATGAAATAAAACACAGACATCTACAAATGCAGACACTGTGCACCTGTAAAACCTGCCCAACTGCAAAGAAACAGTACAAATCTAAACCTCTAATAAAACACATGTTAATAGCACTATATATTTTATTCATAATCTATCCCTAATATATTTTCCATTTATTTTTTATAATGTAGGACTGAAGATTATTTACATTTTTTTTTAAGTTTTCAAATGTAAATTTTTCTAAGAACTAATACAGTTTTAGAAAAAAAATAGAGAAAACCTAAAACTATGCGAGGGATAAATTTGCTTTTTATATTTTCAAAGCTTACCATGGAATGACATGGAATGAACAATAAAGTTTAGTAAAATAGCATTTTCTTTATCTTTGATTAATTTTTGCTAATATAAGTCAACAGATCTTAATTTAATGTTCAGCTTGGATTTAATTTAAATGCAAACCTTGAGCTTCATGTCATTTTGATGTTTATGAACTAAATAAAATGTATTTACTGGTCAGAATCCAGAACTGTTCAGATCATTACCAACTTCAACTGTGATCTCTACAGAAACAGAGACGCTCAGCCTTCAGCGAAACCACCAGTCAGATTTACTTTTCTGTCGAAAAAATCATCTAGTTTCAACCATATTTATTATCTTTCAAGTCCCTTACGTAACTATGAACCATTTACTTAAAGAAAGTTGTAAAATTGCAAATAAAAACAGAATTTTCCTCCACTTTTCAATTTTCTCTAACGTGTTTTGAAGGAAAAAAAAAATCTACTTAAAATAGTACTAAAGCTGAACTGATAATGTGCAGTGGTTGCATAAAACAACAGGTGTTGCTGGTGTGTTTTCAGAGAAGAAAAGCAACACATGGAAAACATTTAAAACCCATTACATTAGAGTCGTAAACTGTCATGTAACAGAAGCATTCTGATTGCTGGTTCAATACAAACACAAGTTTCAGACAAAATAGGACAATTTCTGAATTAAAAGCTCCCTTTCCATCAATTTTCCGCATGTAAATCTGTAAATGTAACCATAAAAAGCCAAATAACAAACACATATGATATTTTAAAACTCAAAATGCACATTTCACTTAACGACGACCCAGAAGAAGAGCTGTTGAATATAGTCATTTCCAACGATGAGATTATCTTATTCATTTTGCAACATTTTTCTGTTGGATAATAAATTAAGGGACAAAACAAAAAAATCTGAAGCACATGGGAATCGGTCTTAAAATATACGTTTAAATGTAGTTAAACATAAAGGTGAAAGTAAAACATTTTATATTTAAAATGACTCTACAAATACCTGACATAATATTGTAGTTCCCCAGTTAGAAGATAAAAATAAGTAAACAGCACATGATTCAGACAAACCCTTTTACAGATATCAAAATAACTTAAACACAATTTGTTTTGCTCAAAATAGCTAAAAAGTAAAATGTTCTATGCTTAATTAATTAATATGACTATAATAAATATCTGACACTAAACACACTAAACACACATTTTTTCAATTTAGTTTTAAAACAGGTAGATCTTTTTTACACAATGGTTCTGTTTCAAGATTATTTATTTATTTAGATTTGAAATAGCTGATTTGATATTGCGCTTCTCATGGATTACCACTAGAGGGCTCTAACGCTGGTCTCACTACCTAGAATCTTCTGGCAAACACTGTTAATGTCGGTTCTTGCCGTTTTAATTATTTGTATTAAAGCTTATGTTTGACGTATTCGATTTATAATAGAAAGGAAACTATAATAATAAATGTCAGATAATAAATGTCAAAGTTTTGACGTTAAAAATTGGACATCTATACAGCATATATTTTTTAGACAATTATTAGAAATTTTACATTTCTCAATTTCATAACGTTTAGCAGTCCATTATAAAATGTACAAATATAAACGGGACATCTGCACCAAATATTACATATAAAACATTTATCTAATTGTATTTTATAGATACAATTGTATATATTTTTCTTCATATTTCAGGCAGAGCAGATTTGTTCTTGATTCTTTTCAGTAAATTGTTAATGTCAAGTATTTCGTGATATAATCCAACCTTTTAAACTGGGATGCTTTGGATTAAATTCACCATTTTAAACACTGTTTAATTGCTTCATTTTAGGCTAGAGAACAAATAATAAACTTTTTTCACTACTGTGTTTTCTTTTTTCTAGACCACAGTAAAAACAAATCCTCATATTTTGCAATGGCTTTGAAGAGTGCATGGAAAATACCTTATTTGCCTTTTTTGACAGGGTATCAAAATACGCCAAAACACTGATGTACATCATGATTAATGACGTCAGTGTAAATCCGTCTCAACGGATGTCGAAGCAGCTAACGTGAAACAACTTCAGCTACAACACGGTTCGGCGCTGTTCTTCCTAGAATAAGGTAATGACCCTTCCAACTTGTTCCTATCTCCTTGTATGCAGCGAACGAAGAAAACAATTATCTCTACTTGTTTTCCAAGTCGGTTTTTATTCTCACATCTTTGGCGTTTAGTTTCTATATCCAGAATGGCGACGCTAGCTAGCCTTGTAGCTAACGACAGCTAGCTTTCAACGATTGGGTTCACAGTTAAAACGCAGCGACGTCTTGAAGTTGCCTTGGCGGCTGACCACTAACACGCCCCGTCCTTCCTCAGTCGTATGAAGGAACCTGAAATAAACCTGTTTTTAACCAGACGTTTAGCCTCTGAAAGCGACGTTCCTGTTGGCTAGCACGTATGTTAACTGACAAAGATGTAGCCAGTTTGTTTTGACTAAATTATCCACTTTAGTGTTAAATCAATGCGGACTTCCGCTTACATATATTATGTAACTAAGTTATTCATGGTGTTGCAAGTAGCTTTGACACGGATTATCTCCGAACAGCCTACATTTTGATTTTACGATACTATTTAGGGGTTTTTTTTGTTCAAACTAATAAAAGTCTTGCTAAGTAAGGTATTTCAATTATACAAACATTTATTTTTAATAATATACGCATAGCACTTAGATACGGAGTTAAAGGTAATGGTGTAAACATACTGAAATGGACATAAACAACTTTGTCAAATTGGATTATTTTTATATAGAGTCTGACGTTTGAGGGCAGTTCAACAGCTGTGTTGTTCTCCAACCTTAAGTGTATGAACAGTAGCATATAATCCCTCTGTAATTGTTACTTTATAGCGTGAAATTTGCACTCATGTTAAATATTTAGTTTAACAGTTTTCAATTTGCATGAATTTATCCACAATATTTGTTTTATTTTATATGTAAAAGGCACACAGAACTAGCCAATGACTTGTGACGGAGTTTCTTGCACACACGTACTGCTGCTAACCCCAGACATCACAAACATCAATTTGGAGAAAATTTAGTTTAAGAAATAAATAAAATAAAAGATAAAAACCATAAAAAATCTGAATTTACTGAGAGAGATTATTATTTGTGACTTCTTCAATTACACCAACAAATTGTGACAGGCCTACACTTAACCCCTGCATATATTATTTAGCTTGAGAGAGACGAGTACTTTCTGGTGAAACTTGAGATAAAAGATTTCATGTTTTATTCCTCAGCAGTAAACCCGACCCACACAGCTTTGATTGCCGTCAAAGTATCCGAGCCATCTGTGAGCCTAGATCTCCGGCCAGTATGTCCAGTGACCCTCCCCCTCCGTACCCCGGAGGTCCCAGTGCCCCCCTCATTGAGGAAAAGAATGGGCAACCTGGTAATGAATGGAAACTTGCAAGGGTGTGCTGAATGTTGATGAGTATTTTAGTTTAGTTCTATGTATGAAATAATAACTTCTAGTGAGTGATCCTTTATTTTGCTCTGTTTTGAATATACACAAAGAATGTTTAAACATTGGTTGTCATATGGTTTTGGTATTAATTTTCAATTCTTTGTAATATGAAATATCTTTCAGTATTTCTCTGATCTCTGTGAAGTATTTGCTTGACTTTTGTTGATCAGATCATTTTATTTTGTGTATATTTTAGAAACAGTAAGAACTACTCAGCCACAAGGACAGCCCCTACTTCCAGATTATGGCCCTCCCCCTTATGAAGGTCCACAGCCAGGCTTCCTACCACCACATGTTCCAGGAGAAGGACCCATGCCCATGCCCATGCCAATGCCTCCACCAATGCAAGGTGCCACATTTTGTCCTGAAATATCAATAACTTCTTGTTTCTGTGTTTCTGCTTCTTTTAATCGTTCAGTCTAGCACCAGACTCCCCTGGAAATTCTGTGACTACAGATATTTAGTGTCTCTGAAGTATGTCAGAATCCATTCACATTTAGCTGTGACTTCAGTTTTATTTTACTGGCACAATCAGTTGTGTAACCACAGCATTTCACACAACTCACAAATTCATTATATTCCTACTTTAAGTTAATTTTTGTTTGTTTGTTTGCTTGTTTTGTTTTTGTGTTCTCCGTGATCCTTCCAATCAGTTTTTTTATGTTAATACTTTTATTCCTGAATGCAATCTTTGCAGGTATGGCCTACCCACCACCTCCAAGTCACTTTGCTCATCCAATGCCTCCACCAATGCAAGGTGCAGCAGCCTTTCCGCTAATATCAGTAAATACTGATCATCATACCGTCTTTGTGTGTATTTGGGTGAAAAACTGTCAGTGGAGGTGTTTACTTTTATTTGGCTCAGCCTTTAAAAAACATCATTGGTTATCCATTTTGCCGTTTTTATTTTGATACTCTGTAAAGTTTCTTTGTGTATCCATATTTTTCTGTGTTGGTGTTGTCACTAGCCTCAGTTTTATTTTATTCACACATTAATGTGTAACCACGTCATCCAAAAGCATCATCAAATTCTTTCCCTGAATATAATTTCCGTTTCCTCTACAAGGTTAGACCATTCCGTACTTAAAGTTGTTTTTTTTAACGCTTTAATTGATTCTTTTTCTGCAGGTGGGCCATACCCACCGCCACCAGGTCACTTCGGTCAGCCAGTTCCTGGACAGATGGGTCCGGGTCCCAGTCACTTTGTCCACGTGGGAAGTCACACGGCGACTGTCCTGGCTCCTCCGGGTGCAGCCACCACTGTGACGGTACTGCAGGGCGAAATGTTCCAGACGTCGCCGGTGCAGACCGTGTGTCCGCACTGTCAGCAGGCCATCATCACCCGCATCTCTCATGATGTCGGGCTCATGAACACACTCTTCTGCCTCTTCTGTTTCTTTGTAGGGTAAGTTCAAAGTGTTAACTATTGGATGAAAGAGTTACGGCATTGATAACCAGTCTCAGCCATAATTTAAAAGTAAAGTTTAATCTTAAGTAGCAATTTTTGGTCAGTAGAAGATGCACTTTAGACATATTAACAGATCCGACCCTCTAAAATTGCTTAAACTGTTATGAGAAATGTGATCATATTTACAGTGGGGGAAAAACTGAAATCTGTGGGTTTAAAGAGTATCACACAAAATATTTAGTTTGCAAACTTCTCATCTGTTGTGCAGATGTGGAGCATGTTTCCGCAATCTTCCATTTGGCTCCTTAAAGTTACATCAGAAGCTCTCTTGCTATTTTCTTGGAATCTCGAAAAATGTGGAGACAAGTGCTGATTCTTTAATTTTTTTACTGAACTGAAATATCCTCTTCATCATTTCAGTCATGATTAAACTCGTCTGCAGGTGTTTGATTTTGTTGTATTTTTTTCTTCTTCTTTGCTCCCAGGTGTGACCTCGGCTGCTGCTTGATTCCCTGTCTAATTGATGACCTCAAGGATGTGACACACACCTGTCCTAACTGTAAGGGCTACATCTACACATACAAGCGCATCTGCTAACCACCGACAGTGTTTCGCCACAGAGCCATGTATGTGCACACACTTAAAACTCTCAGCTCCCCCTGCTGGTAGAGACAGCAGCTTCCGCCTCTTGCCCCATTTTTGCATAGTGTTGTCCCCTTCTTATCGTAAATAAAGTTGTCTCATCAACCCACAGGATAATTGCTGTATAGATCTTCCACATTCTTCTAAAATATTTAAACAAGGATTTAAAATGTACAAAACCTCTGAACTTATGAAGGACATTAAAAGAACCAGGAACTAAAAAGCTGCAGTTACACAGACTGCTGCAAGCCTACAGACATTTTTTATCTTATGCATGTGAAATAAAAGAAAAAAAATCAAGTTAGCCTCATTTAGAAAAAACTGTGAAATTGCTTATTTTATTTGAATTCTTATGTTAATGTTACTCAAACTGTGAGTTAGTGCTTCTTTTTTGTCTCATCTTAAAATAACATTTCCCAGCATTTATGTTAACTAACCCAATTTTGTCTGTATATCATATTTTCCTCATGTATATTTTTCTTGTTTCCACTGGTTTAATGATACCCAATTACAAATTTAAACTGCTATTTATATTACATGCTGTATTTATTTTTGTTCAGTCACTAAATGTTCAGTGACTTGCTGCTTTTCTGTTGGCTCTCTGTCCATTTTGTGTCTCGTTTTAATAAACTTAACATTTGCACTTTATTTTAAAATCCACTGCTAACCCTTTTGTTGTGAGAATATAAAGAAAAACATTATTGGGCTTTTAACTGAATGAATCTGACTGTATGTGCACTAATTGAAAACATGTTGAAGGTGGCAGATGTGTTTTTGTCACTGATTTAAAAAAACTGCATGACATCTTAGTAAATGACTTCACGATGGCAGGATGCACTTAAGTTGTAGATTCAAAATAATCTAAAATAGGACATGTTAAGAAAAATGTTGAGCAAATTCAACAATGGCTCATATTCTTTAAGACTAGGTGCATTGCTCAGATGCATGTTAGATGACATACTTTTAAGCTTCAATTAAGATTAAAAATATTATTGCAATTCAACTTCCACTGAATTGTCTGCCGCCAGTAAATGATCAGCATACCTTCACTGCATGCCCAATCCTTTGTTCACTAATGCCTAGCAAGAGTTAATTTGCTTGATTTTTACTTTAAAAGAAGTAATTCTGCTGATTAGCTCTCTGACTAAATGTGCAACTGACTTTTTTGTTTTGATTGACAAATCAGTGTAAAACTTTTGAGCTGAAGGATTGAAGCAAAATGTTCTTATTGTGAAAACTGCATTGCTATACTGTGTGTGATAATGTACAACAATGTAAGACAGTTTAACTGTTGTACACAGGTAATATTTTATCAATAAAAGTCATGAAGAAATCTCTTATCTTGAAGATGCATGATGTCTGACAAGTGACTGTTGCATAAATGACATTTATTTTTGGGGAAAGGTAATTTTTCAAAAGACAAAGCGGAATCTGAAAATAAGTTGAACTTTTTGCATTACACAGCCGTCAATCTCTCCATCTATGTCCACACTGTGCGTTGCAGCATTTGTAGAAAGTTGTCATCGGCTCGTCTGCTGATCTGGTCTGGATCTGCATGAAATAAGCCCGGGGATGCTCACACTTTGGACACTTTTCTGTACAGAAAAACGGATGAAAATTATCAGCCTAGAATAAGATTTTTAGTCATAAACATCACATTTTCCCTAATTTCCACACTTTAGTCGGCATGACTGATACCCTAAAATGCACAACACAAGAGAAAAGCGTATAATGTTTTGATTATAAAACCATGTAAATGAAATTTAAACATTCCCCCCAAAAATGCTCCATACTGTATCTTTAATGTAAAGCACCACTTTCATACTCATAGAAAAGATAACTAATCTTTGTTGTGAAAATTTAAGCCCTGCATTTGGATACTCAACTGAGAATCCAGGAGACACGTCGTTGAGTGTCACAAATAAAAGCATAAAGCTAAAGACGCTCACTCAATCCTCCTCTCATTCACCCAACTACCGACAGAGCTGGAGGATGATCACCAGGGCAACAGGCTCTTGTGTGCTGCTTACTTAATGCAGCTTGTAATTGGGGAAAATATATCAGATAAAATATTTTGTATAGTGACCTCAGTATGAACCGTCATGTTGTATTTCACCTGATTTTATCATCAAACTGTGAAAGACATTGCAGTTTGGTGTCATAGTAGTTTAAATGTGTACAGCCATTGTAAACAATGTACAGAAACAAGCAGACACCGTTATCAGTCATAACTTTGCATAAACTGTAGTTCTGAGCACAACAACACAAGAGCTGATAAACATGTAGAACCTGTATTTACTTAATCAGTGTGGAGACATCAGCACGTACAGGTCATTCCACGGTTGTTGACCAAGTGGTGTTCAAAGTCAATCCTCAAGTAGTGGTATTATACAGTTTTTAGATTGTTTTCCTGGTCCGAAACACTTTAACACTAAATGCTTCATTATTATTACCAGACCCATGCATTACTTGACATACAAAGGTTGTGATTCGAGCATTAAAGTAAGAATTTAATGGTTGATTTTCACTGGGTGTAAAAGTAAACCAGCACAGGAATATCTCTTCAGTGAACAAGTGTGAGTCAAAGCAGGTCTGTAAACATGATGGGTGTGAAACACCCATAACTGTCTAAACGCCATCTTGTCTACTAGTTACAGTGTTTCCCCAACCCTGCTCCTCAAGGTCCACTGCTCTGCATGTTTCAGGTGTTTTTCGCCTGAAACATGCATCTGATTCCACTTGATGGCTGATTAACAGGCCTTTCCTGTACTGCAATCATGTACATCAGGTGTGTTAAAGCAGAGAACCATCTAAACATGCAGGCAATGTACCTTAAGGATCTGAGTATTTGTTGTTTTGGTAAAATGGCTTTCATCGATTCTGATCATTTCACATGAAACAAGCAGCTGACCGAATGTAAAAAGATAAAACTAATTTCACACAATACAATACAACGATCTAACACTGATTTAACATGGTTGTTTATAGTAATCAAAGAGTAAATTTTAGCTAAAAAAAACCCCCTTAAGTTGCGTTGTTTTCACCTTGTATTTCAAGTATGAAATATAAGCTTTACATTACTAAAAATAATGATAAAATAATGCACTATAGTCCGTGGTGTTTTTATATATTTGAACGTAATTTTAGTTTCAACATGCAGAACAGACTTGTTTGAGACGATGAGAGGCAATAGTCACCTGCAGTTGAATCCACGTTCTCCCACGCTGCAGCGCCACCAAGGACATCATCCACCTCTTTTAGCTTGGGATACTTTCTGTTATTTACCTGCGAAGGTACAAGGGGGGGCATTTAACTCGAAGAATGTCGTAACACGAGAAGAAACAGCAACGCCAATTCCCACATAGCGCGGGTTAAAACGTTTCGTGTTACCTTTCTGGTGATGTTGTGTACATATGGACAAGTGTTACAAGCGAATCTCATACATCTTTGTCCTTCTTCGACGATTAAAACATTCCCACATGTGGGGCAAAACAGTAGCATGCTGACATGACACAAAAAGAGTCAATTTAAAGAGAAATCAAGTCGTTTAGACCATTTGGTGCTACCTGTCTGCTGCTTTTCATAGCGGAAGTGCAACAAATAAAACTAGTCGATAGGAAACACTGAGAAGAAAGTGATGTCCTGTTAAAAACAAACTACACTGAAACTGTATAATCTTTTATGATCTACAGTAACTTTTAGGAAGTTGAATAAAGCAAAATGTAATTTCATTTTGTTTATATACTTTATTTTTATTGAGTGGAACTTTGTGTGATGAGCCTCATTATCCCACCGGACATATATTTTGCGCGTTCCACATAAGAGAAGGCAACTCGCTCTTGTGAGATAATATTTAATTTATTGTTTTCGTTTATGTTCAGATAAAATTAGGCTTGCTGATGTTTGCTGTCTTGTTTTAGTAGCTTTTAATGGAGGTGGAACAGAATCTAAGCACTGGAGGTGAGAGGGGGATTGTTCTTCAGGATGAGGAGGTGAAAAAGGAGGAAGACGAGGAACCAGCTGCTGATACAGAGGAGGAAGATGAAGATGCTCTCCCGCATTCAGAGATCCTGGATATCTTCGAGGAGGGACTGGCTCGACTTGTGCAGGACCCTTTACTCTGTGATTTGCCGATACAGGTTGGCAGTAATTTATTTATTTATTTTTTGTTGTTGTAGTTGTTTGTTTGAGATTGAACTTCTGTAACTTAAGCCGTTCCGATATATTCTTTTCAGAGAAAGGATGGCTTCTTATGTAAGCCCTTCCAAATCAGTCATACCTCTCATGTGTTTTTCTAATTGTACTGTCTCAAACATGAACAATTCACATGCAAAACGAGCCAGCTGTTTCTTTTCTTTTCTTTTTTATACAAGTTTTTAGTAAAATTCAGAACCTTCTTATTTTTTGACTGCAAGATTTTAAATTAGTTAGAACACATTTGGACTCCCCATGTTATTCAAATTTGCATCTAATATAGACTACATTTATTAATTAAAATTATGATTATGTGAGAGTCAGATTGCTTTCTAATTGCCTTTCAAAGGATTCGAGAAGCTCTTGCATTTCATTAACACTTCAAGACTTGTCCAACCTTTTAGCTGAACAGCGCTGTGTAAAAACACGCCCTCTAACTTCTTTAGTAATAGAATAAACTCAAATATTCTTAAAGATTTATTCTTTGACAGTGTGTTTTGCATGAATATTCAACCCAGCGATGAATTTCTGGGTTGAAAAATTATAGATCCTCAATATTTGAAAATCATACAATAGTGATGTTATTGGTAAATATTGTGATGATTATATCAGTTGTGATAGATTCACATGTTGTATGTTTTCAGCTAATATCTCTTTGGGCAACATTAAATGGTGTTAAATCTGATTCAACTATAGATTCAGCTAAAGAAATGCGACCATACTGTGTCTTTGTGACAGGCTGTGTTTAAAAGTTCTTAAAATGAAATTTAGGATGAATTTGTTGCTAAATATATCAGTACTCTCAAAATCAACTCATCTTCATACATATCTATAACAAAAAAAAAAGAAACAAATACTCTGCAGGTGTAAGAAATCATCAAATGACTAATTTTTGCATTTTATTTTTCTTGCAACACCTACTGTTGCAAGAAAACAGAACTCACTTTGCGAGCTTGAATGTATTGACAGTCTCATTTTACATATTATTTTTATATAATTTCCTATTTTTAGTTTAGTTATTGCTGCACACAATGACATGGAGCTGCTTGACAACAGTACCCCAGTGGTGTTGTTTTCCTAATTTTGTCTAAAAATGAAGAAGTCAAGTTGATTCTCACAGTTGAAGAACAACCAATTGAAGATTTTCTTAGATCTAAAAGCATATCTTTAAACCCTTAGGTCAGAAACGCCTCCTTAATTTTTGGTTTTAAATGCTCATTGAAGAAACTTGTCTTTATTTTTTTAGGTGACCCTGGAAGAGGTGAATTCCCAGATTGCCTTGGAATATGGCCAGGCGATGACTGTGAAGGTTTTAAAAGCAGATGGTGAAATAATGCGTCAGTGTTTGTTTAATTTTTGGTGATCAGCGCTTTGCTTTTCTCTTCACTTCGTCTGATCTTGTTGTTACTGCAGACAAGTGATAATAATTTGTCTGTCTGGTTGAAAACAGCCATTGTGGTTGTCCAGAATGCTACAGTCCTCGATCTTAAGAAGGCCATTTGCAGATTTATGGAGTTGAAACAGCAGCGAGAAGGCGGCGTGAAACATGTTAGCTGGTAGGAGCATTCACGAACACAAGAAAATAAATTAAGATCTGTTCGTAGCTCTACAACTGTTCCTCTTTTATTTCTCAGGAGATATGTTTGGAGAACCTACCATCTTGTATTTCAAGGCGAGAAACTTGAAGATGACACAATGAGGCTCAAAGAGTGAGTGCTTATCCTTTCACCTTAGTGCTTAATGCACCTAAATCTTAACATCAAAACTGTCTGAATATTTTTTTTTTTTCTGTTTTGGAAATGTTTATCTTTAGTTATGGGATCAGGAACAGAGATGAAGTGACATTTATGAAGAGACTCAGGAAGAAGTGATTCAGCATGCTTGGAGAATAAACACAATTTCCTGCAGTGTCCCAGTTTCTTCTTTAAAATAATTAAAATCTTGTTTTAATCTTTTTTTTGTATAAATGTTTCTTTGTCTTGTATCTATTAGCTTTAAAATGTGCCTCTGTTGTAACGTACATGTAATTACAATGAATAAGATTTTTGTAGAAGTGCTTTGTGAAAATGAAAATGTTTCAGTATTTTTACTTTGTCTGTGCCTACATAAATGCTTCCATCTGAGCCAGACTGCAGCAGTTTGCAAAAATGGGAGTAATAAACACCGCCCAAATGATTTGAATATTTCCTGACAGATGGGAACAATATCCTCTTGTTCAGCTTATATGGATTTTACCTGTGAATGACATAGCAGAGGCAGCAAAAGCAAGGTAATATCAGAGTTTTTCACAGTTGTATTTATTAATTTGTAATAATATGTGACATTTAAAGTGGTGGAATGGGTTTAAAGTGGTGGAATGGGTTTTGTCACGATTTGCTTTTTATGTACTGTGACAAAACTAAACAGATATCTTTAATAGACGTTTTCAGTTTTGAGGATACTGTTTATTTTTATGTAGCCACTCAGCTAATTTAAGTATAATCTTTTTGATATAATTTTACTGTTGGTGTATTTTGCTGATTTGGTGAAAAACTTTGTTGATCATTGTCAGAGACAACATAACAGACTTTGGGCAGCTGTAGGTTTTTCATGTGAAAACTTGTTCTAGCATAATTCAGATGGAATAAAAGTGAAACAATTTATTCTCTGCATTACGTTACAGCAAGTCTGTCTAAACTTTGAGGGATGAAAAAAGAAACCATAACAGAGTTATCTATTCAGTATACACATTTTATGACATCAGTTGTATTTTTGGAAAATTGAGACCTAATGATAAAGCTAAAGTGCTTTAAAATGGTTTTGCGCCTTTACAGATTTCTTGTTGTTGGTCTTCTGTCACAATTGACTGTTTATGACAATTAAATTTTACTATCATGCTAACTTGGATAAGTACAAAAAAGTTTAAAATGGTGGTTGCACTAATTAAGGGGAACAAAGCTATCTGAATCAACCAGGACCTATGTGGAAAATGTAACCATCCACCTTTAGACTGTGACTCAACTGTGAGTAATCACAATTAATTTAAAAGCTGAGTTTCATAATGAGCCTCTTCCAGTCCTGATTACTACCAAGCTTGTAAATGAAGTAGGATAAAAGATCTCAAAGTCAACACATCCCATCCCAAGCTAGTCTATCAACTAGTAAATGTTACAAAGCTATTTCTACGAATAGAAAAAAACATGCAGCTCTGATGAATCTTCCCAGGAGTGGCTTGACTATTAATATTACTCCAAAACCACCCCACCCTTGAATTTGAATGATATGCAATAACCAAATAAGTCAGGAAGTCTACATCTAAATGGCAGAATGCAAGAAACATTTTTAAGTGGCCCAATGTAAGCCTACAACCACATCTGATTAAGGTCCTGTGGCCTATTTCACCTGAAGACCTTCCAGCTTGGCTCAATTAAAACAAATCTACAAATAAGGGTGGGACAAAAGTCCTCCACAGTGTTGCAAAACAGTCTTATTGCAAATGTTTGATAGCAGTTGTTGCTGCCAAAAGTGGCACTATCAGATACGGCTGAGGGATAATACTGATTTTATTGATAAATCAAATTTTAAGATTTTTTTTTTTTTTTTTTGAAAAAGTTGGATTTTTTTTTTTTCACCTATGTGCACTCTTTGGATTTCTGTAGTTCAGAATGGTGTCCGACTTCCCACAGCCTACTATATTGTTTCACAGCTCATGTTTAGTTGAATTCAGATAAACTCCCAGAAGGGATGATCGAAATTAAGTTTTTGGAATTTTAATTAATTATTATGATTTCTTTTTGAGACAATAAAGTGAGAAAAAAAATCAACTAAAATTGAAAATTAGATTGCTTCGAAATAAAACAAAGTAAGATTCTATTGTAATCCATATTATCCAGCCCTACCAGTTATTGGTGTTAGGAAGCTATTATTTATTTATGTAGGGACAGGTTGGTTTGGACAGCTTTATTTCATTTGGATAGATTTACTCATATTTTACATGCAAAACAAAGAAAGCCAAAATGATAGCAAAATCATTGTGTAAACGTTTGGCATTGCTCAGCTTGTCTGCAAACTTTTCAGCTGCTGCCATGACCTCTTCACAAAATGAGGTGGAGACAATATCAGAAAAACTGAAAGACATTTCACTGAAAGAGGGACAGCTTGAAGACAGAAAGAAAATCTTGATGGTATTCCAGGAGCTAAGGAATCGGGCTGAATTTGGAGAAACAGGTGACATCAATGGATTCCCAGCAAATAAATCATAAAACGTCCTTGACATTATGCAATCTGTGTATATTTATTTGTTTTTTTTCCTATCAGAAGAGTCGGCTGCTACCCAACAAGAGATCAATTCTATTGACAATAAATTGAAAGAACTCAGGATAAAGAAGGCTGAACTGCAAAAGAACTGTAACAATATTGATGCAAAAAATGAGAGAACCAAGAACGGTGAGCACAAATTACTTTTTCGTTTGACCAACAGTGAATTCTTCATGCTAGAGGCTCGTCACTGAAGTTCTCTCTTTCAGATATTAAGCACGAGTCCAACCAGCAGCTTGACGCTAGCGCTTCTAAAGTCTTCTTTGTCGAACCTCCTCCTTCTTTTCCCGGTAAGCCACCAAACCACACAAACCTGTATTGTAAGAGGCTGCAAAACGAGGCACTGTGGACAACTGTCACACCTCACATTATCTATGTGCAGATTGGAATTTTAGATGACAGAGACTACAATTTTATTCTGAATTTAGTTCTTGTAAAGAGTAAAGGAAAGAGATTTGATTGTGTACACATTCTTCTTTCAGCCCCTGCCGTGATTCTGGATATTGGAAAACTTCCTACACAACCAACGAGGACACAGTGCCCAGAGTGCATGGAGTTTGTCACCACGGAGACTTTCACTTCTGTCAGCAGCGTGACCTGGCTTGTTTGCTTTATGTCAGCTATGATGGGGTATGAACTCTCCCTCCCATTTGGTTTGGCGGTAAAATATTTGCCTAACGACACAGTTACACCTTGTTGTACCTGTTTCTGTTTGCTCGGCTGCTTCCAGGTTTGTTGTTATCAGCTGGTTTTGTTTCCGCTCTCCCATTTTGCAGCTGCGTGGCTGGTTGCTGCCTCCTTCCTTTCTGCATGGACAGGTTCAAGACCACCACGCATAGATGTCCAAAGTGTCGGTCGAAAATCACAATCATCAAAAAGCTCTGAGAGGAGAAGCTGAAGCTGAGAAAAAACGCTGGACCAGCAACTGCTGGTGTTTTAGTAACTGCTGAGAGGATCTGCTGAAGAGTTTGTTTAGCAACATCGTCCTCTCTTACGCTGAAAATCCACGCCTAAGGATTTATGTTTGTGAACTTAAAAATTAAATCTTGGCTGAATGGATTTAATGAAGCACATCTCAATAGGTATAGCTGTGACTTGCATGTAAATATGTATTATAATAGATCTATAAAATGTATGAAATCTACCTTTTCAATTTTAAACTACCTGTGAAATTCTACTAATCTTAAAGTAGTTCTTTAGGAGGATTGTGATGCTGGGGGCCTTTTATCGCCTCTTCAAAAGGATCAAATCTTGTCTTTGAAAGATCAGAATATTTTAAATAGAAATCTGGTGGACTCTGGCAGGAAACTGAAAATACACCAAAAGATGAAAGAACCCAGGACTCTGAATGACAAGAAAGATTTTGCAACTGAAAATGATCTGGAGTCTTTTTTTTTTCTGTATTCCTTAACCTTGTGAAACGCTATAGGAGAATATGCAATGGTGGGTTGTACAAAGTCCTGACAGCAGTACAAAACAAGTGGGGGTGTGGGAATGTTTCATTCGCTGAACAAATGTACTCAAATTAAAGTACCGGTAGTTTTTTTTTCTAGAATTAAAAACCATAAATTCTCATGTAAAAAGAAATGAAAATATTTTAAAGCTTTTCATACATCTTTGCCAGGTGCGACATTAAATGTGTCTGGCAATGAATATGCATGTAGGGAGCTGTTCAATAAAGAAGCATAAGAACAGATTTTCCTTAAGCAGACTATTTAATTACTGAAACCTTTAAAGTTAGTGTTTTTTTTTGTGTTTTGTTTTGTTTTTTTGCACAAAGGCTGAAAATCCCAAGACATTTTTGTATTTGCCAAAAAAAGGAACTGTAATATTTTTTTTTATAAAAAAACAACATAAATACATCATACAACATAAACAGAATGATTGTAATGTTTTTGGTATTGAGTTACATCGGTCTTGTGAAATCTTATTCCTCCTTCCAGCATGTAACCCCCTCTTTCTTCTGAAGGTGACAGATTTGGGATTAAGTAGCTGACTTAAAACAAAGAAATATTGTGAGATTTTCTTTAGCATCAAATGGTTCTTTGTCAAAGACATTCCAGATATCTTCCAGAGAAGTCTGAGAGTCGATACATAGCAAATTAAAATACCACAGAAACGAATGTCTAACATTTCCTCGTCCAACACATCCACACATACCAAATGCTGCCTATAATAGCACACACTGTTGCCAGCAGATGTTACGGGAATCCACTCTTACTTTAATGGAAGAAGCCTATCTCATTATTCTGACAATGACACACCACTGAATGTTTAATAATAAAACTAAATAAAATAAAGCTAGCTAGCTGATAAAAAGTCAGTCTGACCAATTTCAAACCAGCAAATTATGTTAAATGCTGCCCAACAGATGATTCATGTAAGACTCCTTCTTTGAATTGCAGAGTGTATTAATGTGTGCTGACTTACAGGATGGGTGAAGAGATGTTTGCAGAGTATTTTGTAATAAACACTTGAGTTGATGTTGTTCTGGGTTTCTGGCTCTCTGCAAGCCAATCAAACTTTCACTACTTTGGTTAAATATCAGATTTATGCCTCTTGACTTGCATGGAAACCATGATCATGCGGCTTATGTGTTTACAATCTGTTTTGATAGTGATAATCATTCCTAGACAGGGTGGAGTAAACAACACAGCAGCAAAAGCAATGCGTGTCCATCTGTAACCAGGATTTGTGTAGTTTTCTTTACTCCTATGTGCGCGGAGACAATTCTTACTGCAATATTCTTTACTGAGGCTTCAGAACACAGAGAAGTTGTGAAAAATATAGAAAAATCAGCTGGATGACTTGAGATGGAAATCTTTTACGTGTCAGTACCATTTTCATTTTCTCCCCACAAAAAAGTTACAGCTTTTAAAGTTCATTAACTTTTGTATTAAAAAAAAGGATGAAGTCCACATATTGCCTTTAAAATCATTCAATCCCAGTTCAAGTTCAGTTCATGAGAGTCCAGGAAGTCAGGCACTGATATGTCCAAAGGGTTAATCCCCTCCGAAGGCACAGAAAGGGTGAGATCGAGCCAATCCATGCTGTCCACAGAAGTGCTTTGCAGGTTCACACCAGAAGGTGGCAGGTTTTCACTGAAGTTCATCTCCATCTCAACCAAAGGTGAGCTTAACTCCTCCATCAGCTTCAGTCTTTGAGCCTCTGTGTCCCCCAGAAGGGTTTCCAGGTTGTTTCCTGTCGAGCTGAGCGGCGCTCCAGGCAGCTGGGCCACCTGCACCAAAGGTGGAGGACGGGTCAGAGCCGTGTTGATGGGAAGGGTGGTAACGCTAGCTGTCACAGGGAGAGGCTTTTCCATGCTGGGAGGATCCTGTCTGATGAGAGGGGAGATCTCTGAAAAAACAAGAGAACGACACGGTGAGAGGAAATCCTCACTTATCTTCCCAGTTAAACTAGTCCAAAAATGTGGCTAAAGCATCGCTCACCTCCACTTTCAATCAACACATCAAACAGGTCATCCATCTCCTGGCTCGCTGCAGTGGGACACTTTAAAGAAATAGAGTTATTTAATATAGGAATGATTTTTAATAACAGTTTTAAGCGATGAACTTGCATTTGATTTGCACCTGAGCAGCTGTTAACATGCTGCGTGTCTGTTTTACTGCATCCTCATAGCGAGGTGGGTCTTTAGTCTTTGATGCCTGGTTTGTGAAGGTTGTTTGCTGCAAAATAACAGCAGATAAGAAAGCAGCTATTTAACAGGAACAGTAGATTAAAAAAAAGCAACAAAACAACTATTGAACAGGATTGTGGTGCAAAAGGAAACTTGCCGTCTTTCTACATATTGAATATCAAAACCCCATATTAAGTGCTAGTAAAGCTATACAAATAAATCCATAAACACCTGTAAAACAATAACTTGCATTAGGAAACACCACAAAGACTCAGTGAATATATTTCACCCTTCCTATGAGTACTTCTGGGGGAGCTTGCTGAGAGGTAGGACTATTGCATCCAGACACCAGGAATGTATCAAGTACATTTTGCCCCTCAACATCCATTCCCCACGTCCGTCGAAAACATTAAACAGCCTAGCATTAATGTACAGATATAAATAGTGTCTGAAAAGTGAATTATAAACAAGTTACTATTGTCTATGTGGCAGAAACAGACAATAGTAACCTTTAGCTTAGATAAAAAAAAATTTAGAAAAAGATTTGGACTACCTTTGTAGAACTTTTTTCAACTAAAAAATTTGTCACTTTACTTGTGAAACTGCTGAGTTCAATCTACACCGACATGCTGGTCTCATATTTTCCAACTCATTTGATTTTTGTAGCCGAAATGATTACAGTGGTCTGTTAAAGCTGATTGCAGCTGTAAGCACAAGGAAGCTGCATTTTCCACTGCAGCACACAAATGACTGGTAACTTAACCTGTGGTTTAACTGGCAGCACAGACTAAAAACATGCCTCTATATTTATGCAGCCTGACGTGTGAATTGTTGGCACTAGCTGGAACATGTTTCAAACCCACAAAGCACTGCAAAGTGTGGTGACAAAGACTAAGAAGACCAAGGAAGACAGAACAAGACAGACTGAACCCAGCAGAGTGTACGTACTTTCACCTTTGCCAGATGCGGGGTTTGAGTGAGGCATTGCTGTAGTTCTCCTGGTTTCTGTGGCTCAAATCCAGAGGCTGGGATGCGGCCTGGAGCTGTGCTCTTAACAGTAGTGTGTAATTTAACGCCTTTGGCAGGGAGCTCGACGGTGACTGCTGAGCCAGGAGAGGATGTGGGCAGGAGGACCTGGGCAGGCTGCGGGTTTTCACTGTTTGTGTTGGTCCGCTGACCAATGGCAAACTGATCTGGGCTGGTTACGTGGCTGTGATCTGAAGATTCCTCCTGCTTGATCTGCACATGCAGACCAGGTGAGCTGCAGGACACCGAGCAGTTTGACAGATTCCTGTTTTCCTCTTTTATCTGGATTGGCAACGACGAGTTAGGATGAGGTGGAGAGTCACTCTGCTGGCTTCTTTTCTCCACCTCCAATTGCATCTTTAGCTCCTCAACTAGCTTCTGCTCCTGCTCCAGCTTCCTCATTAGCTCCTCTATCTGACGCTCCTTCTCATGCAGCCGTTTGTCTTTTTCAGAGTCCTTCTCAGTGAACGTTGCATCTGTGGGGCCCTCTTCATATGGCAGTCCTTTTAAGGGGCTTGTGCAAAGCGCAGCATTAGACAAACTCTCTGAAACTGACTTTGCATGAATGTCTTTCATATTACCATCTTCAATTCCCAATTTGGAAACTTTGGAAGCAATGAGGGAAACAGGCGGTGTCAAATGAATGTTTTCAGCCTGCGAGTTTGCTGCAGAGGCCCCTGACTCCATGGCAGCAATACGCTGGCTCTTAGTGCTCTCGTGATGCAGCTTCAGTCTCTCTATTAGATCTGTCTTAGTCCCGGAAACAGGCAGTGATCTGAGTTTCAGCTCCATTTTCAGCTCGGCAACCTGTAAATTAAGAATACGGTTCATCTTTTAGATGCTGAATGCTTTCTCTGGTGTGTATGGGACTGACAGAGCCAGGCGGTGTCACCTTCATCTCATCGATATTAGCTGGTAACTGATCCGATTTTGTGCTGGCATGGTGGAACTGCACAGGAGTCGATGGCGAGCTTCCTCGGAGCACAAGAGCCGAGCAGCTGGTCTGCATCTCAGCCGTGGATATGCTGCACCAAAATGGGAAATAAAGGGAGTGGGAAAGAAAGAGAGACACCATTTTTCAGTTGTCTCTCTATGGAAAACTGCATGCAGAATGTGATGAGACAAAGATCAGCTGTGGTCAAGTGTGACAGATGACTTTTTTAAAGAATGAACTGCTGAGTGGCGCCATACTTCAGCGTGACAGGTACAATGGTCTGGCAGTTGTACTTCTGCTGCTGCTGGGTTAGGATCTGGAGCTGGAGGAACTGCTGCTGCTGCTGCAGGAGACGGGCGTAAGAGGAATCCATTGGCACGTCACTGACCTCCTGCTTCTGGTCAGGGGGGATGTACTGATGATATTTGAGTTTTTTCACCCGTGGCTTGGGCTCTTTGTTCTTTTTGCTGCGGCTTTTGTCCGTGGCTAGCTTCGCCAAAGTTTGCTGCAGAATGTAACGCACAAAAACAGGTCAGACAAAGCTGCAGAACACCATGCGGATGGATATTTAATCTCTGTGAGTGATCTTAGTCCAGTTCAGGAGAAATGGAGTTTGCTGTGGCCATAGCAAAGTTAGACTGAATACTGTTTTTCTTATAGCTTTTAGTGTTAAGATAGAGGAATGCTCTGACGTCTCAAGACAGGATGAGAAAACAGGTAGTAAAAAGATGACATATTGTTTTAACACTGTCTCTGAAATTATATGAAAATGTCCTGGCATGCCTGCAAGTTGTGTTGAAGACAAGAAACCAGATACTTTGCGTGAAGTAAGCCAGCATACAGCCTTCAATTTATCAAATTTACTCCCCTTTCATTTCCTAAGGAAGTCAGTTCTTCTTGGAGATCACAGTATAATATAATTTAGATAAATGCACGCTTTTCGCATCGCTCCTTTTAGCTTTGATTTTACAATTTCATTGAGAAAGACCAGCCTGTAGTTGTCAGATTTAGACAACAATAGAACTAAAACATGTTAAATGTGTTGCTCTCTGACCTGCGTTTGACTTGACGGCTGATTTTTTATCCGCCCCTAAACTGCTGTGATTCTCAGTAAGATAAAAATCCAAGCTCTAACATTATCCGTCATTACATTTCCAAAGGAAACAAGGAAAAAAAAACAACAGACACAGGCAGTTAATCAAAGAAACACATGACTTTATACCAGAGGTCAGTGACATAACAGCTATGTTTGAACTAGATAAAAAACAATTTCAAAACATAATTGTTTTTACAGGAAACATGAGAAAGTCGGCTTACTTTCACAAGAACGTGACCTGGCGAAATGCCTTGAACGACAGCGGTGTTAGGCTGGTGAGCTTCCAGGCTGCTCAGTTTCTCTGACGTGGAGACATCCGATGCTGACTGAGAGCAGCCTGGTGGAGAGAGCTGAGGAAAACCAGAGGCAGAGATCAGGAATTAGACGAGCTGCAACATCTGCTAACTATCCAGAATAACCAAACCAAGCTTGATGAACACTCCAAAAACAAAAACATGCGCCACTTGTCCAAATAGTAGTTAAAGTCTGATTAAAGTTGCATTTTCTTTTTCTCATCTGCAGGGTTTTTTTTTTGTTTTCTTTTTGAAAGTATTTATATCCCTTTAACATTTTCACATTTCGGCATGTTACGCAGCACAAACAAAATCTTACCAAGTTCTTTTGGTCTAGAAAAAGGGGCTTGTTTTAAATAAATAATTCCTTAATATTTATGAAAAAGTATTACTATTACTAAACACCCCGGATTACTAAAAGTAGTACTATTTGTAAGTTAAATAATCGGCCAGTAGAGCTATAAATTTTTTCCATATAATGTTATGTTAAAATGTATTGTTCCACTGGCAGATTGTCACTTGTAACTAGTATTTTTTCTTCATTATTAAGGAATTATTGACTTAAAGCAATTAGTCTTGTTTTATTTCAGATGTACAAAAAAAATTCTTTGATTTTGTGCTTTTGCAGAGTACTTTATCTTTTGTGAAATTTATGTGATAGACCTTTACAAAGTAGCACATCATTGTGAAGTGGAAGGTTAAAAATGTATTAAAAATCTGAAAATGTGACATGTATTTGGATTCAGTCCCCTAGTCATCACTTTTTTTAAAACTGCGTTTTATTGGAGTTTCAGCTGCAGATGTCACCTTGGACTGCTTCCTGTTCCTGTTGAAGAAAAGCATTCCCACGTCATCATGCCTGACACCTTCTATTGTTGAGCCACACAATGTTAGTTTTACGTCACAAATTGTACATGCAGGTCAAAGTTAAAATATTTCTCCTCTGATCAGATTCTTACTGTATATGTTATGTTGGGGCAAATACGAAATCCTAAAAGAATACACTGGTGTTTGTTGAGAAAATGTAAAAAAAAAAAAAAAATCCAGAGTTTGCTTGGAAACACTTTTGCCACTGCTTTGTTGAAAGAATTGTAAATTATGCTGATTTGTCCACTAGTTATGACATGGCAACAATTTGTTTGATCACAGAGTTGAGAATATTTTTGTACCTGTGGAGGAGGGCTGAAGTCAGAGGAAGCATAAGAGACCTCAGTTTCCCTTGACTCCCGTGGGGAGGGTAAAGTTTGGGAAGGAGATAGCTGACTGTTGGCCTGCTGTGGTGATAAAGCATCACTGCTGTCTTCATCAAAGCTGTAAACATCTGGAACATGTGGTGTGTCTGAGTAATCCGCCTCACAATCTGTATGATCAGCACAGAGGTTTAAGAAATAAAGCCACTTAAAGACACAGTTGTAGAGTTGCAGCATTTATATAGACAGTTAGATAAATATGGAGCTTTTTAAGCTTGGACCACAGAGGTGGATGAAAGTCTGTCTGATAACACAATCCTGACTTAAGTTTATGTTTCGGTTGTCACTGTGTGAGTAATGCTAATGATCACTTACTGTTTATGACTTCTTCGACTCCAGAGTCGACAGGCAGGATCTTTTTCTCCACCAGCTCCATGGGTCCAGGTCGCTGGGCGATTTTCTCGTTGAGGTCATTGGCCAGTCTGGCCCTCTTCAGTCTCAACTGCGTCGCCTGCAGGGAGGGCTCCGCCTGCGTTTCTGATGAACAAAAAGAGGATGTTCACCTACGATCCGGCCTACGATCAGTCGGTCTGATTTGTCACTGTGACTCAGAAGAGGCTCAGCTGGACCTCTCACACGCTCAGTTTACAGCAAAAACATTCGGATGGTCGCAGGATTGTTGAACAAGCAGTAATAAATGCAGACAGATGAATAAGAGCCCTACTCATTCTGCTTATCCAAACACCATCACCCAGAAACAACACGGAAGGGGATTACCTTCTAGGATGTGCATACGGACCAATTCGGAGCGATCCGGTCTGCTGCTCAGTTTATGCTTTAGAAAAGTCCCAGTCTGGTTAAAAAAAAGAAAAAATGTGTCTACTTAAATATTTTTTAAACATTGTTAAAGTCACAGATGAACAAATTTAAACGGTGGAGTTAAATACACATTAGAGACCTACCCTGGCTCGCTGTAGACTGTGAATCTGTTTGTGGAAGGCAACTGGGCTTTTCAGAGCTGGAAAAATAATAAAAATACATAAAACTATTTACGTGCTTTTGATTGTAACTGAAAAGGCATTTGCTTTGTTAGCTAGCAAGCCCCAAAGGGTTGCATATGTTCCTTTTGGGAGAAAACAGACTTCTTTGGAAGGAAGTTTGTTGTTTTTAGGGTTTAAACTTGCTCTGACTGAGAGTAGAAACTCAGTATTTTTTAATGCAGATGATAAAGTTTATGATAAAATTTGCTGATTTTAAAGAGCTCTTCCATAATCCCTTTCCTGGCATCTTTACAGTTATGTTTTTGTCTTTTCTGCTCTTTGCGAATGTGGCCTCAGTAAGGACGAGCTTATGGGAGTAAAACAGGAAGCACCAGCTTTACTGACTCAAACAAAGAGATTACTCTGAGCAGGGAGTTTTACTCTTTGATCACTCTGAATAAACTCATCCTCCTTCAGAGAAGGACTGTGTCACTGACCAGTCACCTCTGATATGACCGCCATTGTTTGCTTTAATGGCAAAACATTAAAGCAAACAAGGGATGCTCCAAGGAGTGTGTCATACACACACAGTAAAACATTCCTGCTTATTGCTCTGATTTCCATTCTTCATAAGAGGTTATGAAGAACCTTTTAAAATGTAGAGCCAGAGGAGATTGCATTTGATTGCATTTCATTAAAGTATATTAAAATGCAAAAAAATAAAAATAAAATAAAAATCAGTCTTAATTAAATCAATCAGCCCTACTTGGAGTTGAAACTAGATATTTACATAAACTGTAAACAAATTCTTCCACCATATTTTTTGTGTCTTTGTATTGTCTGAGTTCCCATGGTGAAGGCATTTTGAGAGGCCTTGACAGACATAGCTATCCATCCATCCATTATCATACACGCTTATCCATAGTGGGGGCATAAGGGGTTACTGGTGCCAGCGGTCCAGAAGTAACTGAATGTGTAAAAAGGTTGGATGTGGGGTGTTTATATCCACTACACGTAGTTATGTCTAAGAAGAGGAAAATAACCCCTGCAGGAGGTCCATTTTCTAATTGATGTGGGTTTGTGGTGTCAGAGAGGAGGAGGCAAAGGTCCTCCAAACAGAGCAGGACACCAAGACGATGAAACATCCGTAATTCTGCCTTAAAGCTCCAAATATCAGGTGCTTCACTGTCTCAGCATCTGAGATAGATGAACAGATTCTGTTAAAGAATAATCTGTCCTTTCAGGGTCAGATATCAGTACGTCTTATGAGTACAGTGATAACTTGTCACATTTCATATGGGATATGCAGATATGTGCTGTTAAGTCACTCAGTTGTATTTTTCTATTGCAAGTTTTTGGTTATAAAAGAGTGTAATGTGCAAATGACTTTACTGGTTGACTCATTTAATAAATTCCTGTTCTGTAGGCAAGATAAGATCATTTTTGGGATTTCTTGGAAATAAATAGCAAACATTGTCATGTCAGAATCTGGAATAGCTCTTTAAATTTTGGATACATTTTGTTCTTTTGTCAATGCCGGGCAATAAAACTAACTCACCAGGAGCAGATAAGGGGTAGCATTATGAAAACTACTCACGCGGCATGATGCCTTGCTCCACTAGCTGCTCCCGAGTTCTCCTCTGCTGCAGACAGTGCTGAAGGACTGCAGAAGAATGCAGAGGTTAAACATTTACCATTTAGAAACAACTCATCTGACTCATCTCACAACCATCTGTGAAACCTGGAGGACTTTAAATAAAGCAGAAATGGTTATTATTTCTCCATCACTTTGCTTCCCTAAAAGCCAAACACCAAACTAAGCTCATAACCACAGATATTCTGTTCAGTTCCTGTATGGTCTGAGTTACGGGGGGTATCACGGTTAGCTTCACATTTGCTTGGAGCTCTCCTATAAAGCCAATGTTTGAGTGAGTTCTGCAAATGTGATAAAGACTCAATTAAAATAATTAAAACAGGGAATAACATTCTGTTCTCCCTGTTTCCCTGATTCAAGATTTGAGAAGAAGTCTGGTTTGTTGAGCAATTTTCTTGACTCTTAGATTGAAGCTCTACATGAAGTTTCTGGATGCATCTTCTGTGTTGTACAAAAATGTAAACAGTAGTAGTTTAAACATTTACAAACAAGAAAGCGTGGACTTGTTTTTCCAGCGGAGCAACACACAAGAAGGAAAAAAAAAAGTTTGCTGAGAAGGTTAGGGGGTGACGGTGACGCATGAGGCCATGGCCCTTATCGTCATCGCTGTAGTGAAGCGAACCCAGCTTAGCCGGATTTGCTCAGTGGCCTGGGAGAAACAGTTCCCCCTCACACACAAATACACACAACATGGACCTACTCAACTCCCCTGGGAAAGACGCCGGGTCCGAACAGGACTCTGTGACTCACTCAAGCAAAAATAAACGGGGCAGCTGTGAGAACAAGGCCTGGGAACCATGACATTTTTGGGGGTAGTTAAGGAGGTGGGATCGCTGGTTTACTGTAGAGTCAAGGGGGATGTTCGCCGACTTCGACTTTTGGGCAAGGGAACGCAAAGTGACAAGAACTGAGGCAAAGGATGGAAGGCCGCGCGCACTCTTCCAGCAGGACATCATCTCCAGAAGAGAGAACAAACTGTGCCTTCTCTGACTGTTGTGTTTTCTATTACCAACCCAGGCCAATGGGGGTTTGAATCCAGGAGATTCAAACAGAAACAACAACAGTTTCTCTCAATATTTGTGACTCAAAAGGAACGCCACAGGCAGTCAATTTTATTACTGTACACAATTGAATATCAATAGCATGAAAAGCTGCCTGCAAGCACCATGGGAGAGCACTGGCTTTAATTTGAGCATCACCATGAGGGTACGACTCCTGCCCGGGGTCCTCCTCATTGTGTCATCTTGTGTTGAGCATGAACCCTGGCTAACCCTTCCATGATGCAAACTGGCTCCTGCTCACCAGTAAAGCAAAAACAGAGGTTATAAAGAAACACAGAGAGGGGGCTCTGCTGAAATCCCTGTCTGATGATGTAATCTCTAATCTCAGACTTGTGTTGTTCTCAGCAAATCACTCCTGGAGTTCTTCCATCAGTCTCTTTTTAAATTGACCCCACCTCCACATCCGCTTTTTCTGAAACTGCACAAACAAAAATAAAAAATCATTGTCTGAAATGGTGGATTTCAGTTTAAGAACAAGTTGACACTAATTTATGACAACTTTGCTGTTGTAAATACAAAGGAATGACATTATTTTAGCAAAGATTCTGGGATTTATAATCACAAATCCTTAATCAACAGCTATAAAAATTATATTAAGGATTTTATTCCACTTCAGAGGTTATTGTGTTTAATAACCTGTGAAGAGATTAGTACTGAGAGATTAGTATTGTTTTGAACATATACTGTCCATTATGCGGGACAAAATATGCTTAGAACTTGAAATATGTATGTGAAAAATTAATAATACTTTGTATTAAGTAAAAAAAGCACAAAAGTCAGCTTGTTACAACAACAAGGCAACTTTTAACCAGTGACACATGATAAAGGAAAGTAATGAAAAGTTGGAATACAAACAACAATTAATAATGTTCCAGTTATTATTAATTAAAGGGGACTCAAAACAAATGGGGTTTTAGCCCTGATTTAAAGGAACTCAGTGGTTCAGCATTTTTCTCCAGTCATAAATTCAACACTTCATTATTTATATGTATATTTTTTCCTTAGTTGTTAATTCATTGTTAAAAATATTTAGCTGTGAGATTATTGTTTATTGACCTGGTTAGATATGATCTAAGGCTCATTAGCCCTTCCTCTGTGATTTATACTAAATAAGAACAAAAAATACAAAAGAGCAATGTGGCACTTATAATAGGAAAGGTTAATTTTAGCTAATTACTTTTGTACATTTTATTCAATGTCAGCATAGAAAAGTTTTTTTAGTCACTTTAGAGGAAGGGGTAGGCAGAGAAATGACACAAAGTTCCTCATTGTACCAAAATAGCTACACACTTTTACTCTGTAAAAGTTTTATATTTTTGCACCAATATGTAAATATATGAATTATATTAATTTTGATTATTTAATTTTCACAAACAAACCAAAAATCTTGAAAGTTTACATTTATAATATACCTTTTTTATGTGGTAGAACATTTTCCATTATAAAATGTTTTTTAGGATGGAAGGAGTGACAGAGCTCTGCATTAAAGTTCTATGAAGTTCCTTATTTGCAAGTACACCACAAAATCTCACACAAACAAAAACTGCGTTTGCATGGCTGTCCATTGTAACCATGATGCAATGCAAAGTTGAAATACATAGTAACATTTATTTTACGGTACTCTCCATAAATTATCATAACTAGTCTTACCCCGCATTTTAGGTTTTAACATCACCTAAATGAAATGAGGATGTAGCTGTTTAGTTCTTGTTTTTATCCTTCTAAGTTAATAATACATCATTTAGTTCAGTTCAATGTAATTTCAATGGAAACTAAGGAAACGTTCATGGCTGTGATAAAACACAATAGGTTAGCGTTAGGTTAGCTTTAGTTTGTGATAATGCAGTCTGCAAAGAAAAGCTTCCTGTTGACATGATATGAAGACAAGGCTGCTTTTCTATCATACAAAATAGAAAATATCGTATGATAACTAAATTAGAAAGTACAAATCTTCCTCCTGTCTTTTTAGGGAAAGAAATGTTGCTATTCAGCGTGTCACAATAGTGAAATTCATCTCAGTATGGGGTTGAAAAGCTACTGATAGTACATTTACTTTACAAGTGTTTAAATGGGATAAAAATGTTGAATAGATCACATCGGCAAAATGTCTGCTCTGTTTTGTTCTGTTGCTCCAGGCTGAATTTTAAGCATGATCAACAACAAGGAAGATTAGAAATATGCAAATAATGAGCAGAATCTTGATCTTCTACATATCTGCGCTTTCTTTGTAAGTAGAACACAGTGTGCATGTACTTGTGACATTTGTCTTTTCTGTGTTGGCACAACAACTTTAACACAAGGATTATCTGAAAATAACATCCCGCCTAACAACAATAACAACAACAACAACAATGACAAAATAAATAAAGAAATAAAATATAAGCACATGACATAAGGAAGAAAACACACCTGATTTGAATTTCCCCCTGCAAATGGAGGGGCTCTCCACATCCAGGCAAGCCATGGAGGACAGTTCTGGTTTGATTGGTGGCCAGCTCTGGAGTCCCATGGAGCGATGAGACCAGAGCAGATCCAGCAGTAGTTACGGCGAAGGACAGAAGACAACGCTCCAAGAGAACAACATGTGGTTCGTTGACTCTCCTGTCTCTCTGCTGGCCTCAGCGGGGAAAGTTTGTGTCTGTGTGTGTAAACGTGCATGAGCGAAGAGTCAACGTCAGGAGGAGGGAACACAGGACTGCATGAATTAACCCTTACTTGGTCAGGTTGGTTTATCCTCACTGAGCTTCTACAGGGAAAGCAAAGCAACTTTTAATCATTTATGGGATGAGGTAATGATTGCTGTTTCAGGAAGTTCTCTTTGCAGGGGACAAAAACAGTTTATGGATGACTAACAGAAACTGGAATATTTCTTGAAACTTGTTTAACTTGAAAAACCACATGGTCCTTAGGGAGAGAAGAACATTCAAGTTTATTCCTCATTTGTTTTTATTTTGTGTCTGGGGAGCCAGACTTGTTCTAATCTTTGAGACTGGACTTGAAATATTATCTTTGGGATTTTTTTAACCATTACCTTATTTTCAGTTCATTAAATTACAATTTCTATATGAAGGTATTTTATTCTAATGCACCTGCAGTGCCAATTAGAGTATGTTGGTTGGCTCCCTCAGGAAAGATGTTTTAAAAGCCCTAATCTCTTTTAGGGCTTTTTAAACATCTTTACTAAGGGATGTCTCTCTCTTCTCGCTTGAAGAGAGAGACATCCAACTCTTGAAAATGTTTAGTGCAAGAAAACAAACCAAATGCATTTTTAAAACAGAATCATACCAGTCTGTAGTTATCGTTACTATAACAACTGCTAAAAATAAATACCTAAAATTCTAATTCAGTTTTGAATTGATTAGTTTCTACAAATGTTTTAGGTTTTTAAATCCATGCAATTCTTTTTCACTGTGGTATAAATAACGACATTGCGGAAAGGTGAATGTTTTTGAAGGAAACATAATATTACACTACTCCTGTTTACGTTTTTGTACAACACAGAAGATGCATCCAGAAACTTCATGTAATAGTTTATCTTGCCACTACACATGGTAAGGACAGTAATATACAGCAATATGTTTACTCAAATATATCCAGTCATACACAAATTTCAAATTTAATTACTTTGTGTATATATGAATTTGATTGTAGTTATAAACAAATGTTGTCAAATTCAGTTTATTAAGTCAACTAGTTAAATGTGGGAACCTTTTCTGACAACCAGGTGTCGTCCTATTAGTAAATGGGGTTTCTACAGTACTACAGTTTCTACAGTAAGTACTGAAAGAAGGTGTACCATACCAGTTTAATAAAAAAAAATTAATTTCTTAAAGTGGGATTATTTTTCCTAAAACATTGGAACAAAAATGTCCAGTGCTGAATCATGGTGTTGATTGGAAGAGGAATTCATTTGAAGAGCAATGCTTTTCTCTAGACAAAAACATTTACAGTTTTATATTTAGGTTGTTGTTGAATTAAAAAAGTTAGAAGTCTGTTCATCTGGAAATTTAATAATAGAACATAAAAGATTTCTAAAGAAAGACAACAGATGAGTAAAAGAAAGTACAAATCAACTAATTTCATGTTTCAACCTTGATAGTTGCAATCCAAATCACTTCATACTAATATTATATTATAAGATAAAATACTCTTAAGGTGTTTTGAGACAAACTCACTGGGTGACATATATATATAAATATGTAAAAAGTAAATCTGGAGACACATATGATGCTCATAGTCCTCCATACTCCAGCTGCTTCAAGAGAAGTGCCTGAAGAAGTGCATGCTGGGAAGACCAGGCTGCTGTGCTTGGCATTAGTAATTTTCTTTTGTAAATTGAGAAGTATGCATGTCAAACTGTGTGGGAAGTGGGGGAATATTGGAGTTGATGGAGGAAAAGCAGATTGGGACAGGCAAGATGTTGTGACAGCCCACCACTGGGACTTAATAATGGTGAACAGCGAGTCTGAAAAATATGGGAGAGTGGTGGGAGGGGGTTTGAACTGTGGAAAAACATCTCCAGTATTTCACTTATTACGAACAGGTCTCCTGAACTTCACATTCATAAGTGGAAAAGCCAAAGAAACAAAACAAGACATCGGAACACTTTGTCACAAAGTTGCAGTTCCTATCTTCTTTCCGGATTGCTGTGCTCCATAAATCTTTACAATATTCTGGAACAAAAGAAAACATCTATCATCCAAAGAAATAATATTCTACTGAGGCCATAATTTTGACTGGATATATTGACTGAGGTGTTGATAATCAGTCAAAACAATAATCTAAACTTGATTTTATGAGCAGGTGATGATCGGTCAAGTTCATCTTTTTGATAAATTACCCACAGCTCAAAATCTTTCAAACACACAATTTCATGACTGGCAGGTAATATAATCTTAACTTAATGACTACGATACTTATCTTATGCGTTTCCTATCAGCTACATATTTTCACTGACATATGGTTTCATAAATACTCATTTAAAGAAGATTGAGTTTCAGGGTTTCTGGCTGCCATCTTGAATTTGATTTACGATGCAGAGTTGTGCTGCGAAACTCTGCAACAAACTGTTTATCCACTGGAATGTTTGGATTTCCCGAGTGCCAAGTTCAGCATCATATCTTTTAAGACTTTGTTTATGCACCAGCTTAGTTCATGAAAACACTCTTAGAACGATGCACCTTTACCCAAACAGGAATGTTTGGCTGATTTCACTTTCATCATCAAAATTTGATGCTGATTGTTTTCTGTCCATCAACGTTCAATGTATAACATGCAATCATTGCAACAGATGGAACCAATAAGCAAAGAATTCAAAACAACTGTATTTTTAACTGTATTTAAACAGGTTGAAGGTACAACTGGGAAAACATTTTGACCATAATTCAAAATTTGCAATGTGGTTATGTGAGAATATGAACTTTCCTTTGTGGTGAAGCTCGTAGGGAGAGAGGCTAAGGTTGTCCTGAGCTATCTCTACAGTTACTCATGTAAAGGTTTACACTGTTAAAGGATATACTGACTGGTTCTCTGCTACTTTCTCCTACTACTCTCAAATTATGCATTATGCTGAGGTACTGCTGCCACTGACTTTACATTTTCTTCACAGGAGTTACAGCTATGGCACAGTAAGGTAGAAGTTTTACCGCTAGCTTGACATTTGTTAAGCGAGAACATTAATCTGATGTTCTTCGTTACATTATTTAGCCTCATCATATTGGCTTAAACTTTCTCTCCTAGCTAAATCAATTTAAGGAGGTACATATCTCCTCAGAGCTGTGAGCTTATATATCCTTTTATTTGATGATTTAATTTTTTTTTAATCAATCATATTTTGAAAGAACAATGATAGATTTTGGTTTTTTTCTACCAAAATTTAACATGAAATAAATGTCTTTTTCTTGTGTGATTTTACACCAGATTATTGGAATTCAAATCTTTTTCAACAGAGACACAAAACTACTTTGATTGATTTTGTATTTGTTGACTGGATCTGATCATCCAGTCAACTTCATTTTGTGTTCCCTGCAACTTTAGCTTGATGCGCTTCAGTGTCCTCTGTTTCCTTTATTTGTTGAGCATTTGAAGCATCACTTAGCTCTGTGCTATCCAGATGTTAAACATTGCTCACTTAAGAACGGTTTTGACTTACTAGCCAAACTTACTTAAAAATCTTTTATATAGTCGCCCCTGTTTCATGACCTAATGCATGTGTCTCTTAGTATTTTTATTAATCCCGGCTAATAACACTGTACACAGTAAAATCCCTAAAATTAAGCAAAACTTGTTTATTACACTCTTCAAATGATATAAATAGCAAATTTCCATGGCACACTGACGCATAAAAAATATGCATGAGAAAACTTTCTATTGAGGTTATCTTTAGCGCTGATGTCAGAGCGCAGCCATGTAGTTATGCTGCTGTAACTGTTGTAGCACAAAAATCAACTGCAGCACAATCACCATTGGATCAGATCTCAACAACCTGATCTAGACTGCTTGAAAATAAACACTTCCTTAAAGAGAAGAAATATGTCTTGCTTTGAATACAGACTCAGTGAAGTTGACCTTGATGTGACAAAAAAGTAAAATGGAGTAAAAATCTTCTAGAGTACTTTGAAGGCTTTAGAAGTAAGGCTTTCGTCTTGACATGGTGAGCAGACAGGCTCATGGTCAGATCAGGTGGAAGTTAACAGCAGACTCATCCATCTGGCCCAAATTTCAGTCCACATATCTTTTCCTACAAAACACAGCATCTTAGATTCTTTGCTGACTCTTTTGCTGGAAGAGCTTTCAGGAGGAATCTCTTGAAGCCCAGGAAAAGACACACATTACAGGTACCCAAGATCCTGCTATGCACACTTCTTGCATAACACATAAACACACACATTAAAGTAGATGACTCTATCTTCTCAAAGAGGCAGATCATATTATACCTGGATCCAAGTTGATCATTACAAACACAAGTTGAAACATTGCTGACTGAAACCCTGAGCAGCAGTCTTTATATATACACATAATGAAAGATGTTTGAGGTTGCAAGGCACCCACTTGCATCAAATTCCATGCAGGCCGGTGCAGATGGTGGGAAAGCCAGAGGGAAATCCCTGCAGGCTTCCAGTTTTCCTTTGAAGCTGTGCTACAAGCAGCAGCCACACGGGACTAAAAACGGCTGAGCTTTGGCCACATCAAGTCGATACAAAAAACAAAAAACAGAACATGTTGTACAGTATTACCAAGGAGTTCAGACAGCTGCCGAAGAGAGACTCTGCATTTGATTAAAGATCGCACTTTCCTCTCAAAGATTACAACAGTGACAGGATTGTCACTTTGATTCCATCCAAAGTTTTAGCAGAGGCAAGTATGGATGCTGTCAGCAAATTAGAGCAGGAAGGTTCTTGTCAACTGGGGCTTTTTGCTTGTTTTGCATGTTCCCTCTCTCTCCCTCTCTCCCTTTCTTTCTCAGTAATGATATTCATTTTGGTGCTGGTTTATTCTTTTGTTTATCTGCCTGTATTTTGTAAAGAAGCAAAGAGATCAGTGTTTCACTGGACTTCCAACTGGTCCGGTGTAGGACATTGGTGACACACAGCATGATTAAGCAGCTACAACAGTTATGATCAAATCTGCCATTGGTGTAAATAAAGTGAAGTAGAACAGGGAAGCATTAGCTTCCATGTATATTTTCAGGATTTACAAACTAACACAAAGTAGAGTATATCTTATGAAATGGAAGAAAATAATACATCTGAATAGATGTCATTGAATGACATGAAAGTTAACTTAAGAAGACAAATAAGTTTCTCCTCTGGTTAAACAAAAAGAAAAGTACAGATTTTTTCAAACTTAATTTTTAACAATAATGTCCCAGGCCTACATAGAACAATTGTATTCATGCTGAGATTAAATTACACTGAGATGGAGATTACTTGTAGAAATATGTCACTTTCAAAGAATGGACTGGATTTTATTTAGAGAATTAATAATAAAAGAGGTTTAAAACATATGCTATGCACCCTTTTCAGACTGTCTTTATTGAAAAAATGAATTATCTTTCATTTTTCATCTAGTTCACATTTATGTGTTACTTTGTGTTATATGGTTACATAAAAATCCCAATAAAACACATTCAAGTTTGTTGTTGGATCCAAATATAAAAAAGTTAAAGTGGTTTGAACACTCTGTATTGCACTGGAAAACAGGTTAATATTAGTTGACTGGGCTGGAACAGAACAATTTAAATGTGTTGAAAGAATTATGTGCAACACTGCAAATAATCAGGCTAACAATATTTAAGTGCCAGATATAAATAGTTCCTCCTTTATAAGAAAAGAGAAGCATACCACATTAACTCCACTCTTTATAGCAGGCATATATTCAGAGGCTAAAAATAGCTGAATGTACAACCATTAGCTAAAGTGGACTTTTAGATGAGGGTAAAAAAAATAGTCTGGGTCTTGGGTTTGAACAGTATCTCCACAATCTTAACATCATGAAAAACAAAAAGTTAACACAGCACAGAAGGGTGTGCAGCTCCGTCACACTTCCCCTCCAACATTCCCTGATTTCAACAACCGTGACTTTCCCATTAGTGCAATTATCCTTCTAGTGACTACAACTCAGAGTTGCTTCACATTACATAAACTCTCCTCTTGTTCCCTTCATTCAACCCAGTCAGAAGTGTGCTTGGCAGGGGGTAAGTTGGAGGCCAAGCATAGATAAAAATAACCCATTGTTTGCTCATCAGTATGCTGCAACTCGTGGTGTTGTTGTGGGGGCCAGACCGGGTCTCTGTGGTCTCTGTTGTCTCTGTGATTCCTTGAAATATGAGAGCAACATGATGTGAAGACAAAAGCTTCCCCAAAAGATGCCAGGACTGCATTACGATTTATTCATAGGACTATGACGAAGTCATAAACCACAGATAATTTAATCATTCTATGTATCCAAGAAGCTAAACATCCTTGTAGACATTTAAAGTTGTCTTGATCAAACAACCTTCCATCCCCCCCTTGAACCTTAACATGGCAATACAAGGGGGCAAGATGCAATTAAAAACTAACTCAAGTGGACGATTAAACAAAGAGTCAGGTCAAAATAAGCCATCTTTAACAGATTAACTACAAATGAAGAATATGTATTTCAGAAATTAAATTAAATAGCAAAGACCTGACAGGGGATCTGAGAGATGCAGCATCTTTAAGAAATGAGAACATTTAACACTAGTACATGTATTTTCAAAGATATACAGATTCTGCTGAATTGAATTAAATTCAATTGGAATTTTTCAGGGGTAATACTTTCTAAAACATTTTCAAAAGAAAACCAGTTATACTTTACCTTTATTTTATCCTCTATCAGGGCAACAAAATGGGGAAACATATTCTTATAGCCCTAAGTTTACCCTCCAGTAAGAGTTAAAATATATATATTTTTAAAAAGGCTGAAGGTATCTCTCACTTATTAACTGGAAAAAATCTGGCTTTGACTTTAAATAACAGACAATCTATCAAATTCCAAGTCACCTCATATTGTAACTTGAAACAAACCTTGGACTTTTCCCAAGATCTTTTTTTAAGCCTATTTTTTTTTCTCCTGAACTCTCCATCAACACTACTAACTGGTATGCAAACCTTTTTTTTCTTTCTAGATTTTGTCCCCAGAAAAAGATCAGGAACAATATTTGTTCATCGGAATAACAGGTAAGAATAACAGTGTAGCACTAACTTCAGCCTCAAGAGAGAAACTGACAGAACAACACGCTGTAAGAACATAGTCCAGACTACAGGGAGGCATTAGGCACTCTATAAACGCCAGAATCACAATGTGTGCACTGCTGGTTTCAGACGGGTAATGTCTGTCACACCCAGTATGCTGAAGGCAATGAAAAGTAAAGTAAAAGATAAAGTTTTCCAAAGCAAAACACATCTTTTCTTGCTAGATTGTTCACATAAATATTACATGAAACCTTAATGGACAGTATAAAATTCTCCCTCGATTCATCTAATGCCATCTCCCGGGAACTCATTTACTTCCTGACTATTCTATGGGAAACCGTGAGGTTACCCTGATTACAGACATTTCCTTCCTCCACCATTCAGAGCAGTGCCTGGAATTACTGCACTATTTGCTCAGGCCTGGAGCATTAAACTGTGGATCCCACACCCACATGGCACATGCATGCATCAGGGGTCACGCAGGTCATGGGTTCCTGGGAGAGTTCTTCTTAATCCAGACAGAAATAAAAATATTATTCCACACGAGAGACATTATGTTGTTAGACAATCTGACCAGGTTATTTGGTGGCATTCCACTGGGTTATGTTTGGCTGGAACCAGTGATGAACTGGATTCAATTTGCCAGGATGGACATGAGTTGCTTGCCGCTGTCACCATATGCTGGAGAGCACCTCTGGTAGCTTTAATTTTGCAGAAACAACCCCTGAAACCTTTCTTTATTTTTTCATGTTGGAAAAATAAACCTCAATGTGTTTTATTGGACTTGTTATTGGTACAGACCAACATAAATTATGGTATAATTATGAGACGAGAGAAAAGGATCCATTGTTTTAAATCTGAGAAATATGATGTGTGTTTGTCATCAGAACCCCTGAGCCAACACGTTGTATAATCAAATTTAAATGCAATTAAAGCTAGAAATCGGTTGGTGTCTACATCTGCCAGCTTTGCTCATCTACAGACTGGAAATGTTTGTCCATTCTTCTTTCAAAAATAGCTCAAAGATTGTGAGGGTGGATGGAGAACATCTGTGTGTATCAATAGTCATGTTCGGCAGCAGATTATTATTTAGATTTACATCTGTATGTTGACTTTGCTTCATTCACCTTCCATGTCCCTCCTGAATAAAAGCGTCTGCGCAGCATGACGCTTTATCCACCATATTTGTGACGGGGGTGATGATGATGATGGGCGCTGTTAGTTTTCAACACCAGCTTTTTAAATACAAATTTCTTGAACTAATAGTCGCCATGCCAGCAGATTCTCCTCCTGACCTGTGGATCTCTGCAAGATCTCTAACCACGCAGGACAGAAAAGTCTTTCTAGTTTGCAGTTGAACCATATTCTTTCAATTTTCAGATGATCTGTACAACATTGCTGTTTTACTAATTTGGACATTCCTGACAAGAGTCAGTTGCGCTGGATTCTGTTTTGAAATGTGAGAAGAAAGAGGCTGTTTACAAATGTAATCTTTACAGATATTTATTTTTTATTTTTTCATTTCATTCTGCTTTGTGTTGTACTTTTGCATATGATCCCACATTACTAAGTTGTAATGTGAGAACAAATAAATTCATGATTACGGTACTTTTCCAACACACTGCCTCATCTAATATAAAATTGACAGAGGATTTTATGCACCACTGTAAAAATCTCTGCTATCAGACAAGCAATACTGTGTTTTAATAGCAAATACATCTGGACTTCTGCATTATAACAACATGAACCAGAAGAGGGCACTAAAGGCTCGTGTTTTACTTTGTGCATGAAATGCAACCACTGCAAGAAAAACAAGAAGCATCTTTTGTTCACAATGAGCCACCTCTGTCAAAAAATACCTATAATAATAAATACAATTCCTTAAACTCAAAGCAAGTAAATTTGTTGCAGTAAACACAACAGATCTGCTCAGCAAAGGAAGGTGATATTTATTAATTTTCCTGTAAAATAAATTAATGTTCCAATTAGATGAGAAATATATTTTTTAAAATGCAAATGATCAAACTGTCTTGCCATGACAGCACTTGTGAAATGAGTTCATACCAGAAATCCCAGATACCTGAATCACACTGCCATCTTGAGAGACGATGCTGCCATAGACACATTTAGCAATGTTGCAGCTCTGCAAATGACTTCTTTTTCTATCCAATCAGTGTCAGGCTGGATAAGGGGGAAGGTAGCTATTATTGTTGACCTTTTTTGTACTAAGGAGGCATAAGTGTCCCTCACACATGCACATAATGACTCCAGAAAGCCTTCAGCAAGAAATGATATTTCTGAGAGGCTATATCTGGAGTGAAACCATAGAATAGCAGTGGAAAATATGACTAATTTGCAAGAAAGTGAGTAGAAAAGGCTATTTTTTTATTCCATCCAAAAAATTTGGTAGAATCGTTCATTTCACCTGATTCATAGGAAGATACAAACCAGACAATTTAAAAACTAGAAGACATAACTAAAAATCTTTCACGTTTCATTGTTTGAAGGGTCAATGAATTATTGTTCCTACAACAAATAACTTTTTCCTACAACAAAAAGTGTCATAATGAAGCTGTTTATCTAAAAAAAAAAATGCCTCTGAAGAGTTTATCTGCCTCTAGAAATGCTTGAACATTCTTCCACAAAAACAGATATCGCAAGCAAAAGACTATTATGGAAAAATAAACTTAAAAAAACAAGCCGATAAAAGCACCTCTTCAAAAACGGAGTCAATACAAGAGCCAGAAATCTGAACACATGCACACGGAAGAGCTAAAGTGTGTATGAGCAATAGCTTACTACTTGGCTCTGTTGAATCCAGTAGGTTAAAATTAAACCCGAAGTGTTGCTTCTGCACCACACAGTGATAATTCTGACATCTTTGAAGTCCATATGCCCTCCATCAGCTCTGCCCCAAATATGGAACCGTCTAAAAAAGCTACAGGACCGTGATAATATTAGTCAGCGAGGGGAGGGGGTGTTGTCTGCTATGAAGTGCCAAGCAAAATTAAAATTACACTTTCTGAACACGATTAGATATGTTTTTTTTTTGTTTTTTTTAAATAAAAAAAACGCACTTGTCCTAATTGTAATCGCATCTAAAAACCACAAAGGTGCATCACCTTGGAGACAAGTTAGTGTTCTTTAATTTTATGTTTAAATGTTATGATACTGTTTGAAAATATTCATAAAAAATGGCAGTATGACTTAAAGGAACTTATGAAACCAGCCGAGCATTGAGTTTCATCTTTCAGTAGGACTAGGCCAATTAACACAAGAAAACAGCAGAGTTTCTTTTCCCAGCACATTTAAAAAAATAAATAAATAAAAAAATAAAATTTCAAAAAAACCTACCAAGTATATTTGCTCTTGCTCTTCGGGGCTGTGGTTGCAAGGGCAGCGGTTGAAAGCAGAGCCTTGCGGACGTCCTCACACTTTTCGAGGGTACACAGACAAGCCGAGAGACATAATCTCTCCAGTGCGTCCATCACATTGTTTTTGAGAAGTCCTTCAAGCAGAGAAGTAAATAAACACTGAATATACAGTGTCTTCTAACAGAGGAATTCATAAAGGAAAAACTACAGCTGCTCAGTTAAATACGTTTCTTAGCACAAAACGTGCAGGCGCAAGCAAAAACGAAACACTAGCAATTGTTTCAAGCAATTCCATCCCTATATCTCATGTTACCAATTTATATTCACATATATGCATTTGGTTTATAGTTGTCATAGTTATCTATTAGGTTGGAACAATAAACCAATAAATAAATTAAAAAAACATTAATAGTACAGTAGAGTTTTTTGGAAGATGCTGTCATTTGCTTATGCAAACTGTAATGTGTTGTTATAAAAATCCAAATGTCACTTTCAGCTACAAAAGTCCAACGTGTAAAAAAATAACTTTGTGTAAAATATGAATTAAGTTAATAGTTTAAACAAGGTTTTACTTGGTTTGTTGGTTAAAAACAACAGTGGTACACAATTGTGACACATTCATAATGGCAGACCTGAAGTTCAGTGATGTTTGGAAGTTTTGATGTCAAATATAATCGTGATCAAGTTTCAGTCATGAATTTAGATACAAATCAGCTCCAGTTTCAACAACAATAAGGATTTATGAAACTAGGATTCATCAACCAAAAATACACCATACTACCCAACATTAAGTTTTTTATTTAGGGAATTAGGAGTAAAATTAATACCTACTGTTGCCTACACTATTTAATTCAATTCAGAAATATTTTATTGATTCCAAAGGAAAATTAAGTAATAATATCACTGTATTGCAATACAAGAGAAGTTTAACTTGACTTTTGAATGTGACTTTCTTGGACGTTTAATAAACACTAATGGACTAGTCAGAATTTTTCCCAACAGAGGTCAAATTTAGCCTCAATTTGATTTGAGTAACTCAGCCAAGTTCCTGCTCTGTGTGTGTTCGCTGGCCAGCCAAATTCTCTCTAAGCCTGTGTGCGAGTTTGTGTGTTTGGGGGAGGGGGATCAGTTTTGCTCCAGTAAAACGTGTGGGCTCAATATACTGGCTGATCAAAGAACAGTGCTTCACGTTACACTGAGCAGGTGAGCCGTGCGGTTCGAGTTCTCACTGATGTTCTCTTCTGCTCCTGGGGAACTCAAAGGCAGGGTCACATCATCATCATGGGAAAACAGACAAACTTGCTGCTCAAACACTACAGGTTACGTTATTTGTCTTTCTCAAATTAATGTCTGTTTTTCTGTCTGGTAACCTTTCCTTTGTGCTAAAGTTGCTTCTAACACTTGGACATGCACATTGGAATCCCCCTAAAGTAGCCAAAAAAAACCCCCACAAACACTGTGCACATAATGGCCATGTGGAGGGCTCATCTGGGAATGTGTTGGACGACACTCAGACGTTATGCTACAGTTGAGCCTCAACTCTCTGGAATATCTGCCAAGACTGGCAGCCCAATTCTGGATATCTCTGCTGCGACAGGTCCTCTTCCCCCCCTTCGAGCGGCTAACATTCAGAGCACCAAAAAGCAATATGCCTTCACTCCCACCTCCTCTCCCTGCCTCCAAAGACCTACATATCTGGGTCTCCTCACACATAATGCATCGCCTGGAGCAAAAATGTTTTTGAAAGACAAGGTGACTAGTCAATGACATCTGAAAATAACCACCTCCAGCTGTGATCCTTAAAATGGGAGAGCAATTCTCCATAGTAAGACTACCAGTCTTTCTTTTCCTGTTCTTCTGAACTTAAACGTGTGTCGATTGGTTCCCGCCTGGGGTGCCTGCCCACCTGCCGGGTGGCATGAAAGATGTAAAGTTTTTTTTTTTTCTTTGTCTATGTAAAATCATACATAAAATTGAAACAATAAGAAGTTAAAGTTACTAAGAACCACAATGAACATTTGACGAATTGTCAAATGTTATAAAATTGTGGGAAATAATGGATTTCTGTAGAGTATATGGGGTGTGGGGGGAAGCTGAATGCTGCTTTTGTTGCGAAAAATCAGTCACACAATCTAAAAAATCAATCTGAAGGATTTATTCTTCACCTTTCCACTGAGTGATCTCATTGACAAAAGAAGAATGACAAGAATTCTGCATATCACAAAGGATTAGAAATGGGGACTAATCAATGTTTAAATAAATCAATACTTATATATATTTAATATAAATATAAGATGGAGCAGCAGGACCTAATTATCAATACAATTAAGAAATAAATATACTACTAATCCACTAAGTGAAGGTTAGCTCTCCTATGGTTCAATGTAGAGCCTGGAGAAAAGCAACCCTTGTAGGTGAAAGGTCAGGTGAAAAAGTGTCCTTTATAACAAAGGACACTTTCTTAAGTTAAAAGAACGTACCTTGTTTAGACCCATCAGCTTTTCAACACATAGGCTATTAAGGAGTCTTATTGGGAAACTCTAATATGTTTCTATGTAATAAGAAACACTGTTTTTTTATGTGTAATAAATTTGATTTTGTCTCATAAGTGTTTGTCGGAATGTATGCCAATTCTACTCTTGAAAAACATTGAAAGGATATAAAAAGAAAGTTAGTTTCCATCAAAAGAAAATTAAACAAAATGTCTTTGTTCAATATAATTTAGTTAAATTCTGTTTATTTTGATTGCTCTAATTCAGCACAATGTCTCAAGACACCTTACAAGAAAAATCCAAGTATAAATAATTAAATTAGGTCCTAATTTAATTCAAATCAGTCCAGTTCATTCCAATTCCAACATGTCACAACACAGACAGTTGTTAATGCCATGCCAATTGGTAAAAGAGTATCTATTACATGAAGTTGCATTGAATTGTTGTCTCAGCAGAAATCCCTAATCCTTTTGGTTCCAAAACAGAACAGAACATGTAGACATAAAAAATGGATCTATGAAAGTCTGATATTTGAGGTTATGTTCTTGAATGCAGGAAAGGCTGATGTCATTTAAAAAGTGAAACAGAAAGCTAACAATGTTTTTTTTGTTTTTTTTTAAGATTTGTTGTTACAAAATTAATTTGGTTTCAGCTTGTTCATTAGCTACATGAAAGTCTACCAACTTGGATTTTTGAAGTTTTCCTCTTAACCTTTCTGGAAACCCCTGAAATGTTACTGTACACAAAATGTGGTCTGTAGAGGAACCCTTAAATTGAAGACGGTCAGTTTGCCCTGGAGAAAAAGCTGCATTCCTCCTGTATTCTGTGTTAGTGAAAGATGAAGTTGCCCTTTTGTTTGACTAAATAAATTTGAGTCAGTTTCAAATTTCTCACTTCACTCTGAAGAATCTCTGCTTGGATTTTTCACAGACACAAACTACTCACTTTGGCAGACTACATCAAGTATTTTAAACTGGGGCACTATTGTATAATAGCTCAATCTGCCGCGCTAATTGATGTGTTTTAAATGATTTGCAAGTGAGTTTGCAACAAAGTAGGACAACTGCATTCAAAAGGAAAACTACCTCTGCTGTATGCAAGATGACTGGAACAGCCAGACACGCTTTAACTCCCACTGGTCAGGAGTCTCATTATCCCCCCTGAAGCTCACATAGTTAAAGAAGTGAATGTTCCTCCTGCTATAATGGGCCATGCATCCCACCGGAGGATTGAATGAAACCGACAAACTTAGAGTGAAATAGCCACTGTATTGCTCTACCGCTGAGGCAAATGACAGGTGTTTTTGATGGCATGATTTACTACCAGCAATCACATCTCTGACTGTCGTCGGTGATTTCTAAACACACTGCAAATCTCTCCCGTGTTTTCTTTGTCGTAGCCAGGATGATTAAAAGATTCTTCAAGCACAAGCCTACAAATCTTTAAATATGGTTCATTCATGCATATATTTTATTTTTTCCAATTGGTTGTTTATTTGATGAACCTTACATTAGAAGCAAGCTGAATAGTGTTTGAGGACTCATAGTTTTCCCCCTATTTTTCCTTCTAGTAAAATGTTTATTGTTATGTTTCATAAAAATGTCAGGGTATTATTAGTTGCAACCGGTAGATTTACCTTTATGTGTTTGCAATAATAGTGATTAAAGATTCTAAATACAAATAATGATTGGCAGATTCGGAAGACAAGTTTTCGGTTATTTTTGTTTCCTTTCTTCTAGAAGAGAAGAGAAGGGAGCAGAAAAGAGAAGGAAGACGAGCACAAGACAAGTTAATATAAAAATAAACCGTGTCTAAAGTTTCTTCCGACGTTCTTTTTTAACATCAGCTTTAAGCTCTCAGAGAGTTTGAAGTCTTTCCGGTTTCTATTTCCAGCGACAGAGTCGTCGGTTGTTGTGAAGTATTTCTTTCCTGTCTTTGTTAGGATAATATAACTCACCTGCAGGTCTGTCAGAAGAGGAGCACTCCATGTGAGTTCATCTGTCTGGGGTGAATCTTCTGTTAGTTGACAGAGCAGCTTCTATGTGACCAATGCATCTCAATGGGTTACAACAAAACAACAACAAAAAAAAGACTGAGAGGAAAATATAACCAGTTTTCTCTCTTTAGGTGCTGATTGACTGTCAGAGAATCACGCTTTCACACCAACCGTCACAGACTATCAAACAAGCCTCTGTCTGCATTTCATTGCCATTTGTCAGTCGCTAACCATACTCACCCACTGTTATTTATATGCTTTTGGTGACACAATAAAATTAATATTTGCAACTCAAAAGCTTTAAACAAAACCACAACAGTGACCAACCTGAAATAGCTCCTGATGTGCTCCTGTGCAACCAGCAACCTCTAGTTTACTTACAGAAAAACGGAGGATGTTGTCAAATGTGACAGCTCAGCTCATGTTATTCAACTCGGACATTGTAAATCCCTGTTGTTTGAAAGTAAAATATAACATATTTGCACTTGCTGCAATATTACGATCATAAGTGTTTGCACAAGCCGACATCTGTAGTTCCGAATCTGTTTGTCATTTCTTTATTAACATTACAATAAAAAATAAAAAAAGGCAGAGAAAAATCCCGGATTCAGTAACAGCAACTGCTTCTGCACACGTCTATTTTTACACAGGAATGGCAGACTGCAATAACACATGCAAATACATGCAGCATGCAGACGATTTTGAATCATGTCACAGCTCTCACAAACAAACATAGCAAGTGCAAAAAGAAACTTCAGGGCCAGACCTTACAAGGAAGAACAATCCCTGATTGTATCAGGGAGGGAATCACATTTATAATGGTGTCATTGATAAATAATGGATGTTTCTAATGCTCAAGTGTAGATTGTTAATTGCTTGGCTCTTAGTGCATAGAAAGCATCCACTGAAGCTAAAAAAGTATCAGATTGTGAAACTGCATAGAGTTTATACATATTTACATTACAAATCTGTAATACTTTACTAGAATAAAAAGAAACGTGTGCAAAATCAAACTGTATCAAAGATGTGTGATTTTACTTGATGAGAAGTTATTTTCAAAAAAGGTCACCTTACTAGAATAGAGGATCAGTTCTCACATCCCAAAGCTGCTTTTTGCCAAGTCAGCAGCTATTTGAACAACACAGATTCACACAATATATATAATTCATGCATGTCTGGTTTTTGAGAATGCCATGCTACTTCCTCTATGAATAACGTACAGAAATATACATAAGTATGAGTGAACTTCACTCAAAACGGATTGCAAATTCGAATTTAAATGCGAGAAAACCATTGACTTTCAGATCATCATTTATGCCTTTATGCCTATGCGAATCATCAGGAGGTGAAGTCGACCTCCCATTATTATTCCTCTGACCCAGATTAGGAAGTAGTCACAAACCTGTTGCCAATATGACGTGTAAAGGTAAAATGGATTTGCAGAACAAGTTTGATTTGTGATCTGATCCAAATTACAGACAGCAGCAGCAGATCTCATAGGTGTAGAAAGAGCAGAGATGGTTGATAACCTTATAATGTCTGTCTATTTAATCTGGAGCAGATAACACGCTGAAGATTGTGCACAACAACTTTTTTCTTTTAAGCAGCTTAGATCTCAAATTTCAGATCGAGGGTCTGAGTTGGTCGCCTCAGCCTTTTGGTTCCACAATCCCACCTGCATGCTCTTGAAGCACACATGACCCATTAATTAACTGAAGCATTGCAAATTATACATTTATTTGCAGAGGTGAGTTTGAGGTGAAAGGTGAAAGGGGCTTATGTCACCTCAAAGACATAATTTGCTTGGTTGAGCTATTTTAGGACCAGATCTACCGTCGGATCTAGTTTGGGAACAAGAAGAATGTACAAACAAACAAACAAAAAAACAATAAAAGAGATGTACAAACTTCTAGCACCTCTAAATGAATTTGCTTCAAACACATCTTTAGTAACCCCATTCACCAGTTCAGCATTATGTGTCACTTTCCTTCCATCCCGACTCTCCCTCATTCTGACCTCTTTGCAATCTTTGTTATCTCCTATCTGCTTATTCCTTAAATCCTATTAATTTTTTTCTACTGTAGGTAGAAACAGGGACAGTGCTTGTTAACTGGATAGAACATAGCCCCAATTTTAAGTCTCCAGAAGCAAAACTCACTTATTCTCTTCTGCAACATCTGGTATCCAATAAATCTGTAGAATATAAGACTAATGTCTCTGTTCAGTAGTTGTGCACATCTGTACTGGAACTTTTATTAAGCCAGGAAATTATTAGGTTATAACACAGCTATTTACCATTTTGTATTCTTTGTCTTGCGGTTAAAGCTTGGGTTAAAGAGTTAAAAGTTATGTTTTTAAATTTCATCTTCTATCCATAGCAATATGTTATGTCCAGACTCTAATAGGAAGTCATTTTTTTATCCCTCTCAGCTACTAATCAGATTTCATTCATCTCATTTTTAGTTTGAGAAAATAGAAAAATAAATATATATATTTTTTATTAGAACCACTCAGGCTCTCAGACTTGAAAAAAATCTTTAAACCGTTATTATCTGTCAAGCCTTTCCAGACAACTGAATGGCCTATTCAATGTAAGAGGCCTTTTTAAGAAGAGAAATAAAGACACCATTCAGACTGCTTCCATCAAGATGAACCGTGCTCAGAATTATCCTGCTTTGCCAAATGCCATCTAACAGCTCGAACAAAACTCACGTTATTACCACTGTCTCAGTGTGACGATAATCCCACTAATTTCCAACAGAGTAGTGACCCTCTGGCTCAAACTACACTGTATCTCCATTACTTTTCCTCTCTTGGAAATCTCATTGTACTTAAGTCGTAGAATGTTTTGCACAGTGCTATGCGCCACCATGTTTGTCTCGCCCATGGTCATTCAGGCTTTTTTTCTGTTGCCATGACAACTTTTTTGCACTGCTCTCCATCTTGATTGTGTGCAAAATGAATAAAAAGACAAGGGGAAAAGTGCCAGGCGCTTAGAGGCAGAGACGGGCGAACAGCCCCACAATGAATGGCTTCAGGTTATTTCAAAAGGTTCAGCTTTGGGTTTTTGAGATATTGCACATCGAACAGGCTTCAATCTCAGCGTAGAAATCTACCTAGAGCTGTGGAAAAAGTGCTGATTGATCCTTTAGCAGCTTAGCAGAGGCATCACCATGGCATTTGATGAAGGTTGATGTGGAGATCACAAAAACCCTTGAAAGCCTATTGTTGGCTGTACTTCATGGTGTGACCTTTAAATTTCAGACACATTATAAGCCTCCTGTTGTTTCTAGATTGTCTGAGCAGAGACGTGATTAAAAAGAGCAATAAAAGATTAAATCACTGAATATTAAGCATATTTTAAGATTCAACGAAGGATAAAAAAATATATATCTTGATTTATATTGATAAGACCTTGAAAAGACAATACCAGAGCTTGAAATTATAATGCAGAGGGACCAATAGCCATAAGCGATCCATCCAGTATCAAGAGATGTGAGGATGAAAAGAAACCAGATGGCTGAGAAAGTTAAATCAGGAGGTCACACAAATTTGTTTGAGTGTCTCTCTGTGAAGTGGATTGTTTCATCCCACACACACACATACACATACATGTTGTTGTCTACAACAGACAACACACAAGACTCATACAGCTGTGAGTGGAGGCCATGACACTGAGATCACATGACACCTGTTGTTGTTGGTGGATATTTTTTTTAGTCAAAAATCTTTTTCAGAGAAACCCTATTTGCTTTTTCTGTTGTGACAGTGCTTATGTGATGGAGCAGTGAATATCAAAACTACATTTGAATCCCATTTGTTGATTTAAGCAAAGGACATATGGAATAGATGAACGAACACTATTAGTTCATCTAATCCTTACAGATAAACAATTAAATAAATTAACATACAATGTCACAAACATTATCTGATCAGAAATTATCATATACCAGCGTGTTGATGTAATGTCTTAGTTTTTACATGAATATTTTAATTGTTACTCCTCTGAATTTGAAATAAAAGGTTGCAGCTTAAACATGATAAACATGCAAAAAAGGGGCTTATGCTAAACAGGAAAAAACAATAATCTAAAATACAAACATGAGTTTTTCCAGAATATTTATATTAGGAGTAGTGACTCTGCTTTTCCTCTTGAAAGTACTCCACATATTTTCTATGGAGTTTAGGTCAGGTCAGTTTTTTGGCCAATCCAGAACATTGGGACAATGATTTACAAATTAATGGCAACATTTACTTTAATCTGAAAAGTGGACTTTGGACAATTCTTCCTAAACCTCATTGAGATGCCGTTAATGTTCAGGTGTGTCTTAAGACAAGGTATATGTGGCAGCTGTAGTCCATGTTCTGATACGTCTGTAGGTGGTGTGTCTTGAAGTAGTGACTCTCGCTACAGTCCACACCTTCTTCCCAAACTTCTGACTATGTTTTACTTTACTATCCTCTTAAATATCCCCTGATGCCCATTCTACACAATGTTTTCTTCCACTCGACTTTCCATCGATATACAGTAGCTGGATCCTGCACTCTGCTTCTTTGGCAATAACCTTTTGTGTTTTTTATATTTTTTGTGGAGGGCTTCAACAATTGTTGACTGGACAACTATCTGGTTCATAATGTGACATCTCTATAATTTGACAACTATTTTTTAATCGATATTTTTGATTTGCTCATTTTTATGTCTTCAATACCGCTAAGCCAAACATCAAAATTAAAATACATTTGAATTTTATGATTTTGCATTTAATGATTATTCATGATACACTTTGTATTTTTTATTGAGTTACCAAGATAAATTCCCCCTTTCTATTTATGAAGTTATCCTTTAATATTTATTAGAAATCCCAACAGTCCTTTTAAAGGCTAACCTCCTCCAGCACATGGTTGCAACAAACCTTTTAATCTTTCCACGGAGACAGTGCATATCTCAGCTGTGCCACTCATTTATTTAAAACAACAACAAAAAAAACAGGATAATAATAAAATTCCCCACTGTGTGAACACTCACTTTGGCTCCGTCTCTGTCTAAAATGAAATAGAGCTCTTCCGTCTAACCACCTGCTCCATCCCCAATGTGGCACACAATGACTAACTTTTGGACAAAGATTTACCTGAGAGAGTCATCCAGTTGTCACATGGTCGTAACTAATTTCTGCTGAGAAGTTGTGACGGCATAAATCCCTCGTTTCTGCTTCAGAAACGACACCGTAAATTTGACAGAAAACCAACTATAAAATACTATTGCTTTCAACGCACCACAAAACACAGACCAGCACCTTTTCTAGATCTGTTTTCTCACTCTTCCAACGAGGTAGAAAATACATAAAAAAGATTCACTATGTTCACTAAGTAGGGGACATTAAAAGAAATTTCAGGAGAAGTGTGGCTAATTACCAAATATAATAGAATATAATAGAAATATCTTTTATTGTCCCACTGTGGAGAAACTCAAGTGTACCGGCAGCAGGTTACAGGTAAATGGAAATGTGCACATTTACACTACGGTAAAAGCAGTTCCCTGGATGGTGGATCTGCAGAAATCCTCCGCCAGCTCCTTAATTTTCACCATGTTCATCATGTTCACCCTCAGCATGTGGAGAACAATAAGTTTTTCTTAACTGTACTATACAGCATTATTTTAATATGACCGTTAAAAAGTGATGACACATCGATATGTCATAAAAAAAACCAATGAAGGATTTTGAACCGATGCAAAACATAAAAAATTCTATTGCTACATATTTCTTACCTCGAGGAAAAAGAAAGCCTTATCAAACAACCAAGACTAAGGTCCTGAAGCTAACGTGTTAAAAATAAATGAGACATTCTGTCCTTGGTTAGACTGTGAATACTATTTATAGGGAACTTTAAAAAAAGATTAAAAGAAAAAGCAAAGTAAGCAAGGACTCACCTGACACCAGTTTGTAGATAAAAGTGGTTTCATATACAAAAGATAATTCAACATCAAACAGAAAGCTAGAGACTACTCTTGTGGCTTCTTAGAATTATAATTTTAGATGAAAATGTTTCTCTAAAAATAATTTGCTACATTTTCAGCACATCGATCTTTGTCAAAGGTCTGCCATCATCTGTTTCCTTCTGTAGATAATCAGTGATCTATAACTGTATGAAATGAACACACTAAAACACACATCATTTTTAACCTGCTATCTTGCAGACATATAAATTACAAATTGAAACGTGCTGGCGTGCAACATTTCTGCAAAATCAGAAGTGTCATGCCATCACTATCTGGTTCAATGCAATTTATCAAGGCCAAAGTCAGCATTGTTGTGTACAATAACATTGTAGAACACCTCATAGAGCTTGGTCTTGAGGAAGACAAACTTCTTACAATCACCAGTTAATTTCTTCCAAGCCATTTTAAGCTGATACAGTACTTAGAGCAAAATGAGGCCTAACCAAGTATAGAGTCCATACATGGTACAGTATATAGGCTACACATAGTTTTAAGTTGACCAAATTTCTTTTTGGAAAATAGTAATTTTCTGACAAATCACATTTTTGGTTCTCATTAGCTATAGTTGTCTGTGTGTGTGTGTGTGTGTGTGTGTGTGTGTATATATATATATATATATATATATATATAATTAGTTTGCTTTTGGTTTGTCTGAATTCCAGATCGTCTGTGCTGAGGACTTTTACCACACAGCACAATAATAACAGGCTGTAAGGGGTTGTAATTAGAGCTATCGCACAGTCCTCTCTCTCTCTCTCTTTCTCTCTGTCCTACTGTTCCTCTCTCCCCCAATTTCTATCACGGTGTCTGCTTTGTCTTTCTCACCTCCTCTCCGTCTGTTTTTAACGCGCTCGGTGGACTGAGGCTGCCTCAGAGGTATCTGACTCCCTCCAGCCTATCTTTGGGCACAGCTTTAAAGATGCTCCTTTGCAACTTGCTTCAGTCCGCTGCCCTTCGGATGTCTTAACTGCCTCTTTGCATCTTTTCGTTTTACTTCAACGTGAGAATATAACGTACACGGTGGCACTGAGCTTTTACGCATGGAGGTTGGAATCAGTCTGTCAGAATTTACGCAGAACTGCTACTGAAGATGCAACCGGGTTTATGAGACCGTTTAAGGGCTTGAAGAAGGGCTTTAAAAGAGAGCAACGATGCGAGGGACTGAGTTGCTGCTCGGCTACTTTCTGGTGAAAGTTCTGGTGTGTGACGCGCAGGGCGAGCTGGATCAAACCGCGGATGACTTCATGATAGTAACCGGGTTCAACGAGTCAGCGGAGGGGGAGAGCGCATCCACGGAGACCCCGCACACGGAGGAGAAGTGTCGTGGCTATTACGACGTGATGGGTCAGTGGGACCCGCCGTTCGTGTGCAGGACGGGCAGCTACCTGTACTGCTGCGGAACCTGTGGCTTCAGGTTCTGTTGTGCGTTCAAAAATTCCCGGCTGGACCAGACCACCTGTAAGAATTACGACACCCCGCCGTGGATGACACCCGGCAGACCCCCGCCAAAAGTGGACGTGGCGCTGGAGTCCGCCAAGGATAAAACCAACCTCATCGTCTATGTCATCTGCGGGGTCGTGGCCATTATGGCACTTATAGGGATTTTCACCAAGCTCGGTTTGGAAAAGACGCACCGTCCAAACAGAGACAATATGTCAAGGTACGCAATTCAGATCTAGAGGTGTGTGTGAATAAATTAGAATGTCAGTACGACGAAAAGCCAAACAACTGTTTTGTAAGCTGAAATATTTTGGTTTTAGCCAAACCAAAACTTGGCCTTTTTGGAAAGACTGATTTGGAGCCAGCCCCCAAAGATTATTGCTGAAGAAGCTGACAGTTCAGAGTGCTGCATATTCAAACAGATTAGCATTGGGAAGTTAAGTGGAAGAAAGAAGTGAACAGTTAACCACAATACGGAGAGAATTGTGAAGCAAAGCTCATTCAAGAGTTTGATGGAGATTCAATAAGAAGTTTGAGGTTGGATTCAAAGATTCAAGAGCCACAAAACACAACCATTTTAAAACTGATTTTATCTGTAATTCCTACTAAACAAAGTCCATGTTAAATAAATTATTCTACTTTAAAGTAACAACGAACAAATGTTTTTGAGTGATTAACAGTGTGATATTGAAAACAAATAAACATGAAGCCATCTTCAAATCTTACATAAAAATTGATCATTGATACTTACATGCAAAGTAATGTAGATTTACTAAAGCTCTTACAAAAATAACACATTGCAAATTTACTCTTTTTTAGTGGTCAGTCTCTCCACACATTTAAAAAATGCCTAACTTAAAGCAGATTTAAACAGATTCCTCAAATACTGCATACACACAATGCGATCAATTATGAAATATTTGCATCCTTACAATTTCTTAATAAAATGCTGTGTTTGTGGCACATGCAAACCTGTGAATTTCTATTTTATTAGAATTACACAAACATTTACTTATTGTTTAGCTGATGGAGACGTACCCCATGTTGTCATTGCAGACTCTGAATATTACATCTCTATTAAAACAAACTGCATCCCAAAATTCAACTTCAGAAGTGTTGCAGATTGCAACAAAATGTGATCCTTGATAGAGCAGGTTCAATTCTTTATAACCTGTTAGGCATTTGAGAGTAAATAAATGTAATAATTATTTATAATGGAAGGACCAATCAGATTATTACATGGTCTTAAAGACTAGATTTGAACAGCAGACACTAACCTGAATCCTGAGTAATTCCCCAGCCATCAGGTGCTTTTTGTAATAACGCTCTTTGTCATGAGGGGGAGACAACAGTTCCAAACATGTTTATAGTGGTCATCTTTCTAAAGTATGCCCAACAGCGCGGTGAGGTGGAGAAACACATTTTTGTCCTTTAAAATCACAATTTGGTGATGACGAGTGGAGATAGAGGAACCCAACTTCTTCTTGGTTTCATTTTTACTTCGAGGTAATCAGAATATTTGAGGATTGTGTTTACTTAGAGAGGTATAAGTATGATAGAGAAGCTCTTTAGTAATCTGATGGACAGTACTGACAGAAAGGGAAAAAGGGTTTTATAAAACATTTGCAACCACTGATTATTTCATAGTTATGTGAAACATAGCTGATATTTACAACTTAACTTACCACAAACAACAAACTTATGTGGTATGAAGCTTTATTAGGAACAGAGACGACTGAAAGAAACCTACAGCTAAGTTGCATTATATAAACCAAATATCCTATAGAGTCATGGTAAACATCTACTTGTTTCCATGGAATATAAACAGGAAAGATGCTGCTAGTGCTGCTAATCATATGCACTTAAGTAATGAGTAGCATGTGTGATCGGTACAATAAAAGCAATGGGAACTTTCTGATCTGGAACATAGGCTTGTGTTACCATAATGTCAGGAGGGAAAGACAACACAGATTACCTTAAAGGAGCAACCATTCCTGTACAGCCATCTTGGATAGGTTAAGAAGATATTTGCCAACTATTTGAAGTCCAGCATTTACAATTAAAAATATTATTTATGAAACAAAATATTTTGTGCAATTGCCAGTCATCCCAGGAGTAGACATCTTAGAAAATTCACCTAAAGATCAGACTGTGCATTGCTCAGAGAAACTGCAGGAGCCCAAGAGACTCTAAAGGTTTAAGTTGATAGCATGTTAAATTTTAATGCACAAGACAAAATAAATAGACAAAGACTGATTGAGTATGGGTGGCTTCGAAGGGTTTTCAAGAACAATATGCTTCTTTTGTAAAAAAGAATACGACAGCGTAACTTGTAAGTTTGCTAAGTTGCATCTGAAATTAACCACATGACTTGACAAATATCAATAAATACCTCATACTAATTTTGAACCAAATTGATGGTAGGCTGAAGATTTGGGCTCTTTTGCAGCTACCGGGTTTCAGCACTTTGCAGTAACTGAGTCGACCATGAACTCTGTACTAACATACTAGAAGTTTGAAAGGAAGGTCAACACTATTAGAGGTTTCATAGTCTTTATTTTTAATGTTTAATTTTCTGTGGTGGGCAACAGACAGACCTTTTCTGCATTTACGTACATAATTACAACCTCTCTTAAAGCATTCTTTATCTCTTCAGAGCTCTTGCACATGTGATCCGCCATCCTGCTTCAGAAGATACAGATGACATTGGTCTGAGTCAACACTATGAGAACCTACAAACAAGATTGGCACTTGACAATTTCCGTAAGTAGTGAACCTGCCGCCATACAGATTCTGAAAAGGCAATGAGCTCCTCTAAGTGTATTTGTTTGGGAGCACCATGCTTTCGGTGCTCTTGATCCATTATTACTTTTCAGTCTTTTTTATTAGTTCAGACAAATTATGTTTGTATGAAAACCACAAGCAGAAAAACTGGCAGGGAATTAAACAGAATCCATGACTTGCAGTTTACTTTAATCTCAAAATGGATGCAAAAACATGTCGATCAAGTCTTTTGATTGTCTTATAGAAAAAAAAACTCAACTTACTGTAACCCACAATTAGCAAAGGACTTTTATTTTTGCGGGCCCACTTCCTGTGTTGCCCAAACGCTGCTAACTTATTTAAAGCCACGCCTCCAGTGCGCAGTAAAAGATCCCCACCTGTTCCACTGTGATTGTGGCTTGCTGTTGGCGTCTTCCTCGGGAATTCCTCAAAAAATCTTTGAACATATTGATTTGATTGCTGGGTGAGTTTATTTGTTAACAGTGTTATTTTTTCTACGTGGTACTTCTGCTCAATTGCTCATTGGAGCGTTGTTTTATTAGAATCACTGGCATTGTTTACCTGGACCGTCACCAGGATTCTGTTAGTGCTGATTGTGGCTCAGTACGCCCCACTCTCTTCAACAAGGTAACTTGTTGCTGAAGTTTGTGCGTATTCTGACACCTTTACATTGATGCCGAGGTACTGAAGTTTAAAATAAAATTGATCAGAACAGAATGTAGCTACACTTAAATTGATATTGCGCAGTATATTTATTTATTTATTTATTTTCCTTCCCTCACTCTGCTTGAGTATTTGACAATTAATTTATTTTATTTTTCTTGATTGATATTTTGGAAGTGCACTTTAACTTTAGCACTTTAATTTTAAATTGATTAGTTGAAATATGATAGTTTTGTTTCATTTAAATTATGGTTAGTTTAACCTGATTGAAATGTTTAATTATTAGGAATCTAATTATTGCATTTGCATTTAGTATGCATAAACTAGATGTTTAAATTTAATAATTATTTCCTTTGTATTATATTTGTTTCTGATAAAACACTTAATGGGTTTTCTGACCTTTTAGGTCAGGTTTTTTTTCCACCTGTCGGATCAGATCCTCATCTGGATCGAAAGATGGCGAGCTAGGAATGGACTATGGACTTTATGATTTGGAAATCAATTTATTCTGAGTCAATTCTCATGTGTCTCATTGTGTTATTGTAATTGTATGTTTTTTTATTCAAATCACTTAATATATATATTCACCAAAACTAAAAGCACTGCCTCCTGTGTTTTTTCACACCTCAGGCTCCTTAAAAGGCCACTCTTCCGATGCTGCTTATGTAGCCGCAGTTAGCTGTCTAGCCCATAACTGTTACATTACTTTGGCGAGCTAGCCAGGAGCCTGATACTGTGAATGTTTTGGTGAATGTGTTTTGTGGTTTGGTATTGAAATATGGATTTCTTTGACCAAGTTGGTATCAATGTTGCTAATTCTGTCATCATTAGTGGTGTAACGAACACTCAAGCAGATGATGAGATTGTCAATCTTTTACGTAGTTATGGTGGAATTAAGGTTTTTTCTGTTACTGCACGTGAGAGTCCATTTTATAAAAACCTGGCCGTTGAATTTACTAATTCTGCAGATTTGGAAAAGCTAAAATCGCTTTTACCATATGTTTATCCATCTCAGGTTGCAGAAGATGTTATATTTGTTGTTAAATTGCTTTCAAGAGAGTGCCCTGCCACAGTCACAGTGGACACGACCTTACCTCCCGATTATCTCCATGAACTGAAAAGTATTTCCCAGCAGAGTGGACAATCATTTGATGACGTTTTGAGAGGAGTTTTTGAACAAATAAGTGCTCATTTAGGAATAGCGGCTACCGGACGGGAGCCTGATGGGGATGATGAAGGGGATGGTGATGAGGAGAATATTGTTGAAATACTTACCATTGAAAGAGAGTCCAGTCAGACTCAGCCATCTACTCTTCCTGCAAACCAATCAGATCAGTCCACCACCTACCGGCAGGGACCACAAACTCAGCCTAATCCAACTACAAATGTGGGGCCGAGAATTTTCCTCTCGGGGAATGATCTGAATCCTTCTGGGGTTCAAAGGGTTGTTGTCGAACACATTGTGCGCAGAGATGATGTAAATCTTCAACCTCTGTCTTCATTTAGACTACGCACCTTTTCAGGAAGACTTCCAAAACCTCAGCATGAGGCAGATTATGAATCCTGGAGGTCTCAAATAGAACTCTTAAATGCAGATCCAAGTCTAGCACCTTTACATGTTACAAGGCGCATTTTGGAAGGTTTACTCCCTCCAGCTGCTGACCTAGTGAAGGGTTTGGGGCCTGGTGCCCTGCCTGCAACATTTTTGCAGGTACTTGATTCTGCATATGCCACTGTTGAGGATGGAGAAGAATTGTTTGCAAAATTTTTAAACACGCTTCAGGACCATGGGGAACGACCATCTTCTTATCTGCAGAGACTCCAGTTGGCTCTCAGCACAGTGGTGAAGCGTGGTGGGATTCCAGCCACTGAAATTGACAAATATTTGTTAAAACAATTTTGTAGAGGTTGCTGGAATAACAGCATGATTAACAAACTTCAACTAGAAAAGAAAAAAGACCAACCACCTCCTTTCTCAGAGCTTTTATTAAAACTCAGAACAGAAGAAAACAGACAGTTGGCAAAAGAGATGTTAATGAAAAAACATATTCCATCAGTCAAGCATCGTGTCAGTGCACAAGCTCACACTACCAGTTCATGTTCATGTAGCCATCTATCAGACTCAGGTGCTATCGAAGACTTAAGGAAGCAAATGTTAAAGCTGCAGAGTCAAATGTCAGCCCTGCTGTCTACGGACTCTAATTCTGCTAAACCAGAAAATCAGATGAAAAAACAGAAACCAAAATCTGGCCAAACCAGTAATAGGCCAAAGCCCTGGTTCTGTTTCAAGTGTGGACAGGATGGTCACATTGCTCCCAACTGTTCCAGTCAGCCAAATTCCAGCTTAGTCGAAGAAAAACGCCACCAGCTCAAACAAAAACAGCAGTCCTGGGACAAAAGTAAGCCATTAAACTAGAAGCAGTTCTTACTGAGGGACAAGTGGGAGCTGCAACTAGTGAATGTCCCCACACTACAGACTCATTTTCATATTTTTCATTACCTAAAGGATTAGTGGGCACAAGGAGTACTGGTGAGGTGAAGATTAAAGGGATCAATTTTCATTGCCTCTTGGACACAGGTTCCCAAGTCACCACAATTTCACATTCCTTCTATAACACCCATCTATCAGATCACAAAATAAAACCAATAAATGATCTTTTGGAGATAGAAGGTGCAAATGGTCAGAGGGTGCCTTATATCGGATATGTGGAACTCTGTTTGACATTTCCCCCTGAGTTCACAGGAGAAGAGATGGACATAAACACCTTGGCCTTGGTTGTTCCAGACCTGCGATCATCACAACCCCCTGTTCTGATTGGCACCAACACTTTGGATGTTGTGTATAACCAGTGCTGTCAGTCACAGTCTGAGTTCCATCCTCTGCCTTTTGGATATAGAGCAGTGCACAAAATTTTGGAGATAAGGCATAAACTAACAACGGATGACTATCATGGCATTCTAAAAATGCAGTCATCCATCCCACAGGTCGTTCCTGCACAGAAGACTGCTGTGCTGGATGCTCTTCTTATTTGCCTATTACTGCAAGGTGAAAAAGAAGTAGTTATTCAGCATCCAACCTCTTTCTCTCTACCGGGTGGTTTGATAGTAAAATCTAGTCTTTTTGATTTACCTCCTGTACAGCCTGCTTCTCTGCCAGTGGTGATCACTAATGAATCTGACCATGACATTGTGATTCCAGCCAGAGCAGCCATCGCTGAAGTCAGTACCATCCAAACCATTCTTTACAAAGAGCAGAGTGTGCATCAACCTTCCCATAGTTCCGAGCCAAATCCAACCAAATTGAACTACAACTTTGGAGATTCGCCACTCTCAACTGAATGGAAGCAACGTATAACAACCATGCTCAACAGTATGTCAGATGTTTTTTCAAAGCATGATCTTGATTTTGGTCGTACAGATAAGGTCAAGCATGAGATCAAGCTATCAGATCCCACTGCTTTTAAACAGCGACCGAGACCCATCCACCCCCTAGATGTGGATGCGGTACGTAAACATATTCAAGAACTGCTGCAGTCTGGTGTTATACGTGAATCCAATTCACCCTTTGCTTCCCCCATAGTTGTAGTGCGGAAGAAAAATGGTGCAGTACGGCTCTGTATTGATTACAGGAAGTTGAATGCACAGACCATCAGGGATGCATATGCTTTGCCAAAGCTGGAGGACACATTTTCAGCACTGTCTGGCTCGACGTGGTTCTCCACACTGGATTTAAAATCTGGTTACTACCAGATTGAGATGAATGAATCAGACAAAAATAAAACTGCATTTGTCTGTCCGCTTGGATTTTATGAATTTAATCGTATGCCTCAAGGTGTAACTAATGCTCCTAGCACCTTTCAACGCCTTATGGAGCGGTGCATGGGAGACATGAATTTAAAAGAAGTGCTTGTTTTCATTGACGATTTAATAGTGTTTGCACCAACTCTAGAAGAGCATGAACTTCGGTTGAAGAAAGTTCTTCAATGCCTGAAAGAATTTGGATTGAAGCTGTCAGTTGAAAAGTGTGTTTTCTTTCAGACATCTGTTCGCTACCTTGGACATGTAGTTTCAAGGGATGGAGTGGAGACAGATCCAGACAAGATTTCCACCTTAACATCTTGGCCGGTTCCTCAGAATTTAAAAGAGCTCAGATCATTCCTTGGTTTTGCAGGGTATTATCGCCGGTTTGTGGAAGGGTTCTCATCAGTAGTCAAACCTCTCAATGAGTTAACAGCTGGATATCCACCCTGTCAGAAAAAATCAAAACAGATGAAGTTGCAACATTACCTTGACCCCAAAGAACCCTTTGCTTCTCGCTGGACAACTGCTTGCCAGCAGGCCTTTGAAGAGGTAATCCGGAAACTCAGTACAGCACCAGTTCTTGCATTTGCAAACCCAGGTAAACCCTACATATTACACACAGATGCTAGCTCTACTGGCCTTGGTGCAGTTTTGTACCAAGAACAGGATGGGCAGAACAGGGTGATTGCATATGCCAGCAGAGGTCTGTCCCGCAGTGAAAGTCGATATCCTGCCCATAAACTTGAGTTTTTGGCCCTCAAATGGGCAGTTACAGAAACATTTTATGACTACCTGTATGGATCCGATTTCACTGTGGTTACAGATAGCAACCCATTGACATATCTGCTAACTTCTGCTAAATTGGATGCTACAAGCTATAGATGGCTTTCTGCTCTTTCAACTTTTACTTTTAAGATCATTTATCGGGCTGGCAGGTTAAATGTGGATGCTGATGGTCTCTCTCGGCGACCTCATGCTGAAGAGGTGGCTGATCCTTTGTCTCTTAAGGAGAAAGAGAGAATATTGAAGTTTACTGAACAACATCTGGAACATCCATCCTGTATTTCCATTGACCAGCACTCAGTCCAAGCAATATGTGACAGGCAACTGGTGTACAGCTCACCCAACCTGGACCAGGTTGTTGCTCTTGTGCAAACCCTCTCCATTAACACTGACAGTTTACCAGACAGTTTTGTTAATGATCTACAGTTCTCTTCACCTGTTGTGCCATCTTTCTCTGAAGGTGAAATTGCTGACAGAGAGCCGATCCAGTCATTCAGCACATTATTGCTGAATTAAAAATATTATATTAAAATAAAAATATTTTATTTTCCGTTAAATTTATGCTTGATTGACTGGCAAATTCTGCACAAGCATTCCTGTGCAGCTGGAATTGTGTGAAAGTACAAATGACAAATACAGTTCTAAATCAGAATCAAAAACAAAAATGGTAACATTCTGGTTGAATATTTTACTCCATAAAATAGTAAAAACTAGAGTGAGGATGTAATTAGTTGTATTTGTGAATGAGATTAAAAAGAGCCAATATTTTACTTAGAAGTTGAGGCAAATGTTAAGCTAATACCAACTACGGATAAATGTTAGATGATTGGGGCCTTAGATTTAAAAAAAAAAAAAGAATCATGTTTTGCAAATTAATTAATCTACTTGCCATGCTGTTATTAAAAAAAAAACTTCCATTATTTATTATGCTTGCCATGCTAAATAATTTCAAAAGTTTGACAAAAGACGAGAAAAAACATTCACCAGTCATAAAATCTCTGACTGTTAAAAAATATTAGATAATCACCACACTGCGTATCTGATTGCCTCGCCTGAAATTTTCATCAAATCCAAAGTGATGGAAAAACAAAAATACCCAATCAAAAATCCTGAAGGCTGGTGAACGCATTAGTCATGCCATCAGAAATTACCAAGCACAGACACTAATTACCAGTGACAGCCTAGAACTCTTTCTTAGCCAGTACTGTAGGCCACGGCCTCATGCATTTTAGTGCAGCCTTGTTCTTTCATTCATCAGCATCAACGCCTACACACACCTACAGTGATGTGCACATGCAGAGTTCTTGTTTTTCTCTCCAATCTGCGCTGCCAATCTGCTGAAGAGTCCCACATGGTACAAATCCCATTTTTTCAACAATATCATTGAAAAGTGTTTTGTTTTTTTGTTTTTAAATACACAATCAAGCAGCACTTCTTTTTTGCCAAAAATTAAAACAATACTAGCCCATATGAACAAAAACAATCAAAACAAAATTATCTCTGGTTTAATTATTATGTCCTGGGTTCAGCGGAAATTTAAAGAAATTCTAGCTGCTATTTTATAAATAATAGTAACATTTTATTAATAATAATAAGTTTAATTATTTCAGGAGTCTGTATGTGAGTGTGTGTGTGCATGGTTGTTTGTCTGGATGGACAATGGATGCCATGCCTCTCGCAGAATGACAGCAGTAGATAGGCATCAGCTGGCATAAACAATGGATAGATAAAACCGTAGAAATAACATGTCAATTTTTCTATTTGTAAACAAACATCATCATCATCATCAACAACAAAAAAAACTGAAGCCAAAAAATTTTACTTCAGTAAAGGCAAACCCTATTTACACAAATATTTGTAAATGCAAATAAAACAAAAATGATTTGTTATAAATGTGACGTGACAATTATTTAACTGCTAACAGGCATTATTTATGTTTATTTAAGAATTTAAAACACTAAATAAATTAAGGATTTCATGACCTTGTCTTAGAGAGCCAGTTGAAGTTAGTTTGAATGCGTTTCAGTGGTACATTTGTTCTTTCGACAGCAATTCTTGGGAGGTTAGAAGGTAAGATGATATTTGTTTCCACACTGATCAATACTGTACTCAATACTGTACTGGTGTGCTTTCTAAAAATATAGACGAGTAGTAATTTTTTCTGGAGATACTTTATAGCAGGGACTTAGAGGCACAATCTTTGTTCAGAATGGACAACTGTCTTTAGACTTGAGTAATGCAGGTTTTATGAGTCATTTCAGTGCTGCCATGTTTACATCTGATCAGATACCCATCTACATAGAACAGCTGGGAGGTGGAGTCTCTTTTTGCTCCAGGAGTCAGCCAGAGAGAACAAAGTCTTCACTCACTGCCATCTGTACATCGATGTATGACAGGCCATTTTCTCACTTCTATATAGAGGCATATTACTGCTGCATAACCTTTGATGACAACTGAGAAAAAGATACTGAAAAATGTCTGTATGTGATATGTAATCTAAAGGGAAGATAGTTGTAAGGTAAAGTTAAGCGTGGACAATTTAAACAGTGATTAAAAATTATTTTTTTTCTTCTAATTTTCTGATACCTTGTCATTTAAAAGGATTTAAGCTCCGTCTTCACTACAATGATAACTTATTAAATAGGTGCAACCACTGAAATACAAAGAAACAGTCTTCTAGTAATGTAAACATTGAGTCTGCATGTGATTTGTACATGCACTCACCGGAAAAAATGGTGCAGAAATGTGTACCTATCTCTTTCTAGCACATAACTAATATATAAAGCTGATCTAGGTATGTGCCCATATGAGCATTGGCCAAATATGTGCCAAATGAACTACAACATCTGTGTCCCGCTAAAGGTGTATAATTGTTTCTGAACACAATATACGCCAGAATAATGACGTGGTGAACAAGAACTATCCCTGAATCTGGGTTACATGGACACATGACGGCGAACCATTCCTGGACTCATTTTAAAAACATTTGATGACCATTTTTGAACTTTTCATTTATGCTTTTTTTTTTGTTTCTTTATCAAATTGCACCTTAAGTCCTAAATGCGACCAATGAAAAAAAAACTCCTGATCGGTTCCATCTGGAAAATTATAGTCATGAGGAATAAAGGTGAGCCGGCATCACAGAATGAGTCTGACATAGTGATATGATACAAAAGCAACAATTTGGGGTGGTGCATCAATTATTATGTTGGATTTATGCCTTGACTTTGACTGGGACCTTCTACTACATGACTGTGCTTTGATCTAAACCAGATCTATTGCAGATCTGTCTGTATATTTAGGGTCATTGTCCTGTGGAAAGGTCAATCTCAACCCAGTTTAAGGTTTTCTTCCAGACCCAATTAAGTAATTTTAGATGATGGATTAAACAATATTCTGGGAGATGCACAAACCCTGTAAATTGTTTTTTAACCTGAATTTGTTTTAGAATGTTTCATATCTCTGGCTTGTCAAAAGTTTTCCTTTATAACAAAATGTGAACAAGACTGAGTAGTACAGGGTAATGTGTTTGAAGCACTTAAGTCACTTGGACGGCCAGCATAAAAATTCTGACACAGAGCTTGACAAAATAGCACTGGGCATAAACAAAATGCCTAACACATTGCTCTGTATGCTGCTGAGTCATAGACCAATTCCTCAAGACGCAAAGTTCTAAAGTCAGACGATATTGACTACAAGAAAGAAAAAAACATCATCTTAATTACAAACTTGAAAGAAGTCGCCTGTAAATTAGAGGTCCTTTCTCCTTGTTCTATTTATTGCACAGTATTCAACTCCCAAAATACCCCCTTAAATATTTTATGAGATTCAGGGGAGGTGTTAGTGTCTTAAGTGTAAACCTGTTTATTTTCTCCATCGCTCATGGAATCTTCAATCTCACAAGTCTCCAAAAGTGGCCTTCTTTTCCCCCAAACAGCTGACACAAAGCAGCCAACACTGTCAGATAAATATTAGACATAAACAATTTCATACAAGATGTTCTCAGAAACAAGTCAGGCTATAAAAAGATCAAGTCACAAAAATATTATGAACAACGTTTCTAAGGCATTTGATAACAGATGGTAGTTGTTTAGATAATTTTGCTTATAAGCGTATACAGTAGTTTTGATTGTAACGGGAGGATAAGTGTTCGAGTGGCATAGCTCACAATGAAGTTTTGTGGAGATGACCTGAAAATAGTTGAAAAAAATAAAATAAATAACTCGCACAGAAGGAAACTGGAGGAACATGCACCACTATTTTTTCTTATTTTAAAATCATGCATCCAAGCTTTTTGGCAAAGATGTGGAATAGAATAAAAATACTGGTTAAATAATTTAGAAATCATGTATTACTTTGTGTCCTAAAGAGGATTAAAACTGTCATTTTAAAGAGAACAGACCAAATGAGAGCCTGTGTTCATGGCCCACTTACTAATGAAATGGAAACGGGTCAGTAAACTCAAAAAATAACCTGAAAATTTAACACAGATAGGATAGATGGCTGTTTTTAAATAAAAAGGTCACAGGACTTGTGATAAAATCTTTAGTGTGGGTGAGATTGTATTGATTAGATTATACAGCATTGTTGATCATGAAACTTCAGACCAAGAATTGTTTACAGCCAAGAGTTGCTCTTTTTGCACCAAAGCTGAGTTCACTTAAGTCTGTGATGCATTCAGAATAGAGAAAAGCCTCAACAAACGTAACACAGAGGTTGTGTTTTGAAAAAGGTAGCGAAGCTGAGAGTGGCTTGTCCTACATATTTTATTATGAGCTTTGGTTAATGATGGAAAGAAAAAAATATTGTGAACATTAGAAGCTAAAATTAGTTATGTGCAGGACAGATGATAGTGTAGTAAATAAATAAAATAGGACTGACAGAGAGAAGCTGCTGCGATACAACAGCATAGGAGACATTATTTGTCAAGGTGTGGTGAGAAGATTGTTAAAAATGTCCCTTACATTATTTTGTAAGACTGCATTGATAATTTGAGACTTTCCAAATTAATTAGCACATTATTAAAGTTTCTTGCTGACCAAAAGGGAATAAGAGCCTAATTAACCTATTTTCTTTATTAGTAATCTGTTTTTAATCAGAGCACTTTCTAGACCAAAGATTTTTGGATTCAGCTTCTTTATAACTTTGTAAAGATATCAACAATAATAGTGAGAACTTGCTGCTTGCTGTTAACTAACTGATTGGTACCCTTTCTGATCCCACACGACTCCTAAGCTGTAACACACAATACCATTAGTGAAACAGACCCAATTTTGTACTTAGGAAGAGATGTGAACTGTTTGTTGTTTTTTTTTATTATTTTTTTTTATCTATTACCACATTGATCATTGGTTCAAAACAAAGACAAAAAGACATTTTTTGTCTTTGGAACTATAGCTTAATTCTTTATGGACTCAACAAGGAAATATGTGTCAGAGCTTTTGGTCCACATTGTCACGACTACCTCAAACAGTTGCCACAGTCTTGCATGAAGTATATCTGTGGTGCCAATCTTCTTTTAAACTACACTCCAAAGGTTATCTGTTGGTTTGAGAACTGGTGGCTGTGTAGGCCATTGGAACACAGTGAACTCATTCCTGAGCTTAGGAAAACAAGCCAAGCCAACTTTTATTTAAAAGCACTTTTAAAGCAGCAAAAGTGAACAAAATAAAAAATCTCAAACAAGTGTGAGATGATTTCTGCTTTGTGGCAGATGGGTACACTGATCACACTAACTTGTCGAGAAAACTGTGGAGATGGTCAGCAATATCGCTAACACAAAATGTGTCAGAAAATATCCCCTACAGCGTTGCATCACCAGCTGCAGCCACTGGCAGGCCTTGATCCATACTTTCATGTTATTTATGCCAGATTCTGACTCTACCATCTAAATGTTGTTGCTAAAAATCAAGATTTATGTGACAACAGTCAGTTGGTCTATTATTTTCCATTATTGTGAGCTTGTGCAGGCTCACTTTCCTGTTATCTGCCAACAGTAACACCTTAGTGTGGTCTTTTTCTGCTTTAACCCATCTAATTCAAGTTTCAGCATGTTGGGAAATTATTTTGAACAGTCTTGGTAGTAGTAAGTGGTTATTTGGACTGCTGTTGCATTTGTATCTTAAACAAGTCTGCCAATTCTCTTCTAACCGATTCGTCATAGTTGTGATTAAAAATCTCTGAAGATCAGCTGTTTCTGAAATATTCACACCAGCCTATCTGACACAAGAAAACCATAACACATTCCATGTCATTTAAATTTTTTTTATTCCCCATTCTGGTGTACTTCAACAAGTGGTCTTCACCATGCTGAGATGTCTAACTGCTTGGAAATGCTGCCATGCGAGTGGCTAATTTCCAATTTTTGTTTACAAGCAACTGAACAGATGTACCTAATAAAGTGACAGGTGTGTGCATGTTATTCGTCCATAGTCTGTATTCCAATTTCAACAAAATACAGCTTCATTAGGCTTGTTGTTAGTGCAGCAGAACAATTTTGCTTGTCATGAAGAATCTATAATGGCACACAATTGAGTTGTTTAGTTACCAGTAACTGCTGAACAAAACTATTTTTTGATATTGAAATGTATTTTTTTATTATGTCTGCATAAGCTAACCTCTACCCAGAATCCATCTCTGCAGCAAGTCCTGAGTAGAAAAAAATTCTTACTTATCACACGTCTTATCATTAATACGATGCTAAAAATTTTGTTTCATATCACATTTTCTTACCTGATACCAGCAGGTCTGTTGTGGAGTCCCTAAGGAGCCATGTGTAATTTAAAATGTTAAACTATTCTTCATTAAACTGAGAAGAGAGGACACTCTGAACATCTGTTCCTTCTGCCATGCCAGGGAGGCAGGGTACCAGTCTATTTGCTGTATACCCCTTAATTTACCAGATGTCTACTATAGGATTAGTTCAGTACGACAAAGACCAGTCAAGATTTTCCAGCTGGGTCTCCAAAGAAGCCTTCTTCAGGAAAATGTGACACTGTCAAATAAGAAAAATGTAAATCATTTTGAAATATGAGTACAAAATTACTGAAGCACTCATAATGTAACCAATGGGATAGAATCAATTTTAGTCCTGCACCTGCCGGACATGCTGGAGGATGTTTTGTTAAGAATTGTGCTTCTCTTCTTTTAGACAGCAATCAGATGAATAATGTGGCCCAGTCTCCAACTTTGGTAGGTCAGCCATATCCAGCAGTGGGACAGATTACCAGCCCATATGAACAACAGACCCCACTCAAGGATCTCAACAAGTACAACACTCTGAAGGCTGTGGGTAAGTAGTAGTTTATTATGTGAAACAAAAAAATAACAGCTGTGATTTATCTGTTGATATAATTAGGGAGATGTTACATGCTTTCTAAGAAAATGTTGATACATAGATTAATAAAGTCATCTGCCTTGGATGATGTGTTAGACAAGTGAACTGCAAGAACATTTAATGTGATTTATTTTGCCGTGTATTTGTGCACAAGGACAACATTTCTCCAAAGTACAAATGCAGTTTATTTAAAGCCTTGGAGTTGAGTCTTTGCTTTGCAGCAGTCTTTGTAAATTAATCCACAGTCCATCAATGTCAGGATAGAAAGAAACAGAGAGCTTATTTATAGTAGCAGGTTTGTGCTAATTTGAAGTCTGCCATCAAGAATCATCCAAACAAAATAACATCTACATCTCCATGACTCAGTAAGCCACTAGATCTTTTTTTCTTTACATTTGGATATTGTAGATTTAGAGCTTTAAACATGAAGATACAGAAATGTATTAATAATAGAATAAGTTAATAGAATAAAGTACTAATTAGGTCAAGGATTTTAAGATACTTGGAAACTGTTCAATTGCAAAATATTTAAAAATATCTTTCTCTAAATGTTAGATATGGGGGAAGTTGTATTACATTCTCAATCCACAAAAATAGAGATGGTACTTGTTTTAACTGCCACGTAAGCAAATAGAACAGCACAGTAACCATCGTAAACCGACACAAAGTAGCTACTGTACCTATAGAGAAAGCATTTTGGCCACTATTATACCTGAATTTAAACAATGCTACCAAACCTAGTACATTGAGTTCAGTCTTCGTAAGTCTTACTCTAAACCCAATAAAATCTTGGAAGCGTTGAAATGTTCACACTAGCGCCTCATCCGTATTTGTTGCCCATTCATCATAGTACCATCATAGAAACTGATTAGAAAGGAAAATGTTAAAAAAGCTTGATTCAGAGACAATGTATCATTATGCAGAGCATGTAAATGTTTGGAAATTATGTCAGGATTTCCAACAGTGCTAACATTTTAATAATCTACGCATTAAAGAAATATGTACTTATGTAATTACTGAAGATTTACTCCTACAGTGAAGTTCAAAAGTATTGTGTATGTGAAGTTTTGCACTTTTTGTCATGTTGCATCCACAAACTTCAGACATCCTTACATGTAAGTTAATGGGTCCATGAGGACAATGGTGACAGTTAAGGTGATGGAACTTCATTAGGTAAACCAACTCATAGTAAGACATAATTGTAAAGTGAGAGAAACATGATACATTGTTTGCAATATTTTGTACAAATAAAAATTTGAAAAGTGTGTCTGTGCATGTGTTTAGCCATCATTAATCAATGGCCCTCTTTCACAGAAGAAATATCTGCAAGGCTTTTGTGGATACATCTCAGCTTTGCTAATCTAGAAACTTTTTTTAACTTATTCTTTGCAAAATAGCTTAAGCTCAGTCAGACTGGATGGACAGCATTTGTGAGTGTTGATTTCTTTCTAGTATAGCTCTGGGCACTTGTTCATCTTTCAATAAGGGCATGAATTATAAAATAAGTTTTTCATGTTGAGATTAATTGAACAGAGCTGAGTGAGATAATCAAAGCTTGGGATATTGTTCTGTAACCCAACTCTAAAGGCAGATGGTTGTAGTGGGTTTTTTTAGAGGTAAAGAAGTAAAAGGGGCTGAATGGATAAAGCATGTTTGATCTTTTTATTAGGATATAAAATTAGGATATGAAATACACTGAAGACTTATGACTGTTATATGACAAAATGTGAAGTTCAGGGAGCATCTGGGCTTTTGCAAGGCACTGTAAGATGTGATACATGGTTCAGTTATTGAAGAATGACAGCTGAATAATAATCTTATCTTATTATTTCCCCATTTTTAGCAGAGAAAGCAAATGACAACTACCAAAGCAGCCGCAGGCAAGCGATTGAGATGACAGCCAAGGGTAGCCTTCCAATGGAAAGTGTGGATATGGAGCCAGAGCCTCCAAATCCTTACAGCCCACCCAGACAGCGTTCTATGAAGCACAGCGAACACAAGTACAAAAGCCACAGGAGCCACAGCTCCCAGTCACTGTCCCACATCTCCAACATAGCAGTCAGCCCAGGGGGGCTGAGATCCTGGCAAAGCAAAGACATGCTGGGGCTCCGACAGAGCTATGGCCAAATGAAGCCCAGCATCACAGAGAAAGAGTTACATAGCTCCCGCTACATGCCTCCACAACCTTACTTTGTCACCAACAGTAAGACAGAAGTGACAGTATGAGTGTCTGCCATATTCAGGCTCAAAATAAGCCCGAATTAATAATAAAGGGAAAAAAAGAAATGCTGTAACTGCTGCCAGTGAGTGGGGTTGCAAGGAAACAGCATGGACTGTACTAAATGCATTTGTTTTGGAAGCGGGTAGAAAGATGCCATCTATAGCTGATGTGTACTGTGACAGGGCCCTGAGTATGTCGTTGAGCCTCATGGGGGCACTGTAATCAAAATGTCGTGTTTGATGCTCATATAATCTCACTACTAAAGCTGCAGAACTTACTTATCACATTGTTGGGATGTGAGACACTAATTACAGTCACAAGTACCTACTGAAATATTCAAGGAGACTGTACTGTATTTTCTAATGTGTAGTTGAAAGATAATCCAATCAAATTGAACTAGCCTGTGGCTGTTTATTGATTAAATGTGTCACCTGAAGGTTATGTCTAAAAAAAAGACTTAGAAACTAATCCTAAACTAAGAGTGTGCAGGATTATTTTTTTCACATGGCTGTCATGTTCTAATTATGAGCCCTCTAAAGCATTACCTCAATTTGAAATGCAATTCACAACTTGCTAAACTATCACCTCATGCAGGAATTGTAGACATTTAAGGAAAACCCTTGTAATTGTTGATTTAAATAGTGTCACAAACATTGGAAAACAGGCGTGAAAGGTTTTGTGTTTGTTTGGAGAATTCCAGGTCTATCATAGTGTTCTTAAAATGTAAAGGACTCAGTCTGTAAATGTGCTATTGTTGATTTAAATGGCTCAACACACATTAAAAGGTCTGTTGAAAACTTGTGATTCTTGTGTCGCTTAAAAAAGATGTTTATTTTTGGTTTAAGATTGTCCAGCAGTTAAAAATGTTGGGTTTTAACAATAAAGAAAAATGCAAAAAAACATTGAAATTTTTGTATTCAGTAAATAAGTGTAATGCATTATTACATGGGGAATGTAATTGTTTGAGGATTTGTTTTAGCAGCTTTGTTTATCCCTCTACTTTTGTTTTTATTGAATAATTTAAAATGTTGGAATTTTACTGCTTATTTCTTCTGTTTACATTCCGGTTCTCAATCATAACTGAAGTTTTATCAACCCTCTGGGAGCGCTGTCATTTTTAAAAAATGCCAGGAGACATTTTTGTTAATTAGCAAACCATGTTTCCAACCAACAAGGTTGTTCCCTTTGGAAATTAAATCAGCACAGTAACCCAGTTCAGTCAGACGGTGTGCAACAGCTGTGTGCTCAGTTCTGAAAGTCTTGACATTAGAGTAATAACTTAATAGAAAAAAAACAGCTTTCAGAAAGTCAAATTGAGCCGGCATGTACACTGGAAGCAGAACTATGGAACTTGATATATACATGGTAATGGATTCATTATGTCACCATACCTATTGTGTCAAGATAGTATGAAAAACTTCATTTTATATGATATATATATATGTAGTTTGTCATGTCTGCCCTCAACTTCATATGAACATACATCTTCTGAGCAAGACTGAAATCCTTGTCAATAATTTCTATAAAATTTTCTGTTTTATAAAATCAGGCAAATGGCTTGGCTGATTTCAATGGTTTGAAACACACGTCGTCTACTAAAGTGCTTAGCGGGAATCTATTTTACAGCAAACAAAAGCCTTAAATGTCAGACTGAAATTACTCAATTAATGGGTTCCACACTGCAGGTCATCTCTGCCAACAGGGTCAACAACAAGGCTCTTAAGGGTTTATCAAATCCACATTATCATGTCATATTTGTTGATCTGAACATAAATATTTAAAATGGTTTGCAATTATCTAACATTTATCGCATTTCTATACAATGTGTTAAGTGGCCATTCAGTAGAACAGGGAAAGCTTGTTTTGTGTTCCTATAATAAAAACAGTGAGAGGCTCTGATTGATGAGCTGTCAAGTCCTCTTGCTAAAACATTGAGAAATTAATAAAGCTTTTCCTTTCATGGGCTAGAGAGGTTTATTTGAGGCTTAAGATTCTTTCAACACAAAAAAATACCAGAACAAACTTTATGTTGGCTTGACAATTTCTATCTTAGCTTTTTTACTGTGGGCACAACAGGTGCATATAGACTGAAGTGAATAAAAAAAAAATACAAATAAAATGCTCTCCTGCCAGTTTTGGAAAAGTCTAAGCATGTCAAGCTCAAGCACAGTAGTTTTCTTCAAATTATGTTTTTGGGTCAGGCTTCTTAAGTGGGTCAGAGTGAAACTGTAAAGTCCTAGTGGAGGACAACATACATAAACCTCAAGTTTTGTTTTCCTATGAAAGTGGTTGCTTGCAATAGGAACACATGGCATACTGACACAAATACAATTTAATGTTTGTATTTGCCTTCTATAGCAAATTAATTTGTTGACTCACATTTACAAGTTATGAAATTCAACATAATTGGTTCAATACAATATAATGGCAGACCATAAGGAATGCTAAGTAGAAAATATAGATAAATAACTGTCGTCATCAATGAAATATTAACATGACACAGCAAACATACTGTATTGATCACAGTGTCTTCCAAAAGTATTCATATCTATTGAATAGTTCTACATTTTTTACTTTACAGCTACACAAATGCACAACATTGCATTGGGTCATCATATGGAATCCTAATAAGATATGCTAATGCTATTATAAGAATATGCTATGTTATTGTTGTATTTGCTTACAGGAACAAAGGACATAGACATATCAAAGTGGATATTGCCTGTTAGGATACAAGTTCACAATTTTTTACAAATGAAATCTAATTAAAAATATTCTCATCATATGTATATTTTTTGCTTTTTGGTAATGAAATGCATAAAATCTGAGTCCCTTAGTGCCCCACAAAGCTGAACTGGGTCATCATCTGCTCTGATCTTATACTTGATTACCAAACTGTGGCTAACTTCCAGTATCTTACAGATGTCAAGACAAAGCCATTTTATTCTCTCTTCTCCTAGAAAGCAGCAATTGACTGTGAGCTCCAACTGTTATTAATAGCCACTGCAGGGGTGTTGAGGTTCCTTGGCTGTCAACGCATGAGGCTGCACAAGGGTTCAGAGCTGCGCCAAACAGCAGCACCTTAACAGTTGAAAGGCCACAGAGCAACTGTGTTTTGGAAATATTTCTTAGATATAATTCCAAATTACACACAAATAGAACACTGTCCAACAATCCACCAGTGGATGGCAGTGTTGAATTAAAACGGCAGAGCTCTTACATGTGTACAGGAACCTAATTTATAGAGGCTAAAAACCAGGCTACGTGCAGACTAGCATTATACACACCCAAGGGCCCAGTAACCACCACGAAAGAAACAATGAAGACTTTTCTTGGTGGGTTTTCAAAGATAAGAGTTCATGGTTTACTGCCTGTTGCTGACTTTTATAGATCCTACTTGGAATATGATAGCTGTGTTTCAATACAATCGCTTTATAAAAGTGTTATTCAGTAGTAAATGTCATGGTGTTGTTACATTTGCCACAGCAATTGTTTTATGTTTGAAAGGTGACTGTGGTGTAAAGGAGAATTGTACAATAAGGTTACTTTTGAGTTCAGTATGCAGTTATAATATTTTATACCTCCTATAAAGGAATGATTGACCTTCGTTCATTTGTTGAAGTTTGAAAAGGCATGAGGAATTTCAGTAATTAAGAAACAGACATTCAAATCAGACTCACATTGTGCTTTTCAGTCCCCTCTGCTGCTGAAGAAAAACATGTATTATGAATGATTTAAGAAAATATTTTTTCTTTAAAGAAGGGAGAGGCCAGTCAAATTTACAGACTTGCCAGCAGGCTCTGCCACTCACTACTAGGACTCCTCATCTCCACTCAGGGAGCCCTGAAAAGAAAACCTTTGTGCATGGCTGAGTAAAACAAAATTAGCCAATTAGAGGTGTTTGTCAGGAGAGCAACAATCATGAACAGCTCGCTACGGCAGCCAGGGCACAAGGCAATTTTCTGAGAAAAACGGCAGTTTCAGTTATTGTTCTTCTGTTAGGTAAAAGATTTGATTGTTACCGCTTGGCAGATCTTTCTAAGAGATTTTTCTGATGTTGAAAAGGAGTTTAATTATTAATATTTTTGAGAATAAAAAATCTCAAAAAAGCCGAATAGGTAGATGATAATACTAAGCCATCATTTCTGGTTAGTGGTAAATTTGCATTTATACCTTTTTGTTTGTGATAGAAGCTTTAGTATGTCTGTCATATACTAAATCATCTAAGGGTCCAACATGCGATGATATTTATGCAACGCTCTCTTTAGTAGAAACTGAAAAGATTTCAGCGAGCAAGACCCAATTTCACACAAATAAATTCAAAGAAATGTTAAAATGAATACAAAAGGACAACAAACTAAACCTTAAAATTTGTGCAGTACATATAGAAACATATGCCTGGAGGCATACATCGATGTTTGCCTCCTTCCAGATTCTCTGTTTTTGTACACAGGCCTGACAACCGTCTGCCTTGTATAATCAAGGCATCCCTTAAATAGAACCAGACAACATGACGTAGGCTAAAAGATAACAAAAAGCAAAAAAACATGGCCTGGTTTAAAGAAATTCAACAATAGTTAAGAAATAATGTATCTAAATTTGATTAATCTAGACTGTATTAAAAAGCGATTTCTAAGTCGTTGGGACTCAAAAAAAAACAAACCTGAGGCACATTATATCTGAATCGAGAAAATATGGAACAGTGGTGAATTTTCCAAGGAGAGGGTAGAAAACTAGAATTATTCCAAGAGTAGTTTACGATTCATCCAGGAGGCCACACAGGGACCCAGCACAATGTATGGCCACTCCAGGCATCACTGTCTTCAAATGATTAGTCCAGATTTTACGTAAAGAGGTTCTGTGACATCAGTAATAGTTCCCTTAGAAGAAAGACATCAAATCAAAGTGAGCTTACTGGACATTAAATAAATCATCAGAGTAATGGAAGACAATCAGTTATTCAGAAAAAACACCACCTGTTCTAGTTGACTTTAGCAATTTAAAACAAGTCAAAATATATCATGGGACTACAACGCTATAGTATACTTGATGCTGATCTGTCCAGCCAAACAACATCTGTGTTTCTAGTGAAAATACCTCAGTTTAGCCTGCCAGGTGGAGCTTTCATTTTTTTTCTATGTCTCCTATCAAGGAATTTCACGCAGCTCCACTCCGATTCATAAGTCCACTCTTGCTCTGTGAAAAATGTAGTTTTTGGAGCCAATTGAGCAGTAGCATCAAAATGTTTCTGTGCTTCTACAGGTCTTGTATTTGTATAAAAAATTATATGGGTTGCCTAACTGTCAGCTGATTTACCAAATTGGCCAATCAGTTAGATGAGTGGGCAGAATTTCCTCCACAGGGATGTAGAATTGCAAGACGTCACAAACACTTTATTGATTGGCAATTTCTTTTACACATATGTTCAGGTTGGTTTGGATAGCTTTTTTGATTAAATCATCATTTCCAAACTGCTTTTTCTATTTAGTCAGTCTGTCATATATTAGCCGTCAAATCAAGTCTGCAAAAAAAGCAAAAACATAATAAATCTTATTTCTTAGGCACAAATACGTTCACACATACTTACCTATACTTTCCTGTACCCAATAATCAAAGCTAAAACACATTAAATTGCAGTTAGTGCAATGTCACTAGAATCTACAGTTTTTGCATTACTTAGAAACAGAAATGTATGTCTAAAACAAGTAAATAAATAAACCAAAAAATAAACATTAAATATGTGTAAATGGATATATGAATGGACGTATTGGACTACATCAATATAATTCATGTGCAAGGAGACAGTGCTATCCAGATTTGCTGTTCCTCATACCATGACCACTTGATGACTGTATAAATAAACTCTGATACCATGTAAAAGAGTAAACAGAATGTTATCCACTCCAATGGACTTCCATGGACTTCTGGAACCTTTGGACCTCAGACTCAGGATAGCTGAGTAAATAGAGCAGCAAAAGCACTATTCTTTTTCCAGCTGATATTATGCATGAATTGTTCTGCAAACTGAGATGGTTAAATGTTTCATATAGCACCTAAAGGTTTAGCCAGAAGCTGAAATGCACCATTTTGCACTCAGTAACAGTGTCTTGATGTCAGTTAACTCTCAAAAAATATTCAGTTCAAAGCCTTAATTGATGAAAGTGTCTTTCACAATTAGTACAAATTATGATTACAGCAAAGTAAAATCAAGTGTAGACACCATGTCTTGTTTACAATTTATTAGCTATACTTTCAAAAAATAGCTACATAAAGTATATTAAGACACTGAGAGAATTGGACAATGGATATGAATGGGTTAATGGTGCACATTCAGTGCAGCTGACGTCAAAAAAAGTTTGAGGGCTTGGCATTCTTTCCATTCAGCATACAAACAATTGCACAAGCATCAGTCATCCAGTGTTTCACAGCCTCTCCACTTTAAATCAAGACCTCAACAACTGAAGGTAAGCAGGATACAGTAGACATTTAAGCAAGAAATGCATCGTCACTGCATCTAATTTAACATGAACAGATTTGAAACAGATTTTGTACAATTAACTTTTGATTTGATATTAATCCTCTCTCCATAGCTGGAATGCACACCATTATACTACTGGAACTGCTGGTACTGGGAGCATCAGCGATGTTGCCAGACCCAGACACAGCTGGAGACAAGGTGACTCAGGATCCAATTCCCTGTGCAAAAGGCTGCAACTGTCTGCATGATGACTACAGCTTGGAGCTCATCGTCTACTGCAGTGCTCGGAACTTAACTCAAGTACCAGCTGACATCCCACTATCCACTCATTATCTCTGGCTAGATGGAAACTTATTTGTTTCCCTTCCAGCTGCGTCTTTTAGGGATCTAAGCAATCTGGACTTTTTGAATCTACAGAGTGGCCAGCTGCTGACCCTTGACCATCAGACATTTAGAGGCCTCAGATCCCTAGCACACTTGCACCTGGAGCGAAACCGTCTTCGTGGGTTGCCAGGTTCAATCTTCCAGAACACACCTAACCTTGCTTCACTCAGTCTTCATAACAATCACATCAGTCGTATTGACGAAAGACTGTTTGCTGGGCTCTCGCACATGTGGTTTCTCAATCTAGGATGGAACTCACTCACAGTCTTGCCAGAGACAGTTTTCCATGACCTGCAAGGTCTGCGAGAACTGAACCTTGCGGGTAACAGACTTGCTTACTTGCAACCGGCACTATTCCAAAATCTTGGTGAGCTTAAAGAGCTGGATCTGACAGGAAATTACATCAAGGTTATCAAAGCTAATGTGTTTGTTAAACTCCATAAGCTGCAAAAACTTTACCTGGCCCAGAATCAGATTGGAAGTGTGGTACCCAGGGCGTTTGTAGGCATGAAATCGCTCAGATGGCTCGACATGAGAAACAACAAATTGACTTCTCTACATGAAGACACATTCTTAGGCTTGAGCAGTCTTCATGTATTGCGCCTTTCCAACAACTCTATCACTGGCTTAAGGCCTAGAACCTTCCGTGACTTGCAGTACTTGGAAGAACTAAGGCTCAGTTACAACAGGATTCGATCTCTAGGGGAGAGGATTTTTGAAGGACTTGGCCATCTGGAGGTTCTAGAGCTAGATTATAATCAGGTACAAGAGGCACATGTGGGAAGTTTCACTGGCCTGTCTCATGTGGCTGTCATCAATCTATCTGGAAGCTGCTTTCAAAGTTTCCCTGACCAAATGTTCAAAACTCTGTCAAAGCTTCACAGCCTACATCTGGACAAAGGTTGCCTTACGAGGGTCACAGCTCAAGCTTTCAGTGGTCTCTCTGGTTTACGGAGGCTTTTCCTTCAACAGAACAACATCTCTGTGGTGGAAGATCACAGTTTTATGGGTCTGGTAGGACTTGTAGGACTGGACTTAAGCTCCAATAAGATGGAGGTGCTCACAGATCAAACTTTCTCTGGGCTTAGTAATCTGGAGTATCTTCTTCTGTCCAACAATGAATGTCATCAGTTTTTGCAGAATGGAACAAAACAAGTACTTCCACGGCTGCGCTACCTGGACCTGCGAGCCAATGCCTTGTCAAGTTTAGTCATCAATTTCTCAGAGAACATGGAGAAACTCCTGCTGTCTGGAAACCAGTGGAAATGTGACTGCACCACACTTCCACTCAGAAACTACAGCTTGCAAAAACCACAAGTCATCCCTCGACAAGTAGAGACCCATGGAGAAGGTGAAGAACCTGATAGTACGATCACCATATATAACAACATTACATGCACCAGCCCTCTACATGCAGCTGGCCAGGACCTACGGGATGTGAGCAGTGAACACTTCCGAAGCTGCTGAGGTTACAGAGACTGGTTGATTGATACAAAAAGCTGACTATGTGTTTCTGGTTCAGATTACATTTTCTCTGTATATTCAACACAACATCAGATCTTAGAAAGACTTTTATTTGGGGAAAAAAAAGGATATTCTCACAAAACACTTTTAAACCATCAATAAATTCTGTTAGTTCAGTAAAGATTGTAAGTTTTATTACTTGTGTGGAAATAAATTTTCTGAAGATATTTAATAAAATATTTTAATGTGTGACATATTGTGCTCTTGTTAACTTTTATGTTCAAAAAACAGAAAGAGAGCAAAAAGAAAAGAGGTACACACTTTAATGATGGAAAGTTTCCATCTGTAAATTTTCATATGGAAAATTTAACCTATTACAGAAGACAAACACACATTTTATAGAAATCAGGTTCACACATTCTCCTATTTGGAAATCCCTTGTTTTGAAATAATTTAATCTAACCATGTTTTTGTCTAATGAAGATGAACTTTGACACCCTTTTGGCCAAAACATAGATTCAGTAAAGGCCAACTAAAAGTAGACGAGACAAAGACTCTACTTGTGACTACGGTCATTTTTATGCGTGTTATATATATATATATGCCCTGCGACAGACTGGCGACCTGTCCAGGGTGTACCCCGCCTCCCGCCTGGAACGTAGCTGGAGATGGGCACCAGCAACCCTCCCGACCCCATTTGGGACAAAGGGTGAACAGAAAATGGATGGATGGATGGATATATATATATATATATCAGAAAATTAGAATAATTATGTCTTCTGACACATTGCTCTTCAAATTATGATTTACTCTTACGTTATGTTCAGTAGACAGGCTGTACAGTGGTGCAGTTGGTAGCACTGTTTCCTTGCAGCAAGAATATTTTGGGTTCAAATCTGTTTTTTTTCTTCTTCCATGTGTAGTTTGAATATTCTTCTTATGCATGTGTGGTTTATCTATATGTTCCTCCCACGGTCTGAAAACTTGACTGTTGGGTTAATCTGTCTCTTTAAATTGAAATATAAGTGATGAAACTAAATTAGATGCCTCATTTGTGAACTACAATACAAAATCTCTCATTTGTGGCATGTTTGAAAAGAGGAAATAAATTACAATAGAATAAAAGATTATAGACAGTTAATTATTTTTTGGGTAATATATTTTAGTATGATTACAATTAAATACCTTACGCATTTGATCCATGTTTTAGAGACCTGGTCATAAACTGTGTTTGACTATGTATTAGGAAACTGCAATATTACAATATTGTCATTCAATATTATGATGAGGATATTGAGTATGTGTAACCTATATTTTGTCTCTACTTTCTTTTTCATCATCACAGTGTTTCCATCACTATTAATGCATCACATTTGAAACCTAATAGCCTACTAAATACTGCATCCAAGAAGTCCTTTGTAGCTCCAGCGTTGAATGTATTGACATAGCAATGACAACTGCAATTTGATATATTAATTTGCATTTTGTAAGTTTGAGGTTAGTTAGCTTATTTTTTGTATTAAATGCTGGGAACAACCAATCATATATGGATATCAAGCAAAGACTGTTTCTTCTAAACTGGCTTTACCAGAGCCACTAAGAAACTTAAAATGCCAGGCAATATAAGCGATATCCTACCTTTTTTGTTTTTTTACTGAAAATGTATAATAAAGAAATTAAAAGTCTTGAAGACAAAAGGTTTTGTTGAAAAAATATGGAGGAACAGTTGCAGCTGGGTCACCAGGAGTGCTGATGTTTTTGTATCGACTTATAGTGTTCTGCTCTTGTGATGAAAAAGAAAAATCCATAATTCCTTCATCAGTTACCTGGAAACACATTTCTGAGAAAAAACACCACCTGCAAAATCTTAAAGAGCATTCTGGGACCCAAAAATGGGTCAGGTAAATCTTTTTTCCACTGGATACATTTTCACCTCTTAATTTTGTTTTGGTTCAGTTTTTATATCTATTCAGAGGGAAAGACTGACTAATGTGTCTTAAAAATATATAAGAAGTGGAGGGAAACGGGAACACATATCCTGGCACATGTACTCATCATACAGAAGGAGAGAAATAGAAGAACAAGCACCGTCACTCTGTTAAGTTTGCATGTACCCATGACTCATGCAAATTTGTGGGTGGAAAAACAGTCCTCTGCTCTGCAGTCCAGGAAGTCTCAAATAACTTCTCGTTATGGGTCTTATTAAAGAATCAACACAACAAATATAAGTATTTGATCATTATTCATTGAACTTATCATAAACAAATCAATTAAACTGTGATACAGATTCTGATGGTGACCAGCATACACCAGACAGAAAGTTCACGTAAACCAGAATGTGCCCAAGAAATCAATAAGCTGCTAAAAACTCTTCCTCTGACCAAGTCTGTTGATCTGAAGCAGCCAGCGCCTGAGAAGACTGATTTACTTTATGAGTTTGTATGTGCCAAAGTAAACAAGCACTAAGTTGTTGCTTCATATTTTTATGTCACTTTGTTTATGTATGTTTCAGCAGGCTTGCTCTGTCATTTAACCCTGAAGTCAAGGTTGGCCAAAAAGAGTAAACTACCTTTGCATGTCTTAACCTTTGCTCATCAATGTTTTACAATAAATGTGAAGGAATAAAATAAAAAGAATGCACAATTCATTTTTTTAGGTTAAAAATTAATCCCAGTTTTATTTATACTTATTTTTATATGTCAGCATTTTGTTTGTCTGTGTGGTTTAGGTTATTGAGAGTAGATCTAGTCTAGATCTGGAAACACATGAGGGTTTTGATGAAAAAGAGATCACACACTCAGGTGAGTATGGGCAGTCTACAGTGGACTGTTCTGTTATGAGTAACCTGTTATTACCATTAACATTAAAAGTTAGCTCTGTTTTGATTTTACAAAAAGAATCTGAATCAAACACTATGAATAGAATTTTAATATTTCTCATTTGGAATGTGTTGTAGGTAACAGCCATCCTGGTGTCCAGGAGCTTTTTTCAACATCCACTCCTAACACAATACATTCTCCACTGTGTTCTAGACTCTGGATTTAATGTTTACGGTTTTCAGCTGATTTAGTCACAGAAAGAGATTCTTAGTGGCAGCAGTAGGATGCAATAAAGCTATTCATTTAAAAAATATTTACTCTACACTGTTCTTGCAAAAGGATTCTTAAAACTTGAAATTCTTCACATTTTAAACACATTGCAACGACACACTTCCATGTATTTTATTTGTTTGCTTTTTTGTGTGTGTGTGGTATACCTAAGCAAGTCAGACTGGACTCATAGTGTCTGTGATTATCAATTTTTTTCATGTCCAAAAAAAAAAATCTCCAATCAAATTTTCATGTCCAGGCTATTCTTAGACATCAAGATAGGTTCTTATAAACCATTTACCTGTAGCTCTGACTGTATATTTAGTGTACCAAAATATATACATCACATTATTATACTTCTATCAACCTTCTGCAGGGCAGAATTCAAGAACCCAAATTCATCCTCTGCCCTCAACTGACCTGTCAAATCCACAGGGAGCTCTGCTTGTGGTTTTCAGGGAGACTTGAAGCAGAGTCACAGCCAGCATCTGAACAGGTCTGCTGTCAAAATAAAGAAAGAAAAAAACACTTAACAATGTAAACATTTTTTTTGCACAACTCTGTTCAAACTCAGTTGTATAACCAGATCATCTATTTGAGTTTTTTTTTTTTTTTTTAAGTGGGATAAAAATTATGCTGCATCTTCCACATATCAAATTAATTGCATGTCAAATGTTTTAAAAATGTTTTTCAGAGGTTATTAATGATTCGCCTGCATGTATGTGCAATGCTTTCAAGGCAATTAACTATCAAAAAGCACGGCAATATTGTAGGGTTGATGTTGACATTATTACTGCTTATCAATTATTTTGATGAAACCCTGATTTTTTTACTCAAAGCCCAGGCATATCAATTATTTTTATTGTAGCAATTTCCAAAATTGCACTGATTTGATCTGATTATGAATAAAGTTAAGTTATGATAATAAAAAGGCTTAAGGGTGATGTTCTGTCACTAAAAATATCATAAAGCTAGACAATTGGAACTATCTGAACCCTCTGATCAACTGTGGGATTGATTCCAACTTATTACAAAGTCATCAATAGTCTGCAGCCTCTCTCCTGAGACTCACCTGTCAGCAAGGAGAATCATTTAGATTTTTCCTGATGTACAGGATGTAAAACTCTGTACATCAGGATCTGAATGTACATTTTCCTGTACATTCAGAACAATGGTATATCATATTTAAATAGTAATTTTGACACATTTTAAAGGTTGAGTTTCCTAAATTTTCCACCTTGTTTATATATTATTTTAGATAACTGCATTCTAGTGCCCACCTACTCTTTTTTCCACATCTCCCATCAGACTGTCTGGTGCTACTAGTACATTACTGTGCCATCAGAACATGTGGACAGGCCACTTTTCTTCTTCTGTGGTATTTTCACATTCATTCCATTCTGACACAGAAAAAGGAGATAATTTGATTTTAACATTTTACCAGGTTGCGGGAGAACGTTGATGTTTAACCATTTACCTAACGAAAGTGTAAATGAAAGCGTTAGGACACAGAGCTGCTGCTGTGAACTGAAAAGGCAGGCAAAGAAGGACATAGGCAAAGTATATAAAAGAAGGATATGAAAAGACACATCGCATAATTTAGTTCCCTGCCGGAAAGAGAGCAACTCTATATGAAATCCTGAAATATGATCCCTGAACAAAAGTATCAGAAAAGGCAGCTCTTTGTACTCGAAGATAATGGATTAAATAAAATATAATAAAAAGGATTAATTCACTAAGACCCTTGGTGCAACAAGGGAGGTTCTTGTTGCAGCAAAGGTCTTTGTAAACTAATCATTTAATTTACTAAATAATTGCTTTCATAAATTAAATGATTTACTTCTTAAAAGAAGCTGGGATTACGATTTATCGGGCAGCCAATTTATCAGAGCCCATTTCCTTAATTTAGGGAGACAAATTAAAGAAATATGGAAATGTCGGCTGATCCGATCTTTTTAAAAATGGGTTATCGGCGATTGGTCAGAAAACTGCAATCGGTGCATCTATCCTGGGGAACTAATCTGTCTACCTGTTATTGAAAGGTCAGCTAATAAGGGTAATGAGTATGTTTCCAAACAAACATTTAGCGTTAACCTATTTTCTTGCTTACAATTTTGTGATATATTTTTAGAATATAAACAAGTTGACTTGTCTCCAGGCCCAGAAGCTCAGTCCTAACGAGGTGAGGGAGTAGCTGTGCAACAGCAGTTCTCATATTACCAGAGGTCGCTCTCAGAGAAGCCTCTCTCGTCATTTTTGAGCATAAATGACCCCACAAAGGTCATTTATGCTCTTCCGTTTGTGAATACAGTAATGAACATTAAGCATCTTCAGGCGTGGCACAAATATGTGCCCTACCTGTGTAGTCCTGACTTTGCCTCCACGGAGAAAATGTGACGAAAAAACTGGTGTCCAGAGAAAACTCGCCCCTGTGGTCAACCTGTTGAGGTACAACCTATTCACAAATAGCCTGTCAATTCTGCTCGAATAAAATCTCGCCTAAAGCAAAGTCTAGGCTTTCTCCCCTTCACTTGTATTCTTTTCCGGTAGGATTTCTACCGGACCAATCAGCAAACAGAAGAAGGAGTTGTGGCAGAGTCACAGATGACGTCGATTTTCTGCGCTGTTTTAGAACTGTAGTCTGCCTGTAGTTTTAGAAGCCGCAATGCAGGTAGTGAAGCCACGCTAACGGTATTAAATTAACGTCAACAGCCGCCTCATTGGGATCGACACTTTGTCGTGGAGAGTGGTTGTTTACAATGCAGGCAATTTCCGGTAAGCTTCATAGCTTCAAACTGGCGCATTACATGGGCAAACATTAGCAGTTGGGTAAAATTTAACATCTCAACTGAGTCCAATAGGAAGCAGTCGTTTCTCAGCTAGCTAGCTATCAAGTATATATTAGCAATTTGTTACTGGTACCTTCAACCACCTGGAGTCACAGAATGTAGTGAAGAAGTGTTGCCAGGCAACTCAAGCTTCAGCCTGACAGAAAAGTCCCACAAGAACAGCAAAAAAGAGATTAAATAGTTTTGCCATGAAAAATATGTAAGATCTGTGATTAAGAAAAAAAATTATTTTAAACAGAATTTTAAGGTCTTAATTTTACATGAATTTAAGGATACATGGACAGCCTATATTAAACACTTTTAAAGCTAAGGATGTTGTTTATATTGTGTTTTCAAAAAGTTTAATTGTTCTTATCTTATCAACAAGCAATTAATGATGTAAAACCAGTTTCCCCAAAAGTGGTCTGCTGTTCTGAGATTAGCTCCATAAAAAAACATTGTTAGTGACAAGACTTGGATGATACACAGTTCTGAAAGCTTGGTTGTACTTTTGGCTAAATAAATTAGCTTTGTTGTTGTTTTTTCAGATACTGACTTTGTCCTTAGACCCTCTGGGCTGCATGGAACGCAAACAAAGCAGCATACTGAATCTGCCCCAGAACACTCCTTCAGCTGTGTCAATATTCGGATCAAATGGAGGTGTGGCCACTCTTCTGCTTTTAATCAAACTTGTATAAGATTAACATACTTTTGTTTTTATCTCTGATGGATTAGCTTTGTAAAAAAAAAAAATCCTTATTTTTCAGTAATGACCTTTCAACTCCATTTAAACCAAAGCGTCTAACACTGCAGACATCTTTAGGTTAAATATTTATAGGCTTTTGGCAGGGACTCTCCTGGAAGTGGTGTTGAAATATGATTCGGTTCCAGGTGACCTTATAAACTGTACACAAACGTTCCACTTGCTTGTTTATTAGAACCAGGGTCCATGATATCTGCAGCCGTCTGGCACACGACCTGTCTGCTGATGCCCTCAAATGCTCCACCACACTGCCAGAGCCTTGCCAGCTGGAGACGGCAGAGCAGCTGCTGAGGGCAGGCTGCCACCTTGTGGAAGGCAAATCGAGCAACCTGGACAACACAGAGGGAACTAGCTAGAGGAGTACTCTTGGTATCATCAAGTGGAAGAGAAAAGGTAATGAAAGTGGCTTTAAAATCGCTGATTACCAAGTTTTATCCCACAATTAGATTTCTTATGGCTACGCATCTTGTGATGGCTTATTTTTTGTCTCATCATTTTTTTTTTCCAAGAGGAAATGATTGTCCCTTCCTTTAGCTCGTTCTATAAAGGATATGGATAAAAGCAACTATAATCTTATGCGCATGTGTATACAATTAAAAAAATATTATACACACACGTTTCTGTCACTATAAGATTTCCTGAGGCTTGTTATGAAATAAGTTTGTCTGACTTACCCAAAAACCAAAGAAGGTGCAATAAAGAATTCAGCTTGAAGTTGAGGTATCAAATGAATCTTTTTAGGCTTAACTACTGACAAAATCAATTTTCAAATGTAGCATATGAAAGTTAATGTCTAACTACTGACAAAATCAATTTTCAAATGTAGTGTATGAAAGTAATTTTTTTTAATATATGTATACACATTTTCTTAAGGTTAATCAACATAATACCATGTTATCCATTTGATGTCTTGTCTGAGGAGAGCATCGATACTGCAGTGACATAAAAGTTCTTTACATACCGTAATTTCCGGACTATACTCCGCCACTTGTTTCAGTGCGATGTGTGCTCAATAGTCTGAAAATTACTTTAATGATTTTGCGGCACCTCCTTTACTGCTACGTGTACTCTCAAAACGACAAATCCATATAAATATTTCTTTAGAGATAAATCTAAATATAATTCAAGCCACTGTTTACCAATAAATATTTGTCCTCAACTGACATTTCAGATTCAGTGACATTTTCTGAAACCGAGCTGGGAACTTCTCCGGACAAAAATATTCACACAATTCGGATGAAAAATTATTTTAATTCTCAAGATGATAAAAATAATTTGTGAACTCTGTAAACCATTGCATAACTGTAGTGTAACAATTTAACAAGTGTTAACAAACTAGTAATACACTACAGTAAATGTGATACACAATCTTCAATGTAGAAAAAAAACCCATCTAATATTCTAAAGACTTGGACCTGCTTTTGTGTTCACAACACAAAAAATATCAATATACAAACAGTATAATTTCTACAATTATGAGAATAGATTTTCCTACATATCCATACAGCTTGTCACAAAGACGGGACATATTATAATCTATAAATAATGACTAAACTCACTGACATGAGATGCAGTTTTCTTAAATTTAACACAGTCTTTGTTAAATTTCCCATGTTACCCTGAAAAAAAGTATATTTCTTTAAATGATTTTAATCTGACAAATAGAAACTTGAAAACTTGCATTTTTAATGTTCTAATATATTTTATTGAATAGCAGTTCACAACTAAATGCTACATCATAATCAATTAACTGCGCTTCAAAATACCTAGTCTATTAGTTGGATATCTAATTTAGAACAATACATTCATTAATTCTTGGCTTTGATATTAAAATAACATGTCATAAATTTCTAGAGTACATAAACCAGCTGGTTCCACGTTTAGATTAATTTGACTTCCAACTAATAGTTTTGCTTAATTTGAACAGCTCCATACATCAAACTCATATAAATGTACAAGATTGCATAAATCTGGCTCCATTTTCATAAAGGTTAAGAAGAAAAATAAAATAAAAAAAGACACCACAAGTAACAACAATGCAACACAGATCAAACTATTCCAATGTAGAGCAGAGCATCATGATACATGTATTAATATTCATTTACAAGTCGTTCTATTTGGTGCTTCTCGTTACATCAAAAATAAAGACATTTTGGTGTTAAAATACCTCATTCAGAACAAATAATTCAGAAAAATTAAGTGGTTATGTATAGTTGGGGTTGTTGATCCTTTATGGCAAATACAGACAAAGATTGGCAGAGAATTTTTTTTTTCTTTTTTTTTAATCAAATTGCTGAAACAAGTCTCATTAGCTAAGCAATTTTCCTTTCAGTTCACATGGCCTAAATGCTCAGGACCATAAGCAATCACATTGTGGTCCACAAAAATTATTGTAAGGCACTAAAATTTTGATTCTGATTAGGGATGTATGTCTTCTTAAGTCAATTAACAATATGTAATTATTAAAGGCACAGATTTGTTTGAAATTAATTGGTCCATTAAGAGATAAAATAAGGAGGGAGGGACGCAGACTCGTAAGCTGCACAAACCAAATGAGTACCCATTTATGTAAATATTTTTTTTTAACAAACAGGCCAAGTGGATTTCTTGATAGACTTAAGACACCCACAGCAAATCAGTTAAACTTTTGTCTGGATCTGTCATCGATGCTTCACAATCATTGTCTGTCCTGGGAAAAAAAACAAGTAAATTTGACCATCACTTCAACAAATAAAACAAAAAATATGTAGATTAACACAGAAAGCACCTTACAGTCATTGTAGGCCTGCTATAACAATCAAAGTGCAAACCTACTAATTCAATAACTATTTAGATAAAGCAAAGTCAAACAAGATTTCTTTTAACACAGTACTGTAGTGAAGTTTATATGGCCACTTCAGAAGCACAAAGATGATTTACCAAAACATTTTCTTCACTGCAGACAACAATTAAACTGACACTGAATTTGCGCTTAACATCAGCCAGTAGAGAAAAATCTGGCATCAACCAAATGTTTTGTGAGGATTGGACTCATGCAGTTTTGAACATCTGTGTATAAACTTGTAAGTAAATTTAGGTAGGAAAGGATTTTATCTATTAAGGTTCTAGGTGATTTACCTCTTTTCTTCAACAAATTTAGACTTCTGGCAGAAGTTAAAACAATTATTAAGAGTAATGGAGAGAGAGAGAGAAAAAAATCAATGCAAGTCTTTGGTAAAACCGAAAACTCCATCAGACATCTAAGCAAAATGAGTTACTGACTCCAAGAGAATTTACATCCTACTGAATAAACATTAAAGCAAAAATCCATCCAAAAACAGAATTTCAGCTGCTCTTAAATGTTGGTCCTTCTTACAAATATTTTTTGTGCTTTCAACTACCATAAAAAACAGCTTATCTGGCCAAGGCTAGAGCATTATTTCAATTCTGTTCAAGGGTTGATTTTTTCCTCTACAGTGCACGCTATTTGGACAGCTACTAACACACCACTTTGGTTCATTTTGACATTTTCACACAAGACATCTTTAGTATTGTTGGCTCCACAGACAAAACAAAATAGACCAAAGGACTTTGTGAATTAGCTGCACTGTACACCCTTATCCAGTATACAGAAGATAACAAAGCCAACAAAAATATGATAGAATTTAATCAATTAATATAAAAACCCCCACAATCTATAGTAGTACAAGTCAATGACATCATTTTAAGTGACTTACAAAAGTACTGAAAATGTTTTCTCAAATGGATTTACAAATGAAGTCAATCAAAAAAAAAAAAAAAAAATTAAGATGCATAAGAGATTTTTTTATAGGTAATCAAATCTGAGTGGAGGTACAACATTCAAACATCTAAAAGTATAAGAAGAAACTACATTAATACCTTTTCCAGTAGCAGCGAAGCTTGCAGAAGTAATTAAGCCTTACTTACATTATTATAAGTCAATACAAATAACCTGGCAGTGTGACACAGTGCAGACATTTTTAGTACTTTTTTTGTAAGTGGTAGCTATATCGCATAACATGCAATACCAGGAGTTAAGCCTGCATTATATGCTGTAATATGGTCATAAAAATGCAAATAAAATTAATAATATTTTTCCTCTGAGTTGCTTAATTGTCATTTGTGAGAATGTAAACAATGCGTTATCCCATATTCATAAGTAGCAAAAAGTGTACTTTGAGATACATGATTTTCTACTGTTTTAAAGCAAGAATAAAAAGTTTGTCTTTTTTTTTTACACAGTAGAAGGTCATTTCAGATAGAGAAACTCAAGCGCAAGTCCTATGCAAAATCCGCCTCATGCTCAAAATTCTTCATTTACTGCAGAAATCTTTCACAAAAAATAAGTAACTAGACTGCTATAAAAAAAAAAAAAAAGCATTTTGCAAGTTTCTCTACAAATTTCATACGTCCTAGGCTTGCATACTCCCAAATGTAAAAATCGTAATACCTAATTTCAAATAGTTAAGCTGCACCAAAAGAGCACCACAACCAAGGAATGAGCTGCTGGCTGGTTAAGTTGGAGGAGAGTATGAAGGTTTTATTTTTTATTTTTTTTAAGGGTGAAGTCAGGACACAGGCACTGACAGTTTAAGTTCGAAATGTTCTTTTTTAATCTGCAGAAATACTTACTGGAATCTGGCCTAAAATATTGGAATATACTCATACACATGTAGTCATAAACATGTTGATACTGTTGCAAAGTTAAACACGCAGAAACCTGTGCACAAGCTTCGACTACTTGTGTTTTTTTGACAATTCTATACATAACCTTTAAAACTAAGGCAAGGCACTTCAGAGTCAGAGGCCGATATGTTCTAGACAAAGTCAAGAGGCTAGATTCCTACAAAAAGAAAAAAAAAAAATCACAACTTTAGGCTTAAACCAAATACATTTCATGCTTCTCTAATGAATAGTTTTTGTGTTTTTTTTAATTTCTACATAACAAAATGTACTGATTGAAAACCAGCTTTCAACATGTAGCATGTGCCTTACTGATATTACAGCTGCTGGTTATGCCTACAATGCAGTTTTAATTTGCACTTAATTGATTAAAATTTTATAAATCTAACTACAGTAGAAACTATTTAAGTACTTTTCTATGAAATTTTAATATGCAGAACCATGCTGTGATTTAACAATATGAAACAAGAAATATTCAAATGTTTCACAGTACACACAGAAGCTTCAGACATTAGCTTATGTAAAAAAAACAACAACAAAAAACAAATGTATAAATCTAAAACAAGACAATAGAATACCTACAAAACAACTTAAAGCAAATTACTATATACCAATTAGTAAAGTCCCAGGTTAACAAAGTGCTCTTCATAGGAAATCAAACTTCTTTAGAAACTTGGTCAAAATAATGATGTTTGACTGGTTGCATATAAAAAATGGTTAAATAGTTATTGTTTTTCAAATTGGTTTTATTTGCAGAAGAACAATTTTAATCTGTTGTACTCCTTATTTAAACAGTACTACTAAATGCGTTTCTTTTACTAGTGCAGAATACTCATAAAACCGTTTTTTGAATTCATTCAAATCAAATACATGTAATTGTTTGAGAATAATCTGTGTATTTATAACTAATTATTTCAGTTTCAGGGTTTAAACTTTAGATGTTCCGTGAAATTTTAAATGTAGGACTAATTAAGCAAAATGTATTTATTTTAAATTTACATGTATTTCTCTTAGTTAAAGAAACATTTGCGTTTTGCCCATTTTATGTTAAAACCCCAAGTTACTATGTGTGTTGAGGCTACTATTTACTAGATATTTGTTGAGCTAATTCTGATCATAGCAATGCATCTAAGTAAATAAACACCTAAATTAGCTTTATACTGGTTTCTAAAATATCCACTGAAAAACTACAGTTACATCCCCTTCAAATATATACCCAGGCAACTTCAAGTTCTTCCAAATTTCAAAATGCTGCCAGAAAAGAGTAAAAATCTAATCCCACTAACACAAATCCACACAGATTTGAGCGAGAAGACCTCACCGTGTTTACTGGTTAAACTGGGTAAACCTCAGGTCAGGTTTGTGAATCACAATTGTACTTCTGTTTTCTTTAAAGAATGATCATAATTTGAACTTAGCCAAAATGTAAGCATGATGCATCTAGATAAAATATTTTTTTACTTAAATGTCTGAGTTGTGATAGTAGACATGAGTTATGGGCGGGGAGCTAATGTAACATGTACATAACATGAGCAAAAATAAATGAATTCCATATATGTAACCTTAGTTATAATACTATCAGTTTTGTCAGTCAAACACCATTTTATTTGAATATATTTTAACCACTACAAGAAATTTGTTGTTTAGAAAATGCATTATCTATTAGTAATTTTCCAAAGGGCTAAGTCTTTAAATAGTACCTTGAGTTACTGTACATCACCACTTTAATATTTTTGTTCTACAATAAGGACATTCTGTATTACTAGGTGCACAGGTCTCACATAATACATAATGTTGGCAAGGTTGCAGAACAACGCAACGATCATGCTTTTGGCAAGCTATACATTTCTTTGACTGAAGCTGAAATATTACCTGTTGGGGGGAAAAAGAGAACTGGGATCAGCTGCAACCCAGGAAATTACAACTCATGTAGATTTGCAAAAGAAGCATGCTTGATGACAGACATGGATGTGTGGAACAGTTGAATGAGCCGTTTCAAAACTACGTAGTTGCTACAAATGAAATGTGTGAGATCTAGGCTTTCTTACCCCATCTATAAGGTCTAGGTCATTACGTAGCTGACTCTGGATAGAGTGAAGCTTTGACAAGGGGAGCTGCTCCAGCTCTCCATAACTACGGAGAAGAGGTGTTCCGGGGGTGCGACAAAGCATATCAAAGTTCCCCTTAAGCTCCTTCAGCTTGCGCTCTGTTTCTTCCCATTTCTGCTCTGCCAGCTGCCGCTCCGCCTCAGCGGTCTTCGCTTGTTCCTTTGCTTCAAGAGCATCCTTCTGACAAGCTTCACAGGCCTGGAACAAAGGCAGGCATTTTGTTATAAAAAAAAACAATGAGAAACTTCTATTAATAAAAGTTAATTTAACACATACTTACTTGTTTGACTTGATGCCAGGCCTCCTCCCATTGCTTGATCTTCCTCTTGGCTTCGTCCAGCTCTCTAAAAAGACGTGCCACATCCGCATTGCTGGTAGTGGAGGTTAGGGTGCTAAAAACTGGGGAAGGACTTGGTGAGAAGCTGCCACTTACAAAGTCCCAAATGTTGCTAGCTCCTCCATTTAAGCCTAAAAAAAGCATAGTTAAACATTATCAAAGTTTCTAACAAATGCTGAATGTTCTCAAATCCACTTGAGACAAAGTATCTACCGCAACCAGCTTACCCAGAGAGTTCTGGGAAGAAGAGGTGGGTGTTCCCAGTAAGCCATGTTCTTGTTTGGCCAGCATGTTTGAAGGCTGATTTGGCTGGGAAACGGTCCCAGACAGCAAAGACTGTGACAGCGACTGGGAGAGGGAGCTTAGCGGAGAGGTGGAAAGTGATGATGAGGAATTAAACGAGGACGAACGCGCCAGAGACCCTGGAATGTTGACAGGAGCAGATCCACCAAGCACCCTGTGACCTAAAGGAAAACGAAGAGTCAGAGAATTAGCAGCCATTTGATCCAACAGCCAACAGATTGCTTAAACAGACACGCCTTACTTGTCAGTCCTAAACCACCCTCTTGTTCCTCTAGTTCTTTTTCAAGAGATGCAACGTTGATGTCACTAAACTTGAGGTCCAGCGCTGACCCTGATGGGATACAATATAAATCAGATTAACAATTTAAAACAAAACCAAAAAAGGGTACAATTTCTCCCCGTCTTTACCTTTTACGCACACACTTACCAATGACAGACTCCACTGTGTTGCTTCCTGGGTAGAATGGAGTAGCTTTTGCATTCATTGTTGATAAGGTGGTGGGTGAAGAGCTATCCGAGCCAATACTAGAGGCCAAGCTGGATGTTATGCTGGAGGTAAAACTTGATGCCAAAGGGTTCCCCACAGAGAATACAGTGTTTTGTGTCTAAAAGTCGAACACAGAAAGCACAGCTTTTATTATCATATTCTTAAGTAAAACAAAATGTAGAAACCGTTAGAGATACAAACCTGCTTGTCTTGGTCCATCAATTTGTGATCCATGTGTCCCTTGCTCTTAATCTACAGATGAACAAGTGACACAAATGCAACAAACTTCAGCAATATAAGAGGTCATCCACATATCTAGTGTTTATTAAGAGGAATTATGATATAGAGAGAACAGATTAAAAATATATTTTGCCTTACTTTTGACTTCTTTCAAATTGCACCACAAGATAAGATTACAAATATTAACACCATTTAAGCAAAATTTTAAATGTACAACTCTTCAGCTGTCACAGTAAAAATAGCTTACATAAAATTCAAAAATGCTCAATATTAAACTATAAAAAGTTTAATTGACACTTTTCTTCTGGTATTCTGAAACCCAGGTGAGATGAAATGCCTTAAGAAATGAAATTAAAATGACAGTGTGAACAAAAGGCAAAATAAATTCCAGTTATAAAAATATCCTAAATTGGCAGGGTATTATCCTTTTCTAGATCTGAACAGAGTGATTCTATGTACCTGATCCTCACGTTCAAAGCCGGGAGCTTTGGGATAGTTAGACGTCAGGGGGGAGACACTGGATGTGGTGGACTCAGAACATAAACTAGTATTAGTTAGGGGTATTGGCCTGCTGATGGATCCCACTGGGGATAACAAACTGTCGCTTCCTGAGCTTGGTGTTACAGTGGCGTTACTAGAACATGAAACCTGAGAAAGAGAAGCGCACATGACTTCAACAAAATGATGATCAAAAATAACAAATGAAATAAAAACTGCTTTTTCAGACAAGCAACGCTGAATGAAATGAAAATATGTAAAGACTGAGCAATGAAATGTAAAAATAAAAGAAAAAAAGGCATGTATGATAAATATGAAATAAACAAAAATAAAGAACCTTAATTCCGCCTAGTAATTTTCCTATCACAGAACTGAAAACAAGAGGAAACATACATGTCCTACTTGTCCGTTGCTACTGGTTGCGTTGGTGCTGGGGTGAGCTCCACTGTTCCACTCAGAGATTGAACACTCAGAAAACTGCTGGGAGCCCAGCTGGGACTGTGAACTTGAATGTATTGCTGACAGCAACGAGCTCATGGTCTCTTCTGTAGAAGGAATTCCTGAAAAGAACCAAAGAACATCATTAATCTAAACCGTCAGTAAAATAAACTTTCGCTCTTTTCACACTTTTGTTCACAGTTGGAAAATACTAGAAAATGTTGAGTGGAGAATTATTGTGGTTACAAATAGCAACACACATTTATAAAGCTAGAAAGGGATACAAATGTAACTAGAAAAAGTGCAACATGTTTCACCTTTGACACATGTATGCTAATTTAGTTTTGGGATTACCCTGAAATGTTTATCATGCGCATCTTTAATGTCCTACTTGGAATCATGGTATAAAGTTATTCACCAAAATATATTATGAATAAGCTATCTAAGCTCTTTCATTTAAATTTGACCAGAATTCAAATTTAGTTCTAACACAATGTTACTATCAGCCGAAGTAAGTCAAGTTTATTTGTAAAGCACTTTTCAGCAACAAGGCAATTTAAAGTGGTTTTCATAATAAAAACATAGCACAAACAAAAAAAATTAGTTGCAATGGCAAAATAAAGATAAGTAATGAAAAGCTGCAATCCAGACTAGAATAAATCCAAGTTGCAGTATTTATCAATCAAGGCAGCTCTAAACAATTTTAACTCTAAACAACTCAGTGTTTCAGCAGTTTGTTCCAGATTAGAGGAGCATAAAAACTAAATTCTGGATAGATGCACATCCAGAATCTTCAACGTTCAATGCCCACAGCGTCCATGTTTTTTTGTTCTTTTTGTGAGTGGGCATTTTTTCCAAACAGCCAAACACAAGTTTGGCTGTGATTGACTAATACATACACTTGTATGAGAAACGTGTAGTAGTCTTCTTTCAGCCAGCTGACCACCAGTGTGCAACAGGTTGAGAAGGAGTACTGAGGTTACACATTCTGAAAAAATTCTGGTCACTCATTAAATCTCATTAAGAGAGATTTAAACCATGAAAATGGTATAAGGAAAACTTGAATGCTTTTTAAACTTTTTAAGGGCAGTAACTGGCCCATGCATAGTGTCTAGTTTTACAGATTATAAGGTTGGCTAATCCCATTCTAAAATAATAATAATAGTAATTTTAACGTCCTAAAGTTATACTTACTTTCTACATGTGCAAATGCACAAAATGGTCCTCTAGGACAATATCCTGTTTGCCGTTTATCATTGCATTTGGTGGATTTGTAGATCTGGAACAAAGTAAAAAAAAACAACAATCAAATATTAACAATGCAAAACAAAAACAAACTTGATTAGACAATCTCAAGTATGTGTCACAATCAAAACTTGTGACACATACTATTTGTGATACAAGAACTATTGCTGGCAGAATCTAAACTTATAAACTCTTTGATATTAAGGAGTTTCACAAATATTTTAATGAACTAAACAATTTTCTTTTAACTGACTAAAACAACATCTCACTCACCTCTGGGTGAAACTGCTGTTCAGTGCGAGAGTGACAATACTGGCAACTGTCTGCACTGTCACACTTTGATGGCTCACCCCATTCATCACCATGTTTCACGTTAGGGCAAGGAGTTGACCTGCATGACCAGAATCAGAAACGTTTCAATGCCAATAGGGACACACCATAATCTTTTCACTGTTAATAAATAGCTGCTCACCTGTATTTAAACTTTCTTGGATTTCGCCTTCGATCCCTGCTATTGTGGTAATGGGGGCACGCATAGCCCTGTCTGCATAGTCTTGGTGGCTTAGTACATTGATCTGTTTTATAATTGGCTAAAACAAAGTTGGTATCTGCAAAAGGAGAAAAATAAGGTTCAATCTCCTATATTATGTCAAGTTTGATCATTTACAGTTAAAGTGGGCTTTTATTGTAACCTTACTCCATATAAGTGGGGGATACTCACCTTTCCATCGGGGATCTTCAGTCAGAGTTTTTTCAATCATAGCCTGGCTGGCCAGTACACCAGGCTGCAGGTCAGGGATGCCTTCCCCAGATCCCAACTGGCCATTCTGCAGGGCCTCTTGTGCTTGTATCTCTCTGTGAACAAAGAAAAAAACTATTTCACTCTTATAACTTAAAAGAATACTACAAGTATTCCATACGCTGTGAAAGACAACTGTTAACAGAAATATCTTTTTTTCTTCAAATATTATTTGCTTTAACATTTTAATGTTATTCCTTTCCCTCGCAAAAATGGGTTTTCTTGTTGCACTGTGCACATGAGAAAAGGTCATCACTTGCTTTACACGTCACCTGATATCATAGACTGGAGGTCGGAGATCATGTGGTCCGTGAGCAAAAGCACAGTGGAGGCCATTCTTCACACAATGCCCTCGAGCGTCCGTCTCATGGATACAAGTGCCAGTCTTGTAATATCGTAGATGGTACTTGCGCTCTGTGTCACCAGTGGTGCGGTGTAAATATGGGCAACTAAGAAAGCAAGCGCACAGAAAATTCAGATATTTAATCAACTAGTTGAAATGAAAATATTTTCATGAGAACAACTTGACTGCAAGTGCAAAGAGAAAAATGAGTCTGCAACTTTAGGAAAACATAATTTGTCAAGATAATTAATAGAAAGACCAAAATCATTCATTCATGTACAGGGACTTCACATCTTCATAAATGGAAGAAACTATTCTAGTTGCAGATTTTTTTCCCAACAGATTGTGCTTTAAAGCTTAAGGAAATGTGTGACCAGCAAGCCTATTGAATAAACCAATTTTTTTCTTTCTTGAGCTAGAGTTGCTATAGCAACACACAAGGTCATACGAAAATAGCTTTTAATACAGAGCAGGAACTGTAAGGATTGCAGTGTACTGTATATTTTTCATTAACTGAATGTTAACCAATCAATTAACATTCAGTTAATTTATTGGTTGCTCTTAATTAACTGTCATAGAGCAAAGCTGCACTAATTGGTGAGACACTGTCAGCCCTTTTAAAATTTCCTCTACAGAGTCATTTTAGCAGGCAATTCTGAAACTATTTCTACACCCTTAAAATAAGAATTTAGCAGATATTTTCCTCTGTTTTAGCAAACAGCAAAATGTGTTTACAAGGAAATGAATGAAGATAAATACACATCTTACTGTAAACAGCATTGTGGGAAAGTAGCACTTTTGAAAATGTGATGTTTTGAGAACAATTTCATCAGTTTAGCTGGAAAAGCATAATAAAGGCTGTAGCAGCATATGTATTGCTCTATTGTGCCTTTTATGCATTCTTTCCCATAGTAAAGGTCTGCTTTCCCCAATAGAGGGTGTAGTCATTTTGCAAGGGTTATGTACATGGATCTGGATGTCCTGACAACATCTAAAGCAGACCTTCCTGACAGACGTCTGACAAAAACAGCTTGATGTAGTTAAAGAATTTTTTTACTTTTAAACAAATTCATCACCTTTCAGTTCACATTTTCAAATACCTATACAACAAAAACTAATAGTGGGCACAAATCACAGTTTTACTTCCAGTTTTGGGCTTGGGTTTTGACAATTTACAATGATTACTTAAAGTGAATAGAAAACCTTTTGTGTCATTGTAAATAACACACAATAATCTATTTGGAAGACAGAGACTATTCTCAATTAACTTTTTTTTAATTCCTGTTTGCAATATAACACAAGCTTATTGCTAAAGGTTTGTTCAGATAAAACTGCGTTTCATTTAGTAGTACAAGCTGCTTTAATAAGTAAGCTTGTGCTTAATTAGTCCCTATAGAGTCCAGATTCCATCAAGTATTTTTAAATTTTTTATCTGAATTAAGAAAATGAAACTATAACCCTGAATTTGTAAAACAAAGTAAAGAGAACATTGTTTTGTTTAAGGGATAATGTTCTTCCATCATTGTTTTTAAATGGGGAAAATGTATTCCACGTAAGGATTGTGACATTTTGGCTAAATAAAATGACCATCATTAACATATGAAGGCATTTCTCTTAAAACTTTTATTATATCATTTGCCAAACTTTCCATTACAAAATCTAAAATTGTTTCTGAAATTGAATATTTTTATGACTTCACACTTCACTATGACATTTCACAGATTTCAATATTTATAAATGTAGGGACATTCACAACCCCAGAATTTGATCTTTTAAGAAAGTGTAGTTGCATGCAAACATAACATTATGCAGTTTTAATAATACTCTTTCAGAAAGATTGTTTTAACATCAACCTGTATTGATAACTTTGATAATTTGTAAAAGCTCACTCTTTGAATCTTCAAACAGAATCTATGCCCATTTAACAAAAATAAACAGCCGATTTACAAATAAAATTGATTTAAGGATGTGGTCAAAAGGACTCCTATTTCCACATATGAAACGGACACTCCCACCTCTGCAACTTGGTGTTTATTGTAACGGAGACTTACTCATCTCCATCCGGACAGATGCCTGTGGTCTCGTCGTATTTCGTGCAGTACACGTCGGGGCTGTAGTTAAAAGTCCCGTCTCTTCTCCTGATGGGTCGCCTTCGTCGCTGGTTTAGAAAATGCCAGTGAAAGCAAGTAAAGGGTCTGTGCTGCGTACACTTGTGCTGGAGGAACAACGGGCACTGCTCCGTCCTGAACTCCTTCAAGTATCTGCGGCAGCGAGAGGAACAAACCAAAGTAGTCTCGTTAGACGAGCTTAAGAACGGCTTTCCAGTCACCACCGAGTGGACGAAAGCAAAAGGGAAAACCACAGCGATGCGTCGTGTTTGGTTGGTCGTGCTGTAGCTTACTACTACAGAGTATTTTGGGTCGCTAACGTTGGCTCCGCTATTCTGAGAGCCAGCTACGCATTGTTTTCCACGTAGCACTTGTTCACAACATCTGAGCGTACGTCTAGAACTGTGCGTAGAAAGAAGGAACTTAAAATAAGGCCGAGCTATTTACAAGCAGAATGGTTAGCGAGTTCTTGGCTAATCATTTAGCAAGCCGAGAAGTCTGAATAATGCTTAATACATCATTCAAAACTCGATTCAAAAACGTAAACCATCCAACAACGGGCTGTTCGGCAGCAAAGCAAATGAATACGTCCGTCTTCCCTGTCTTGGCGCTGGTGTTGTTAGCAGTCGTTGTTTGCCATGTAACGTAAGGCAGTCACAAAGCCAGGAAAAGCACCATGTTTTGAACGCACATTCGAGAGTTGAGGAAGGCCAGGCGTGCAAACGCGTAAAGGTGCATGCCCAGCTGGCATTTTTTACAACAATTATTTTCCCCAATACTTCGCAGCAGCATTACTCACGTATAGTGGGTAGGTTTCTCGGTTTGAGGAGACGCATTGGCCGCCGTTTTCGAAACCGACGGCATTTTCAGTCAAAACAAAGAAGTGCGCATGCGCTCGGATCTGTTGCTCGTCTGCAGGCATGTCCGCCTACACGACAACACTGCAAACGGAGATACGGACGTAAGGAAGCGCAGAAAAACATCAGAAAGCTTCTTTTTATTGCTACCGAATAGGGTGGAAATTATTTTTTTTTCTTTGAGTGGACATATTTGGAAAGCGTATTTATTTATAGCTCAATAAATAAATAGTTGTTACGTAAATTGCTTAAAGTTGCCTGAGTTGTTTAAATCACACGACCTGATGAATTATCATGTCTGAGTTGCTGAGTTACTTTTCAATTTATCACGTGACATTTTCCTATTTGACTCAATAGTATTTTACAGCCTCATTTGAAAATAATAATTAATATAGAGTTATTTGTGAATGTCTTCATGGTGTTATGGAGCATATTAAATAATGGATTCTGTTGTTCATCAGCTAAAGGATGAAAGACAGCAAATGTAAAACCAAATCCTGCCAGTACACCTGAAATTTATTTCTGGTTCATCTGACTTGATGACAGATTGTCAAGGCCAGTGAATGCTAAACTTAAATTAAATAAAAAGATGCCTCAATAAACCGCACATTTATGCAATCAGATTATTGTAGATTTCTACCTTTTGTGTTTTTTTCTTTGTTAAATGTTTCTTTTTTCAATTGGCATTTGCAGGATATGTAAGTAACAGCATATGTGGAAAATGTCAATTTTTTGTATTATGAAAACCTGGTATTTTACAATAAGTGTATAAAAAACTATGATTAAGTCTGATGATTGGTCTTCTTCCACTTCAAAGACATCAGTGTCTTTCTTCAAGAAAACAATTTTGTTTTTGCATTTCTTTAACCTGCTATTTACTGAAAAAATCAATTTGAAACTTCAGATTCTTTACTTCCTCTAAACATCCAATTTCTGTTTTCCTTCTGAATCTGGAAGACCAATCTGTTCAACACTTATTCTTCTGAGTGGTTTAAATATACAAATGCAATTATGTGCCGGATCTATTATTCAGTTGTTGAAGTCCATCAGGTTCACATTCTTGTAATCATGCATAAGCCCTGGCTTACCCTGTTGTAATTACTTTGACAAACCCCACCCAGGCTCAGTTTACAGTTTGACAATGTCTAGCACCTTTTCACACTCCACACAAACATTTAAAGGTGAACCTTTACACATAAAACAACGTTAAGGCATATAATTGAAGCAGCTCTATAGAGAATATTCTATTATCTTAAAAATACTTAAAAGACACAATCTGCTTTAAGTTCTGAGAGACTAAAACACAAACTAAGAGGTTTGGTTCATTTTGCTTTGCTACAACGTCATGCAGAAGGAAAAATGTCTCAGACTCTTTTTTTTTTTACTTCCTGTGACATCAGCCGCCACAAACCCTTAACCTTGCTCAGTAGTCTCAGCTGTTCATAGAGTCCACATTCAAGCTCTTCTCACAGCCTGTCAGATGAGTGTGTTTTCATGTGTGCAGATGTGATGGCTTGCTTCTCCTCAAATTCTGAACATGTGACCACAGAGGGTCCTGTTCATATCAATAACCTTGACAACCTGCTTTGCATTATTAGTTGAGTGACTTCCTGTAGCTAGATCCCCAGTGGTGCTTATAAATTATTGCACACCCTTTAAATGTGATTACTTTCCAGCTACACCAATACATCCTTAAAAATGTACATAAATTAAAACAGAAACTTTACGACCTAATTAAGGCAGTAAAACTGTTGTGTGTTAGAAATATTTATTCTATTATAAAAAAAATCATACTTAGAATGATGCACTGCAGTGAGTTTTGTAATTTTCAATCACTGAAAGAATCCTAAACATGGTGTTCCCAGGACACTTACAGCTGGAATAACAGTTTGTGGGTTGGACTACTGTTTTTTCCCAGTCAGAGAAAAAAATAAAAACAATAAAGTATTTTTGTATCCTTACCGCACGACACACTAACTACTTTTAAATTGTCGAAATCAGAAAAAAGAACTACAATTTTTTTTTAGATTTTGCATCAGCTTCAAACTCTGAGTTGGTTGGATTACAAGTTTAAATGTTTGCTACCAGTAAGCAAATTTTTCTGCAAACAACACTTGATTATTTTTAATAAATGGTAGGAGGATTGGAGCAGTCCAGAACTGCACGACTAACCCAAAAATTTTATGTCGGTTCAAGCTATTTTATTTTTTTGGCAAGAAGGGAAAAAAAGAGTAGCTTCAGATCATAAATAGACATAACATGGAACTATGCAAATAAATTATGAAATAGTGCTAAAGATAAACTTAATGACTGTGGATTCATGTTTTTAATATGCATTATTATTTTGCAAAAAGCAGCTATGTTTGAACGCTGACAAATATGCTTTTTCAGTCTTTATTTCTCCATGCCAAACATCACCTGCCTCTTCTCACCACCCTCAACTTAACAAGATCTGACAAAACAAATCAACAGCCAGCTTTTTATTCACTTGCAATAATGTTAGAATTTTTTACAATATGTTTAAACATTTGTTTTTAATTTAAGATCACAGAACAAGAAAACAATGCGGTCAAAATTTATTAAGGTCATCAAGGGTTACGTCATCTCAAAACGTGACAGTGATTAAAATTTTCTATAAATAGTAATAAAATAAAGGTGATAACCAACAGAGCATACAAAACATTGTTTTAAGGTGTTTAGGCAGATATTTCTCGAAAAGTGGGAACAAGTCAGGGATGTGAATGTTTATTTGGAATAATCTAGGCAAAGTTTGACTATATGATGATATTCTGCTCAACAAAACAGAGTTAGAATATTGTATAAGACAGACGCATAGACAATACAGATTATATTTGCTGTGTCTTTGACTGTTCTGCGTTTGTAAGGCTGCATACTCATAATTCACGGATTCATGGTACACATGTGTAAGCTTCTTGCTAAAGGCCATTTTTACTTTATATACTGGAAGGGAAATGTGGTTTTGGTAATTGAAATGACCCTTCCAGCTCCAGTAGCTCAAATAGATAACCTGATTAGATTCAGTGTGATGGAACATTTCCTCTATGAGACGGCCTTGAAAGAGCCTCTGATTTCTTACAGGTGATGGTACAGGAAATGTTCAGGGAGGTTTGTATGTTGGATAGCAACATACAACACCTTATTTTTACTTATCCTGAGCAAAAGCTTCCCTCTTTGTTGTTAGAAATCAGTTCCCTTTATCTTTGCCACAGCAATTCTTGAAAGGAAACCAACTTTAAGTCAAAAAGAAACACTTCAACACACTCATAGCTTATCTTCTTAAGAACACACACAAACTCGTCTTTTTATTCCTACTTGAGAGGGGGTTTTTTTGTTCATAAAGCAAGCAAATTATCTAAGGCGCAACCGGATGAAGCTGAGTAACTCTAAAAGAGAATAACTATCTGACTGGAATATGAAAAATTTTATAGAGTAAGTTTATTTAAAAACTGTCCTAGTTATTTCAATCACACTTCTGAAACTTTGTCCCTGACAGAGAGGTGTAAATCAAGGCTGTGGTGGCAAAAGCGATTCACTACTGACCAACCGGCCTTCTGCTTGACAAAGAGACGCAACTTGTCCCTGAAGGTTTCTCCGAGAAAGCTGTAGATAATGGGGTTGAGGCAACTGTTGGAGAATGCCGCCAGGTTAACAATGTGACCTGTGAGCGGGTAGTTGTGCCACAGGGTGGTAGCAGTCCTCTTCGATGGGTTGGCTGTTCCCTGCAGCAGCTGGATGCTAATGAAGACATTTTCTGGTAACCAGCAGATGAAGAACACCAGAACCACCACCACAATCATCCGCAGAGCTTTCTGCCGCCGGGGCCACAACCCACGGTGCTTCTGGGCTCTCATGAGGATTCGAACAATCAGGGAGTAGCATAGACCGATAATGGAGAAGGGGAGCAAAAAGCCAATGGTCACCTCCAGCCACTGGATCTCAAAGACATTGGCGAAGCAAAAATGCACCTCACCCCTGTGTTGAGTCTGTACTATTGTGAAAGGTAGAAGGGTGGCAAAGATAGAGGCCATCCAGATGAGACCACAGCTCACCTTGGCATGCTGCATAGTTCTCAATGGGCAGCTGCTCATGGAGCTGGCCAAGGCGATGTATCTGTCAAAGCTCATCCAAGTTAGGAAGAAGATACTGCTGTACATGTTGATCTGGAGGAAGAGGGACATGAAGGTGCAGAGGATGGCGTAGTCGTAGTATTTTTCATTTAGGTTAAAAACCTCAATGAGGGAATCTGCCACCAGGATGAGGTCAGCCACAGCCAAATTCACAAAGTAGAGATCAGGAATGGTCATCTTCTCTCTGTGGGTCAGGTTTACCACCAAAATCAGGATGTTTCCAATAAATCCAATTGGAAAGAGAAGGATAGTGTACAGGCAGGATAAGAAGAGGCCAATCATGTAAAACTGGTATTTTTCATAGTTTTCACTTGTTGTGCTGTTTCTGAATGAAGTGTTCAATTCCTCCGTAGTGTTATTATATATCCAAATCAAAGCAGATGACCTCCCTTCCATACTGATTTTGGTCAACCTGTTTTAGATCAAAAGCCACATGTAAGTCACATCCAGCAGCTACATCATGACACCAAACCAGTTCCCAGTTTTCTCTCTTTGAAGGGAAAGTCATCTATGCTGTATTGACATGCTGACAGAAGTCAAGCTAGTAAAACATTTATGGGATATTTGACCCCATATTGACATCAAGTTTCATCTGCCAGTAAGTTTGTGATGAAAAACAGAAGGACCTCCATGTCTCGAAATCAACTTTGACTTTTGCCTCGGACGAGGCGCATTGTTCCAGTTGTTGAACGTGGGATCGGGAGATTAAGAAGGGTTTTTTTTTCTCCTCTTTTGAGTCATCTGATTGGAGTGCTGCTTTGTTCCGTGGATCTTTATTCAGTGAGAAAAGCCTTGAGATGCTACTGCTATAACGCCTAAGCTGTGGAAACAATACAAGGGAAGTAATTAGAGAACAAAACATTTAAAAATCAGCAATCACAAACCCATGTTATTCAACACTTTTAAAAAGATTAACGTTATTCGCAATCAACTTGATGGCGGCTTTTATAAGGTAGAAAAAAGGCAGACTGTATAAGCATATTAACATTCATGTCTTGGACTTAAACAGATGCATTGAAATCCTGCTTTAAATACAGACAGTTCAAGCCCCCTCCAACTTGTCTGTGCAACTTGATGACTATTTGTTTGTAAAATGAATGAAAAAAAGCATATTTACTTTTAATAATCCTTGTTTTTGAGCTCGGCATTCATCACATGCGTGCACACACACATATATACACACACAGTCTAAATCAAATTTGTTTTCTATTGAAAAACATACTGGATCATCTTTAGACCCAAAATCACAGACTCTTCCCATAATATCATTTTGTATTTGGTAAACATGACCTTTGATATTTACAGTCTTCTGGGATTTATTTATTCCTCACAGAAGTAATTTAAAACCGGAATAATAAATAAAAGTATGAATGGGTTGGAAGTTGTAGGAAATAGAATATTTATTCAGTAATTTTTTTTTTTAATTCCTTTTGGCAATCTTTGAAGTATTTAATAAATAAAAGTCACACTTTATGTTAGTTAATCATGTTGGTCAACTACAAAGAACACAGACCTCAAGAACGTCATAAGAACTTTGATATTAGTAGAATGACTTTTATTTCTTTTTCTAACACAAATACTCTCATAACATTTTGTAAGGGCAGTTTTCTATGTAATTTCAGTTTGTTTCCCACCAAAGAAAAGCCATTACGTAAATGTTCTCAGAGAAACTGCAATTAAGAGCTCCAGACATTTATTACAGAAAATGACAGCTAGCTGATAAGATAACCTAAAACTTAAGCGACCAGTTCTCTCAAGACAAGAAATAAACTCCACCTATCTTCATTTTCTGTGTATCTACAGAACGTATAAAGGTGAGATTATTATTAATCACACTTACTTTATATTTGGGATGTATTGCTTCTCCATGCTTGTCCAGTGAAGAGTCAGAAAGCCAAAGATTTGGAAATCCCACTTCCAGGCTTCTCTTCTGCACCACCTACCGTTTGGCCCAGCCCTTCCTGGGGATGAGAGGAGGGCGGGGAGAGGCAGGAGATGATCTGACTCCCATGTTTTGCCATCATGCTTCATCTGCCTGCCTTCATCTGTTTGTAGTTTTAGTGTCTCAACACAAGGGTTGAACAGGGAACAGCTCCAATCTTCAGAACTCAGCATGCTGATTATAACACAAAACAAAGTCTGATCAAAATGTAGGTGCTATGGGGAGTTTGCCTTGTGAGGGTTGTGTTGCTGTGGCAACCACTTACATTTTTTGCTGTATTTGTTCACCGGGATTGCCCAGCTTTTAGTGTTAAAGGCCATGTAAACACCTGCCTTGCGCCCCTGTTTTTGCAGCCATATGCTAGCATGACAAATCAAAAGTTGACATGATGTACATCATCATGCTGTGATGGAAAAGTCAGATTTAATGTTTAATTAAATATGATGTTGGGTGCAACAGTCACGTTTAGATTGAGGGGTAGACTGTAAGCTTTCACCCTCAATCAGTGCAAAACAGAGCAGGCTCTTTGCTCCAGGCCAGGCTAACACTAACACATCATAATTCTAACTACGTTATGTGTCCAGACTGAGACCGCTGAGACCAGTTGTTGTGGAGTCAGAAGGTGTGGTGTTTTTTTAACAACTGGGAGGCATTAATGAGGATGGGTACATTGACTACAGACAAACAATAACCATCTACTTTATCCAAGATATTTTTAGCTATGTTGAGCAGAAATGCAGAGCATGAAGGACGTATTCAGAGAGTGTCGCCTTTTCTACAGTCTGTGCTACAATTTTACTTCAAAATTAATTTTCATTCAAATTTCTATGCAAAATGTCAGATAAAGAACAAATGAAAAAAAGTTTCTTAATTTTTTTCTTTTCTTTTACAAATTTGTTGAAAAAAGTAAGTACTCACAGCCGTGGTCATGTCACAGAAAATCAGGTGTATCCTGTTTCCACCGATCAATCATCCTCAACAAGCATTAAGAGTTCACCTCTGCTGAGTTCATTATTAGAACAAGATCTAAAATGAGGCACACTTGTCTATATAATACCTCATAGTTAAAACTACATGTCAGAGTAGAAACCACGTAATGAAGTCAAAGGAACAGGATTGTGTCAGGGCATGAATTTGAGGAAGCACACAAAAATATTTTGGCAGCATTAAACATCCTGAAAAACACTGTGGTCTCCATTGTTTGTAAATGAAAGAGGTTTGGAACCACCAGGACCCTCCCTAGAGCTCACTCCCCAACCAAGCTAAGTAATCAGAGAAGAAGTGCCTTGATCATAGAGGTGGCCGTGTAGGCGGACCTCCAGTAGTACTTAGTGGAGATGGGAGAACTAGTCAGAAGGTAACCTGATTGGTGGCTAAAGCACTCCACCAATCAGGTCTTCATGGTACATGGCATTCTGCTGGAATTTTGCCAGAAAGTCTATTGTCATTTCAAGTATCAGGTTTTTTTGGGGAAAAGGACCTGCTCATCAACTGACTGACAACATCTGTACTTTGAAGCATGGTGGTGGCAGCATCATGCTATGGGGAAATTAATTTATGCAGCAGAAATTAAGCGAGTAGTCCTAGAAAGTGACATAGTATCAGGCAAACAGAGAGATTTTTCAAAAATGACCAAAGCACACTGCAAAGATAATAAATAAGTGGCTTCAGGAGCAACCTGTCAATATCCTTGAATGGCCCAGATGGACTGAAATCCAAGTGAACATCTTGATCCAGACCTAAAGTAGCTGTCTACCAAAACTGTCCTTGCAATCTGAAAGGACTTGAGTGAGTCTGTAGAGAATGGTGGAATGATTGTAATGATTGCAGAAACACACCAGTGGCCATAAGACCTAAAGCTGTCAGTAATTTTAAATACATAAAGAAGTTGGCAGATTACTTCACTGCTGGATTTTTTTTGTCCTTTAAGAGCGAGTACTGTACTTGCAGGTTCGTTTGGTTATTTGTCTTCTTTTGTCTACAGAAGCAGATGTTAATCCTCACAGATCAGAGCTGCAGTGTCAGACTATATTCCAACACCTGCTGGGATAAATGACACCATATTGCCCACATAGTTTGGGAAGATTTTAGTCAGATAAAGGGATATCTATCACATCTAAATCACAACTGGTTCTTGTTTGAATTTCCTCCAACTTCTTTGGTGTTGCTATTGGTTTCTTTAAATCCATGATCAGTCTTTCTATTGTTTTTTTTTTCAGTAATTTTGGAGAAATATCAATTTGTAGCATTATCATTGTTGCCAGGCAGTTTTCACAGTTATGGGAACTATCTCTACTGTGACATAGTATATAAATAAGACTGGGTCTTTTGTACGCTTCTTCAGACTAATAATACCTTGTACAAGAACTTATTGATTCTTTGTACACTTTCTGCAAACTATGCCTTTAGCGATGAAAAATGCGAAAAATAAAACAAAAACAAAAACAGGAAAATGCAGCCAGGAAAGGAGAGCTTTGCTTTATGTTAGTCATATTCAGTATAATGGATAGAAGGAACTGAAGAAGACAGGTTGTTTTTCAGCAATCAGTAGATGCTGTGGCAAAATATTAATTTAAGAATGTGCACCCTTATGTAATCAGAGAACTGCAGATTTTTACTTTTTACACCCCCAACAATAACATGTATATTTTTTGTTGCTTTTATTTTCAGTTGTACAGGTATGGAAGAGGTTTTCAAATTGGTTATTGCTACATGTTTGTGGCGATTTAACATGAATTAAGACATTAGACATTAAGCCTTGAGTTGCTATTGTTACATAAGGTTGCAATGTCTCCTTATGTCCACAAGAGGGCTCGCTGACATAAAAAGTGAATATTTTTGCTGGTGTGACTGAAGACTGACGCCTTGATTATGTTCAAACAAATTTAAACATCAAATATATAGATCTATATAGATATAGATATTCAAACAAGCATATCTTGTTTTGCATATCATATACAAATAAGATATGCTTGTTTGGAAACATGGTTTTCAAACAAGCAAAGTGAAAATTCTGAAATACTGTTGGGCACAAAATGACAGCGGAGCATTGTTTTGGTTTTCATTTATTAGACTTATTTAGTGTGTCCCATTGCAAACACTGTAAGAACATATTTACCTAGTAAATTTGCTTTCTGAGTCTGTAAAAGAGAGCAACAATACTCTACCCCCCATTTACAAGGACATCAGAGGAACAGGACAGTGCTGGCAGTGTTTTGAGTGGGAAAGGGTGTGGTTTAACTGGTTTTGGTTGGAGGGGGTTAGAAAGTGGGTGGTTTATAGGAGGGAAGGTAAAACACCGTCATCTGCCTCCACTTACCAGTTTGATGTGCTGCTGGCTCCATGCAGCATCTCTAACAGCCACAACCACAAACTGTGAATGGATCTTCCTGCCAAGTCCGGCCCTGTTTGCTCTGCTTCCAGAGCAATTTCTGATATTTAGCTGATGAAGGGATTTTAATGTTAGGCTATCTAGTTTTTTTTTTTTGTTTAGTTTTTTTTCTGAACAGAAAAAGCAATGAACAGCACTGGCAAGGGAGGAAGGGTGGATTGTTTTTCAAGCATCTGCTCTGGTCCACTTGTTTTCCCTTGAGCTCCAGTCATGTGTTGAGGCTTTTCTTTGAAGAGGAAGTGTGTTGGATTTATTATGTTGTTTTATTCAACATCATCATGTTTTAGATAACTATCACATCAGATCCCTTGTGACTGTTTTGTCTTGATTTGTTGTTCTTTTTTTTATTTTAAAACCCAACATGTTTAGTTGCAGCATGCCGTTTCCTGTTATCTTCAATCTTTTATGCCCTGAATAGCTTTCTTTGTTCCCATTCTTATACTTTTTCTATAATTCCAAGTGTGCCCTGCCCAGTCATGTTCCTGTCCTCATTCTCTGTAGTCCAATTTCACCCGTATTAAGAGAAACATCAGTGGTCTGAGGTCGTGTCTGAAATGTGCTCGACAGCCAAAAAAAGCATAAAAAGCTGCAGGCCAAATGTTCTGTCTTCTTAGGTGGCCTGGTGCTGTTCACTTTTCAACTTGACCCTCATAGTTTTGGTCTGGCTCAGCCTCTTAAGAAGGAAAAACAATATTAGGACTAATGCAACCCATTAAAAACTGTGGGATATGTCAGAATAACTCAATTTTCAGGCTGTCCTTGCGCAGAGATTTTTTCCCCCCAATGCACTATTTACAAGAGGAATGTGATAAGAAACTTTAATATAAATTTTTTTTATATAATTTTAACTAAAATGTTTTTTTGTTCTTCTGAAACATATGCAAAAAAAAAAATCACACTATATTGTTTTCTAATGTAAAATGTGAATTCTCTTGTATGCTTTTAGTTTTGTGGCTGCTAATATGTTATTAATGCAAATAAGAATAAGCAACACAAGCTTGTTACGTTGTTTAGTCTGACTGTGACAGGAAGTTTTCCTTTCCTACACCACAGCACTTACCTCAGTCTGCAGACCTTTCAGAGTGACACCTTTAATTCTATACTTAGACTTTTGCAGAGTGATCCTGATCACCTACTCATCTCCGGCCAACAGTTGTGCCACTTTCCGCAGTCTGGTAGTGGCACAGCTCTCAGATGCAGCCAGCGTTTCTATCATGTCCACGAAAGACGGAACAATTCCCAGAATGTGGGGAATGCCTCTGTTTTCCACCAGCCTGAACTCTGTGATTAGAGCATCCTTACATAAGCTGTGGCATTAATGCCAACACCCACTGCAGCTGCATCTCCGGGGGAGGGAACAACCAACACCGCCTGCTTACTGCCATGACCTGATCAGGGTTATAGGAAAGAGAGTTTCCATTACTCTAATATAAAGCATCCTTGAGTATCACACGCCAAGTCAGTTCTTTTAAAATTAAAATAAGGAAAGACATATTTCAATCAACACACAATTTATACAGATTGTACGGGTTAATTTAGTGAAACAGTTTGGTTGCGCTGCAAATGCTGAAGCATATGTTCTCAATGTTATGTAACATTTCATATGTTGTTGCAATTAGTAAAAAAAAATGGTCATAATATTAGTTTATTCTTTATTAAGTCTTTGACTCAACTAACAGGAAAATACTTACAGAATCTAGATAATTTTCTAAAAAAATAATACTGTAATCTTGTTAAAGTATCTTCTTTCAAATTTTTTACATACAAAATATACATAATTCCCACATATACGCACACTGAAAAGAGCATTGCTTTGTTTTTTTATTAAACCACATTAAAAGGGATAATCTGCACAGCTGAGATTTTGCTGTCCAAACACAAACATCTGCACATGTTCATCACGCAGAGAATGATTCCAAGTGTCTGTTTTAGTAAAATGAGTGATTCGGATTTATCTCCGCCTTTGCGAGTTTGAAAGCCCCCCACCTCTCTGAAATAATAAACCACTCTGATATTTGGGCAGCTGTCTTAGCTGGGCGTGAGTTTGAGGTCTGATCATGTTTTTTTTTCCATTTATGAGGCAGCACACAGTAAGCCAACGCCATCGTTCCTAATTACTCCTCCTGCCAAGGATTCAGTCGGCATGTCTCCAGGGAAGGCAGCTCCAAATTCAGCTTCTTAGTCTCAGCAATATTCAAAATAATTAAACATTTACACATTTAAATAAAACAGGCACAGATCATCTCCTAAAATGTGTTTGTTGCAGCACTGCAGTTTATTATTCAGCAAATATGCAGGATTGTCATTCACCTGGTGTATATTTGGATCCAAGATAAAATGAATGCTTTCCAGGGTTTTTATAATAGAATATGCTGAGTTTTTATGCTAGAATTCATGCAGAATTTTAAGAGGATTGGGGAGAAAAAATAAATACTGGCTCAAGTGCCATTTTGGAAAATGTAAAATTCCCCTCCATATCCATTTGAAGTTAGCATTACCACTACAAGTCACTGTAAACTAACCATGAATGCAAGACTCTTGCAAGCACATACTGTGGCTCCAAAAGCAAATACACAGTTCAAATTGGGAATGCTTCTCACAGTCTGACTGAAGGTGCCACAGTAGACATATGCTGCCAAAATCAGGCCTATAAATGACTCATTTTATAGTTGGAGACAAAACATTCCCAGTAGACAAAATGTTTGAAAAAACATGGGCTGTGAATAAGACCAAGTTATAATCTGAACAAAAAACATTCTGATTATTGTTTATGTCACGTCATATTGAGAAGCTATCCAAATATTTTTGCATCAATAATCTTGAAGTGTTTATGATTTATAGTGTGGGAATGGAATCAACTAAGAGTTACCGAGTAAGTCTGCAAAGGCAAAAACAAACACTGCGCAATTGTAACCTTTTTATTTAGCATTTTATAAGAGCTCAATAATATATACTCTCTTAAATAAATGGCAGACAAAAAAAAAAAGCAAAGTAGCTTAAATGCATCTGAGCAGCATCCGACCCGCATAACAAACAGGTGTTCAATATGCAAGTTTTTCCAAATTTTCTACAGTTTTTTTTTCTCATGTGATCCAGAGTTTAAAATGTTTCAACTGGCCAAAACCTCCAAACTGCTTGTTTGGTTACAAGACTCTGCATGGACGTCACTGACCCTATGTGAAGTTCTGCACACAGAATACCCGCAGAAGTGAAAGACAACTCAGGAAAAAAAAATAAAAATCAAGCGACTGGGTTGTCAAGCTCGGGTTAATGTGCTCAGTGGAGCTGCTTATGACTAACAGGTAATAATGTTTCAGCAGAGAAATAAGAGGTACGCCGGTTATGTTGAGCCCTGAATACAAGCTTCACTTCTATTTGTCAAGTGAGATTTTAAGGTGGTGAGGTGGTGTGAATAAAACTACAGTAGTGAATCTACTGAGGAGCTAGGCACATGTGAGAGTAAGCTCTCTGTGCCTGTGAAACTGAGTCAAAGAAAACGCGTCTTCATTCCAGTACTCATAGCTGCAGGGTGGATCTGCCACTGGTAAACAGATTCGACAAATTCTAGAAGAAAAAAAATGGTTCTTTCCCTTCAAAAATGTGCAGATTAGGTAATATTATGATCAATAAGCCTGAACCGTAACATTAAACCAAACCAAGTCACCTTCTAATTCGGGTGGATTTTTGCTTACAGACGGTTATATTCACCGCTATAGCTATACTTTTGTATGAAGCACTAAGATACATAATTTAATAGAGATGCACCAATTAATTACTCAGAAATCAAAATAGTGTCTTGATTGGCAGATCAAGTACTAAAGAATCCATTTTTTCCTAATACGTTAAATGCATTAAAATGGGGAGAACTCCAAATATTTTTGAAGCATGATTAAATTTTTTTTATTTTTGATGCATTTTTTTCAGTTTAGTAAATAAGACAAAGAAAGGTTAGTAACATTGATTTTGAGCTATACCTCTACCAAACCACCTCCAGAACATTTGTTATCGGCCAAGAAAAGCCCAACTGGTGCATCTATATTATTTAATTTCTGGGTTTCTAGCTTATTGGTTCAGCTTGTGTGAAAAAAAAGCTTTTATGCTATGAAAAATAAAAATAATTATGATTCACATGATGAAATGTAGGCAGTCGTGTATAAGCCAAACATCCACTATGATATGCTGCTTGAAGACAGCTTTACAATTATACGTCGATGTTTGGGTTAAACTCTAACTTCACTGATACCAGATGATTGTACAAACTTTAACACCTTTAAACTACCAAAAGTCTCTTGTCTCTGACTAAAAAAAAAAAAAAAGCAGCAAATGTTTTTTTTATTTCCGTGATTTGTTCCATCACTGCAGAGAGAGAAGGATCAGATTAAGCTCTGGAAGGGGACAGGAAATTCCACAGTTAGCAATGACGCTCCACACACAGTCCAGATAGTTGAGGAAGCCCAGTCACACACTGGTTGTGCAGGGGTGGCGCAGTGAGGAGAGGAGGGAGATAAGTGCTGGCTGGGCCAAGAGGTGGAAAAGGGGTAGCGGGAGTGGAGGGAGTTTCACGTCACCACTTGCTGCACTGCTGAGTGTTCATGAGGGCAGGACTGGTCCCTGCAATGAAGCCTCCTGAGCAGCCGCTGAAGCTTGCCGGAGAAGTTTTTGTTCATCTGTCTGTACATGAGAGGCATCGCAAAGCTGCTGGAGAACGCCAGCAGCTTTGACACGCACCTCATGAAGTTATAGGAAGGCAGGTAATGCCCGTTGCTGATGTACCCTGGCGCACTGGCGATCGTGTGCACCAGGAGGGTCATGTAGTACGGGGTCCACAGGACGAATTGCACACACACCGACGCCAGCAGCAGCCGGTGTATAGATGGATCCAAGCGAGCCGAGTCCTGATCCAGAGGAGTGGACTCCTTCCTGATGCGCAAAATGAGCACGAAAGCGTAAAGCACGGCCACGGCCGGAACGGCGTAGCCAATGAACATCATGATGGCGTCAGCCGCCTCCTTGTTCTGCATCTTGGAGCACTCGACCATCTTGGTGGAGATGTGGTTGCACACGTAGAAGAGCAGCGAGGAGAAGCTGGTCAACACAGCGCCGCCCCAAATGAAGCCGCACACGTGCTTGGTGTTGTAAACGCTGGACATGTATGTCCGCGGCAGCGCCCGCTCTATGTAGTAGTCCAAGCTGAGCAGCGTGGTGGAGTACATGATGACCAGGGACGAGATGTTGAAGAGAATGAGCAGAGTGATGTGGACCTCGTCGTTGTACTCCCACGCGTGCCAGCGAGTGAACGTGGAGCTGAGGAGCTCCACGGGCGCCACCAGGTTGAGCACGAGTCCCGCGATGGCCATGTTGACAAAGTAGACATCCGGCATGGTCATGGAGACCTTGTTGGAGAGGTTCACCACAACCAGCAGGATGTTATAGCACAACCCCAAGGGGAAGCAGACCAGGAGGTAGACAAGGGAAAGGATCGACAGGATGAGGCCCAAATCCTGGGAGAGCTGGAAGTCCACGATGGCGTCAGTCTCATTGTAAAGCATGCTGATCCACATCGCTGGGCTCCAACGCTGGCAAAGCTCCCTCAACAGATCCACTGTAACAGAGACACAAGTTAGCTTATGACAGTCACAACTCGAGGACAACATTTAACAATGTTGCATTCATTCGACTGTTGACTCTTTGTTTTGCCTCAGTTATTTTTCTCTCCATACAAGCTATATCAGGTCTGGCATTCCGTTTGGCCAAGAGCATCGGCTGAGATAATGCTGCCATCAAAGAAACGTTCTACCTCTTCTGCTATTAGCTTTCAACTTTCATGAACAGCAAAAATAATCATACACCAGATCCTCAACCGACCCCCAGTCGGTCGTGACTGATGGTCGCTTGTACTGAGCAAGGTTCTGCTGGAGGTTTCTTCCTGCTAAAGGGGAGGATTTCCTCTCCACTGTCGCTAAATGCATGCCCAGTATGAGGCATTGCTGTAAAGTCAACGACAGTCCACACGTTTGTCGATCTGTGCTCGTCCAGAAGGAGTGAATATCGCAAGTCAGTGACTCGACTTGCAATATTCAAGTAATTAATTGGCCATACTGTACTGTTTGATGACTAGGATCAATTGGAACATATGTAGGATTGAACGTAAATTATTTTCCTGTACCTTAAGACGATGTTTGCTGTGAAACTAAATTGAATTTATAAGCGAAAAGATACACAGAATGTAGCTAAGAGCTCAAGTTTTGTATTACGATGTATTCATAAGAACAAACACATTGTTCTGTTTAGTGAAACATACAGTCTGCTTTTTTTACCACTTAATGAGCAGATTTCAGCTCGCTCTGTTATTGCATTCTGTGCTGGCCAGAGGACCAGACACGGCCTTGACACAAAAGCACGTCAGCAGTGAGTTGGCTATTGTGCTCAGGGTAACACTGTTAATTTCACTTCACTGCATCTGACTGGCTGAATACAAACGCCTCACTATATGTTTGCAGTTCAGCCTCCAAACCCACACCATTTCACCCTTACTGGGCAGAGCAAAAAAAAGCCCTTGCTCTGATGGCAGAACACAAAACTGTATTTGTCTGACACCATGGCGAGCTTTTCCTGTCCTCCTCCGACTCTGAGTTTCCTTGTCACATGTAGGAATGGCCTTGCAAATGTTTCAGGAGGTCAAGGAGAACTGAGGTAAAAAGAAGAACACTTTACATATAGATTTGTTGCTGCTGCTGCTCTCAAAGCTGAGCGCACTAATCTTCGATGTTCAGGTTCCTGCCAAGTTCAACCGGCTGGGAGTGTGTTGATGGCTGGATTTATAACAAGTGAAATGTGAGGCAGGCTAAGTCGAAGGGTCAGTGGACGAAAGAATTTTAGGCTTGGGTTCAGGGAAAGGTTAAAAACAAATTAAAGAAAAAAGGAATGCACACATCAGACTGGGCTGCAGATCGGCAAAAAGCAATCATGATCCAGCCGGGTGATATTAAATAAATTTGTTAACAAGGTTAGGTCAAGGAAATTGAGATTTTACATTTCATAGAGAGCCATTACAAGACATTGGCATCATCTCAATTTCATTTCCATTGGTTTAAATATGTTCACCTTCCTTCAAAAAAAAATAATAATTTAAAAAGCAGAATGTATCTGAAATCGTGTTTTACAATAAAAATATGGGCAGTATCAGAATTTTCATGAAACCTCTCCCTGGCACTAAGAGCAGCGAATGGCGTTTTGTTTTTAGGGCGATGAGTAACTATGCCAGTAAAAGGAAAACATTCTTCCGTTCACTTACATAACACCACTACAGAGGGGCCGTTTTTGGCCTTCAGCCTCAGACACACATGCACACGCCGGCCTACTCTCTGCTCTGCTCTGTAATGAGCCTATGGAGGAGGCTAGAGCTCAGAGCTAAACTAGAGCCAGATTGGGGGGGTGAGTGTAGAGTTACTCCTTACAAAAAAGAGAACCTCGTCACAGAAGCACTGGGCAGCCCTTTTGTAAACAGCAGCTGGGTGACTCATTGACTAAAACAGACACTGATAATAGTTCACATTTAGCAATGATCCAGGACCATTGATTACTTGCTATACCTTGAACATGTTTTATATTATCTCTGCCTCCTTCACCCCCTTCCATATCCTTTAATTACTTCAGGAGAAAATGACTTTAGGGGAAGTTGGTGCTTATTAAAGAGGGCCTGCTGCACCACAGCTTGCTGTCCTTATTCATTAGCACCTGCTTTATGCGGACATTTATGCCCCCCGCATCCCTTTCATTAACACATTAGCTCCCTTGAAACTGCTAATGATTATCTTTAAAAAGCTGCCTTTTTTTGGGGCCCAACAGAAACTTCACCATTAGTACTGAATTCTCTTAGCTAAACATTACAAGCAAGAAAATAAGCTTCCTGTTTTCCAGGAAACATACAGCACACAGTATGTAAAACAATTGCCTTATTATCTCTCACTAGTCTGAAGGCACTGTGCACACACAGAGAGGACGATATGTCCTATGTAGCTTGTGGAAGAAAGTTGGTCAAGGTTCTTTTCTCTAGTAAGGCAAGAAAAATGTAAAAAAAATTAATAAATCCAAATCGGAAGGAGCCCAGGATATGTTGTTTATGAGGCAATGTCACAACCAGACACAAACATCGAGGAGGAAATGGAAAAGCGACGGCTAAAGCAGTAGATGTCAACAAATGTTCTGCAGAAATTATTGCTGCTAATGTTCGGTGTCATGGCAGTTTATTCTGTTGGTTAACTACAAAAAACAAACGTAATAAATAAATGACATCAGGAGGAGGTTTATTTATTTATTATTTATGCTGCTTAACAACCGTAACTAAGATCCGATGATATATTTTTGAATAATTTAGCCACAATGTTTTTTCATGAATAGTCTTAATTAGATATACTGCTTCAGACACAAAATGGGAATCCCATTGTACTACCATTTTGCACTTAGTCAAAGGAAAAATGGGAGTACAAGTACATGCTTCTACCTCATGTACTTAAAATATGGCATGAGTGTATTTTTTATTACAGTTAAATATCTTCAGGAATTTTGGTGACTAAAAGCCTAAAACTCCCCTTCAATAATCCAAGAAAACTAGTGGATGGATGATACTGTTTGAAATCTTTATATTACACTCACTTCCCATATGCATTCTGGTTCTGATCAAAATTTTTTTGCCAGATTATAAAATATCACAGATGATCTTTGATCAAACAAGACTAGACTATTAGCTTATTATAGAAATTGCTGTGAAAGTGGTTATAAATATGCTGGTACAAATTAACTCATGATCCTTGAGTTAATTTGAGTTAATATGAATTATGTGAAAATGTCCCATATGAAAGTACCAAACTGGCCGAAAAAGGGGTGAAATGACCAGCAGCCAATGGTTTGACACCAATTTGATGCCATCATTTTGAGCCCATAAGTTACTTTGCCTGAGTCGAAGCATCTCTCCCACTTTGTACCTCTACTTTATACCGAAACATTGTCGTTGCGTCCTTTTGTACCTCAGGTAAAATTTTAGGTGGCAGAAGGCACAACTTTGTTTAAGAGAAATTTTGTCTGAAGCGACCAAAATGGAAAAGATGAGATTGCCAAATGACCAGTGCCCATCACAATTTTTGTCCATAGTTGCCTTAATTGTAACATTTCAAAGGCTACAGCAGCAGAAGCCACTACTGTCTTCACAAAAGTAAACCGAGGCTACAATTCACAAAGGCTTAACAAATTTGGAAAAGAATAGATTGGAAAAAAACTTTGCTTCGTCCAAGGAGTCTCAAGTTAAGTGGAATTTGGCCTAAACAAAGCTTATTGCCATCCTGCCTTTTGTTAACAATTCAGGCAGTTGTTGGTGGTGTAGTGGTCTGGGGGATATTTTGTTGGTAAACTCTGGGCTCTTTAGAACAGAGCATCCTTTAAAGTTCTCAGGCAATTCACCTGAGTTGTGTAACTAACCATCACCATCCCTTTAATGACCACAATGTACTAATATTCTGATTGATTTTTCAAGCAGCATTTTATGGTAAACAACCATATAAAATAATCAAACAGAGCACCTTTGAAATGAGGTATAGCGGCAGATTCGCTTCATGAATGTGAATCAAGGTAGATTGTATGAAATCTCTCTTATTTGATTTCAAGCATACATCAACAAAGTCAGGACAAACGATCTTACATTCCATTATAAGTGCATGTAGAACACAGTTTTGTGGCCAATCTGCAAGATAGATCAGACAAAATGGAAACGAAAATTAAAAACTGCATAATTTTATAGGCAATTTGAAATATAGCTCAATAGAGGCTTCCTGGTCTGACTTTTTTTTAATATTTTCTTTCCAAGCTATATCTACCAGGGTGTTGTCACAGCCATTGCACTTCAGCTATGCACATTTTGCCAGCAGCCCATGATAATGAGAGCTCTAGTTTTCCACTCAGCTGGGGGGAAAACAAGCGAGGTGCAAGTTCACGCTGTATGAACAGTGTCTGCTTTAATTTGGTGTCATGAGAATCCTTCCTATCCAAGCCTATTCTGGAGTCTGGAGCTGGGGGTGATGTTTCTGGGGTTGAGGAAAGGCCACGGAGACAAGATGAACCACAACAAGCACTAGATTCAGATGCTGTCACAACAAAAATACAGACTTTTCAACCATATTTCTATAACTAATGGCATATGCACATTTTGTTTCATTGTGAATACATATTTTAAATAACCTTTCATGCTGTTGAGTTAAATTAGTATTTTTTCAAAGTAGTATTACTATACAGCTTACTATATTGGACAATATGTGTACATCTGAGTCTTTTACTTGATGTTTCCAGCATTAAAACAACCCAAAATAAAGCCCATTAGGCATATGCTGAGACGTTTCCATCCAACCCAATTCATACATGAATCTGACTTGGATTAGCTTCATCTGAACATTGCAAACAAATCCATGTCAAAATTATTTAAACTAAATACTCCCAGAGGGGAAGGCCGTGTTTCAGCATGCGCCGGACCCACCAAAACAAGATCAGTGACGCCCGCGTGCCTGACGTCTCGGCATTCTGAAGTCAGAACCTGGCAAGCTGATGAGAGCAGTGTGACATACTCAGCCCGCACCCCTCGTATATGCTTACAGGAACTTGCAGCCTATTCACAGAAAGTGCTGGATGACATCACGTGATTTCCTACATGCGCCTGCAGAAAAGCAGTAAAAGCAGCAAAGCCCCAAACAGCCAGATAATAAGATAACATGACCTGCTGTTAGGGACAGTAAGAAACTATGAATATGTGACTTGAAAGAAGAGCTCAAGACTTCTTCATCTAATTCACCACTTAGCAATAGACTTAAAGCTATTGATATTCATCAATCATTAACTTGCCAGTTAGTTCACACCTACAAAAAAGCTGAACTAGAGCAAGTCATTGTTTCGTTTCTATCCCGCACAGAGTGCTGAGCAGCATCAGGCTGTAATTTGCAGAAGGAAAGTTTGCCTTATCAGGAACTAATTGCTTCTGGTCAGAAACAGATAACAATCGGCCTCCCCGGTGTGCTTTCTGGCAATGTGTTTGACAGTGACAGGCATCAGCGGAGTGAGAGTTCAACGGTCAGCACAAAGCAGGCTTACTGCCTCTAAATTGGGCCCCTATGTCCCATTTGGTCAAGTGCATGAAATTGACAAGTGCAAAGCCTTATTTTTAAGGACAATTTAATTTAATTCAGAACAAGCTGTATTCTAATATTAACACTCAAACTGAAAATAATCCAATACTGTAAACCTTATTATCATTCAGTTCATGCCTTATTTATTTTTTTCTTAATTACAATCTGAAAACCAAAACTTAGCCGACTATTAATTATGTATTATTAAGCAAATGTTGTTATGGCTTTGTTAAAGTTCACTTATTAATTAAGGGTTACCATACCATTTAAAAAATTTGAAAGAGGAAAAAACTTTTCTTCATTTTGATTCAGAGATATAGAAGATACACTGGTATCTCAAGGCTGTTTTCATTTTATGGCCCTCTACAAACTGCTTATGGGTAACTGAACATACTATGACATTTAGGTATATGCCATTTGAACAAGAGATGGTGTTATATTGACATAAAAAACATCTCCATTGGTAGTGGAGGAGTGTTTTACAGCACTTGAGACCTAACCTCCAAGGAAACATCCCCAGGTGTTGTTTTCTGAATGCAAACGCGTCGTTTAAACTGCGAAGTCTCTACAAACAAACTAACCTAAAATAATTTTGGCGTAAAACAAGTTACCACCCTATATTACGCTAATTAAATAAGCAGATGGCTGTCACTAGTTTACCTTTATCGTCCCATCTAGATGCAGACATTACTAAAGCGGTTTACCCCCCATGTCTACCATTTATTCGCGGGTTAAATTCACTTCAACTTACTTTAAGAAGAAACATTTATCAGATTCTTTCTGTATTAAACGACAGAAAAAGAGGATAACTTACCACGAGCATATGGGTTTGGATCGGTGACAAACCTAGGGAGGCATTGGATTCGGATGTAGCATTTCCACTGGCATTTCTCAGTTGCTTCATTTGAAAACAAACGGACGTATTAAAAGTATCCCCTTGTCCTCCGCGATAATATAAAGGAGGACTTCAGGGCGAGCAAGAGCTGCTTCACCCGGTTTTCGATAAGTCCACCGTCATTTATCAACTTTTTGTACGAGGCTTTCGGTCAAAAAAGGGGGCCGACCGTTAGAGACTTTACTACGGCTGTAGAGTTGCTGCTGCTGCTGCTGAGTCCTACAGTGTATACACACACACAGACCCCTCCCCCCACTGTCTGCTCCCGTCGCTCTTTGCCGCCGCTGCTCAGCGGCTGTTCTCTACTCTGATTGGACAGAGCGCACAGGGGGCGGGGTTTGAGTGAACACACGAGTGCACATACAAATTTGAAACATCTTTAAGAATGGACACTACACAATAAACAAAGAAGTACAGTGTTTCATAAACAATTAGCACAGCAGTTGGTAAGTTATACCCCCACTTTGGCTCGTAGATTATAGACCATATTTTATGTTATGTATTTATAGAGAAAATTACTTGTCAAGCACATCAGTTGTCAGAGATATTGTGTAGGCCTTTCATTGCAAAAGTATGGCAGAGAATCCATGTTTTGTGCACATAAAAAACTAGTGGTGTACTGTAATTTTGTTAATGTCTGCCTTAGGGGTAGTGGATCATTTTTAAAGTGGGGTTCTACATAAAGTTATTTACTTCTTGGTTGTCCTGTAACAAATCAAATTTGCAAAAATGTTTAATCTCATTTCTTAACCTTTGGTTTAAATTAATAATGCAAAAACTATATTTCCCCTAAGAATCAAGAATCACACTTTAGATATACATGTTGACTTGGAATACTAATTTTACCCAGAATTAATATTTTCTCAAGGTTTATGCAAATTCTAATTTATGAACCTTTATAAACTTATGTTCAAGCAGTTGCATGCCTTCTCATTAGCCAAGTGTTGTAAAAAACTGAAAATAATAATAATAAAAAAAGCCAATTTTATTTTGTTGATTTTACCCCTCCATCCTTTTCTGTTACAGAGTCACTCTAACCAAAAATGCTTTACCTATTACACAGTGCTTCTCAGGGATCCTAATTTTGTTTTGTTGCTACTTCTACTGGCTTGAACAGGCAGCCTGTTGAGTAGTTTGAACACTGCTGCCACTTAGTGACCGGAGGCTTGTTTATCAGCTAACATGAATAAAGACTATTATAAAGTCCTGCTTCTCGAGCTCCCCCTGACACTTCGCCACAACCCTCTGGGGAAGCGGCCCCACTATTTGAGTGTTGCCTTAGCAACAGCAGCATTACATGAAAGTAATGATGGGTTTCTGGTTTAAGGGTTGATTAAAAAAAGGCTTGCATAAATCGGCATGATATTTTGGTCTTGGCCCCTTTTTATAACCTTTGATTCTGATTTTACCTTGGATGTCCAATTCAAGACTGTGGTTTGTTCCTGTTTTTATCGTCTGACAAATACTCAGCTTCACTGTCTCACTGGAAATAATTATGCATGCTTTGGTTTAATCGCATTTTAATTATTACAATGCACTACACGCATATTTTAGCAAAACCTCCCTCAAATGGTTGCAAGTTGTTCAAAACTTTGCTGCCAGGCCTCAGACAAAAATCCCACATGACTCTAATCATAATGCAACTACACCGGCTTCTGGTTTATTTTAGAGTGCAGATTGGAGCAGTATTTTTATAGCATAAGCTTATAAGATTGTTTCTCAAAGTTGATTTTAATTAGTTTTTTCCTTCTTGTTTCAATGAACCCAAAAGACCAACAGAAGTATTAGTTAAAGTACATCAACATTGCTTTGAATTTATTGTATTGTGCTAGAAGAGGAGAAAATACTGTTTTCTTTAGATAATTGTTTACTAAAAAAGAAAAGTGGCTGCAAACAAACATGTGATTTGTTTAACAAATGAGCTTATAAGAGCACTGCCATGCTGTATTAATGTCTTCTTTGAAAGAATGAAAATTGATTCTTAGGGGAAATATAATTTTTGCATTATTAATTTAAACCAAAGGGGAAGCTTCTGGAGAAATAAATATCTATCTCACACCTGGAATGGTTCCAAAACAAAGTGCTATTTTGTTTAACCCAAGCAAACCAAGTCTTCACTTTCTCAAAGTTATAAAAAATATTGTGTTGTGTTTAATTACTCATAAGCGGAGTAAGGTTTTCTACTCCTCTACTTAACGGTTTAATGAAAATAACTACAATTTTTTAAATAGTCTATTAAAATGATGAAACACGTATAGGTGCTGCTTTGTTAAATGAATCCATTAACACAGAAGAAGTAAAGCTTAAGGATTATGATGTAAAGTCTTTGCTGCAGCAGCACCTCAAACAAACCTGACATAGAAAACCATGTTGCACGGCAAGTTGGTTTTCGTCATGCCTTTCTCCTCCTAACAGAAGTTAATTACACCATAGACTACCCTGATGAAAGATGACGTACCCAGCTGAAAATCCCCTTGTTTGTGTTGCTATAGATACCAAAAGTTTACGATCGACAATGGAAATCATGAAAATGTATCATACTTACATAGTTCAGAGCTATAAAAAAGTAAACACCTCATCTTTTTTATTGCTCCTAATGAGTTATATGTAATAAGTACATGCTCTGTTAAAATTTATCGCAGGTGCAACTAAAAGCCCTAAAATAATTTGATCTCTGGGCGTAACCAGGTGGCCTGCTAAAAGTGATATGAACTTTTTTTGACATGAGGTCTTAATTACTACCTCTATCTATCTATTGGATTGAAATCCAGGTTATACATGTTTGTCCTGCAAGTGTAGCTGTGAGCGCATTTGAGAAAATAATTTACATACAATGGCTAGGCATACTCTGTTGCAATAAGGCACAATTAAAGTATGTACTTTTATGGTCATGGTACATGTGAAAACACAAGGATTTTTCTGTTTTCCAAAGCAGGACGAAGGGATGCACTGTGCATAATAACAGTGTAATCTATCATTGCATGTGACAAATTCTGAATGCCTTTTCTGACAATAAGACACAATCACATAAAAAGATCTCTCTGTCCGAAGATATCACGCCCCAAGTACAATAGAACATCCTGTTGTACTGCTACACACATCAGTTAATTGAAAGGAAAAGATGGGAGTGAAAGTTTACAAAGCATGAATAAAACTAATTAAAAAACAGATCTGTCTTTAAAAATGAGTGGAAAAAATGTATACTTTGTTTAAGCAGCCTGCTTTAACTTGTAGTCAATCTACACTGCTTTCACTTTAAACTAACACAAGCTAAAATAACAGACTTAGTTAGACATCCCTTATTAGTCCATCCATCCACATCATGCTGCGCCATTTTATGACTTGGCCATTGTGATGAAGAATTGTCTACTCAAAAAAAAATGTTTGTATGCAGGAGATTTTTTACTTCAGAAGTTATATTCAACTCCCGGCCCTTTATTGCTTTCTAAAGATAGAACTTAAAGTATGAACTCAGATCGGGAGCGCAGCTTTTGTTTCATAGTGTGAAACCAATACATAGCAAACAACTCAGATTAATGACATACGCTCTTGTACCATTGATTATGTTAGCCATCCTTCTGATGATTCTTCAGTTTATTTTATTATCTGGTTATTATGTATACAGTCTCTGGCATTGTTAGATTTTTAGATGGATTCTTGTCTTCCTAATAGATCAAGATTGCTTTAATTTCTGATTAGAGGTTAAAACACAGACATGCTGATTAATGCCTCTATGCATGACGGTGCTTGGGATGTAGACTTTCACTGCTGCGTGGACGGAAGGGTGTACGCTGGGGAGAGCCAGGAATTGAGTGGATGTTGATAATGAAATCAGAGTTTATCCCCAATCAAGCTCAGAAATCAGGCCCTGTTCCCGGAAACTGCATTTCCAATATAAGGCTCTGTTCTGCATTTATTTTTGCCTGAGAGTTTTTGACTCCATTTGTTTACAAAAGGTAGTTCTCAGATTTAAACGCGTGCCATCTATTTGCACACTTAATTTGGCCCCATTGGTAACCAGTGTCGGTCTCGTTAACGCCTAAATACGTCATCATATAACAGACAACTGCCACCTCAGTGGGGTGTTTCTGGAATGACCTATGATAATCATGGTCAGGAACAGCAGCAGCTACGTCTCAGTGATAATTTGTTTATCTAGTTGGGTATTTGCATGCTCACAAACAGAGGCAAACTGTACAGCAGTACATCACAGTGCACAATGTGCTCATGCCTCTAAGCTCAGTGGCCTGGGAGTGCACATTAAGCTCATTAAGTCTGTGGTAGAGATTATGGTGTTTCAGACCAGGCACCAGCATCCAGTGGCTTGGGCGTCTCATCATTTTCACAGAGAAGGGAGGAAGTGGATGGATTATTGCAGAAGAGCTCTTCTGACTCACTACCCAGTCAACATTGTCTAATCAGAAATATTGCTGACTGAAACCTTGTAGGAATAGACTAAATCAGACAGCGTGAATTTAAATTAAATCACTAATCCATTGGAAAAGATGTTTGATTTATTGATGGAAAGGCAGCTACAAATATTCGAGATAGCATGATGTTGTACACTTCAAGGACAGAAATAGAATGTTTTGACTAAAGTTGAAATATATAAGTCAAAGAAGTGGGGCTTTGATACATTAAGCGTTATGTTAATCAAAAATTAACATCATATCATATTATAGATCATATATAGAAATCATATTATAAATCATATAATAGAAATCAGTTGAGCTTCTGCAGCCTGTCTTTGTTTTACCATTGCAACTGACTCTGCTGCCTGCTGAGGTCTGTCATCCTGTCAGGCAGCTTCCTGGAAAACAAGGGCTTCCCATGTGACAGGATGTGTTTCTGTCAGCAGGATTGTTGTGTACATGTGTATGTTGGTGCTTTGTGACACAAGACTTTGAATACAGTAATAAAATGTTTGAACAGTGCATCTCCTAGATGACTACATGATACTGCAGCTGAAAATAAAATTTAGGATTAATGAAATGAACCAGTACATTTGACTGGTGTCTTTCTGTGTGTTTTCCTGCGGAGATAAGTTATGTGGTGAGCATTTTTCTTGCTTTGTTTTATTTTTGAGTCTTCTTCCTTCGGACAGAAGGAAACCATTTTGTTTTACCCAAAGGTCCATTAACATTTTGTCAGTTTTTTCTTTGTCTTGGCTTACTGAAGTATTTATGTTGAAATGAGAAATATGAATCACCAAAGAATGGAAAATAATACAGCTGCTAATGTTTTTTTTACCTCAGACATTGGGGTAAAAGAAGAAGAATTACATAAAATATAGTCAATCATTACTGAAAACTAGCTACTACTCAAAATTTGTCATTATAGTAAAGCAGAAGTTGACAGATACTTTGAAGAAGCCGTTATTTTGTAAGTCAACATGTGGAGGACGTTACTCAATAATTGTAGTAGACATGCATTAGTTTCAGTATTAGTAATTTCCACTAAGTCAGTCACAACAGTTGTATGGTCATTTCTATTCACTGGAATTCAACAGACAGGAAGAAGAAAGTGAAAGAAGTAGAACCAGAAGGTTTTTCGTTATTTCTACATTTTTTATGTCACGACAATATGAGAAAAACATAGCAGTTTATTATATGACATTATTGTCATTGTCATTAGAGAATAGAAAATAAAATCTAGTTGGAACTGTATGTCTATACCCTTTCTTCATTTCTAACATTGATGTGATTTACAGGATTAGCTCTTTTCAGCATTTTAAGGCTGTCTGATCCAAATGTGTGGGATGACTAAGAACCCAAGGTAAACATTTAATAAATAGAAAAAAAGACCTGACAGGACATAAGAGATGTACAACCCCCTTTGATCAGCTACATTTTCCCCATGCTGTTATTTTTTGTATTTTTGATCAATTTAGACAATAGTGACACGTAGACAAAAGGAAACACCAACAAAATGCACAAGGACAGATCATCTAGAACCAAACCAGCAAAATATGCAGTGGATAGCATATTTAGCATGTTGATATAACAATAACTGCAAGCAAACATGCAATATAAATTCAGAGAAAAGTGATAACAGGGACAAGGAGCAGGTGATTGTGATTAACCTAATATAGAACAGCTGTGAGAAGTACTGGGAGCTCAAGGCAACCAGGAAAAAAAATAATGTCAGCAGGGAAACACAGGACACAAAAGAAACATAGAGATACAGTATATAACAAAATACTGTATGTATAACTCAAATATATGAACCAGAGCATAGAACTCAGGTAAACTAAACTCAAAGACATACAGGTTATGCGAAAAGATCAGCTTAGCTAAGTTGTGAGCTATGTGTAGACACTGGTTTATTCACAATGTGACCAAGATCAAGTAGTGTTCAAGTTCAATTTTGTTCTTACTGTAGCACATTTAAAAATTGCAACATTAATCAAAATGCTGTAAAGAAAAAACTGAAAATTAGTTAAAAAAATTTTTTTAAAAAACCCTAAAATCTTAAGCACTTTTCTAAATCTTATAATATTTTTTATTGGATGTTATCAACACATTTGTGATAAGAATGGATGTGATATGTCGTGCATTTTCTAGGCATTATATTTAAGTGTGTAGGCCCACATAACTTAGTAACATTCCTGAGGTCAGTAAAATGACCTTACTTATGCTTTGATGGGAGGCATGTTTTGATAGAACGATGCAGGGTAACCGAGGTGGTGCTGAACTACAAGCAGAAAGAAAAGCATGCAGGCAGCTGCTTCTCTCCTGCTAGGTTGTCCCTTGTGACAGAATGTGCTCTGACCTCAGGTCAGCATTGTAATGCATCCTTTTCAATAACATCCACCTCAGCCATATGCCTTAGCAGTAGTTTTATGGCACGTTCCTTGGTTTTTCTTTGTCTCTCAAGGGAAATTTATCTGTTGGCTTTTTTTCAGCCCAGATCAGGTTGGCTTGAATAAAACTTTGAGAGAAAAAAGCATTTAGAAGATTATTGTGACCTTCATTTTGCAATATGACTCTGTCTGTCAAGTAATTGTTTATCTGCAAATTTCCTCAAACTTAAATTCATACATGTGTGAAGTAATGAGCACTGCAAAGAATAATTTTACATGCTCCATTATGCATATTTTGAAAGAGCCACATCCAAGTAAAGTAATAATACAGAACATATCAGTTTTTATTTTTATTTTAACTTGTAACATTGCATATAAAGGCTTTGACAATTTCTTAGTCTGTCAAAAAAGCTTTAATTTTAGTGGTTGCTAAGGTAATAAATATGTCAAGGAAGCAGAAGCCCTATATCTAGAACAACAAAAACAACTATTCTTTCTTCAGTTAATTAAAGCTTGTAAACACATCATAGTATTTAACATGAACATTTTTTATTGCTATTGTGCTTTCATTAAAGCTGTTAAGTCCAAGCAGACCTTTAAAATCCTCTTGTACCTAATCCACTCAGGAATTTATTAGGTTCAAACACTACAGTTCAAGAGTTTTTTTTTTCTTTTTTATTGTCATTTATACAAGTAAACAATTATTGCGAGTAGAAAACATCGCAAGAGATTCGTTTCAGGGAAGTTTTCAATTTTTACAGTTTCTCAACAGGATGAGTGGAGTGATCAGTGAGGGATGCTGTGATGGGCCCCCCGCTGCATTCTGCTGCGCTTCAAAGCCCAGATTATTCTGTTGTTCAGTTCCCCCAGATGCAGCAGCGGCTACAGCACAGGATACCCACTGTCTGGCTCTGATGAGCAGATCTAAGCAAGATTAGTGGGCTGTTGTGGTGGATTGGCAAGAACAGTTGGCGGCTGTCCACTCACAGCTGTGTGTTTGTGTACTTTACAACGCTCTGGTCTCGGGTCTGTCTTTGTGTTTGGCTCCAGCCACGAGACACTTTCCCCCCTACCGCCCCAGCAGATCTGAGAGCTCTTAAAATGGGGGCTCTCCAAAATATCAGGAACACTGCCACCTTTTAAGGAAATATGATACTACTTGAAGAATAACAGAGACATGTATGAAATCTCTGCCTTTTTGGGTCACATCAACTAAGTATTTCAGCTTCTTTGCACGACTATCAATCATTGGACATGAAATGATTTGAAATGCGATATCACTGAAAACACTGCAAGTCAATTTCGCAAGTCCAGGCAACAAGAAAAACAAATAAAAAGCACATAAAAGCTCAGAGTTTCAATAAAAAAAATCTCTCGTAGTTGGATTTTGGTTCCCCTGGCACCAATTATTGTTTCTCTGCTCAACACGCCAAGTCATATGTTTGCCTGTTCCGTCACTGTAGTCATATTTCACATCCCCATAGCAGCCATGGTTAGCTGGTGACAGTCTCTATTTGCAGAAAACAATCGTCATGAACAAAGAGCTGGTGGAAAGTATCAGATGATGAATGTCCCTTGGAAAAAAATATATTTTGCTCTAGCTGGAGAAATCCTTAACATGAAACCATCCTACATCTATCAAAGACTTTGCTTGTTTTGGAAATCAGTATAGTTCAAATACATCACGTCATTGTGGAAAAGTTGTGCAAAATTGTCATTGGAAGTAAAGCCACAATCTACGCAAGAAAAAATATTTGGAAGATTTTATTAATGTTTTAGGAAAACTTTGTCTCTTTTTTCTGTCACATATTTTATCCCTAGTGTTATCAGATTTTAATTGTAGAAAAAAATGACATCAGATACTTTGCGTACATTTTACCTCACTAGTCAGAAGTGTAAGTATTTTTATTGATACTAATAGTTTTGCTAATAACTGCAACCAAAAAGTATTTTATATGTATGACAAAGAAGTTATCTATCAATTCTATGTGGGAATTTTTCCCACAATTTGTTGCTTACCAGTGTCTGGGTTGCTTGTATGGAATGGAAATTATATTAAGTGTTGGTTTGAGGCTGAATATACCGTAAACAGAAATTACAAGATTAACTTCTGAGAAGCTTACAGAAAAACCTACACATGTGAAAAAAAGTAAGAAAAAAATCTGAATGCGGTGAGAATATGCCTAAATGGTATAAACCAACACCCAATTGACATTATGTCACATTTGACAATAATATTATTTAACTATGCTGAGCACTTGTCTGAAAAGAAGAGCTTAGAGATATTTTTTAAGTTCCCATATTTAAAGAAAAAGACTAGGATGATATGTATGCAGATATTTCCAAAAACACACGCCTATTGGCGCAAAAAAAGAAGAGAGATGAAACGTGTCAACCCTCACAATCACTTTGAAAAACCATATCACTGAAAAAAAATGCTTAGCGTTTCCTGACCTATTTTCTTTTGTGATCCAGAGTTGTGTTTTTGACATAATCAGTTTTGTTTCCCCCAATACAAACTTTCCTCAAAGACTTTCCCAGCGTGCTCCAAATTCAGGCGGTCAGAAGAAATGGCTCTTCTAAACCTTTTCTAGAAGGCCTTGGTCAGCACACAACATTGCTAACAATGCTCTGGCTGCAGAGTCTCTTTGCTCTTCCTCAGTGTGTGTCTGTGTGTTTGATGTTGTGGTTTGGCTGTCCTCTAAAGTGTTCATTTCAAAGTGGTTACTTTGGGCCTCAATTGCACTCACTGGCTGTCTGCCTGCACACTGTGGTCTACCATCCACTACAACAACTGCCAATATTTGTAGGGGTCTGTGTGTTTATGTGCACATATTTGTCTGTGTGTAGGTAGAAAACTCATTCCTGTCTACTAGTACTGTAAATCCATGTTCTACTGGAAAAGTAGTCCTGTTTACTCTGCATTTAGAGGTAAAGCATCCAGAAGGCTCTTGGACTATTAACCAACAGAAATACAACCTCTGACCGCTTTGGCTTATTCATTCTGATTGGGTAAAATTTTGCAATATTTGCATTTGACGAATGTAAGACGTTAATTGTGACTGTGATAATTGTTATATCAATCACGGACGAACTAATAACTTGACATCAAATAAGGCTGAGGCAGCTGTGTTGTAAAAGTACAAAGTACTGCCACCTACAGGTGAGAGTTAGTGGTCAGTAAACCCAATGTTTTTGACCATTTTTGTGGAAAATTGGTAATAAACTTACACTTGTGCATTAGTGGGAAAGAATGCGGGAATCTGTTGATTTTACGTGAATTTCCACAATCATATAATCAGTCACAGAAAACTGTATGGGCTGATTGATTAGGCCCATTGATTGATAAGGCCCACACAAAAAGCTATAGTGGGGTGGATTTGTCCCTGGGACCTTCATTTTCACACATGTGCCCTCGACAGTTTCCTTTGTCGTGTCTCAAGACATAAACATTGCAGAGCATTTGACATGCACCTGAACCATTGTCCTGCTCCAGTTTCACAACAAAGAATGCTTCGAGATTCCATCAGTAGTTTTGCTTCACTTTTTATACAAACAGACTTTACATGTATGCAAGATCATCATATCACATTACTTTTTTAAACAATCTATTTAATCTACCACAGATGGTTGACATAAACATATGCAATTAAGTAGCCTTGCTCCAGTTGACATTCCACATTAATACTGTCCCATTTGCTTACAAAGTTGTCCATGTTTCACAAAGCATTAGTTCATGATCTTGGTAGTTGAACAATATGGATTTACCTAGTCGAATTCTATCACACTCCATGGCCCTGTTAAGCATACGGGAATGCAAATCTGAAGCAGGTGGTAAGAAAATTCCAAACGTCAAGAGGATGAAGCAAAACTTGCAACAGTGTAGAGAACACTGCTGCACAGTTCCTCCAAAATAAGTGAGCTGTTTTACCAAATTTGGATGTGATGGATTGTATAATAAAATATTGCATTTTCACTTTCCACTCAAACTCCCTCCATGTTGGGCTATTCCTCGTCCTGATCCAAATTTCCCTTCCAGTTGCCATCTGTTACTCTCATGCTTGCTTCTTGTTCCCATTTTTCCTTTTACATCCCTAACATGAGCACTGATTTTATTGAAGAGCTCTACAGCTTTAAAAAAATTTTATTCAGTCTGTGCGACTGCTAAGATCAGCTCCTCCACCGTGATCATTTCCTTGGAGATTTCCCCCATGTTCACTACGCTTCTGAAGTTAATCCCTAATTTGCAGGTATCTGTAGCAGTCCTTTTTTGGTCATTTAAATTCCAACTGGAGTTGTTGATCCTCTAAAAACCTGCGATCTGAGTAACAACTCCAAATGTTGTAACTTTGAAGACAAGTGTAATTTCTAGCCTATTGTTGTACCCAGCAACAAGCTAGATGAAAGATCTATGTGTTCTGCTGAAAGTAAAAACTGGAACTTGTCCTCATCTGTTCGCCAAAAATACATGACATTTTCTCAATAGGCTCTGCTCCTCATCGACTCACTAGGTAAAAAAAAAACATTTTCTATCTTGCCAAAGGCTTATTTTAAAACATTAAGCCTTTCTTGATTCCAATCTACACTCCATTGTGTGTTTGGAAAAACCTCTTTCAGCAATCATAGATCAAAAATCCCCAAACTGAATGACAATAAGAGCAAATATTCATGAATATTTAAATAATATAAAATGTACTCCCTGTCATTAGGCTTAGCAGCTGCAACGGAACAATGAGAACGTCTTTATTGTTGCCAAATAAAACCTCCATGAGCTACAAACACAAGCTTATGTTTTGTTTGAAAAATGCATTTCTTTTTTTTAACATCACCGTCCTAAAGCATTGAGCATTAGTTAGGTACCCCACACTCCACTTTCATATCTAGAAATGAAAAAAGAGACAAAGCCAAAGAGCTTTGTCTCTTTGACAAAACCAAAGAGACAAAACAAGCTTAACTTGTTTTGCATCATAAGTCATTTATCTATTTGTCTGTCTGTCCATTCATCTATTATTTTCTGGAGGTGATCCCAGGCCAGTCCCTTCACTGCATCTCCTCCCAGTAATTTAGTGCCAAAATAACATACAGTAAGATAAAAGTTGTTACACTCTAACATAATTGTTCTGAGAAAAGAGATGCAGATTAAAGAAACATTTGCTTTTGATGCAATGTCATTCTAAATCAAAGAACTGTAACAATGTGTGTGACAAGAAAAAAAACCTGTTATAGTTTAGTCGCAATAATGGCATTACTGAAAGCATGATCAGAAAATATTAACCATCATGTTAGGTTTTGTGTATTTAGTTGGGGTATAATGAAGCCATTTTTTTCCACTAAGCCATTGTTTGGGTAAGTGAAGCAGAAACAAAAACAGGAACTGAGCAAGCACTGATAAGAAGAAAGAGAAAGGAAGTGAACAGTGTCAAAATCTCTTTGAATAAAGAACAAAGTCTGTGGACCTCTCTGCTTATGACCTTTGATCAGTGCACGGAGTTTGTCATTCCTGCTCGGCCATTTGGGCCTCTGGCTGTGAATCAGGCCATACAGCTTCTCTCTCGGTGTGGAGAATTGAATTGGTGAGGATGTTTGGATAAGTGAAGGGAAGAGGCCAAGGAAGGAAATGCTAATGAGCTTTATGGGCAATAAACAGGACATATATCTTCAAGTTGGTAGATGTACATGACCTTTGGAGTATTTCAGTGACACTAAGTCTTTCTCTGGGGAGAGCTGAAACCTGAAGAGTTTCAGAGAAGTAGAAAACAGACTTTAGAGTAATCATGATAAAATATTTTACAGCTGTATTAATAAAATTGATGTACCTTGATCCTGCAGGAACATTATTGACTTTTCTGTTATCTCCCAGTCACTGACCTGGGCACATTTTCTGAAATGGTGAGTGATGAAAAGGGCAGTAAAACGTGAGGACTACTAAGGAGAAGAAAGTTGCCAGTACTTTTCTATCCATACTTCCTGCTGCAGCTCTTAATGGAGCAGAACACCCCCACCCTTTTCGTGTTTTTCTCTTTAACTCTTTTTTTTTTTTTTTTACCCATTCATGTCTGTGGAATCTTCTCATCAGATAATGCTTTTGTACTGCTGACACTTGGTGGAAAAATGCTGAAGGTTCCATTGCAAACCTACCTGGCAGGTTCCTTCCCAGTAATTATCGAGTGTCTTCACTTCCTTCCCTTATTTACTTTCAAAGACTTACTTACTGTACATGTCAAAACAAACAAGATGGGACATGTGCTGAAATTTAAAGATGATAACAGACAAATCTTATTTCCTTTAAACATGACCACATCAATTATTTTTTAAAACCGTTGTCCCACACCAAGCTGTGAGCAGCATATACACAAACCTGATTGGCATGGCTAAGACCCTTCTCCTGGCTCTGATTGGATGTTTCTGACCGGGAGCAGTTTATTGGCAGTTTATGTCTGAGGATAGTAGGACCACAGGGAGGAGGAAAAGGTGCTTGATTTTTTCACAGATTACCTGTCTCTTATTTCACTGTCAGAACATAATAGTTTAAACAAGTATGTACAAAACATATTTTTATAAAAGTTTCCTATGCAATTTTTTGTCATTTAAATAACTCTAGGAAATGCAGTGGAGGCAGGCATTCATTACTCTTGCTGCTAGAGCTGAGTGGGGTGTGATGATTAATCACCACTGTTTTATTATCATTTTCAGTATTCATGTGTCATTGCAGTGCAAACAGAAATGGTGGAAAGTGAATGAAAGCAGGAGCTGTGTGACTCAAGACATGTTGGAAAAACAATGATTATAAGAAGATTTTTTTTTTCTGAAGCTGTTACATTTTAAAGCCCTCAAGAACAGCAGACATACTGAAAACCTTCACACAATCATTTTTATGTCAAAATATGCTGACTACTGTATATCCAAGACAGTGAAATTTTTAGATAGTAAATTCATAAGAGAATTTTGATTGCAGTTATTCATCTGACCTCACAATACGAATGTTTCACTTCAGTGTAAGATATCTGTCTTTTATCTCTGAAAGGATGCCTTGCATACAGTAAGGCTATCAGAAATGTCTTTCCTTTTTAATTTTAGTTATATGTGATATCTTCAGATTTTGCAGTCAATGTCACAAAACACAATATGGGTGGAAGCAGGCAGTGGGCAGCAGGAAAGCAAAAGTAGTATTTCAGGGTGGAGGGGTTTCCTTTTTTAAGGCAAAGAACTGACACTGGATGAAGGAAACCAAGCTGAAGGGTATAATAAGAGGGTGAAAAAACATGACAGATGTGACCATTGCCAAACTCGAAGAGAATATACAAAATATATACAAAACACAAACACACCCTTTTCAATCCTGAAAACATAAGCCACTAGACAAATCCCGCTTTACCATCCTGATAAAAACACAAAACACATAGACATGCAAGAATGCACTGAAACACCCTTGTGTACCTCAGAGATTGGGTGTTTTTACAAAAGACTAGAAGTTCCATAATTAGCTCACTGACAAACTATGCAGCTTTTTTGCGTCGTTCTCTGTTTATTTAGGACACCACATAATCCACTTTTAAATAAACAATGTCAAAAAGTAAAGAAAGACAAGAACCTCACTAGGTTATGGATGAAGTGTAGAGACATCTTTCAGTAGTGTGGTGGCAGAAACAGCATATTACTGATAAAACAACATTAGTGTAGAGTACAAATACATGAAGAAAAAATGTGTTGCTGAGTTTTATAAGGTCACATCTGAAATCGATTACTTATTCTTAATTGTTTCTACTTGTCAAATGAAAAATGACCCTTTTCAAAGAAAAATCTCGCAATAGGATCAACATCTTGTTTCTGGAAATGAAACTTGTGCATAGGATTAACTTAAATTTTACTTGTACAAACTGGTGTTTTTCAGGGTACTGTGGTGGCTTTTCAGTCACACCAGTATTTGCCTCTATGTGTTAATGTTTGATCCAGTGTGGCCCCAAATGGTTCCCTTCATGAACCAATATGTCTTGTTTTGAACTGTTCTGGGTAACAAGAAGCTGTTCAGTCGATTGAGCTGGAATTTACCGTAAGCGGTTTTAAAACCAGAGGTATGTCAAGTGTCCATACCGGTGTTTGTTGTCACAACAGAAGAATGGTCTCGAAAAAACTGTGGTCTTGATGTTTAGGCAAACCAAACAAATCGTGACAGTGGAAGTCATGATGGCTTTGTGAAATAAATGCTTTTAGCTGCAACCAATTTATTTCCACCCGAAACTTCATCAGGTAATTACAAAAGTGTCTTGTTTGCATTGCCTTAGTTGTTACTCAGACTTTAAAAACAACTGCTGTGTTTGGTTGTTGAGCTCTTAAGCCTTTGAGTGCCTCCACCAGCGGCCTCAAGAAGCCCCCTCTTTGTTTTATTTGTGGATATAAAAGTTAAGGTCTTGCAAAAGTATTCGGACCCATTTTGTTTTACATGATGTGACATTAAAACAGAAGGTTTCAATCAATTCTATTGTTTGTGTGAGGAAAAAGTAACTCACAATTGGGAAAGGAATGTTTTCAAAACCTTTAAATAAATGTTCCTTTCTGTTTTGTACAGCACATTTATTTTGGCACCCTGAAATAAAATTGTGTCTAATCCAATTACTAAAAAGATCCCTCCTTGTAAGGATTTGGTTGCTTCTGTGTGTTTATTTAGGTTTCTGTGTTCTGTAGAATCTCTGTGTTGTCCTGTCTACCCCTTGATTAGTTACACCTGATCCTTGTTTCTCCTGATTGTCTCCCTGTGTATTTAAACCCACCTGTGTTCCTTGTTCCTGGTTGGGTTCTTGTCAAGCTGTCTAGTCTAGTCTAGTCTAGTCTAGTCTAGTCTGGTCTGGTCTGGTCTGGTCTGGTCTGCCTTCAGTTATTCATTTGTACCAGTTGCTACTAGTTGTGAGCATTAGCCTTCGGCTCATCTGTGCTGCCTGGATTATTGTGTTTTTAGATCATTAAATCATCACTTCTTCATTCCAACCTGGGTCCCTGTCGTCTTTCTCACCACCTCTTCACCGCAAATTGTGACATTCCTGTGTATGCCTAAATACAACTAATGGAGTATTGATAAATCCATCACCCATAAAACAAACTGATCATAGCAGGCCAGGGTAGCATTAATCTGAAAACTAGTAAAGAAGTCAATGGGGACTCTGGAGGAGCTGCAGAGATCCACAGCACAGTTGAGAGAATTCAAACTTATTCAAAGAAAGTTATTATTGAAAGAGGGCCATATAAAGTCCCATATTAAGATTTTCTAGATGATAAATGGAGCTAAATACAGGGCAATCCTACAATAAATCCCATTAAAGGCTGCAAAAGACTTAAGACTGGGGTTGAGATTTACCTTCCAAAACCCTAAACATATGGACTGAAGTAGAATGGAATGATTTTAGGTCAATATGTTTTTGCAAGGCATCATATGTTTTCTCAAGTTATGGCATTTATTTTTCTATTTCAGCCCAAGTCTTCTAATCTCTGATTAGACAGGACTATATTAGACAACACTTTAGCAGGTTTAATAATGTTAGTTACCAGTTTGCTCCATGGTTGCTAACAGGAATGTTTGTGTCTCGTTGGAAACTGATACAGCTGTAGAAGAATCTCTCTGTACAAGTAAGGAAAGAAAGGGTAAAGAGCAAGACATGTGGTACTGTTTAAGAAGCATTCCCTGATAGTCTTAATCATAAACATAACCTCTATGAACAAGTTAAACGCTGGAGGACAGGACTTAAAGGCATATAATATCACCACTAAACATGAAACATGTCCACAACAGTATTGTCCGTCTGAACTCCAATAATCGGAAAAAAAAAGAGAGGGAGCAAAATGTTCCACCTTACTTCTCCTCAGTGGTGAACAATGTGGGCCATTTTGGTAGATTTTGTCTACCTCACTGAAGGTGACAGATCCCTCAGCAGGTGAAAACCGGACGCACAATGCTTCTTACTGAAATGGTTTTATGAGAGTGTTTCTGGCTGGGTGGTGTACAGGGCCTTTCCTCTCTTTGTGCAGCTATACTGTGGGTCTTTGAGCTGCCCCACTCTGGGGCCCCTTCTCCTCCAAAGCCCTCCTACTCTATTGTTCTGCTGTTTAGTGCTTTGTTTGAGGTCTTTCCCTATCATGTGTGCAGACCCAGTTTAATCTTATTTACCATATAAAAAGTACGGAAAGCTTATCTTCACAGTTACTCTTTAAGTCGTTTTTTGATAATTGTGATATAAATTGAAGCTGTTTTGGGGACGTGTGTGTCAGTTCAACTCTTTCCTCCAGCCTGTACCTGCCAGCAGCCCTATTTACTGTCACTTCTAATGCTTTGTGGGAGGTTTTGTGTGGAGGAAGAGCTGAGGTGGTCTCTCCTGTCTGGCAGGCTTGTTTTATGAGAGGTCTGAATTCACCGCACAGGATTTTCTGAAGACAGACAAGTTAAACAGATGACAGAGTGCTGCATGCTCCAACCTTTCTCTCCCACACAGACTGTTGGATTCAGTGGAGCAATATCAATTATTGTGACACATTTCGTACGCACAATATTTCTGTGTTTCTCAAGATGGTTGAAGGATAAACTGAGTTACAATGGAGAGGTTATAAAGAGGTGTCTGTGGAAGAGACATGGGAGAACCTTGCTGAACCGCAAGGGTGTCATTACACGGTTTTTCTGACATCAGCCACATTTCCTTCACACCCAAAAACACATGACTGTAGTCCAAACAAAGACAAACTGCCAGCTAGAAAACCATCACTGCAACAATAATGTCTACAGACTTTTTACATTTGCTTGGGTCTTTGCCTTGCACCCATGTAACTTTACAGTGATTGTGCATGGCAGCAAAAATTCAAGCTTGAACAAGAAATCCTGAATACATACATATCAGATAAGAGTATGCCCAGAAATCACACACACAAAAAAACATTCCTAGACATTCCTCTGCTTCTGCATTTATATGTATTGCTGCTGTTTCAATAATGACCGAAGAACAACTATGTTCATTCAGTCCAGAATTTGTTGTTTACTTGTATATAACTAGGTTATTCAGAATTTATTTTTATTCTGTTTAACGAGGCACCCAGCTGTAGATTGTGGAATTACGTAAATGTCACAGAGATTGCAGAGATGGCGACTTCAGCCACATTAAAGGCATATCCCAAAAGGATTTATTATGTGAAAATTAGCCGTACTCTGAAAAATGACTCGCTTCAGAGTACAACTAAAGCTGCTGTGCCTCACAGAAACAATAAATGGCAACTAGAGTTTGTTCAAGTATACGCTGGAAATCTTAAACTTTTTGAAAAGTAAAACTCAGCTGGAGATGAAGGGGTTAATGTTCTTGTCTGTGACTCAGGGAGGGAGAAACGGTATCATTATATTTGAAGCCCTCTGGGGTATTTCTGAATTTCTACACCTGGTTCCATTAAATCCAAAGAAAGTATGCAGGCACAAGTAAAAACACTGTAAGGGCTAAAAAAGATTTATATCATCAGGCAAGTGGAAAGTCATTGCAAAATGCCAGATAACAATTTAGGATTTCTTACAGCTGAACAGATGAGCGGTGGTGGTTTTCAGAGTGGTATGAAAAAGTTTTTGTTTTTGTTTAGGTCACACTTAGATGTTTCAGAGCAACAAAAACAAATTTCATGTAAAAGATAATGTGAGTGAAAACTAAAAGCTGTTTACAAATGATAATTTGATTTATCATAATGAATAAAAACTATCCAAATCAACCTTTTGTAAAATTACAACTTAGTTATTAACCATACTTACTTTAGAAAGCTGAGTCCAAAACCACTAGCAACACTCGATAACTACGTGATAGCTGTCAGACCTGTACAATCAAGAAATCACTTAAATATAACCTGTCTGACGACATGAAGCAGGCCAAAAAAGTGTCAAAAAGCAAGACATCAGATCTGAAGAAAATTCCGTCACAGATGAGATACAAAGTCATTAACAATCTGTCTTGCATTTGCCAAAGAAAAAAAGAGTACAAAAAGATTCTTAATGATTTCCTATGATTTTGTGGAAAATATTCTGTAGACTTCTAATGAAAAAGTGGAACTTTTTTAAAGGCAATTTGCAAAAATTCCATAACAGTTGCAATGGTGCAATGGTTTGGACAACTTTTTGTAGTCGACTGAACAGAAAAGGAGAATGTTTGACTATCTCTTTATGCCGTTAAAGTGCAGCAGGATGCACACCAGTGAGTTCTCAACTTGAAAGTTAAGGTTTTGGAGCGACCTGGTTAAACTTTGAACTTGAATCCACCTGACATGTTGTAGCACCGTAAACAGACATTGAACAGGCCGGCATAAAACATGTTCTGCACAAAAAGTTATTAGATTTAAGGTTTGATTACTTTCACAAAGGGCCAGGTTGGTTTAAATGGAAATCCTAGTTTCAAAAGTGGATTTTAAATTGACTCATGTTATCATTGTCTGACATTAAGATTTAATAAAACATGCATTATGCACTAATAAAGTGGGCAAAAGCAAATGGCTCACACAGAACTTAGAATTATGTGAGGCAGTTTTAAGAAAAAACGACAACCTCGTTAAAATTTATGGTAGTTTAAAAAAGATTTGTGAGGAAACTGACTAGTGTGTTGACCTGCTATTGCATGGCATTAAACTCAGTGTTATTTTGTTTGCATTCATTTCCGCAGAATAAACATGTGATATTCCTACAAACCAAGAGAACTGCTTCGCCATGACTATTTAAAAATTCTATTATTAATATAAAACATTCAATATCTTCTTGCATTATTTTGGGCATGCATTCCAAATTTCACTGGACAACAGAAAAGCGACCTATTTGACTTATTCTGAGACCTATGTCCCTATTAGACCATACTGCAACAAAACATAAAGGAGAAAGGCCTGAAATGCAGACATAATATGGACACACCTTCACTTTAATTTAGCAACGTTTTTTTTTCCTGAGACGCCACAAGTCTACCACCCCTCACCCTCCTCATTCCAAATGCAGAGCACTCTGGGGCTAACTGCTGGATTTTCCTGTTGTGTAACAACCCAGAGCTGCTACCAGGATTTGAGTGAAAGGGAGGCTGTCTGTGTGTGTTGTTTGACCGGGCTGATATGTGTGAGTGTGTGGGTGGTGGGTGAATGCACTTGATCTGATAAAGTACTGTCTGCCTGCTCATGCACTGATTATCTTTGTGGTATTTTCCATAGAAGGTTTGGATGAGGTCGCAAACTCATTGGTTAACCTAATTCCTGCGGTGCTTGTTGCATGGCGTGGTGCAACAGATGGAAGGTTTTTTTTATTTTTTTATTTGCTAAATAATCCACCCATCAATTTCTAAAAATATTAAGATGTTAAAAATAACACATCTGAATTTAGCTCACTTTATGATGGTGCGCAGGGTTTAAAGGCTAAAAAAATAAAGCAGTTACACAACAAATTATTGAGAAACATTGCTAGACTTCACATTAAGATCGAAACAGAACAGGCACTTGTAAAAATAAATTCTACGCAAGATGACACAGAGGTCTGATGTCATACAAGGAATCAGCCATGATGTTCGAGCAATCCACTCTGGAGAACATACATGAGACTGAGACTGAAACGGCGCTGGTATTGCCAAATAGAAGGCATCTGGATTGAGTTTCACCCTGCAGGGGTCTGGTCCTCAGCAGATGGTGCTCGCCAAACAAGCAATGCTGATTAGAACCAGAGAGGCAGCTCTTTCGCTTACATGCACTCAATTCATGCATGCTTGTCAAATGGCCAGTTTTAATAACATGTACTTAAAAGAAACGAGGGCTTCCATGCTGGTCTCTGATCACGGCCACAAAAGGTTTATTTAAAGGCTGGTGGTGACTGATCAGCAGTGTTTCTGTCTATTTTCATTACCTTCTATGGGAATTGAGAGGTTCTTAGCATATATGTTGTTTAGGTTTGATTCATTTGATGTTAAATTGGATTTTTTTCAAGGACGGCTAATTTGTTTAAACAGTTTAAAAGGAATTTGGGACAGATGGGGCTGTGCAAACATTTCATTTGAACCACTGAAACGTCTTAATCAAGACTGCTAGAAAGAATAAACAAAAACAATACTCCATAACTGGCAACCCTTCTCACAGTGTTCCTTCATTTTTATCCAAATTCAGTCTTAAATTAACATCCTTTGTACATGATTTTCCAAACGAAGGTGAAGGTACCATGGCATACTTTTTATAAGGAGCACAGAGTGTAAATTTTTTTTCTAAGTCTCACCACATGATGTTCACATGACGCAAAAAACACTTCAGTAGTGGGCTGTAATGACCACAGAGTTTGTTAGCTTTTACAGAGTGGATGAGAGCACACTGTGAGTGTTGGCAGCATTCATGGTGGTCCCAGGGATTCAGTGACATCACTGAGCAGAACCAAGTGGCTTAATGTGGGATTTTGGCTAAAGCCTCACAAAGTGTAGAGCAATGTAGCATAATTAGAACATAAGATTTCGTTTGGAGTGAATTGTCATCTTAAATTTGTTCACAGCGTTTATTTCTGCAGTTAGTCAAGTGTAAAATTATTCACACCACTGACAGATTTAGATTTTAAATTAGTTCTGTTCAACCAGGAGGTTTATTTCCATTCAGAAACAACCATCTTACAAAAGAAAAGAAAACAAAAAAGCATAAATCTTGAAAAAAGAGAGGAAACTTAGCTGGTTTTGTTTACATTTTGTTGACATCAGAATTATTTCTAATTTTCTCAGTCCAACTGAGAGGAAAAATCATCTATGGCCTTACAGCAGCTAAACACTCACCAGTTGAATGCAGCAATGGTTTGGTTGAAAATGTGTTTATTTCTGGATAAACAAACTTTGTTGAAACTGGTAGAAAAAAACATTGGGACAGCTGAGTCTCTTTGAGCATATGGGATAAGATCTTACCAGCTGTTCCAGTCAAACACAAAACTATTGTTATTTCCAGAAATAAAAGACTTAACTTGTACAGAGCAAAATAAATGAATTCCAAAATGCATTGTGTTAGTGTATTAATCCATTTTTCTATACATCTTACCAGAAGGAATTTCAGTGAGATCACCTTACATCTATGTATATCAGTGAATCAAATTTTAATAAAACAAGTCGTTTCAGCATTAATTGTCTAGCAACGTGAGCTTAAACCATTTTAGTATTTTCCCTTCTTTTGCGTTTCACTATAACCTGCATAGTATTGGTCCACAAAGACCTTAAAGCGTGTTAAATTTTGTCCCATGTCTCAGTTGCTAAATGCTCTGATGATCCTAGAACTAAGGTAACTAGTCTTGATTTTGTTGTGCTTGCAACATACTGTAGGTTTCTCCATTCATGCTGAGAACAGACTTTTCATACACACATCACTGTCAGATCTGCAGAAATGAAATGTACTGAGTTTTGAAAATTTCATAAGGTTTTGTTCTTTTAAAATCTATGTATAAATGTCTGTACAATCGGCCCTCTTCTATAATCAGTGAACTTGTAGTTCCACTCAGAGCGGTGGGTTTTAACACATGAGCAGTCGCCAGGTGGACCGTCAGAGCCTCTGAGAAAGTCATCCTTCGGACAGTCAACCTGTGGAATTTCTTGAACCTTGAACTTAAACTGGATTCAGACTGGGAACAGTTTTAGATATGAATTGAAAGGCATTTAAAAAAACAGCCAGATCTGTGATCACAACTAATCTACTAATATATATTTTATCTGCTTTTGTTATGTGTGTTTAACAGTGGATTTTAGAAATTACTTAAAGGCCCTTGTAGGAGCGAGCATTGCAAATTAGCCATGTCTATAATTGCTAATGTATGTATTATGTTAATTACATATAGTTGTCACAATCAAATAAGTAAATAAAAAATAAACAATTGATGTTGATATTAATAGTGCCTAAAAGTACATGTGGGACTTAAAGTATTATTAAAATTATACCAAAATGCTAATTTTCTGCTAATAAATATAAAACTTCATAACATAAATCCTGAGACTGAAAGGTATCTTGGTTAATATTTCCTGATAAACAGCCCCGACATGATACTGCTGTTTAAAATTGCTAATAATTGCTTTTGGGACTTATTGTTACACAATACTACCAAAAACTCCATTACCCGGAACTCCTCCAATTTACCTCTCAGGGAAAGCTAATGTGATTCAAATGAAGGTCTGGGGGCATGAGAGAAAGGCTGACATTGTACTTTGTTGCTCTGATTCACATACTGTACCCACAGGCGGCAAGACCACAGAGCCTGTCTTTAGACTTGTGTCTCACCCTTTGCTTTCTTGTGGGAGGATTCCTGTGGTCCATTCCCACAGCCTCCATGAGAGGGTCCAGTCAGGATAAATAGCTCTACCTCCCACCCTGTGCCAGGGAACAACTTTTATGGGACTGTTCTCCATTATCATAAATATCTTCTCTGCACATGACAGAAAAGCAGGTCACAGTGTCCCAGCAGAAAATTTGCCACCGCTTCTAATAGATCAGGCAGTGAAAGTGGGAGAATCTAACTGAGGATTGTCCATAACAACTGAGTAGAAACAAGGAAATTTTTGACAGCTCCCACATACGAAATATTTACAGTTTTGCAAAAACAATTTGTATAGCAAAAGAGGAAACACATTGTCCCGAAAGTCTGTGACTGTGGTTGGAATTTCCTGGTTCACCAGTTGAGAGAGAGCATTAGTGATCTGGAAGGAAAAATAAGCATCTTATCCAACATTGTTTGGAAAGTGTGAAGTCTGTTGACCTCGGATTGAACCAGGAGATTTTAGCGGTAACCGGTCACATTCTCGCTCTTTCACCATTGGTGACCATGGATACAGTCGTCTTTTGTCTGAAAGTGGCCGTCACCGACTTCAAAGACAGTTCGGCTTTCCGACTGACCACTTGACCCTCTGATGCCTCGTTCATGGAGAGCTGCAACAGGAAATGAACTAAAGCTCACTATTATCACAATCACCTCAGAGTCAGGTTTCACAACAGAGAATTTTAGAAGGACGCGACAGCCGCTAAGAAATGGATACAAGGATGCTGGTCTTTGAGATTCAATTAGCACAGACTTTGAATGGCATGGCAGCATCTTTAAGGAATTTTGATTTTTGCATAATAATTTCCTGCTTCTGAAAAGGGCAGCAGCGATAAGAATGAACAACGAGAGGTCTCAAGAGCTCTGATCAAAATGTCACCTCTGGCATTGATGCAGCGCTGTGCATGCTTTGATTAGTGTTGAATGCAAATCTTCTTTTTCTGATGCCTTCTTAACCTTCTGTGGTCTTCCTGCATTCCGAATGTAATTAGACAAGGAGCAATTACCGTATTTCCTAGCAGAAAGGAAGCAGGTTTCATTTTAAATTTTGAAGCTGCAAACCTAATGCTAAATTTGCTTGTTCAGTTGTAAAAGAAAACCGTTGTCGAAATGGAATAAGTATGTTTTATCAATGCCACATTACAGCTATTAGCTCTGAAATGTTTTCCCCAGAACTGGTATTTTACTTTCTTCCTGCCAAAGCAAACAGTGTGCAACTTGTTTTTACTGCACGCAAAACATCCTTTTCATTTTAACCTAAAATCTGTAATGCATTGAAAAATAAAATATAACACACAAAATTCCCGCTGGGATATATTTATTTTTGCTGTCATTTCATTGTGCAGCCCTTTGTTACCAGTCAGTTTTAAATGTATACCAGAAATTCAAACTTTAGATTTATTGCAGTTTCCATACCCTATTTAAGGGATAAGATTTTCTGCAGTATCACATTGAGATGTCTCCATGTCTGCAGTTTTCGTCTGATAAATCCGACAGCAAACAGAAACCTCTGTTGCTGCCATATCTCAGAGCTTTTTTTAAACACCACAAGGCTCGTTTGAACAGCAAGTTTTCTTTAGAAAGCAAACAAAAAAAAGTGGCAGAAAAAAACAAACATCATATGTGCTAAACACCTTTTTATATCTTAAAAAAAATACCCTGGGAACTGATAAATTATGGATAGCATTCCCTGCCAGTTCTATAATTACTGTTAAAGCATTTATACAAAGATACATTCCAAAACAAGCTCCCTTGGTGTCAGCTGAACTAAATAAAGTAAACACAAAGTTGAGCCAGTTTTTTTTCCCCTTTTTTTTCTTCTTTTTTGCTCCTGCTGTTATTTGTTTGTGAATTTCAACTAAGAAGCCTGCTGAAAATATAAAACCCCTTTATAGAGTAGCAGAAACAGTATGTGCATGTTTGAGAGCAGCAGAGAGAGCCGCTGTTTTTGTACTTGCTGAGTGGATAAACTGAGTGGATTCATGTGGATGAGTTCTACCACAATAACGACTCCTTCTCAGAGACAAACAGTTCTGTTCTTATTTAGGTCCCTAAAGGAAAGATACTCCTCATAAAAGTTCATCTCTGTTTTTCCTATTCTTGTCTTTTTTTCCCAAGAAAACCTTTCCCTTTCTTTTTTTATATTGTAGTTAAAACCCCTCCCCAGGGTTGCTGCTATAACTAGTCAGTGGAAAAAAGAAATCAGATGCTGCTCATGTGACAACTGGCTTAAGGGATTGTTATAAGTCCTGAAAGGCAATACTATTTTTATGCTGCACATGATCAAATTTACACAGTTTGTTGTAATTAATTATGTATTTTTGTAGAACTTCTAACTGCTTTCAGTGCAATTACTGGTTCTGCAGATATAAGTACATGTGGGCAATGAACAACAGCATAGAGAGCTAAGAGAAAAACTTTATTGATTGCTGCTGAATGTATTGCTTTATGTGGAAAAACGGATCACTCTTCTGTAACAAACAATCACACCGATAAATTATGAAGAGACCATGAATGAACACCTGAGATTTGACCTTTTACTTTGAGAATATGTTTGCTGGCCACTCTGATCATGTCTGCAGTCTTAAAAAACATTGTTATTAAACAGAATTGTTATATGTCAATGTTAATTAATTAAAGTGTGGAGCACCCAAACATAACCTACAACTATGAGAGAAACATTATGCTCATGAATGACCCAGAGAAATTCAACTACAAGTATTTTTGTGAGCAAAATAACTTGGATGTCTGGCGGAAATCAAAGATTGCATTGCACACAAATTAATATGTAGCAACACTGTGGCAATTTCTTTCCTCCACTTGGCTTTAATAATAATTTAATAATCAGATTTTTTTTTATCTGGAAAATTAATCATTAGCATTAATCATTTACTGCTCACTCTGCTTGAACATTTAAAGTGTTCAAGCAGAGTGAGGTCCCTCAATTCAGAAAGATTCAATCCTTAGTTTTACAGAGAATAGACCTAATGAGAACATGTCAGAACCTGTGTCCACATTAATGGACTCATTCTGGTCTCATTCAGACAGTATATTGGTATCAGTCAACACAAGACTGTAAGAAGATAAAGGGATGGTTCTGTGATGGATTTGGCCAAAAGACCCAGCAAATCACTGGCTGTGGCCCAAACACCATCCCATTTGCATTCCTCAAGGGCAAGCTGTCCAATATTATCTCTTCTCACTCCAGCAGAGGCCTCAGAAGCCACAAAGGACTTGCTGTGTAGGCTTCTTCCCACATCACATACACTGGAGAGCAAAGGCTGACTTCAGAAGTGTCTAATTATGCAGACCTGTCAGCAAGAGATGCACCTGCAGGCACAGGTGTTTATGTCCTTGCATGCAGTGATCTTTGTTAAAGGCATCTTCACAGGCCCTCCCAGCAGTACACATTTTTAATGATATAGCATGCAGTTCAGAGGCAATTTACCAAAATTTTGAAATTAGGGTGCATAAATAGTCACATTTTTCATTTTATGAACATAAACTACAAACAGAATGGTGGAGTCTTGCCAGCACATGCACACAGAGATCCAAAAGAGAGCTTAGTTTGTATAAATTTACAATTTAACCTGCTCCCTTGACTGATGCTGAAAGTAGTGCAGGTGTGAAATCCCACATCTGGGTGTTTGGGGGATCCAGGTTCAGCTGCTGCGGTGGGAGGAGACGGGGACTATGGTGTAACATTCTGCATAGAGGATTAGGCTTGTCTGAGAGAAGATAAGACTTTGCAGAATCAATGCTGTGTTAAATGTATCTGCCAGAGCCAGAAGAGGAGCAACAGCAATGCACAGACACTGCCAACATTCCTGGGGATCAGAAACTGCTACAGATTTCCAGCTTTTTCATAAGATTTAAGGAAAAATTTGTACGAGAAGCTCAGTGTACTTTTAACCAACATCAAAACATGATAGACTTCTATTTTGGGTTTATTTGAAATGATACAAAACAATGTCTTTACCTGGAAGGAAATGTTCTCAGAAATTCAAATAATCAAATGTAATTAAATGAGATACATATATATTTTTACTTTTCTACTAAAATTATAAAGGAATAGTGATTATTGCTGTCATTTTAACAGACAGCAGTAGTAAATACTGACTTTGACATAAGTCATAAGACATAAGACAGGATTTATTTACTTGTGTTGTTATTCCTAGAGAAGACGTAATGAGAAGATACAGTATATCCACTTTATCAACAAACTATTCTTTATACGTTTCCTGCAATTGAACGTCAGTAGCTACACAATGGAAAACAGGGTTTGTTATTATCTGCAAGGTAAGTATTTTCTTTACTTTTTAGTAATTTTCAAAGTTTTAAATTTAAGTTAAAAGTAGAAATGCATAAAATCCTTTATCCAGTTGTGATTTGCTGCATTGATAACAGCACAACAAAGTGACAAATTCAAAGTTCTGCTGTTTTCCTTGGAAAACATAACAAGTTTAGTAATGGGTGATACATCCTGGCATTACTACTAAAAAAAACACTATTTATTATATAGCCTACTGTCCTTAAAAAAAGAGTAAATGTTCTTTTTTGTTGTCATTAAGAAGACGACATAAGTGCATAAGTTGCTGAGTGGAAACAGTTCATGAAACTACAGCGACATCTAGTGGCGGGAATCAGAAGACCTGCAACATTTTTGTCCAGCTTTTCTAAAATCCATGTTGTCAAACAAACACTCAATTCATCACAGGGAACCAGTATCACTAATCTGCAACCGGCTTCAGCCTCTCACATGCTGCAGCTGATGCGCTGGTTGGAGGGCATTGTGTCTGTATAAAATGACAAAGTCCTCTCCACACTTGAGCCAACATGCAGTTCATAACCCATCTGTTTTCACCAGGTTTCTAATTTAGAACGTATCGACTGCAAGTCAGTAAACCACAAGCTTTCGTGTCTTGCAGCTATGAGAAATCCTTGTCTAATCCACTATCACAGCAGTCCCTTTGAGTGGTGTGGACACTAAGGTGAGTGTGTCCTGCGGCTCTGTATTCTCATGGTGGACATAATGAACACCACTGTTTCCTCGTGGTTTTATGTCGCTCTTCTGCAGAGTTGCCGCTGTGTTGCAGTACATGTTTGATCTCCGGCTAGTCGCGGCAGTTGGGAAGCAAAAATATTAAAAGGTCAAGGATTGCCAGAGACACAGAGGAGAGGAGAGGAGAGGAGGAGAGTGGTGAAGAAAGGTGAGAGATTGACAGAGAGGATGAATGGACAAAAAGGTCAAAATCAGCCTGTGGATTTTTTTTTTTTCACACTAGGATCGTGTGCTAGGTTGCATCATGTGCCAATGTTGCACCCTTTTCCTAAGGCTGCTATAATTTCAATAAATAATACATACAGTTTTTTATGAGAATGAAGAAACCAGGATGAAATTTAAATACAGTCTTTATTGGGTCGTGGACATTTTCTAAAGTTATTATCTAATATACAGCAACACAGGCATTTGCAATTCAATGACAAATAATTCACTTTAACAATAACAATTTCAAAGTTTTTTTTTTGCCACTTTAGACAGTTTTTACTAGATTTAATCTCTAAAATCTGAAGAAAAATCCTCAAAATTAAGCAATTCATTATACGGGGAGAAATTAAACTATTGTTGTAATTTGTGCATGTCTAAAACATGCTTTTGTTTTAAAACTTATGTTTCGCCCCTTCTTTATGCTGATCACAAAACACAACTAGCTTACTGTGACTGAATACTAACAAATTATTCTTATTATTATTCCAAAGATAGAACCCTGAATTTAAAACTGCCCCCCTTAACATCGTCTTTACAAAGATATAAATGTCATGACCCTAATCTAAATTTTAATGTTTGTTTATACTCAAAATGAGGTTGCATTGTTTTTTGTAAACATCTGTTGGTAATAAATTAAAGTTTTTGAGGAAGAATGCCAATCAAACACTGATAGGTATTCAACTATTACCTTAATAAGCCGTGCTTGTCTTCTAGGGGGTAACTAAATGCCACATCTCAAAAATAAACTAAACAAACATAAATGCAAGTGCTGTTCAGAATACTAAATGACTCCCTGCACCTGTAAGAAAGCAGGCTTCCTGAACACCTGAACAAACCCTGTAATGCAAATCACGTTTTTTTTTTTAGGCATTAAAATGTTTTCTTTTCTGTTTTTATTTTTTTCTGACTGCTTTATCCTCACAACGTCACATGGTTACAGCAAAGCACTACACAAGCAGCCACTAAAAGGTTACGTCACTGTCAAAATGCTGTCGGTGTGAGGATTTTGGTGCTAAGTACCTGCTACACTTTCTTTACTACAACTTAGTGACTGTTTTGAAATTGTGAAAAAAGAGCAAGCTTACAAGTATATGTATCAACAAGCCCCAAAAGCCTAAAGGGGCAAAAGCTCTTATTTGTTATTAGCTGGCACTCATATAGAAGACTTTGAAAATGTTTCCAATGAGGAAGGTGCTATCCCAGATCACAACATTGTCTCAACCAAAAGCTGTTTGAAATCGGCGGAGAAGATTTGATAAGTTCGTTCTAGGTGCAGCCCACGCAGCTCTCCGGCTCCACCCACAAATACATTTCTTTATAAATGTGGCACAATTTCAGTCTGACTAAACAGGTTTTCCAATAGTGAATGTTTAATCACAAAAAAGAAATGCTACATGAAATAATCCTCACCAAGCACAAAATTTCTTACATTAAGGGTGAAATTAATTTGACAACTGAAATTACTAAATTGTGACGTGTAATCAACTTTTCTAGTGTTTTACAGCGTCATGAACTTTGTTCTGATGAGCTTCTCTAAAACAATCTACACAGGTAGGTTTGGGCTTATACAAAGGGGAAAATCTGGCACACAACTTGTTATAGAGCATCATGGACACTTGGAACTATAGTAAAATTTTGACTAAAAATAAGTTGAAATCAAAATTTATTATAGTTGGGTATTTCATAATGATCCAAAATCATACACTAAAATAAAGGCGGAAATGGTTCAGCGGACAAAATGCTGTCATGTGCATCTCAGACCTAAATCTTGAGAAAACCTGTGTGCAGATCACACCATGAGACTTAGGATAATTTGGAGAGATTCTGCACAGAGAAATTGCCCAATCTCTTGTATGTGGCTACGAGAAGAGATTTATTTTAACGATTTTAACACATCTTTACTAAAGGTACCAGCAAATTTTCCCATTTGTGCATTTTTTAAAAACATTTTTAAATCCACAATCCCTTTAATAAAGTAAACATATGTATTGACACATTTTAAACTAAGCTAGGATTAATCTAATCAATATTTACTTTATTTCTTGACTTGCTATAGCAACACTGAGAGTCGGGTGTGGATATTTTGTGCTTTTTGAAGCCTGTTTAATACTCTTATTTTGCATAACTATGTAATAGGAATTTCTTTTTCGCAAGGTAAAGTGGTTGGATTCTAGGTCAAAGTGTGACCCTCCTCTTTTTTGCAGCAGCATTAAGGTCCCAGTCTTCCAGCTACACTCACAGAGCTTTTGGAGCTCAAGCTTAATTCTGCCTGTCAGGCCAGTGAGAGCTGCTGCAGAGGGTAGGACTTTCTTTTCCCCTCAAGTGCAATTATACCACTGCACGTGTCATTATCCTCACTTTTCTTCACCTTGAGAGAGAAAATGTCAAACCGTGGAACAGATTCATATTTAAAACATAAACGAGGGCCTTCGTGGATTTAAAGCTTTCATATCCCAGGCGTTGTGACGCCTGAAGTCGTTCTCTGGTGGATTCTGAACACTGCATGTGCGAATCCAAACCAATTAGCCTGGTTTTCCTTTAAACATGTTTCTGAAACGCTGGCACTTCTGAAACAAGGATGCAGTATTTTTGCCTCCGTCAGAATAAAAATGTGAAGGACAAAAAGAGAGAAAGTGGAGGACAGTCCTAGAAATGAATTCCTTGAACTCTTTAGGTTCATCTGTTCATTAAGTTGTTCAATTCTGAACAAAATAAAATATTTTTGTAATGATCTGAACTCACTGCGTCACTTTATATAAGTCAGCAAGTATTCTATCAAGTCTTTTGTTAATTAGGTGAGAGTTAGGTTAGATATTCTTTATATTAAAGCTTTGAATAAATAAAACAGCTTTCAGTTACCCTATTGCTCTTGTGCAAACAGGAAAAAAGAAAGAGGTAGGTGACTAAGTTTTCATAACACTGAAGTCTTTTAATGCAAGGTGATTAAAAGTTAAATGAAACCACGCAGTGGCTTGTGTGAGAGGAAATGTTAGACCTTGTTGCTGCAGACCTCTCACTGGCCCACAAGCTTAAGATTTCAGACCACCTAAAACTGCGTTCTTACAATTAACGTCTTATTATGTTTATATAAGAAGCTTGAAAGAATAAATCATCCAGCACTTTCCACAATTAATAGAACCCCTTAGATTTGCAACAAGTCCGAAAATAATAAAAAAAAAAATCCTACCTTTTAATAACATGAAATGTGGCACAATTCTTTGCACTAAGAACAATGCCTATGAAAAGTAAGATTTCATAAAATAATTGGCCACAGGGGAGTTATTCGCAAATTTACACGAAAAAAAACTCGGATAAAATATTTAAACAAAATATTTCCTGACATTATAGTGATCAAATCTTTCAAGAAAGAAAGCTCTGAAGTTTTCAACATCAGAGAATATCTAAGTATTTTTGTGTAAATATGTGAAATTGATCTCACAAAGTTCTTTGTAGAAATGTACTCCTCCGTTGCATTATTTTCCCCCTTTTATTTGTAATTTTCACTCTACCGTAAAAATAAATGTACTTCAATTATTTTTGCGAGTTATACTTAATGTTTTAAGGTGGATTTGTATGTCAAGCAACATCTTGCTTTCCTGTTGTTTAATATACACAACAGGTAAGAAGATTTGCTTCTTCTTACCACAATTTTTAGTGAGAAAAACAAGAGAATTTGCATGCAGATTGAACAGATGTGTGGTGATTTTAGTCGAAAAGGAAATGGATAACTTGGTCTAAACTTTCCCATATCTTTAGAAAGAGTAATAGTTAAACAAATCAAACCCCCTACTGATCAATACTTATTAACACATCCTTTCTAGGGGTGCCATTAATTATGATGGATGCTGTAGAAGGTGAACACACTAAATAAGCTTCCATCCAATTGAACTCCACATTACTTTTGAAGAACCCCCTTCAAAGCACCTCTGTAAGCAATAAACATATCTGAGGTATAGATTTAGACTTAAGACTTAGAGCTATATGTTGGCTACTTTCACAAAATATTTTTTTTAAATATTAAATCTATCATATCAAATATACAACAAACATAACAATTACTTCATTACAAAAAATATAGACTAGTAACATTCAGTATCAACTATCCATTGACTTCTAAAATATAGTTAAACTGAGACAGCATAGCGTTGCACAGTGACTGGATGTTCATCTTCCAGTAAGAAAACATCCTCATGTTCTTTTCATTTTGGTATAATTACCGAGCAAACAATACATTGGAAAAGAAAGGATAAATATTGTAAACATTGTTACAAGTACAAAAGCACGTGTCGCAAGATGTGATCAGAAAACATGAATACAACCAATACTAACAGCTCTCAGTCCTCCTCCATCGACTTCTCAATCTCCTTCAGCCTGCGGACGAACTCCTGAGCCTCCCTGTCTCCCGTGCGAGCATCCAACATCCTCATGATTGGCTTTTCTGAGGGAGAAAGAGCAAACATACCTCTTATATTCTTAGAATTACTTCAGAAGGCAAACAGACTGAAACATCCTCAACTACAGTATTTGTACCACTGGGTTTGCTGCGGGACAAGTGCAGAATGACGGGCTGGACATTCTTTCCGGCAGCCGAGGCGTTGGGTCTCCCCGGCCAGCAGAAGTCGCTGAGTGGAGCGACAGCTTCTCCAGCAAAGTCGTTGGTAGACAGCCAGTCATAGTCCATCACAGTGAAGGTCAAACAGGCGTACCTGTGCCTGTACTGTTCAGGACTGACATGACTGGAAGACAATAGAGTCAAATAACCAATCAAATGAGAAACAGAGTATACACTGCCATGTACACACACACACACGGCCTTTTCCATATTTTGCCACATGACCACAAATTTCAGTCTGCTTTATGGGAATTTTACGTGATGGACCAACACAGGTCAGAGGAAAAATTGAGAAATGTAAGAAAAATTATTAATGGCTTTAAATTTTGTTTTGTTTTTTATTGTGGTGTGAATGTATTCCCCCGCCCCTCCAACTGTTACTCTGATTCATCTAAAAACAATTTGTGCGACCAAATGTCTTGTTTGTCAGATGTTACCTAATTAGTAAACAGAGCCCATCTGTGTGTAATTTAACCTCATTGTAAATCTACAGACCCATTCAATAAATTAGAGTATTACTGAAAAGCCCATTTATTTTAGGAACTTTATCACTAAGTGAAACACAGTGTATTGATTAATTACACACAGATGAATAGTTGAAAGCCTTTATTTCTGTTAATTGTAATGATTTTCTACTTACAACCAAGAGAGCATGACATTTAAGATTAGACTATTACATAAAAAAACTATTTTTATTAGCCTTAAAAAACTATGTTTAAAAATGTGTCTTTTCGCTGGTGTTGGTGTCTTCCTGGTCCCCTCCTCTCCCTCTTTGTTTTCTTCCCATCTGTCTCCCAATAATGTTGTTTGTTTTCTGCTCAATCAATCACCTGAATGGCCTGAAGTACTGTCACTAATGTAATAACTTTAAGGTGCTAGTGGTGAAATGTCTTTCCCCATTTTGCAGAGCAAATCTGCCACTGTTACTGTAAGAAGAAGGTGTTCTTGTCAGATGGCGTCAAAATCTCAACTTTAGAAACCATTTGTTTAGATAAAAGCTTATTCATTTGTTACAATGGCACAAAGTCCAGACCTGAATCTAACTGAGAATCTGTGGCAGGATTTGAAAACTGACCCTCAAAGACACTGTCCACCCAATTGGAGTCATTGAAAGCTAGCCAAGGACCAGCATGCGACAAATCCCGAAATACTTGAAGATGAACTTACACAGGAAGAACGTACTGACTCAGACAAGATGAATACAAATGCACAACTTATGCTTCAGGTTCTTATTTAGACAAAAAAAGGAAGCGAAAATGGAAATTATGTATTATTTCCTTTCACTTCATACTGTAACTATGAGTAAGTTTGTGTTGGCTTGCTAAATAAAAGACAGATAAAATAGACTGAAGTTAGTGATAACAATATTATATATATATATATATATATATATATATATATATATATATATATATATTCCTTTATTTAATCAGGTAAACCCCGTTGAGATCTAGATCTCATTTTCAAGAGGGACCTGAGCAAAAAATTTCTAATACATAGCAACCTGGTTACAAGATAAAAACAATTAATACATATGCACAAGTATAAAACAATAAAAACAATTTAAATATATATGCGGAGAAGAAATTACGGCTTTTCACTCACAAATAAAACAGTTCATCGAATACTGGATGCAGCGTCTTTAGCTTTACTTGAGTGCGTTGACTCTTGGCTGCTGGAAAGAGGTGATGAGGACAAAGCTCCACAATCACAAATGGATCACTAAGACCTGAAGGAGATGACAAAAGTATTACAAGATGTTCAACAAAGCTTATGTCTATCAAAAAACATTTGTTTTTACTTTTACCATTAGCATCCAATGCGATAATGTCCGCAGCATGTAGAATCTCCACTGTGAGTCTCTGCTCTGGAGGATCGTAGTAGCATTTCACACTGATTCGACCGTAAGGCGTATGCTTGAGTGTTTTCTGCGACATATTACATCACAAGCAAAGTCAAAATATATTTATTAAGTGTTTACCTAGCAGCAACATGTCCACTAACGATAAGAATCCGTTTTTTTATTCAGTGGCCTACAAAAATATTCTAAATTTCCCACAGTATCTTGCAATATTTGATTGCATGTTGCTTTTAGGGGCTTGAGAAAAGGCCAGACTTTCAATCAGGGGTGAAGCAATAGAGCTCAGGGTATTCAATCAATATCTCTCCATCCACTTAAATGAAATTGTCTGTCCGGTAACTTAAAACACACCTGGAGGGAAATCTTCTCCAGGTAGTACTGCTCAATCAGATCAAAGGAGGAACATTTGTTTAGCTTGAGCTCTTCATCCAAGACCTAAACAATGAAGGTGATCAGTTAGAGAAACATATAAAGGAGACCAATTTAATTTACCATGCACATGAAACTCGGCTGGCAGAATTGCATGACTATATACCTTGTAGTCTCCGCTTTTCATGTCTTCCAAAGCCAGACCGTCACCCTTCACATGGAAGAACTGCAACAGGGTCTAAAACATTTAAATGACGACAAAAATAGAACAAGCATGCTATGAGTCATTACACATACCCCTCCAATATGTATAGGCTAAAGTCTCAGCTCTGAGAAGATGCCCGTTGTTCACACTAACATTACGAAACCTTGGGCAGGCAAACGTGATATTTGTGGAGGAAGGTGTGGAGGGACAGTGCGAACCTCTACTGCATCCTAACTTAGCCCACGTCTGTGGCAGACCTTAGCTTCTCATGGAAATGTGTGATGTCCCCTGCCAGCTCGTTGACTTTGTTGAATAAACAACAGTTTCCACATTGTCATTCATAAGGGAGCTCATGTTGCCACATAGCTGCTATCTGAAGACTTCATGAATATCTGACATATGCTAAATAGTGCATTACAGCCAGCATACAGAGGCAGATCACTAAAGAGGGATGGGAGCAAACATTTACTAATGGAAAAGAAAGTTAAACAAAGCTATGACGCTGACCTCAACTGTGTACTGGAAGCGGTTGTAGAACTCCACCTGAACACCCCTGTTTTCTGTGACCGCGTCCAGGATCATTCGCAGGAGCAGCTCCCACATGCTCTGCAGAACTCTGTGAGGCAACAAGCATAAACAATGCTCTCAAAAATAACACCCACAGGCCACAAAAAACATGTAAAATCATTTTGTGAAACTCATACTTCTGGAAGAAAACAGCAACATATTAAGTGGTGAACTAAAATAACCACTTCTTGTCAAAAGCTGCTTGGTTGTTTTAGCCAAATCCAGATTATTGCCCAATCATTTAACACAGAGCCAAGGCCTTTCCTGAAAAAGATGCCATCTTTGGTAGCAGCCTGTGTCACTCTAAAATGAGTAAATATTTTTCCAGCCTTAATGTTTCTTCCATATAGGCAAAAGTTACTAGCACCATGTGCATTAATGTACCCTCTTGCAGTCATGCATGCTGGCATTGCAGAGTCCTCGTATCAAAAGCAGATGGTGTCTCCTCTTTTAAAGCTGGAGGAAATGCTGTCCATCATTTCCCAGATAATTGACTTGGAAAGGTTAGAGGTTTACAAGACAGATTTCATATGTAGCTCCTGCCTGCCAGCTTTGCTCAAGGTTTTAATCAGCCAAACATGTTGGCTGATTTTTACATGGGTGGGAAACATGCAGGAGGTCTATTGGTTTACTTCTGGCTAAATTGTCCGATCAGATCAGATCAGATTTTATTTATAGTACACATATGAAAATAATTCTATTGACAAATGTAGCCATTAAATAATATTAAGTGTTGTCACTTAACAATATTGTAGATTATGATTATGCAAAACACATATTTCACCTATTTCTATATAGTTAAAAATACTCAATGTTTCAAGTAAAAGTATTCCTACCCTTGGACTGGTCCACATTTTGTCATGCTATAGCTGCTACCTTCAATTTTATGCTAGATCCACATTTTGCTGCAATTTCATCTTCAAGATTTTAAAGGTACAGTGCTGCAAAGTATTCACAGCGCTTTTCCACACTTTGTGATGTTACAGTCTTATTCCAACTTGTATTGATTTAATCTCTCTTACACACACAAATACCCTATTTTGACAATAAAGAAAAAATATTTTGCGAACGTATTTTACTGTCTATTCTTTTTTACCTGGTAAGATTTTCCTTAACAAGGTTTGCTGTCAGGATGACCATCGTGTCTTGAAGGTACTTCATGAGAGGGGAAACAGCCTGGGAGGAATCCACATGTCACAAATATACAGTAGATGACAAAACTGACACAGGAATAAAAATGTCAGCTGGTTGTTGCTACATACGTCGTCATTGTTGATGGAGTCTGGAGACAAGCTGATGTGCTGAATGTACCGCCGAAGTTCAGGCTGCATCTGCACACATAATGCTCAGGTATAGAAGAGCAAGCTGTGTTTCAATCTATGACCATCTACTGACCAACAGACCTATGATAGTCATGTATATACTATATATATATATATATATATATCTTTTTGCTTTCTTTCTGTATTCTTCAGTATAGTGGTAAACATTTATCTGGGTTGAAAAATATGAAGGCACACTAATGTGGAAATTCTGCGGGGATATTTTTATATTTATTATCTAGGTCTTAGCTATGCTACTCTTAAATTTTTAATACTGATATTCTATCATTTAAAAAATAGACAAAATGCCAAAATAATAAGAAATATTTTAGTCAGTAGGTGGTGATAATATCAAAATAGTTACCTACCTATACAGAAAAAAGCTCATTTAAGAGCAGAGCTAATAATTATAGCTAAACGGGTATGTTTTATTGTTATTTTTTATTTAATTGAAGTTCAATATTTGCACAGTCTGGACAAACTAATCTGTGGCACAAAACAAAAATAATAATTTGCTGTGCTGGTGGATGCTGCAGAAAACATTTTGTTTCGCAATTTATCTGACAGTTTTAATTAGCTTTGAAGATTTAACATGTGAATGTCCTATCAGTACGGATGTAGCCTGAGCTGAGGTTAATGTTTTCACCTTGTCGGTGAGCACTGTGATTAGGCGCTTGGCTTCTCTTTGCAGGTCCAGGTCCATGTTGAACAGCTGCCCGCTGAGGGCTTTGTAGACCTGCTCTTTCCCCTCCGCTCCACACGACTCCTCCATGGCCCGCTCCACGCCAGGCCAGTCCAGGTCTCGAGGCAGGTGAGCCAGGAAAACACGCACATGCTCCACGTTGTTCAGGCCGATGCAGAGCTAGCCGAAAGCCAAGAGGAGCAAAAGAGGAGAAAAAGAGGGGTGGTGGAGGAGATAAAAAAGAAGGAAAAGAAGCAGAGCTACCAAGAAGTAGAGAGATGGCTTATGAGTATAAACAATTCATGACAGCAAGACACTTCTGCTCTATTTCTGTGCCCACATTTGTGCTCTCCTGCTGTGCTTTTGTGTTTACAAGCAGGAACTCTGGTCGTTTTTACATCATCGTGTGCCCACCCCCTGCTTTGTCTTGCTACAGGCGGTACCTGCACTGTGAAATTCTTGTGGTCTCGGGCCAGCTGGTTCCTCTCAATCTTGCGCGTCATCATCTCTGAGTAACAAACAGCTTCATTGCAGAAGTTCTGCGGGAGATGAAGGTAGGACCAATTGTACAACTTCATAACTTCGTAGGGATCGCATGCGATACAGATGCTACGTTTTGTGGTGTGGAAGGAAAAATATGGATGGTGGTCTATTTTTTTTTTCTTTACAAAGTACCTGCCTGAGTGACTTATTTGTGCAAACAACTTTGGCTGCAATTGTATCTACAAATGTTTTGGAGTTTTCATATCAGTGTCAAGACTGCCCCAGCTGGTTTCCTTGTTTGGAAATTGTTCATGTATTTACAATTGAAACCAGATATTTACATTCACAGAATAGAAAGATGCATATGTGTTGTTTTTTTTTCTTCACTGCCCGAGGTGAAATCAGACCAAACCTCAGATTTTTATGTTAGGTAAAGCCTTTTTTTTTTCTTTTAGGTTAAAATTAACAAAATATTTTCTATTTGCTAAATGCCAGAAAATGTACAGAGAACAAAAAATTATTTTTTTTGTAACTTTCATCAAACTCAGAAGTTTTGGTGTATATAAATATATAGTTTCAGATGTATGTCCATCCCATCTTACCGCTAATTCTGACCAGTTATCCAGTTCCTACTAATGAAAACACCACCGTGTATGCCAAGTAATATCATTTTGGAGTCATTTGTAGCTGTGCAATCTTTTTTTTTTTTTTTGGACAATGGGTTGAACATCTCTCAATGGTTGAGTTATGGTTTTACAACCTGAAATTGCCTTAAACTTCTTTACAATTGTATCCCTTCATTGTCAGATATTTTCTTTGGTGTTAATGATGCAGTTTGTTCACTTATGTTCCTTAACAAACCTTCACAGAACAGCAACATTTATAACAAGACTAGATTTAACTAGTTGTCTACTAACGGTCGTTTGTCGCACTGGATTTTATCCAATTTTTATGCCATACTTTCACAATTTTATTTGTAAGAAAATCTGAAAACCATGTATCTTTTTTGTTTTTGTTTCACTTCACATACATGTCCCCGGGGTGTTGGTTTATCACATACAATCTGAATGTACGTAATATTTAAAATTTGTGGTTGCAGTGTGACAAAATATGCAAAAATTCAAGGGATGCCAGTACTTTTGCAAGGCATTGAAAGTTTCTTTCTTCACTTCTACTGATAAAATCTTGCATGTCTCATAGGAGTCATCGCTTTATGACTGCAGGATATGAGTATGCATGTGTTGCAATGCTAAAAGTGGCACTCACGTCTGTCAGACGAGTGACAAAGATGAAGGCCCCCGCAGAGTCTGGCCAGGACAGCTGGAGCCAGATCTCACGTACCTGGCTGAAGCAAGCTGTCACTTCCACTGCTGAGCAACTGTGTTTGGCTTGTTGCACAGGCTGAAGCTGTTCACAAAACACATGCTTTTTAATCATTACACTGCCAGAACATGAATTTATTCAGAAAAAAATAAACACTAATATTTTGTCAGGAGGCTTAACATACAACTTTTCACGGCATCCATTATGTTTCAGTGAACCTGTTTCAATTTTATCTATTTGTTCACATTTACAGCATATTAAAGTAACCGTAATAACAAATCAAATGTGTCTCCTCAATCTACTCAACTAAAATGTAATTGTGTGGTCAAAAGCACTGAAAATAATATTTAACTTAATTCAATAATTATATGAGTTAAGGTTAGGCCATTAACCAGAATGGATGTCTGGTCCTAGGCGTAGCACCTGTCATCACAGATCAACTCCAATTACTTTAATTACAAAAATAATTGCATTTGAAGAGCAGAAGCGTCCCACCTGATCTGTTTCCACAGCTTTGCGGATTCTGTCACAGGATCTGTCATGAACAATCTGCAGGAACTTATGAATCGACGACTTGAACCAGTTATGAAAGCCTGTCAGGGCCAACATTTTGGCGTCTCTGTTTGAGCAAAGCAGAAGTCTTTATGAATAAAAGGGAGGCTAATCAAATGATGAGGCTGGCATATGAATAGTCATTAAAGCTGAACAAACTTGAGGGGAAGAAACTCTCGGAAGCCCTTGAGGATCTTCAAAGACATGAAGAGTTCGAAGATGGTTTCCCCCATAGTCTGAGTCAGTCTGGAGCTCTCTTGCTCCAGAGTGCCACAGACCCGCTCCATTGCTACATTTACATCATCTGCTACCTGCCAGGAGGGAGAATTGGAAAGAGGCAGAGTCAAATTTAGCAACAACAACATCGCAGCATGACTCACAAAGACTTCAGAAGACTTTTTCACCTTGTTTCAAAGACTTACCTGTTTTTCCAGCTGCCTGTATGATATGCTGAAGTAATCTACTTTCACAGCACTGTGAGAGCAAAGAACGAAATGACATGAGACCAACTACTAGGCAACAACACAAAATGAGTCTTTGATTGTGAACCAAGTCTTCACAGCCTTTGAAGACTCGGTTGTATTTCATAAAATACATAGCACACACTGTTGGCTTTAGTAAAAAAAATCACCTGTAGAAGAGTTTGTTGTAGATGTTTTGGCCTCTCTGTACGTCTGCACAAACTGCATCAATCACCTGAACCATTTTTTTCAGCTGCTCCTCCAGAGACTGAATTGTTAGAGAAGATTAACAAGCTTCATCATGCTTAGTAAAATAAGATTCCTTCTATTTTTACACATTATATACTTACCCCTTCCTCTGGTTTGTACTGGGCAATTAAGCTTTCATACCACTCAGACGTTCCTTTCTGTTGATGAAAAGAAACAATGGGTTTTACCGGTGATGTAACAACATTTAATGACATATTTTGTCAAAGTGAACTCAGAACTGGTTGCTGTCAGCATGTTAATGCCTCTGAGGATTAAAATGTGAAGTTTTGTCATAATCAAAAGACATGAATATTTCTGGTTCAACTTTCCCACCCAATAGTAGCTATGTCCAAGACTGTTAATTTGAAGAGGAAAAGGAAGTGTTTCCTCTTCAAGGAAGTGTGTTGACAGAGGCCAGAGGCCAGTTCTGTAACCTTCTGGTTACAATGCTATCAAAAATGTTCTTTTAAATCATATGTGCAGCAGTATTTTTTGTACTTTGGTATAAACAAAAACTGTAGGAGGGTTGAATGAAATTGTAAGCTCTGTGAAATCTGGGGAACTGTTAGTTCAGAGTTTTACAATGGCTAGAATTTCCCACCATCCCTTAAAATAGCAAGATTACTCATAACGCTTGAAAGAGGCACTCCACAGTAAATCAGTTCTTTTTATGAATCAGTGAAAATGTATTTGCTGCTTATATAAAATACCAAAACTGATCAAAGAAGAATAAGATTATTCTACACTGAACTGAGACTCTTCATAGGTTTATAAAGTCTTTATTAATGGGTGAACTTCTATGTTTTTTGCATTAGGACTTCAATAAAAACTGCTAAATTGACTAACTTGGGGTGATAACTTCTAGTTTCCGTTTTATTTTTCAAAAATATCACTAAATTTGTGATAGTTTGACATTGATTTTTTTTCTGTTATTCTGATACAAATAATAACCCTCTGTTCCTTGTGCTTGCATTGCTTTTTCTGAATATACTCTGTATTGTAAATTGATACACCATTTTCCAGAGCAAACGTCATGTAACACAACCTATCAGATTTCCAGTTATTTCTATTTTGGCAGACCAAACTACTACAACAGCAAGAACAAGTCCTGTGGCGTTTCACTGAGTTGTAATACAGATGTTCTGTTTTGCTATAAATGCTCGCCCATTGTTACCTTGACAGCAGTGGTGATGTCCAAATGAAGCTCATTTCGGAGAGGACAAACAGTCTTAAATGCCCTCATGTTTTGCATGTAGCCAATCCCCCTGGCATGCACAGACAGGAAAAACCAATTACATGACAAAATTGCTATTCAACTCATCACATAGTGACACATTGTTCTCAGAGTTTAGCAAGTATAATAGCTGCAATCTCACTAAATGAATTTCAGTCTAATTGTATGCAGGAGTCTGGGTTATTTATGCAGGAGGAGAAAGATACGTGTTTGGTGTGTATGAGAGTTTGTATGACTGGCAGTTTGTTTTTATGTAATAATGGGGTCCATTACCTGAGCAATCACTAACTTCTGTAAATATGTTGACAAAATTGCAATTCCCACATGAACATTTTTGAATATTTTTTTTTTCTTCAGATTTATATCATTCCAAATATCTGAATAATAAATGTCTGTTTCTGGTTAGAGAATAATCAAAAACATTACATTGCTCTGTATAGCATAAAGTTATTGTTTCTAAATTTTCTGATCTTCAATACCTTGTCTTGTTGAAATAAATGTTGTCATGGCGATCTGCTCAAGCTCACATGTTTCTAAGATACATCTACAAACATCTACTGCACTTTCAATCTTTAAAAAAACACGAGTAGCTTCAGATTTGTTTTGTATTGCAATGTAAGCATCAAGTGCAAGAACATTTTTACAAGTTGCATGAAAGCTTAGCATGATATAAATGAAAAATAATATAAAGATAGATGAGAATATGTCAGAATACTGGCACACAAAATTCTGCCTTTTTTAGCATTTGTGCGACAATTTGTTGTTAGAAACAAATGATCGTTATTTTGTTTCGTATGGAAATGAGAAATGATCAAGATAATATCATTGTAATATACTGTGATATTACTGCTGCCTGCACAGAGTGTGACTGACCGGCTTTAGTCTCTCTGTGTTCGTTGGAGTGAAAAAGGTTCTTGATATGGGAGAACAGGCGAGAGCCTGATGTGATGGTGCTGTGACTTTACCTCAGCATGAGCTCGTAGCGTGTAATGGCAGCAGCGCTTGTGCAGGGGAAAACCTGACGCATGTTCTTCATCAGGCACAGGCAGTGCTCTGTGTACAGTCTGAAGCTGTCTGATAGCTGCCTCTCCTGGACACAGGAAGGGCCCTCAGTTATAGCTTCTAGTACACTAGCTGTGGGACATTTTTGGCTGAACCAAAAACCTTGATGAATGCCAGTGAAGGGCTGAGCTAATGAGGTGACTGTTTCTAGGTGATGGAAGTTTTTTTGCTTGTTTGTTTTTTATTCCCCTATTGGGAAGCCGATAATGTAGAACCTACCAGGTCTCCCCTCACGGTGGGAGGGTCCCACTCTGCATCGATGGTCCTCAGGAGGCGCAGCAGCAGGGAGTAGCACAGCCTCTGGTTCCGATGATGGTTGCTGTAGCACTGCCAGCGCCTGCATAAAACAAAAGAAAATATGCACCTTGCAGGCAAATGCTTCAGGTCGCATACTCAATTTAATCAATGTAATTTTGTCATTAATACCTACACAATAGCCTGCTGTAGAGGTGAGAGATCAGTTTGCACAGCATGGTGAGTTAGAACAGTCCATGCTGGAGGAGAAACCTGTCCATTCCAGTTGTATGGCTCTCTCTGGGGTTTTAAAAGAGTGACAAGGTCATTTTATTCACATATTATGCAAAGTAAGATGCTTTTTTTTTTGTCAAACAGATTTTGTTTGTGTGTGAGCTGTTACAAACATTTAAATACTAACAAAGGTTTAATGCCAATGTAGAACAAAAAGCACCCGTCACTTCAGAATAATTACAACACTTAAATCAGAAAAAAGAGAAGCTAGTAGCTCCAAGAAAGGTTGCGGCAAAATCATAACCAATGCAACAGCTTTGTTCAGTCCATCAAATTAAAGTTTAACGAGAATGCCTTATCCATCCTTTTAAACAAACTATGATAAGTTTATGGGCTTTACATGCAAATTTTTTTTTTGCACAAAATCATTCACAGGTAATATTTCATTCTTTCAAATTGACCTGTTTTAGGCAGCTGCCACTGTTATGCAAATAAATTGTCACATCCTCCCAACTCATTATTTACACTTGCCATTTATACACGTCCAAATGCCTGCAAACAGATGTGTAATTGTACATCTTTGCCCCTGGATCAGACCCAGAAACATACGAAGACGAGCCTCCTTTCGGTTTCTAATGATAAGCCAACAACAAAACACTGGTCTTTTCCAGCAGCCACAGCGTACATACAGCAATAAATTGATCAGCTCCATTGTAACAAATACTGATAATTGAGCAGAACTGATTAGGCATGCTTTATCTCAATAAATAGATCAGGTTGTTATTTTTATGAAGATATGAGCATAAAAGACAAAGTCCATACTAATCCATAACCTTTGAATATTTTTCTTTCAAACTGAAACACATATCTAACCAGAATCATTTTATTAGCCAAGTTTGTGTGCACAAACAAGGACTTTATCTTCGGTTTAAAGCACTCAGATGTAAGATGACTCAGATGTGGTGTACAGATGTACAGATGTAAAATATAAATATATATAGTTTAAAGAAAATAAAATAAAGGAGAAAAATAACATGCATACTAATAGTTTGTATGTAAAGACAAAGGAAAAAATGAAAGCTAAGTTGTGGTAGTGCAATACTCTTCTTTTTTTCACAGTAGAGTAGCTGACTCTGTTCATCAAAGACAACCTGGGGAAAGACATTGTATCTGTGGAGGCTGGTTTTGGAAAATAGCGCCAGCCTGAATGTAAAGGTAAAAACAGTTTTAATATTAATCTTGTAAAATGGTCTCAAGCATTTCTGAAGATCTTTGATTTTGTTTTCTTTCAAGTTTTTCGGTTAACTTCATCATCACTTTAACAGGAATGTTTTATCTATGAATGTATCAGACACAAAAGGCTCCCACACACAAGGCATAAGCCATTAAAAAGATAACTTGCAAAAAAAAAAAAAAATAAAAAAATAAAATCATTTGGGTCTTTTTCACACATTCTTTCTCAATGATATGTACTTAGATGAGTGAGAAAGGCAACATAATTTCATACAAATTCTGTGTTGACTCAGACAGCTAAAAGAACCTGACACAAAGTAGATATGTAGCTTTGTGATGATCATCTCTCAGTTACATTTTGTAGGGTTTTATGACACAAAGGCAAAATATGCAGTTTTGATGAGGAAAGATCAAAGTGAAAACAGGTGAAACATCAGCCAAAAGCCATAGAAACATTTAAAAGGCCTTTAGAAACCTCAGTTGAGTTGATCAAGACCAATCTAAAAGCGTATAACATTGTGTTTCTTCTTAGATTAAAAGATTTATGAAATCAACACCTTTGCAGAATACTAACAGTTTGTGGTAATGCACAGTGCATTACAGATTTGTTCTGTTATTGCTTTTTTGTTGTGCTTAATTTAAACCTATTTGAAACTGAGCAAATATAACAAGAGTATATATAAAAAGTAGTTTTTAATAAATGATTATTTCAGTTAGTAGGAAAATTTTCTACCTATGAAAGTGGCATGACCCGTGAAACGCCACGCCACAGAATCTTGATCTAATTTAGGTCTGCACTTTCACGTTGTGGGCCGGTGGGCAGAGTACTTCGAAGACCTCCTCAATCCCACCAACATGCCTTCCACTGAGGAAGCAGAGCCTGGGGACTCTGGGTTGGGCTCTCCAATCTCTGGGGGCGAGGTCGCCGAGGTGGTTAAAAAGCTCCTCGGTGGCAAGGCCCCGGGGGTGGATGAGATCCGCCCGGAGTTCCTTAAGGCTCTGGATGTTGTAGGGTTGTGTTGGTTGACGCGACTCTGCAATATCGCATGGACATCGGGGGCAGTTCCCCTGGACTGGCAGACTGGGGTGGTGGTCCCCCTGTTCAAAAAGGGGGACCGGAGGGTGTGCTCCAATTATAGAGGGGTCACACTCTTAAGCCTCCCTGGCAAGGTCTATTCAGGGGTCCTGGAGAGGAGGGTCCGTCGGATAGTCGAACCTCGGATTCAGGAAGAGCAGTGTGGTTTTCGTCCTGGTCGTGGAACACTGGACCAGCTCTACACCCTCAGCAGGGTCCTGGAGGGTGCATGGGAGTTCGCCCAACCAGTCTACATGTGTTTTGTGGACTTGGAGAAGGCGTTCGACCGTGTCCCTCGGGGAGCCCTGTGGGGGGTTCTCCGGGAGTATGGGGTACCGGGCCCTTTGATACGGGCTGTCAGGTCCCTGTATGACCAGTGTCAGAGTCTGGTCCGCATTGCCGGCAGTAAGTCGGACTCGTTTCCGGTGAGAGTTGGACTCCGCCAGGGCTGCCCTTTGTCACCGATTCTGTTCATCACTTTCATGGACAGAATTTCTAGGCGCAGCCAAGGTGTTGAGAGGATCCGATTTGGTGGCCTTAGGATCTCATCTCTACTTTTTGCAGACGATGTGGTCCTTTTGGCTTCATCAGATCGTGATCTGCAGCTCTCGCTGGATCGGTTCGCAGCCGAGTGTGAAGCGGCCGGGATGGGGATCAGTGCCTCCAAATCCGAGGCCATGGTCTTGAGCCGGAAAAGGGTAGAGTGCCTTCTCCGGGTCAGGGGGGGTGTCCTGCCCCAAGTGGAGGAGTTTAAGTATCTCGGGATCTTGTTCACGAATGGGGGAAGAAGGGAGCGGGAGATCGACAGGCGGATTGGCGCAGCGTCTGCTGTCAAGCGGGCGCTGTACCGGTCCGTCGTGGTGAAGAGAGAGCTGAGCCAAAAAGCGAAGCTCTCGATTTACCGGTCGATCTACGTTCCCACCCTCATCTATGGTCATGAGCTTTGGGTCATGACCGAAAGAACGAGATCGCGGATACAAGCGGCCGAAATGGGTTTTCTCCGTAGGGTGGCTGGGCTCTCCCTTAGAGATAGGGTGAGAAGCTCAGTCATCCGGGAGGGACTCAGAGTAGAGCCGCTGCTCCTTCACATCGAGAGGAGCCAGTTGAGGTGGCTTGGGCATCTGGTCAGGATGCCTCCTGGACGCCTCCCTGGTGAGGTGTTCCGGGCACGTCCCACCGGGAGGAGGCCCCGGGGAAGACCCAGGACACGCTGGAGGGACTATGTCTCTCAGCTGGCCTGGGAACGCCTCGGGATTCCCCCGGAGGAGCTAGAAGAAGTGGCTGGGGAGAGGGAAGTCTGGGCCTCCCTTCTGAAGCTGCTACCCCCGCGACCCGACCTCGGATAAGCGGAAGAAGATGGATGGATGGATGGACTTTCACTAGGCCATTCCAAAACCTTACCTTTTTTTAGCCATTTAGAGGTGAAGCTATTTGGGGTCCTTGCCTAACATAAGTGTGCTTCAGTTCACAACCTGATGGTCAAACTTTTCTCTTCAGGATTTTCCAGCAGAAAGCAGAATTTGCAGTCCGATCAATCAGAGCAATCATCCAAGGTCATGAAAAATCCAAACAGCACCAGAAATTTACATAACCACTACCGTGGTTTAGAGCAAAGATGATATTTTTTTATTTTAAATGCTACGTTAGTTTCAAACATGAGATAGCAGCCTTTCAGAAGTTAAAATATGTCTCTTAGTCCACAGAATATGTTCTAAAGGTCTTAAAGAAACCAAGGTTTTCTTTAAAAAAAAAAAAGGTAAATCTCAGATAATTTATGAAAGGGAAACAAAGATTGAATTGGACAGTTTTTTTTCTCAAAATAAATGATATCACAATCAAAAAGGCATTCTGTATTCTCTTGGTTACATTTTGTCTGAAATATTCAGTATAACAAAAAAACAAAAACATAAGAAATTCTGCAATGTCACAAATAAAATTTCTCAGTATTAGGTGTAAAACATATTTGAACCAATAATCTGCAGAAATCTTACCTTAACTTGAGCATGCTCGTATTCCACAATCTGACTCAGAAGTTTCTTGTGAATGGAGACGTTTGTGTCCCTCTTTGATAAAGTTGTGTCTCTCTGAAAGCAAAACATTTATTAGAGGATGTACAAATAGACAGGTGCACATTTAATTGATGACGTCCTGTAGAAACCTGGCTCGTGAAGACTTTCAGAATAAGGTGACATTCTCCCTGAACTTTAGATGCACTTGACCGCGGCTCCAGCTTAAACCAGGTATCATATCCAGCAACAGGAATTTCCTGCAAAAAATAGTCAGTTCACAGTTTTGTTTCCAGTTTGATTTTGCATGTTTTGATGTAGTAGCTCTGCATGCTGATTGGACAGACATCGTCGCTCACATTCAAAGAAATGTTGATGCATCCGAGGAAGTCGTCAACGTTCTCCTCAGACCCCGATGATGCTGAGCCATTGGAACGCACTGACTTTGCTATTTGCTTAAAATACCTGGAAAGAAAAAAAAAATCCAACTAATTTCCAGTTTTATTACTTGAAATTAAAATCTTGCCATTTTCACCATGAGCAAATGATTCTCTGGTCCCTTGGTTGTGATTGACAATCGGAGGTTTTCATTAGACATGTCTGCTATTTATCAGGCTCTGCTGTCTGTGTGCACAGCTTTATGGGCGGCTGGCTTTTCTGTGAGCAGCTTTCAAAGGATAAAAATCAAATGATTTTCTGTGGAATCAACAAGCAGGACATAGCTAGTTTTTTTAAGCAAATGGATACAAAGGCCTCTTCATTCAATAACTGCCACTTCATGCTTTTTTCACATAAACGTGACCATTTTATTGATGGGTTTAATTTATTTTCTGTTTACTGCCACAATACTGACTGGGTGAATTCACTGCTGAACCAATTATGCATCAGGTTTTGCCCTGGATCAGAACCTGTTGCATCTTTACACATCAAAACAACCAGTAAACAGAAATAGTCACAAAGAAAAAGGCCTTCTAGATATTTACCGTCTACTAGTAGATACAGAAAACAGATTTTAATATGAAACCTGAGTAAAAAAAACTTAATTCAGGACAATCTGACCATATGTGATAAAGTAAATGTTAAATCATGGGTTGACTTTGATTAGCCACATTGTCAAATAAAATCAGTTAAACAGAATATTATATTGTTTAAAACATTGTTTTAAAAAAGGTTTTTTATGTTTAAATCTAAATATTTTTTTTTTACAGTATTGTAAACTGATGTATTTTTCACCTGCCCATTCCTCGAAGCCCACTGACTTCATTGAGCTTTTTGCAGGCCTCCGCAACAGATACATCATCATCATGATCCCTGCAGAAAAAGAAATTACTCACAGGCTAGCATAAGGTTGAGTTTCTTCTAGTTTACTGTTTCAGTTTGATAAACCATGAGGAGAACTGAGAAGTAAATGATGCGTCGAATAGAATGACTTTGAGCGACTTATACTTTCTGAGTAGAAACAAGTTTCAAATAGGAAATGTATACATTCTCCAAAACTGCCAAAAAAATTAAAATGAAAAAATGCACAGATAAGTAATGCATGACCATTCCCTAAACAAATAAAAAACAATTACGGTACAAAGAAAAACAAAAACATGTGTATTTGTAAAGTGTTATCTGTGTCTCTCCTAGAGTTGCGATGAATAATTTCAATATTTAATTGCACAAATTCTAATAGTCACTACAATGACTACAACTTTGTTGACGACCTTTCTTAACCAAACAAGTATTTCAGGATTCCAGGATAAAGTAATTTAGTGCATGACTTTCTCTTATAATCAGGAACTTGTCTTGTCCACATGCTTTTTGTGTATTTATAGAAAGATTACAATCATGTTCCCCTGAGAGGACGTTGTCCACGTATGTAACAGGTGCCAGGATAGCTTTTTACAGGCTTATCCAGTCCCTGTAGGACCAAAGAAAGCACTGTGTTCACATTCTTGGCATAAAATGTGTGAAGTGGCTAGGTTCTCTAAGCCTTATTCTGGTTCTTAAATGGAAAAAAAGGAATGTGCACTTCATGTGAAAAAAATGGAATGATCTTGTTTGCATCGATGAAGCTGGTTAAGTAAGCATGATTGATAGTGTAGTCAGGACACATAAGGCAGGATGGAAACTTGGGAGTTAAAGTTGGTTTTAAAATATAGAGTTTTATAAAACCTTGCTCATTTGTTAGCATTAGTTCCTTTTACTTAAAGTGTAAATATCACTATGAGATTATTAAAAAAGTAAATAAAACCATTTAATGCTCCAAACTAACGCGTAATTGAGACCCGTGGTGTGTAAATCTACAGATACCATCAGAACTCCGCAACAACTTCAAACTAACCCTTGAAGCTAAGTTTCACAGAAAAAAACTCAACATCACCCTCTTCGGGTCAGGCAGGAAACTAGCTACGTAAGTGTGTCAGTCTAGTGTTTTTTGCTGACTTGATAAAGTATGTAGGGGCAGATCCTCTCTGCTTTTACATCCCCAGTTCAAAAGATTTGTGTGAAAACTGCTTAAAAACAGTTCAACATGCCTAAAGGCAGTCTGTTACACTGTCTCAGAATCTTACACCTATAGGATAATGGTAAAGTTCGGTTAAAAATGGAGCGATGATGTTATTTATTTTCTCGATTTTTAAATAAAGACAGAACTTCATTTCAAAGTAAATCAAATCTCCTTTGACATCCCTTATAAACTATAAAGTTTTTCTGCAGCTCAATTAAAAAATAGGAAAAACTGATATGCAAAGAATTACATTGTAGCAGCTTTGCTTGTGTTCTCAACTTACCATATGTCCAGATGCAAGAGGTCATTGTGAACATCGTCTATTTCACTAAAAACAGGTAAGAAAAAAGGAAAAACACATTGGCCTTTGATCCTCCTCGTGACTAAGATTGGCATTAAACACCTCGGTTCTGCTCTCACAGCAGTGAATATGTGGTGAGCTGGTCATACAACTAACAACTTGCGGCGTTAGTGTGAAACAAATGAAACCGTGATTTCTGCATGTGACACAGTAATCGTCATGGACAGCACGTTTCAGAAAGCTTAAAGGTTTTTCTTGTACTCACAACACAAAGTGTTCATCCCACACTGGGTTTAGAGTCTCTGGCTTGACTTCGGTCACCTGAATGCATCTGGCAGGTAAAACTTCTTTGGTGCTAGAGCGTTTCTCCAGCTTTTCTCTCCTCTTTCTGAAGCTGAACTTTCTCTCCTTTTTCTCCTCAGTTTCTCGAGGGCTCTGACCCTCCAGGATTCCCAGCATGCAGTAGGGGTCACTGTACCCTGTCATAGAGAAGGGAATAAACAATGCTTTTTCACATCCATCAGTACTTAGATAAATCGGCAACTGAAAATAATTCTTACAGTCCTGCGGTGAATCATTGCTAATGGTCAAAATGACTCAAAAACCTTTTAAGAAGCGCTTGTGAGTGGGGGCGGGGTGGTTAATCCAAAGAAGGGGGGGGGTTAATCCAAAGAAGTCAAATAAAAAAGCATTTCGGTCGCATTTTACTACAGGACAAAGTATATTTCATGAAACACATTCTTTCCCATTAGAAAATACTTAGCTCATGCTTGATTGTTTTTACCATTTGCATCCTTGGCCATCAGGTTCTTTGCTTTCATAACAGAGACTCTCAAGGAAAAACTGGCTCGCTGTAAGAAAGGAATATTTGTTACTAAAGAAACCCGAACCAACAGGCAAATATCAGTATGTGCTGTGAAGGAAGAGTGTATTTGATCAAATTCTTGCATGACTGAACAGATTCAAAACGGAGATAAGGCTTCAGTTTAGCAAGGAATGGTATTTGGAAAAGCTTGACTTAACAAGCTTTGTTCAATTTATAAAATTTAACCTCATCTGGGTTTTAATTTCTGCCAGATTAACAAGGGTGTCAGTGCATTACTGCTACAGACTTAAAAAAATATATATGTATGTAATAACACACCTCACTATTAAAATGCGATGATATTTCATCTCAAATTGCAATTTGTCTTGCGAAGTGCTGTCTAGTTGCTTTTTTTTATGAGATTGTCTGGCTAAAAATCTCTACAGGTGTGTTTTGCCTAAGAGACCTGATGCATTTTTCGCTCCATAACTTATTTAGCTGGAACCTTGTAATTTACCCCTTCTCTTTCTTTCTTTTGTTTACTTGTACTGTGGGGTCCAAAAAGAGTCATTCATGCAAAACACATCCACCGACATAAAGCAGTAACTGCTCCTATTGGAGGAGTGTTGTCTTGTTTAGCAGCAGAGTGAAGGAGAGAGTCTCTTTTCTCAGAAATAAAAAGTCATAATCTTCAGCATAAACATTTAACCAATGATTCTGTCACAGTGATATTTAAACAGACCAAAATTATTCAGACCCTTGGCAGATTTAAATTGGAAATAATTTTCAATCAACCAAAAAGTATTTCTGATAGTAAATGAGGTAGGAGTTATATAAAACTATTTTTAAAAAATATGTTTTTATTTTACATTTTAATTAGAAACTGAAAAAAATTGAAAATTACTTATACATTTCTCAATAACCAATGAAAAAAATATTTGTTGACATTTAAGCAACTATCTTAGTTACCCTAAGATGGCTTAGGTGCTATCTTAGTTGCTAGCTTACGTGAACTGGGTTTACCGACCTGAACTGTCGGGAAACTCTTTATCTTAGTTGAGCAGACTTTAGCATGTTTCCACCAGTATTTTGATTTATTTATTTTTGGTGATGAGCTGAAAGTCTTGAAAACAGCTAGGTATTAACCACGCATGAGGAAGCCTCATGTGCAAGTGACTTCCTAACTTAAATCTATTGCTACAAAAATTCTTACTAATTCATTTCCCAAGCCTAATAATCAAAAGCTCTTGGTAAATGAAAAAGTACTACCTACCTTAGAATTTTCCTTCTTTTATCATGTAATTTTATAGTGGTCAAATCAGTGCAATTATAGGATGTGCTTTGTGACCCCAGGGAACTACTTTTGCAGTTCCAGGAAAGGCTAATTTGGTTATATGTAAGCCTCACATGTGAAGGTATGTCATTTAAGCCCAACATTCTAGTAAATCTACGTTTGAGACTGTCTTTATGAAGTACAACAGGAAATAGTTGTTGCCCTGTTTTGTTTACAGCTTAGGCTGATGAAAAACATTGGACTGGCTGACAAGAGTTGGTTTCCTAACAGCTGAGGAAACATTTTAAATATTCTTTAGAAAAAACATCAGTATAATTTTTTTTTTAGTTTACACAACAGTATTGTTAAATCCTGTCTCTCAGTGTCATGCATCATCATGGTGTCATTATAGTGTTGGCATAACTGTACATCTATTGTCAGCTTCAGAATATAGAAGTATAGAATAGAATAGAATAGAATAGAATAGAATAGAATAGAAGTACTTTATTCATCCCAGCAGGGAAATTACTTCGCAGTTACAGCATAGAGACAAGACACAATAACAACTACCACTGAGTGGTAGTTGTAGATAAAACAAAAATAAAAAATAAAATATAAAATGCTATAAATTGTTAAAAATAAGGTGACAGAGTAAAATGCCTCACCTTTGATTCTTGAACTTTTTGAAGAATGATCTCATGTTCCTCCTCACCCATGTCAAACACCTTGAAAAAGACATTGATATAATTATCATTATGTAGTTACATGTAACAGCAATATTTGCTAATTCTGCTTTGGCAAAAAAGAAATAATTCAACATTACTGTGGTTTTAAACTCTTGTTTGTTTCTTTAGTACCTGAACTGTCGGAAAACCCTTTGAAATAGGACTCCCATTTCATTTCAGACAACCAAAAGGCTACAATCCTTAGTGCAGCATAATCACAGCTGAATATCAGTGCAAAGTGTAACTGGGCTTTGATGTTTAATCAGTTTTGAGCCAAGAGCATCTGCTTGAATTCTTACAGCCTCCTCACAACAAATAACACTCTCTGGGAGGCCACCATCAGTGTTACTGACAGAAATTTAATGAAGCTCCAGGAACACAGTCTGTTCTATGGTTGTGCTTGTGATTATTACATGACACTCAGACAGACAGAAAGGCAGACACACATACAGATACCTTCAGCAGGTAAGCAAACAGCTCGTCGTCACTTTTCACATGTTCTGGAACAGGCACGCCAACCCTGTTGACCACCGTGTACACAGCTTCCTCATAAAGCAGATCCAGCTACATGAAAACACACTCCACTCAATAACTTCCTTTCAAGGATAAATGCACAAGTTCTTTTCCCTACATGATTTCTGCTCTGCTGCACATCACAAGCAGGGATAAAAGCCACGTTTCTTTCCCCTCTTTTCGTCTTTTAAAACATAACTCCTGCTGAAACACAATGGAAATAGCAAAAAACAAGCCGACACACCTCTGTCCTGCTGACTCTTTCAGATATAAAGGCCTGGTCCACATGCTCTTGTGGTGGCGGCATTGTGCATGGCCCTCTTTGGCACTGCAAGGAGACAAATTCAGTTTAGGCTCTGATAAAAAGGTTCTGCTGGTCATCAGAGAGGAGAAGCTGAGGTCGCAGTCAGATAATGGAAAGTATCACTTAAGTCAGGTGAAAATACTTCACAAAGGTTGGTCTGCAAACACAATAAAGCAATCAGAAACGGCTAAGGAGATGTAAATGTCATCAGCATGGACTTCAGAATTGTACGGAAAATTACAAGCTGTATTCACAATTAATAAGAGCTTGGCTGATATTATCTATACAAGGTCACATTATTCTTATTTAGATATTTACATTAACACTAAAATCGTTATAAGCTTTAAGGGTTATATTGCATACAGTTGAGATTTATTTACTCTTACATAATACGTAAGTGAGAAAAAAAATCACAATTTTGTAAAATAATGCCTATCTATACAATAGCATAAACTATTGAGTAAGATCATTTTTAATTAATGTTAAAAACTGAAGAAAGAAATGCCACTAAATTTCGATGTCACAACTACAAATAGAAACTTAATTTCTTTTAGTTTGTCGATTTTTAAAGCAGCGTGCATATGATTCACGTCTTGACCAACGTTGACGGTTTCCGTTTGTGTCATTTTACTGAGCTAACATGCAGTAATTTGGGTGTGAAGTCATGAGTTGCTCTCATCAGTCATGTCTTGCTCTGCCAGTAAAGTCTGAACATATCAGTCGACAGCAGTGTGCAACAGCTGAGCTCCCAGTTTTCTGAGCACCCTGTTTAACCCAGTCCTTCTGTCTGTGGACGTCATAGTGGTCATGATGGTGGGCTGAAAGACAGCTCTGTGCCCTGCTGGCTACACAAACTGTTCACGTTTCGAGTGTGTAACAGATGGAAAGGTGGAAGTTGGGTTGGGGTTACCTCATCCGGGGCTGCCCGCATCATGTTCTCCTGTTTCTGCAGGATGGCATTCATACGCTCAAAGAACTCCGCACTTTCCCCTGAAATCCTGCCAAGAAAGTGGAGCAAAATGAGAAACTGTTCTTATTTCTACAACTTATCATAAGAGGACAAACTACACAAATTGACCTAAATAGGCTACATCACCTGATTTGCTAGGCACATGAATATTTATGAGTATTAGGTGAACACACATCCATGTTTGGTGACATTGGTGAGATCAAACAGCATCTTGTTAACACACATTTTGATCAGGGTTTATCAATACATGATATCAATGTGCTACAGGACTTCCTCTCCTGCAGTTCTGTGTTTTATCAGATGTATAAACACCTTCTCTTGTCTAGCATTAGAAGGCTTTCAGTTACACTCTGCATGAAGCATGTTAATCAAATTTTATATGTCGGGTTGTGCCCAATATGCAAATGATGCTTTTCTGTTTCCTCCAGGTGGGAATGAATCCCAAAACTCCCGCTAGTCACAGTTGTCATGGTGATGAGGGCATGTTCAGAAAAAGGGTAGCTGGCTGAACACCTTGGGAATCCCCAATAAATCCGCCCTCTCACCAACCTCTCCCCCCTCCCAAATCTCTCAAGGGGTGCCTTCCTCTCAGGCTGTATGGAAATAACATAACTGCCCTGATGTGAGCTGTAGCAGAACCGGCACAATCACTCGGGCTGTGTTTTTTTTTCCTTTATTTTTTAACGCCTCATCCTGACTATCCCCTCCCACTGTGATTCTGTCTTCTTTCTCATCTATCAGGCAACACTGTGCAGAAGAGCCCCTACTCCCTTCTTTATTAGCGTCATCACTTCGCAGCAGGCATATGGCAGCCCATCCCAGCACCCACTGACTTTCAGCATGGTGGAAGAGCGGATGGTAAACTCGTGAGGGTGTTTATGGAGACTAATAGAAGGCATGCTGGGAGAACTGGGAGGATTTTCACTGATGTCAGGCCAAATACACAGAGAAATGTGTGATGTTTATTAGACAACGTGATAGATTAATTCTAATTTCGTGTACATATATATCTATTAAAGCTAGTGGGATTATAGCTCACAGTTATTATAGTATGAAACAATTAGTGGGTTTCCAACAAATTGGCTATTTACTAGAGTTGGTTTATTTTTATCCTAATCAGCTCTGATGAGTGACCGAGAAAAAGGATTTTCTCAATCAGTAAATGCTGTAATAAACGCTATTAGGTCACACTGTGTGCAACAGTCAAGGATGTGAACTGTATTAATGAGTGTAAAAGACTCAAAGGTAGCTGTGAGATGTTTAAAACAAAGTCAGACAAAGTTCAGAGAAGCAAGAGTCTATTCAAAAGACTCTTGTTGTCAGGAAGTGCGGGTGGTGAGAGTGGTGAGGCAGATGCAGCGGACCCAGGTATGATGAATATGATGTTTTAATGAAAATAACTTAGTCTAAACAACGAGCAGGAGTAACACACACTGAACACGAAGAGACTAAACATTGACGACAACAAGGCTAGACATTGACGAGGACCCGACGACGAACAAGGAACACAGGTGGAGTTAAATACACGGGAGGGTAATCACAGAGACGAGACACACCTGGGAACAATCAAGGGGAGGACAGGACAACGAAGAGACTTAACGACACAGAAAACTCTAAATAAACAAGGAAAAACACAGATCATGACACTTGTAATCTGCCGGCTCTTGTACTCTGTCACCTTTCCTTAGATAGAAATGTTTTAAGCTAATTTGAATAAGTCAACAAAAAACAAGAGTTTCAGTAGATAAGGAAGGCCAAATGGAAAACAGCAGTTATTTTGTTTTACCCTTTTGAGCTCCCAACCTCTGTCTACTTTAGAGCAAGCTAAATTTGAAGACACTGGCAATCTTTCTGAAAAAACTCAGAAATTTAGATTGTTGTTTTAGGAAAACAAGCTGTGGATACTGCAATACAATGGACCCCTCAAATTCATGGATCACTAAAAACAGATTCACCGATTCTTATGTAGAACATGAATCCAAATTATTCATAAAACATTTGCTAATACGCTAATGCTTTTGTAGATTTTTGAAATATTTGAAAGAAAGTGGGAAGTTGAAGTACCTCTGTGCAATACAACTTGACACACTGTTGAATGGCGTGCACAAAGCAACCAATCTTGGAGCCCCATTCATTTTCCTTGCCGCTGATTAGCAACAGAGGTCAGGGAGACTGTAGATATTAGCTTCTGCAGTAGTGCTAAGATGGCTTAGTGCATATTGAGATACAGTACAGACCAAAAGTTTGGACACACCTTCTAATTCAATGGGTTTTCTTTATTTTCATGACTATTTATAAGGCAAGAAATCCCACTTATTAACCTGACAGGGCACACCTATGAAGTGAAAACCATTTCAGGTGACTACCTCTTGAAGCTCATCAAGAAAATGCAGAGTGTGTGCAAAGCAGTAATCACAGCAAAAGGTTGCTACTTTGAAGAAACTAGAATATAAGGGGTATTTTCAGTTGTTTTACACTTTTTTGTTTAGTGCATATTTCCACATGTGTTATTCATAGTTTTGATGCCTTCAGTGTGAATCTACAATGTCAATAGTCATAAAAATAAAGGAAACTCATTGAATTAAAAGGTGTGTCCAAACTGTTGGTCTGTACTGTTTATTTGGCATTTGAGTCAATGACTCAGCGTAATCTGCCACCTTTCTTTAGATAGTAATGTTTTAAGCTAATTTGAATAAGGAATTGAGCTTCAGGTTGGATAACTAGGATTAACTAATTGTATGCTAACTAGTAAGTAACTTGAAAATGTGACTAAGGTGAAATAATTATCTTGTGATTTGACAGAATATAAGTTAAACCACTGATGGTGTGGTTCACAGTCCAGTATGAGATGTGGTGATGAGTTTATTGGCATGTAAAACTGACAATCAAAAGCTTTTTTTAAAAAAAAAAAAATTATGGTTGTAAGAAGTTGTGCTTAAAAGCTGTTAACTTGAATCTGGAAAAGCTAGGATGCATGTGGCTACCAGCTCTGAGTAAAGTAGCGAATGTATTTAATTAAGAAAGTTTAGACAAAATTACAAGTCCTCCATGATGACAGCTGAGGAGTGAGGTTATCGGTTATCGGTTATCTACCAACATTTTGGAAGTTGTAGAAGACTCTCTCAGAGAAAAATATTTAAATAGGTTTTTGCAGCTGTGGCTTTAGCTAAGAGGTTTAGGATTTCTAAGAAGAGAGAACTATGAAGAAAAAATGTAAGTTAACTTGGACACTTATGACTGATTATAAAGTTGGTTCCTTGGTGTTTAGAGTTTTAATTTGAACATAAAATCAAGGCCTGTATTTGGGGACACTTGGTTTTTTTTCTACAACTGTGTTCATTTGCTTAAGGTATTGTTGTTGTCTCGTCCTCTGGTGGTCAGCCTGAAGATTGTTGTCTCATTTTGAACGGGAGGCAATACATTTCAGGTACGAAATAAAACCCTACTGATTAAAATTACACACAGATTATTTTGATTTGACCTTTACACATATATAAAAACACAATTCAAATGCATCTTTCAATCTGTCTTTCTCTCTTTGTCTCTCTCTCTGTTTCTCACATACAGACACACAAACACACCAGCATAACCAGAATAACAGTGATTTGATGTTGCTAGGAAACAAGTCTTTAAAAAAACGGGAAAAAAAAATTTCTAATTTATTTTTAAAATTCATCCAGATGCTTCAATCATGTTTTCCTCTGAAGAGAGCGAATCAGAGGCACAGCAAAAATTGAAAGTACAAATCCCATGTAAGTCTTCTATTTAAGAGAATTGTTTTAAGCACCTTTAAATGGATGTATGAAGGGGATAGCATGCACTCTCTGCAAACTTAAACATACTATGGCCGTGCATAAATAACAATTAGTTTTGTACCCATCACTGTTATCCCAAGCATGACAAAGAATGCGACATCCAGTTGGATTGGAACAAAATAAGATCCTTCTTTTTAAAAAAATTGGCCTTATCATGGCTGTCACACAACAATATAAGCCTGCATCTCGCATCGTAAACAAGATCTTTACAACAAGGATCAAGCTCAGTGATACAAAGACTGTTTGTTTTACTGTAATTATGTCTCTGATTAACAAACAAAACATTACAGGTGGAAAAGCTTCAGAGCGGAAAAACCAGAACAACCACAAAAGCTCTAATTACATCTCTCCATTCATTAACTTGACAATTATATTTTGGTGCCAAAATAATAATAATAATAATAATAATAATAATAAAAAGGTTAAACACATTTTGACTTTGCTTAGGCACAACACAAAGATAGCTTTTGAAAAACTACACTGGATTTGGATTGTTTTGGATTGTCCAGTTGGATTGGAACAATGTCGCATTCTTTGTCATGCTTGGGATAACAGTGATGGGTACAAAACTAATTATTATTTACAATAGAAAATTATCTACAATTTCTATTGTAAATAACTATTATTTACAATAGAAAAATCACATTATTTTGTCTGAAACACAAAACTCCACCAGAGGACATAGCTTTCCAAATCATTGACAATTCATCATCAAACCCCGGTCTGGGACCAGAGATTTCAAAATGAAATGCAGAATTCAGTTTCATTTGAAAAGAGCACATTGCAACACTAGAAAACAGTCAAGTTTTACCTCAAATCTTGCCAAGGTAAGACTTACCTTGATGTTATCTCTTGTTCAGAAGGGGCACAAAAGTTGAAATCTGTGCCTTGGATATGTATCTGTCCGTTGGCTCTTGAAACAAAGAACTCAAATTGTGGACTTCCCTCAAACTCCTGAATGGGCCTTGGTTCACAATCCTCTTGTGAAGCAATCCAAGACTGGTGCAAAACCTGGTGCTTTTGCACCAGCTTTTCCCACACTTTTATCTTCTACTTCTCTTTTCATTAATATGCTTGGACAATGTACTCTTTATCAAGGCCTTTTTGTGGCCTTCGCCCATTGTGGAGGATGTCAGTGGTTTTACTGGACAACTGTCTTCCATGTGGTTGTGTGGGCAATAACATAAAATGCAGTTTCCAATAGCTGCTTTGTATTATGTACATTTTACTTAAATTTCTAAAACAACTTTTTTAAATCTCTAGTTTAATGAGGAATAATAATTTATAAATGAGCTTTGGAGTACAACTATGTAAACTATGTACATATTCAGGATTCCTAGTTAACAACATTCTAATTCATTTTCTCCAGTATGAAGATGTAATAGCTTCAGTACAGGGACAACAAGGAGTCAAAGCTATTAAAGACATTGCAGCAAGTTTCAGATTTAAAACGAAAGCAAATTAAGTGTGAAATATCACATTTGCCACTGCTGAAAGCAATCAGAGGGAAGACTAAACATGTAAATAACCAGCAGAAGTATACAATCAAACATAAATCCTGTGGGTTTTTCTTCACAGTCTGACCAGCTCACATCTGAGTTTTTTTTAAATTTTTTATTATTATTATTATTATTTTAACATTTCCAGAGATTTAACAATCAGTTCTCACAGAGGTAAAACCAATAATGTGCTCAACTGAATTAAATGTCTATGTCCTCTGTCTGCCAGTCACTGTCTACTCAGAGAGCCTCATCTCTGACGACTGACTCTACCACTGGGTCAACAGCTGCAAACGAAGCAGTCCAAATCTACCCGGCCTCATTTGCAAATTCTCAATTAGAGTGAGAGAGCAGGCAGGTCAGCAGCAGTCTGAATGGATAACAAAGATCAACAGCCTGGATCTAATGATGAGCGCTCAGGCTGAGGCTCAGTGGGAAGGCTGCAGCTCCAGGAAACTGGTACGGAAAATGAGAAGAAGGTGAGACATTGTCTGTCAGTTCCGATCAGCTGTTAATGAAAAGCTCCAGACCATATTTGAGCGGCATTAAAACAGAATAAATAAAACAAAATAACATTGGATTAAATAAAAAAAAAAAATCAAACCATGTATTATTATTTATGCCTAGCTTTAATCATTCAAATCCCAAATGTAACTCTATGCAACACAAACCTGTGGTAAACTTCCCTGGTAAAAAATAGATGTAGTTGTCTTTATAAGTAAAGGTTCACATTGTGACAGCAGCCTGTATTTGGTTTGCCATAGAAACCTCAGGTTCATACTATCACTTCTGGGTTGAGATGAAGCTCAGAATGAGACTGGAAAATATGAGATGACTCTTTTCACCTGAGAGACTTCATTAGTTATCATATCAAACCGCATAGTGAGAACTACGCTGCCTGCCCCTCCACTGGCCAAAAGGAAAGCAAATAGAGATGCAAAAATATGAGAAATGATAGAATAAATGTAGACATTGAGGTTGATGTTCAATCAAGATACAAAATGCTGGCAAATTAATTGTGAAGCATTGCTTTTTGGCTACTATTTAGGCATAATTTGCTACAAGGTTTTTACAGCATTGCTAATCATCTGTGGTCAAAATACGAAGGTAATACAAATATTACCGTGTTAAGGATCAAAACACAAAATTCTCTATTGGTTTGATTAATTCAGATAACTTTCTTTGTCCTGGTCTTATGATTTCTAAGGTCTTTTCTGGCTAAATTCAAGCAGTCTATATCTGTTCAGCCACTCTGCCATACACTGCTTATTTGTGAAGTGCATGCCCATTGGGTCCTTGGTCAGCCCTCTGACATTCCTCCCTGATTACTACTCTTGTAATTTGATTAAAAGCCATTTTAATCTTAGCACTGAAATTAAGGAAATTTGTTTTTGTGAAATATTAACTTTTAAGCAAGTGTATACTTTGTAACAAGGCACCAGTCATTGCCTAATCTATCTAAGATGTTTTCACATATTTCTCTTTACTTAACATAGCTTGATGCCAGATCATGGACTATATAAATTCAAAGTGAGAATTTTATTATCCTATAGCAAAAGCTAAAAGCAAAAGCGATTTAAGCTTTCTAACGTAAGTGGCCGGTAAAATAACTAGCACAGTTTCTTAAAAACTCTAGAGATAGAACATCATGTCTGTTGTGTTCATGGAAGTGGAGAATACTCTCTGCCTTTCTAGTCTGAATTATCATGAAGTTAGGATTAAGTTTAGACCCTAAAAATTCCAAATTTTTCTTTAAACTACTTGAATTATTAAAAGATCCCCTCAAACAAAACACATTGGCAGAGTCATGACCGGAATAAATTGAGAATAAACTGAGAAAAAATTTAAAATGCTAGTGGTTTGGTAAGCTACTCCCTGATCTGAGAAGCCACGTTTATCACTGAAATAAATTCAGGAAGCTTTTTGACATCAGAACCAGGTTTTAAAGCTGCTTTACAAGCAAGCAGCATTTATATCCCTGAAGAGCCTGTCTGTGCATGTAACAGTGTGGTTAATGTGTCACAGGGGGGAAGTCTGTGTCTGGATGACTTTTTCAGTGTGAGCCATGGCTTAGGTACAAATGTGATATATTATCACATTGTGCCAGCAAGAAATTATGACCTGTAGCTTCGCCAGCACAACCAGTGGAAAACAAATGAATAGCAAACATGAATTATTACTTCAGAGCTTTTGCTGCCATTTCTGAAGACATGTCATTATCTGTTGAGGTACCTTGACCACGCTTTATTTTCACAAAAAAAAGAATCTCATAAGCAAAGCTATTACTTATCCGTAATGGGAACAATCAAGCGAATAATAATTCAAGCAGTAGCTGGCAGTTTTAGACAATGTAATATAGATTTATACAGACTGAACACTTATGTTTAACCTTAAGCAAGGTTTATGATTCATTCAGGTGTTTTCAATCAAAAACACTGAATATCATCAACTTCAATTAAATATGTAAACACAAGAGGTTTGTCCTTCTGTTTGATTGGAACATTCAGGTTTCTGTTACCATGATGTTGAAAAGCAAAGACAACAGCAATAATGATTCAAATTAAAAAAGAAAATCTGTTGGACCTATCAGTTTGGAAAGTTTTGGATCCATCATTTCACAGTAAAAACATGATTTGCAAGTGAAAATAAATTCAGTTGTCAGTCCTCTTACCAATGTATTTCGCAAAAGTGTTACTGTTTAGTTCAAATTGTATAATAAGAACATAAATTGCAAAAAAGAAAATAAAAATAAAATAAAAAATATAATTATACACATCCAGTCATTCTTGTTTTACTTGGTGCGTGAAATTTAAAAGTTATGAATATTACAATTATAAAACTAGAACTCAAAGGTGTTATGAAAAGAGTACATTTAAAATTACAATAAGTTGTAATTTAAATGGACCTTAAGAAATACCTGTGATGCAACAAAGGTCAAAATTCTCCCACAATTTAGGATGGAAGACAATTACCTTAAAATTATCATTGCTGCAAGATGTTTAGCAGCTTTTCTACACATTACGGTACTTTTGAATTTCAGCTTCATCGTGTTGAGGCTTAATATTTTGTCTCAGCTTAATAATTTGTTTATCTGAGGTCGTACTTACTCAAGACCAGGTGATGAGAGAGTGACCTTTTATAACATCTTCTGTGTGATGATCTGTGTTTGTGTGATCAACAGTGACTCACCTGCGAGGTAAGGGCTCAGGAGGACAGTGTGTGAGGGGACTGCTGGCAGCGGGCGGGGCCTCTCTCCGAGTCCTCAGAGACTGGCTCCTCTGGACCTGCCTTAGCACACTGCTCTTCAGGTCAAGCAGTGTCGTCATGTTTCACTAGCAAAGACAGCAATGACAAAAATCGCACATCAGCCTAACTAGACATTTATTTCAATTCATTTGAAAGAATTAATACAAAAAATTAGGTAGAGATACTTTCAGTTTTTATGCTTTAACTCAGTATAGCATTAATAATAAATTTCTTTTTAGCTCTCTGTAAATACTTAGCAACCCCAAGATTCAGGACAATATTAATTTGCACGTTCAAAGTATATATTTTTTTATATTCTTGTAAAGCTTAAAAAAATAGAAGAGACACTCTAAAGCAATAATTGTTGCCATTTATATGAAACACATCATTAAAAAAGCAAAGTAAAAATCACCTTAAAAGATGAATTTTGTTACGCTCAGATTAGTTAATGGAAAAGCTTTTTGGCATGTGGTTTGTTTTGAGAAAAGGCACAAAAAATAAAGGAAATGACACCTTAATCCTATATGTACATAGAAATAATTACTGCATGTTATTAAAGGATAATTAAAATTAGAATTAACATATCCTGTGCAAACACAGACTCTAGTGATAATATTTGGGAAACTTTTGTGCTTCAGAAGGACACTTGTTAACTTTGTGCATCTCTTACTATTCAGTCTAACAAGTTAACTTCATACAATTACCAGAGGAGAATTTATGATTTTTAAGTGAATGTCTTGAGTTATTCACTTTCAAAGCCATAGCTTTTGAAAGTATGTGTTTGTACAAAACCTAAACCTCTTAACTATGCACATCTTGACTACAGATATTGGATTTGGGTGACAAAAAACAAACATAAATTCTATTATAAAAACAGGCAAAATACATATTTAGAGAAGAAAACACACAGTAAGATAATAACTTTCTATCTTATTTATCAACATGTGGGATTTTTTTTTTTTTTCAAATGTCATCCAATTATTGCAGAGAAAGTTATTCTTGGGTTATCGTGACAGCAACATGAGCCTACTAGGCGACCTCAGAGAGATTGGCAATGTGTTGCTAAGCAATTCTCAGAGACGGAGTTGGCGTACTCGGAACCACTTGCCACAAAGTGAATTTTCATTTTGGCTTCCTGGAGTCCTCTAAGCATGTCTAAATCATATGACCTCACAGTTCCTACTCTACACAAAGGAATGGAACAAACTGTTCCTAATAGAGATGCTTTATACAACAGAACATATTGTCATATTCTAAGAGCGGCATGTAATAATAGAACATGTATAGGAATCAAACTTAATATTTCCTATGCACAGCATCAAGTCAGTTTACACAGAACAGGGACTGTGAGCAAACAAAAATGAGATTCATTTTGATTGCAGTTCCTTCTTATGACCTTTTTTGCAAGACTTCAGGGAAGGACTTTAATTTGAGCACAGCTTTCACTTTTATTACTAGTTAATTCTTTTAATCATACCAGAACCCACATGTTCATTTCAAGCAGTCTTCATTGAAACAAAGCATAATTTATCATAGTCCCTGCAGCTGCACACCTGCTTATTGTGTATTTTAAGTAAAAGTTCAGCATGAGCAGATTTAAAGTTTTCAGTCATACAAACGTAAGTTTTTTGTACAGCCAAACATTTAAAATTTTAAAATGTCTGTCCAGCAAATAAAGAATAGAGGGACAACCCTACCGATAACTAAAATCTCCTTTCGAGAATGGTGTGTGTTCTGTTACATCTGTTGAAATGTGATGATCTGAGGCTTCCTCACTGCTTCAGAACCTGGATAACTTGACTTTCTTGATGGAACCATGAATTTCTCTGTCAGAAAGTCCTGAATGAGAATATCAAGCCATCAAGTTTGAGTTTAAGTTCAAGCGCACCCGAGTTAAACAGCAGGAAAATGCACCCGAACGACACATCCACCTCTGACTGTCTCAAAAACATCAAAAACAAGAGACCTTGTCAAAGTCTGGAATTAAATCAGATTCAAATTCTGTTATATTACCTTAAAAAAGTTGTTCATACTCAAAACTCTCAAATGTGGCTAATTAAAATCAAAAGCTCCAAAATGAATTTGACCTAAATTCTTTCATTGTGATGTAAAAAAAACAACCCTGAATTAGTTGTCCTGGGTTCTACAACTAATTATTTGGGTTAATCACACATCACTATGTTGGTATGGATGGCTATTCCTTTAGTAAATGAAATCATCATTTGAATACTACACTTTGGTTTCATTCAATGTATCTTTGTCTAATATCAAAACATATTTGATGATCTGTCACATTTTAGTGGGACAAAAAAGGAAAAAAAAGACAAAAGCTGCAAATACATTTTAACAGCCCTGTTAACAAGCACCACCTGCTTAACTCTGCATCTTTTTTTATCTTTTTAAGCTCCAACAGTTGCGAGCAGCAGGGAAAAATAGAGGAAACAAAACACGCACAAAAAAACATGCAACAAAGACTAAACAGAGACGGGATTTGATTGATGGAATAGTTGTTTTCAGAGACAGGCAGACACACTCAGGCTTGCAGTCAGTTACTCTTTTCAACAGATGACAGGCTTATGTGTTTGCGTCAATGTGAAAATGATGCCATGAAGCATTGTCAGTAGTTTTGAGGACAATTAGCCTGGTGTACTTGTAGGAAGAGGGTGCTTGTTGTTGTGGTCCACATTAGAGGCGACACTAATTCATTTTTCTCCCTTGGTTTTGAATGGCACGGTTTAGGTTTGCCTATTTAGTAGCATAGTGCTTACACCAAATGGATCCAGCAAATGAAACATGTTGGCCTCTTTGAGTGTAATAATTTGGAGCGCTGAGCCAACAGAATGGAAAGCAGAATGCACGCAGAGTTCTGGCTCAGAGAAAGTCCAAAATTCATGGTACAAGATGCATCATTGTCTGAGCCAAAGAACAGTCTGGTGTCTAGCTAGGAGGCTGACAAGCATACAGTAAGTTACTATAAGTTTTCAGTTTTTAGTTCTTCTCTAATGACAATACCAGTTGTTATTCATTATAAACACCTGAGAAAAACTGGAGCTCTTCAAGTTATACCTTATATAACCTTTTTTATGATAGCTGTGACTTGTAGTAACACATAGTGGCTGCTTAAAAGTATAAATGACAAAATCATTGTTAGCAAAACAAAACAACAAAAAAAGACTTGTTGACTGCTGAAACATCTCTTGACTTCCTTGATGACACAATAAATCTCTGAGAACTCAGATATAATGAGTTGCTGGGTCTTTGAATACAGCAGCATAAATAATAAAAGAAGTTCAAAAAATGTTAGACATATTTATGGAAAAGAAAATAAGATATATTTTTTAAACTTTGTACATTTTACACCTGCAACTGTGGATAATTTATTAAAATAACTATATTTCTGGTAATTTCATCATGTTGTCACTTCAGTCAAGCTCAAAGCAAACCCATTGACGGTCACAAAATCTTAATTTCAGATGGATTTAAATCTGGATATTTCTTATATTTCAATATTTCAATAAATATATTTCTCATCCAAGTCTGACAATGTCCACTGAAAATTAAAATTATTTGCTAAGGTGTTTTTTGATATATTAAAGATACAATGTATAATTTGCTCACTCCAGGCCATGATTCCCTGACTTAATTAATGTCAACAACTATTGTGTATGCGTGTCTGTGGGGGTGTGCATGTTTCATCAGTTGAGTTCAGCTTCAGTCATTGGCTGGCTCTGTCTTCTCTAACATTTATTTAATTTCCCTGTGGGATCATTAAAGTATTTTAGAATTTGAATTTCAACATAAACAGTTTAAAACCAAGCAGCATAAATGCCCTGCATGAGATGCTTAAGAGAAGGTCCCATGGGTTGCTGATGAGTCACAAAGACAAAACAAAATAACTAAACATTAGTTATTTTTAAAGCTGCCGATTGCTCTCTGAGCTTACGCAAGTTGTCTGAATGCTACATTTTGAAGCTGATTGTATATATTTTTGTGCAGAGGTCCAAATTGAATTTATGGCATCCTATTTTATTCACCTTTATTTCTCTGCATAATGAAAAATAATTTTTCTAAATATGAAAAAAATATCAATGACAAAACAGATGTAACACAGGAATGATGTATTTCACTAGCAGACTTTGAACTTTTTCTGATCTCAAGCAAAACAGACGGATAGTTCTGACAAAGAACCAATATAGACATCAATCCATCCGTTGATTTTCTGCACAAGATTAATCTTTGCAGGTTCATGGGGGGCGGCCTGGTCCCTATGTCCATCAGTCAATGGATGGGGAGTTGGATACTGTCTGGCCAGGTTGCCAATCCAACACAGGGCAAAACAGAGACCATGACCAAGACACACTTTTTGGTAATTCATAGTGGTCAATTAACCAAATATGCATACATTTAGAGGGAGGAAGACAGTGGAATATTCCATAAGTGCGGAGTAGCCAGAGAAAACCCACGTACACAGCAGGGAAAGACAAAAAACTCCATACAAAAATCCCCACATATGGATTCAAACCCAGGACCTTAATGGTATAAAGCAACATTGCTTCAACTTTTCATCTCCTCTCTGATCATACATAAAGTTTCTGTCTGGTTGGCTTTGAGCCAAGGAAAATTTGGCTAGGGTAGGGTAAAGCTTTGAAAAGTTACAGTTTGAGAAACACAAACACAAACACAAAAAAGAAAAAAATCTACAACTATTTCTATGATTTACAGTTCTTTTAATGAGATGAAAGACAAAAATGCTGGAGAGACTGGTGCTTTCCTTGGCTATATGTAACCACCAGTGAGCTGGCTGAAAGAAGGGTGCAATATTTTTTCTCATACTTACAGAAAAAACAGATTTTTTTTTTTTTTTTTAGGAAATGAATGTTTCCAGTCGTGAAAAATGCTGAATGATCACTCTTCTCAAACTAACGCTTTTAAAACTACAGTTTTCAGTCTACTAGCAGTTCAGGGAATTCTTAAGCTATTGCATTTTGTTATGCAGTTTTATTTTAAAGTTTTATGTTAATGCCAAGATACAGTTCAATTGTTGGGAGGTTATCATACTGTCCAATGCTTGAAACACAGGCTGAAGATTAGTGAAGCATCTGTGCAAGATTTTGAGATCAAACAAAACTAAATGTCAGAGGGAGAAAAAGAACAAGTCAAAAGTATTCTCATTGGATGTCAAGAGTGAAAATCAGAGAGATATTTTTTATATTACAGAACTGGCAACAAAGCAAAAACAGCTGTCTGTTAGCATTGAAAAGAGCTTCCACAAACACAAAAATCTTGTTCTCGGGTGAGCTTGCTTCTTCTTAAGAGGCATCAAACCATATTTTGTTGGCACAATGAGCCAGGATGAAAGGTTGCTGCATTGTCCCAACTCCACAAATACTCCTTTGTGGTGCACAGAAACCAGCTAAAATGTGCAAACTAAGATAATATACATTGCCAAAAAAAGAAAAAAAGATAAGAAACTATTTTAAAACTCTTACTTGAGATTATAAAATCAAAAATTGTGTTTAAAATATTGACAAATATTGTTAGAAATCCATGCTTCTACTCAACAAAGTCTCGCATGAGAGCATAAGCACCTCTACCTTCAAGCTGTGCTGCAGCTATATTTATGTGGATTTTGTCACTGCAGGTGAACAACTCAATGTTTCATGCTCCATCGAGTGACTCCTATTTACCAGCTCTCTGCTCTTTTCATCACATATCTAAATGCCATGCATCTGGAATACCTGAGGCATGTTTGCTGCGAGCACTGAGCAGTGAAAACGTTTCCCAACTTTTAAACAATGGTGTCACAGACCGAGTGATAACTGCTCAGTGCTTCTCATATCACTTCCACATGCACAGACTGTGACAGCTTCCAGGCACGGCGCTGCAGCTGTCTCCCAGGTGAACTCATTTCAATTACAGGGGTGGATGTCTCCCAGCTGGATTTCACACGGTCTCGGTCGTCAACCCAAAGTGACAAAACGGGGCGACGTGCCGCCTTGGTCGGGCCACGGGCTTCCAGGGAAACACTGTCAAAGCTAAGTAAATGCCTTTCTCGCTACATTGGTGCCGAAGTCAAACCAGGGAGGCACTTGCCTACCGGACTCGCTCCTGCAAGAGAGCCGATGAGCCCTGCAACCAAAGTCGACTTGCTGATGGGGATAGAGTGTCTCTATGGTAACCGTAGAGGGAAAGGAGCCGGTAAATACAGGTAAATGGAATTCTGTGAAGGATGAAAAAACAACCCCTTTATGTCATAATGTGTTTATACAAACGCACACTTCATAAATAACAAGTTTAATGATGCCTGGTTCAACAGACAAAAAGATCAAATGATTTGAAAGGTGCAGAGTTTTTTATGAGCACACCAGGCACTCCTGAGAATATTTCAGTACAAATCACACACCTAAGGTATTCACTGTCTACTTTATGCTCTCATATAAAATTTAAAAACACTGAAATAATAAAAATCGTCATTGCAATGTGCTCTACATCCATTTATTAACACCAGCTTCATGTAGGCACACATGTCCTTGTGTGAGACTTAATAGCTTAAATCAATATAAATACCAGGGAGAAGATAATTTAATACATTCCTTTGAGCCTCCACAAAAAAAGGATGCAGACAGCTTATGTAATTGAATGTAACAACACTTTCACTTAGGACCTTAATATTTCTCAAGACCTTGTTTCGCACACCAGTCAGAGGGGATACAGATTCAAATCATATCATAACCTTGAGGAGATTATTCTGTAGTGCTACTGATGTTTCCTGATGAGGTTTAAGACAGAGCAAAAAGCTTTATCAATGACCACTAATGTTATTATGTGGCAGGCCCTTAGGGACTCATAGGCTAAATGGATCACAGTGTCAGGTCTTCTTCGAACCCTTAATAAGCTTTCCAAATGGAGGGATGGAGGGATGTAAAAACAGAGCAGACATGACTGGGATCTTTAACTGCAACCACCTGTGGATAACACATAATCCATAACCAGCTAAAAAAGCACAATACTGGTCTATTGCAAGCAGCTTACGCTGTTAAGACACATGACAGGCACTTTGGCTTCAGAATTGATTGCCAGAGAATATTCCAAGAATTGACGGCTGTGTGCTTTTGTAAAAAGCCTCTGCTGCACAGCCAAGCAGCAAAAACTAATGACAGTTGCACACACACAAAAAAAAAAAAATCAACTAGTACAATGGCACAAAGTCTTGCTTATTATGCCCCAATAATACACTCTTTTGTCAGCCTGATAACACTCCAAAAGTACCTCTCCAGTCAAAAATAGCAGACATTGAGTTTTTCTGCAATAGAGCCACCTCCATAGTTTACACAAAAACATCAATCTGAATCCACAAGACACTGTGCCACATTAAGAAGAATGTGATGAAGTCATACTACTGTTCAACAGGCTGTAATTACAGACTGAACAAAGCAACCCAGTTGTACTGCATTACTATAACCTTTTTTTTTTGTCATGACTCAACACATGTAGGGAAGTTGTGGTTTTAAGAAATGATTTTTGAGTTATGAACACACATTCGCTCTGTAGTTCTAATGATTAATTAGCAAGGACACACAGATCAGCCTGAAGTGAGGCTATGACCTGCACCAGTCTGCTTCTGAAGAAAATCAGTTGAGAGTTGTGCTGAAGGACACAGAAGATTTCTGCAAAATACAGATATTCGTGTTGATTACGCTCGCAGAGTTTAATCTCTATTGTCCTTTATTCAGCTGATGAATAATGAAACCTAGTAGTTTTTATTGCCCTTTTAATCAGCTGGGCATGTAATTATTGTCAATACAGGCAGCACAGGTAAATTGAAAGCACTGAACTGCTGGGGCTGTCTCTGGGGTAAGACAGTTGGAGCTGTGATCTCTGTGAGTGTGTGTGCCTGTGCGTGTAATAGCAAGAGAGAGTGAGAGAGACCTCCACAGGATTCTTCACAGCACTGCTTCTGAAACGAGTGCATCAGTCAACTCAGGATGTCTTCAGTCTGCAACCATATCTTCAGCTCTTCACTTTACCATATTTTATTGTTTTCTAATTAGTTTTTTTCTTATCTTGGCATAATTTCCCTTTAAAAAAAAAAAAAGTGTCAATCTTGAGTCTGAGTCAATCCTTACCAGCTGATTAGGTTTGAATGGGTAGGACATTCTTGTTTAACATACAGGGAACTTCTGCTTATATTCCAGTCATAAATTATTTATAAATTATTTTTCTTAACACAATATGTCTGACAGGTCAAATTCCTTTGTAAGAAATCTTTATCCTCGACATAGTCCCTTATATTATTTTACTGTTACTGGAACATTAATAGAACTTTATTCTTTCAAGAATGACTGATTTGAAATTATCTGGAACTTAATTCAAATCAACAGGTGCACGTTCAGAGTCATATTTCGCAATTACGGAATCATAAAAGCAATTCGTGCATAATCTAGCTTGATCAACAATGTTTATATTTTTTTTCATAAGTAAAAATTATATAAACATATATCTTACCTGCGTGTCTTGACAGTTTTCCCAGAGTGATATATATTTTTTTTCTTTTGCAAAGGTTGCGTGTGTTAGAGTTCCTACAATCAAAGCTCTGATCAGTGCAGCAGGACGTCGCTCCTTGCTGTGAACGTGACGCAGTCAACTTATGGGAAAACAACGTTTGGGTCTTTTTCCTCAGATAGACGACAGATAAAAGCTCTTATTAGTCTCTCGAAATGCTCACCCCTCCGCTCCCCCGATGCCAACCCAAATATGGCCATAGGAAGTAGAGCGATACTTCACGGACCCTGTCTACTGTCAGAAATATACCATTTAGCCTGAAACGTGTTCCCGCCATCAGTCAAGTCTGGGAAGAGCTTTGGCTTTTTAGCTTTGGCTACAAGATTTTTTAAATCTTGAAGCCAAAGCTATTCATAAAAATGCTAATTTGTGTAAGCACATAATCCTTGTTATAGTTCAATTTTATCAGGTTGTAGGAAATGAGGAAATGTTGTATGAAATTCTCAGGGTACGACAAGCTTGAGTAACAACACCACTATTTCAGATTTTTTTAAACTTCAGCTAACATAATGTAACATTTGCTATTTGAGTTACAATAACGTTATTTGTTCTGATTTAGTAAACAAGCGAGTAAACATTTTTTGCAGAGCACCTTTTATAGAAAGAAATTACAAAGTGCTTTACAGCGATAGAGCTGAGTCTTAATATAAACAAAGACAGTAAGAACAATTGATGAATACAATAAGTATATTTAACTTAAACTAGTTGCTCAATTGCCTTTTTTCTCTTCGGTAGTGGAGGGGCAGCGCTGTGTACCATACAGCTGAAAAAAACTATCAATTTAATCATTTTGAAAGAACAATGTTTTCAAACCTTGGTAGCCTATCCTTAATTAGACATGCCTACTTCTATGAAAGGTTGTATATCAGAGAATTTGTATTCTTTCAGCAACTCAATATTAATTAAGCACAGTGGCAATAATAGACTTCATTGTTTCTCTTTGGGATAATTTACATTACTTTGATATAAATAGTTTGGTTTCCAAATGTAAAGACATTACTTTACTTTTTTCTTTTTAGAAAATTGTAAATCAAGCACATCATTTATGTTTAGAAAATAAGTTGAAGTTTTGCTTAATTGTAAAATAAATGTACTTTTTCTAATTCACTGAATATGCGTTCAGTTTTGAATAAGTTCTAAAGTAAATGTTTACAGAATGTCCGTGAACGCATCATTTGACTGTTGCTGAGGGGATGTCGCCGAGAAAAATCCTCTCCGAGGCAGAGGGGAGCAAGTTCAGCTGTCAGTCAACACGTGATTCATGGGTTTTTCCTTTCTTTAACTTAATTAGCTCGAACAGTAGATGAGAAATTAAACAAAGCCAGAAGTTAATGTAGTAGTATGATGATGCATGACAGAGATACAAAATAGCAAATACACAAAGTCTATTTAATGTTTAAGAGACCAGCAAACAATATTGTGTTTTTAAATAACTGTCAATATACAGAAGATAACTTCTGGAAGCAAAGGTTAGAGTTAAGAACTCAGTAAACAACTTGCTGTAAAACCAAACTTTAAGTCATCACTTTAAATTAAACCAAATACTGATATGCAGCTAACATTTCAAATCAGAATTATTTAAAAAAAACAAACAATATAATCGTTTCCTTTGTTTATTTCTGGTTCAACGCTCACAATAATACTTGTTTGTGCATGCTGTTCCTTAATTTTCAATAAAAGCTGGTATATTTACAATCAAGTTAGATCTGCATAACACCAGGCATTTTCTCACTCTTTAGTTTACAATGGCAGAAGGACACACAAGTAAATTCTTTAAATAGGCACACAAGCATATCCCTGCAGGTTATAACCTCTCTTTAAAAAAAGATTTCCTACATGGTCATTATCACAGAGGGTGCAGGCATGCCTCAACCCATAGTGTGGAAAGGAGTAATTCATTTTTAGTCACAAAGTAAAATCTCCTACTACAGCCTAATTAGAGTTTATTGGAATATTATACATCAAAGAGGTCAAATAAAGCATGTTTTAAAGTATTAATTTTCCTTTTTGTAAATTATTTAAAATGTTTGTCTTCAATGAAAAACACTGATGAAATCTTTGGAAACAATAGATGTTGTTTTTGTAAATAAAACTCTCCAAACATTAGATTAATCCTAAATCTTTAAAGCCTTATCTCAATTCTTTGCCAAAAATTCATTGGTTTCGAAGGACATAAAAGTTGGTTCAGGATTCCAAAATGATTTATTCACTGAGTGCTTTCATGCTTGGTTTGTTGAGGGTTGGTAAATAAATAATTTTAAGCTCTCTCTTCCAAAATGCCTATATATAGAGGGGTGTACAATCAAATCATTCAATCTGAGATAAGTGCTAAGTAAAGAATCCAAAAGGTTTTATCAGAGGCTTTGTTAAGCACATTAAGGAGGAAAAACGGAAAAACACAAATGTGGACTTGTTCTTGACTTTGAAATGTCTTGGCATTATTGTAAGACCCAAGATAAAGTATAGAGCTTTTCCTGTGCAGAGTGATGATAAGACACATGTGACCATGTTCCTTGTTTCCATGGACACATCATTAGAGAACTTCCCCAGCTGGTTTCAACTACTTGAAGTGTTGACGGCAAATAACAAGTGAAGGATTTGGTCATAACCGGGGCAAAAGGAAAAGTGACTTTTTAAGTCCCGCTCTCAGACAGATGTTAAGCTATATTGGATCAATATTTTCTCATAGGTGATTATTTTGTTTATTTATTTTCATCACGTCTATTCTTAGGATTTTCTTTTAGGTTTGAATGTACAAGTCTATTTTTTGTTCTTATCTCCGTCTTAACAAAACAACCTTATTATTAGAAGTTTCAAACCAAAGTTTTGCATTAATTAATTCAAGTACCCACTGTAATCCCCAAACAGAATACATTAGTGTTGACCTCGGAACAAAACAATGTTGATCACGTCAGTCTATGTCAAACAAATTTAACATGAGAAAAATTCAGTCTCATGCCCTCATTATGTTACGCTGTTAATTTGATTCCTGTAATTCTGAAATAAATCATAAAGCCCAACCTCACAAGTTTCTCGGTTAATTTCACACAACTCATTGGGTAGAGTTCAGGACATATGCTCAGTTCAGTTGAGAGAATTTGACTTTTCTATTATTGCGAAGAAGAAAAAAGCAACAAACACAATTACATAATTATCTGTAACAGTAACGTAAGTCACAATTGTGCAACTATAAATGTAACTACCAGGGTAAAGAAAAAATGAACATGCCATCTTTGTTAATGAATAACTTAAACAATGACAATTTAATTTGTATTCCATGCGTTTATGTGCAACAGACTCTCATCCATCTTTTTGTTTTTGCGTGCTTCTTGCGCCCCCCTCAGGGAGACAAAAAACTGAAGAAGCATTCACCTGTTATTTTGTTTTTTCAGTCTTCCCTGGCAATATTGAATCAAGAAGGTGAAAAGCCTCAATGTTATTCAGCGCAACAGTATGACACAGAAGAAGGTGATTTTAATATTATTATTGTTTAAAGAATGGGGATAGAACATTGATTTGCAAACACCAAGACAGCTAAATGTGCGTTTATGTGACTTAAGTCTAAAAAAATTAATAGTTTATTATTATTATTATTATTATTATTATTATTATTACTACTAATAATAATAATAATAATAATAATTGGCTAATATCCCATCATCTTGGATATAATAATGCTAATATACATTACGTTTTGAATCTATGACTTTCAAACTTATTGTATTAAAAATAATATATTTTGTAATTTTATTTTCATAATTATTATCAGTGTTATTGTTGTTGTTACTTGGATCATTTTTATTATTTTAGTCTTTAAAATACCACCGTTTGCACAGAATTTCACGTTTTTGTCTATCTTGTGACAGTGTAAAATGTCAAAACACATGTTTTATAATCAGTTAGTACTCATATAGCATTTTCATGAAATACTTATACTCTTAGTAATTCTTTGGACGGCTAGTTTTTACCTTTACTTCAGTTAAAACATGTTGAAGCAGTGCTAATGTTACTTGAGCACAATTTTTAGGTACGCTATGGACCTCTGCTCTGGCTATAAACAATGTCAAATGAGACGTAAATCATAAAACATTTCAGTAATACTCCCTCCTGTCCAGTGCGTGGTGCTGTAAAGCAGTTGTAAACGGTGACTTACGCATCTCACATGAAGAAGAAGAAGTAAATCAAGCCTTTCCAGTCTGGCCCGAATGTGTCTCCAAATGAACCTAAAATGTGAGGTTATTCAGTTTCAGCACGGTGTCTAGCTTTGACCGTCGTTAGCTGCATGCCATGGCGGAATATCCGTTCCGACTGGACCAAAATATCTCGACCGAAACAGACTGTCACCGTTTCAGGTGTTCGCATTGTTATTGGAGCTAGCATTAGCCTTTCCTAAATGAGCTAAGGCTGCTGTTATTTTATACTTCAGCGTAACTGATTCATTGCTGCAGGGCAGAAAGCCGCAAAAACAAGGTAATTCCATTCCAAGTTGCACCATTCCGTAATAGCCGGGCTAATATTTGGATATTATTCTATTAATTATCGCAGTCCTTTACAGTTTTATATATATATATAAAAAAAAGTAATTAACTGTTGTGCGAGTTTTACTGAGGCGCATCTCAGGCAAAATGTCCCGTGTATCAACGGTTAAGGTTAGCTAACAGACTCGGAGTTGTCCCAATACTAGCTGTTTTGAGATGTAGCAGCAGGCAGCCAGTGAGCTGACCCTGGTTCAGCACAGCCCGTCTGTCAGAAGGCAAAGGGGAAATCATGTCCTGCAAAGCCGCAACCAAGGACAAAAAGTCGAGCTTCAGCAAGAAGCTGTTCAGGCGAGGCTCTGTGCGCTCCGTGGGCAGCTTTATGAGCAAAGTCCTCCGGACGCTGACAGCCTTATCACACTTTGGATCTGAAGTACAAACCGATGATGACAAGGATGATGGAGGATTCTCCGCGTTCAAATCCGGGAGTAAAGATGTCCCCATGGAGGATGGGGACTTTGGTGGGTTCCTGTCCGGAGAGCGAGTTCCCGGAGTGTCAGGTCTGAAGAACCACGGCAATACCTGCTTCATGAATGCAATCCTGCAGTGCCTGAGTAACACGGAACTCTTCGCCGAGTACCTCGTTTTGGAGCACTACAAAGGCGAGGAGTTAGAGGAGGAAAAGCCGAAAACAAACGGCGTCCATCTGCAGAAGAAAGGTCCTCTAGGCAAAGGAGAAGTGACTGAGCAGCTGTCCGGACTGGTGCGGGCTTTGTGGACGTTTGAGTACACACCTCAGCATAGCAGGGACTTCAAGGTAAGAACCAAAACAACACAGTATAAATGGACATTAATGCTGATTTCTCATATTACAGTGTTTCCAATTCTATGTCACCTTTAGCATCTTGGCACTGATTTACATGTGGATATCTGCTAAACTGAGGCCTCATCAAACAGGCAGAATATATTGTTGGGTAGAGATGCACTGATCAGATGCACTGATCAGGCTTTTATTGGGCCAATACTGTGTGCCAATTTTCTTTGGGAGTCTTATCTGTTGATTCTGATTACTTCGAAAAAATAATCAGTCTTTAAAGATAAATGTTAATTTTTTTTAAAACGGTTTAGTCATTTCAATTCAATAAAAATGTCTCTAACCTTTGAGGAATTTGTATTAATCTAGAAAATGTGAATTAAAGTTGATGTTATTGAAAATTGTGGTAGTTTTTAGCTTTATCCTTTGGATAAATAATGGGAAGAAAATCCAGTTTATTATTTCACCAAATGATCACCTGTCAGAGCTGATGACAGAAAATGTCTAATGTCTGATTGGTTGGTTGATGCTGCACTAATTATCAGCATGTAAATTATTCATTCCAAACACTTAGGGTTTATTTGTCAGGAAATTTTACATTCTTAGCCAGCATTTGCTATGTTATTATTGCACGTGTTAATTTTAAGATGAGGAAATATTTACAACATATTGTGTAGCCCTTATGCTTATCTAAAATAAGGCTGAAAGAAACCCTAGAAATACATATGACGTAGATAAAATCGATTTATTCTGAGTATTAAAATCAAGTTTGGATGTATGTAGTCAAATTTCAGTGCGTATGCATTATTGTATGTTTCATTGATTTGATTATATATATGTATATGCATTTATCTGTTTCTATTGTTAAGTTTCCCAAGATGTCATTTGTTGTGAATTAATCTGCTAAAATGAACTACATCATAGGCAAAATGAATGTTTTAGAGTTTTTGTCAGTTTTTTGTATTGTTGGATTTTGTCGTTTGCTGCAGAATGCTGTGTCAAAAAATGCCACACAGTTTAAAGGGAATGCTCAGCACGATGCTCAAGAGTTTCTGCTGTGGTTGCTGGACAGAGTACATGAGGATCTCAACACCGTCAACCCGAACACCAGGCCTGCTATTAAGGTGAATTGTGAAGTTATTAGAAGGATAATAAGTTGCAGGATGGGCCTGTAATTTAAGTGAGAAATCTGAGACTTTACTCTTGATCTCTGAGCCATCAGATTATATATTTTTTTATCACATTGTTTCTTATTTAATTTGTCTCATTAACTTAAATTGTAGTTGGATCAAATTAGACTCGCCTGACCATGCGCTTCCACTTGAATTTAGTAATATAAATTGCATCTCAAGGCATCATATGCACCTCACTGACGAGTGTAATTATGACCAGTCAGTCAGGTTAATAAATCATCTCATCTCATTAGCCTCCCATTGAAGAAGATGACCAGAGCATAGAGGGGCCCTCTCCTCCTCTCTCTGCTGGGTCGTTTGTGCAGGAGCTGTTCCAGGCTCAGTATAGGTAGGCTTAATCGATTTAGAGTCTGCTAACACTATCTGTTGATCACATTAAGAGATTTATTTATTTTTTCCCTTACAGGTCGTCTCTTACTTGCCCGCATTGCCAAAAGCAGAGCAACACCTTTGACCCCTTCCTCTGCATCTCCTTACCAATCCCTCTGCCACACACACGGTGAGTTCCTCTTTAAAGCTCTGGCTGTGGATCAACAGGGAGGAATCAGTTTCTAGAGATATGCTTACGGGTCCCTACATGTTCCTAACTATTGCCACTTAACATGGCTGTGTTTTCTTCTTTGAAACTACGCACACCTAAATACATTGCATGCAGTCTCTAAAGCACTGCCACTTTTGACTTTAGGTCAAACACAGTGTTTGTGCATGCAGGTGTATGTGTTTTAAGAAGCTTACAAGGGTGTGACAATAGTGGAAGTTGGAGTGTGTGTGGCGGTGAAGGGAAGGAAGGAAACCTGTTTTGACAGGAGGGCTGTCAGGCTAAAGGTGCAGGAGCATCAAACAGGTTGAGAGGGAGCATGTGCTCCAGTTTTAAAACAAAAACAATTATGTGTGAGCGGAGAGGGAGGAGAGAGAAGAAGAAAAACAAAAACTACTGTAGGTGAAGCATGTTGTTATATTGTAGATCAGCAAGTTTAACCTGTAAGCAGTGCATCTTTTCTCTTTGGTAGTACAGGATGGATGAGTTTACTGTTTTTTTTCTCACTTGTCCCAAATTGCAGATTCTTGTCTTTGGTAGAAGTGAAGAAGTAAAAAAATGTTTAAATGAGAACAAATTTTACCTTCTTAAAAATAGAGACAATGAGAACGTGTTGAAGGACTTGGCCTTGCAAGGATCAAAAATCTTGTTGACTAGAAATGAAACCCGGACATTACTGTTGAGCGTATCAAACATCATCTCTTGAATGTGCAGTTGTTAAAGTAAACTTTGATTATTCTGCTGGAATAATTCAGAAATGATGTGGTTGCCGCATAAGTAAAGGACAAACTACTAATTTATTGTGTCAGAATGTCAGTCTCTATGTGATACTTCATTTTAAATTTACTGATGTGTCAAACTTTTCTTTGTACTTAACAGCTGGCTTAAATGAACTGGTAATTTGCAAATCAATATACATAAAACAATATTTTTACTTTGTTTTTCTTTCATCAGGCCCTTGTATGTGACTGTGGTCTACCAGGGGAAGTACTCTCACTGCATAAGGATTGGAGTTGCTGTTCCTCTCAAAAGTACTGTCTATCGCCTCAGAGACGCTGTGTCACGTGAAACCAAGATCCCAATGGACCAGGTGCTATTCCTGTCTCTGTTCAGGGTCTGACACTGAAAGGCTATGTTACAGGCACAAGGTGTCGGCTCAGTCAGTGTTTGTCGAACCTGTTCTACCTTCCAGTCAGATAGTAATTCGTAAATTTAACTAGTTTTCCCTGAAGCATGAGTTGAAATTGACGGTAGCTGTCAGCAGAAGCATTATGTTGGCTTTCCTTTTTCTTTCCCGCAGTTTGTTCTGACTGAAATGTATTACGATGGCTTCCATCGCTCATTTTGCGATGATGACGATGATCTTGACATCATCCAAGAGAGCGATTCCATCTTTGCCTTTGAGACACCAGAGACCTTCAAATTAGAAAACCTACGTACAAAAAGAGGTAAGCTGGAAACAGTTTTCAAAAATGGGTTCATAGTGTTTTTTTTCCTGCTTATAATAAACAATGCAGAAACAGAAACTTCAGCGTGTCTTTTTTTTGTCACAGGAAGCCTTCTGGCAAATCTAAATCATAACAATTTAAAGTACGGGACAGAAATCAGCAGGACTCCATCCTTCATGCAGGGAGCAGTGACTCCTGTAACTGGATCTCCAAATAAAAACGTAGGGCCAGAAAAGGTTATTCTCCTGGTGTGTAACAGAGCGTGCACTGGCCACCAGGCAAAAAGGTACTGCTATGAAATATGTCAGCGCTTGTAATTTTGGCCAAGTGTCTTCCTAGTTAATCACAGCTATATAATATGTTTTATTAGATTTGGCCTGCCTTTTGTACTGTACATGGAGCGCACTGTGACTTGGGATGCTCTACAAAAAGAGATCCTGGAGAAAATGCGACATCTTTTGAGGCCTGGGGTCTACATTCAGGTAGGGAGATTTTAAATTTCTGCCTGTTACGTTGTGTGTAATCTAATTTAAATATTTTGTCTGTGAATTGACTCTTTTTTACAGCAGTGAGATCACAAAGAGCAATATAAAGAAAGTAGAACATCTATTAATTTATTGTTTAGGTTGGACCTTTCAGTCTTCGGGTGGTTGGCGTTGTTGGTATTACCTACCTCCTTCCTCAAGATGAGAGACCACTGTGTCACCCAACGGTTGAAAGGTCAGTTCATATAATTAATGTCATGTTTCCTAAACTTTTATAGATTGAACCTGTGACATCAAGAGTTAGTTTCATATATAAATTAAGCCTGATTTGGATTCTCCAGGATATAACTTTTTGTAGTTCATTCGGTCATAGAAATACGCCTTCCAAAAAACAATTATAGCAAATATGAAAATTGAGATATATAGAATACACCAATCTTCTGTTAATTTGCTTCTACTCCTGTTCTCCTTTAGTTTTATTGCTTTTACGTATTGGGTTAAGTTATGTTGAAACAGGAATTTGAGTGTTGAGATTCTAGTTTAGCTTGTTTTAATGAACCAGTAAAGCTTGTCACTGTAGTAATCCTTTATATATTGTTGTTGTTACACCATTTGATGTTTAAGTGACATATAATGAATAAAAGGACATTTGGTTCTAACAGTTCTTAACACTGACTTCCCATAACAAAAATATTAATAATATTTTATTATTAGTATGTAACTGTAGCAATTAAATTTTTACATTTGAATAAGTTTAAAGTTGAAATTAGACACTTTTATGTCTATTTATCTCTAATTGAAAATTCTGAAGGACAACTAAAAATGAAACGACATGATTTTAGCAGTTAAGCACAATATGGTTATTACAGGAACGAGTCAGAGGATGAAATGGGTGGAACAGGAGTCTGAATTGTAAAAAAAAATGCCACTGACCTTTTTTTTTTTAATTGCAGAGCGTATAAGTCCTGTGGACAAGGGGGACCTCCACATGTGAAGATTGTGGTCGAGTGGGACAAGGAAACCAAGGACTAGTGAGTTAAAACACAGTTGAATTAACAAAGTTAATGCTGAGTGCTAAACGCCATAAAAAGAAAGATCCTGTAATGCAGCACACTATTTAGAAATGTTAAAAAGATTGTATTATTTAAATCGAAAACCTTTGGTCAGTGAATAACATCTCTTGTAGTGCAGAATATTTTACAGGTCAACAACAATTTATAAAAGTCATGGAGACCTAATCTGACAACTTTGATCAGAATTTCTGACAATGTTTTTGTTTTCAAAATAACCTCAAACGAGATTCAGTCTCTTTTGAGCTCTTGAAAGTTTCTACTTTGGTACTGCCTTTCACAATTGTCTGATTTTGAAAATATAAACCAGATTTTTCTCAGAACTGATGTTCTGCAGTTGAAAAAGCTTTCTTTTAATTCATCACAAATGATGAATTTCCTCCTACCCAATCAGATGAATCATCTTTTTTATGTCATGCCAGCCAAACTATCCTGGTTCATTAGTGCACATGCCTCTTCTTTTTTTACTCAGTCACTATTTTTTACATTTATCTGGATCAGGATTCTCTTGTGGACAGCCGTTAAATTTTGTTCTAGAAGAGTCCTCTGAGTTGTGTTTATTTGGTCATTTTGAGGAAGTGATAAACTTAAACTGATTACTGTCACATTTATTGGTGTTAACCTGCAATACAGTATCAAAATATACTCTCATAATAATATCAACAAAAACAGAAGGTATTTGAAGAAATCAGGGGCTCATTTTGATCATACGGTTTCTGTTTTCTGCAGTCTGTTCGGCCACACTGAGGAGGAGTATATTCCAGATGCTGAGAGCGTCTATCTGCACAGGCAGCAGCATCATCAGCCCCAGGCCTGCACCCTCGCTCAGTGCTTTCAGCTCTACACTAAAGAGGAGCAGGTACCAACCAGCAGACAAATATGCTTTCACTCAGTAGTTTCCCATGAAGAGAATATAACCTAAATTTGCCTTGGCAATAGCAGTTTGAAAAAATCCCGACTTTTCTTTTTGTTTTTGTTTTGCAGTTTAAAAATTTCTCCAAACACCCAAAAGCTATTCTGTTCTAACAGTTTAACGGCATGTAACTGCTAATGCTATGTTTCATATAGACTAAAAATCCTAAGCTTAGTCAAATGCCTCCATTGTGGTTTAACTTGCCTTGAACTGCTCTGGTGGAAAGTAGAGAAAAGGGTGGAAATGTGGGCCTCATCCTGTGTGGAGCTTATTTTAAAAGCAATGTGGTTGAAACTTGTTCTTCTTTTTGGACTGCGTGCGCGTGTGTGTGGGGGTGTTTTAGCTGGCTCCAGACGATGCCTGGCGCTGTCCCCACTGCAAGCAGCTGCAGCAGGGCCGGATAAAGCTCAGCTTGTGGACGCTGCCGGATGTGCTCATACTGCATCTCAAGAGATTTCGACAGGTATGTGAGCTTAAGTGATTACTAAATAAACTTAAAACAGTTTTTAAAGCATATAATCACATCCTAATAAATTTGAAAATTACTTAAAAACATTATTTATTTCAGTAATTAATTAAATTTATTCATGGTGATCTTGATTACTTGCAGGTAGTTCAAACTAAAAATTGAGTATCCCAGAAAATTAAAATGTTTCAAAAAATCTATAAAAAAGGATTTGGTTTATCTAAAGGTTTTCTATTGTCTACTCAAGTATAGACAAGACTGCTGATTTGTCCGAAGTTTTCAGTCATTGAGACCCTCCATTAGGGGACCATAAGCCATGAAAAATCATTGCTGTGGAAGTTGGTTGTTGAAGCATATTAGTGGTTATTATGCATAAGTTGAGTGGAAGGAAAAAGTGTTATAGTAAATCACATAACCTGTTTGAGAATGTATGAAGGACAGTCCAAGAAGATGATGAGAAACACCAGAACCAACAATGCAGATAAGCACTGATGCAGTAATTCATGCAGCACAACCAAATTTGAGTGCAAAATGTGTCCAATTTGTCCAAATTTGAGTCCAAAATATGTCAAAAAATGGACATATTTTTTAGGCTAACTTTATGTAATAAGGTTTTTATTGGTCCTATGGTGATAAAATTTTGTGAAAAAACTAAATTTAACAGAAATAAATGTTTGAAATACATCACTGTGTTTAGTTAATCCCTATATTACACAAGTCACTTTTGAAAATAGATTTCTGAAAAAAAACAAAAAAAGCTTTTCAATCTAACCTGCTTCTGGATCGCGATCGGTTTCTGAATTCAGGAAGGAGACCGGAGGGTGAAGATGCAGAACATGGTGAGGTTCCCACTGATGGGGATGGACATGGCACCACATGTGGTCAAGAGAAGCCAGAGCAGCTGGAGTTTACCGTCTCACTGGTCGCCATGGAGACGGTCCTACGGCCTTGGAAGGAACCCTGATGACTACCTTTATGACCTATATGCTGTTTGCAACCATCATGGCAATATGCATGGAGGACACTACACTGGTGAAGCGCATAGTTGAAGCATTTTTAAACAATGTTCATGTTTCAAGATCTGAATGAATGGGTTTGATTGTTAATTTGAATTTGTTTTATTCTTGTTCTGTGTTCTCAGCTTACTGCAAAAACTCTGTTGATGGTCAGTGGTACTGCTTCGATGACAGTGAGGTGACACCAATTTCTGATGATGCTGTGTGTCAGCAAACGGCCTACATACTGTTTTATCAGAGAAGAACCGCAATTCCCTCTTGGTCTGCCAACAGCTCTGTTGCTGGTCAGCATCCTTTCTATACTGTTTTTATGCAAATTTAACCCAATGATCATGTTTCGACAAAATTGCTTGAGAACTCTCTTTGTACTGGAGCTTGAGTTTTGATCTGTGGTTGAATCCCACTTTGTCTGTCACACAGGCTCCACTAGCTCATCACTGTGCGACCATTGGATCAATAGGTTACCTGGAAGCAGGCCTGCCAGTTTGGCCTCTGGAGCTTCATCCAGACGTACCTCGCTTGCTTCACTGGCTGAGTCAGTGGAGTTTCCTGCAGAACGTAATGAGGATGATGGTGAGGATAGACCTTCATTTATAGTGTTTGAAATTGCATGGGAAATGGTCATTTCAACCACATTCATCTGACTGTACTTTCCCATATTAATTTTGAGTGAATCACAAAGCTAAAGAAGCCTACAACCAGAAATTAAATAAGGCTAAATAAAAACTATTTTTTTTCTTTTCTTGTAATCAAGCTGCTACAAACTCTCCCCCCCCAAAAAAATTTTCTAATGAAATATTACTTAGACGTTTCTGTATGTACCATGTAACGTTTCTTAGATGTTACATGGTTGACAGGACCAAATTCAGTAATTCTGTGCCTCTCTGCAATATATATATGATAATTAACTGTTTGTTATGATTTATGTCCATGTCAGTTTATTCATTCAGTTGGCAACCACAATTTTTATGAGTTGCAAAACTTGTTTTCATGTCCGTTATTACTAGATTGCCTCAATTTAATAAAATACACATTATTATCATGTCCTACTTTTGTAAACCACATATTATTCTGATATTACAAGTGGGCCTTTACTGTATTGTTTATCACTTATGAAAATTTCTTATCATGATAAACCTTTTGATTTATTGTTGTCTTGATACATTTCCATTAATGATGTAAACAAAAACAATACTGACATTATCAGGAATGTTATTTTTACTATTTTTTCCACTGTTTCACAAATAATAGTAAACTTCAAACTCTGATTAAATGTAGTGACTTTGCATAGTTTGTTGACGTAAATTACATTTCCTATCGAAGAAGCCAATTTAAAATGGGAAAATCTTTCAAGAATAGTATTTGTGTTTGTCATGCTGTCATTGTTGAGCCTTACAGTTACTTAGTAAAGACATGATACATAGTTTTTCATCATGATTTTTATTATCACAATAGTACCACAAAATATTGTGATAAAATTCTAAGTCCATATCGTCCACCCCTGTTTGATGTTCACTCATTTAGTTTAAGGAAAAACAAAAATCTTTTTAGCTTAATAAAATAATCTCTAAAACCTTTGCTGTTTTTAGGAGGATTTTCTGTCCGCCCATTTGTGAGAAGCATCCAACGACAGAGCTTGTCCTCAAGGTCATCTATTGCCAGCCCTTTGGCCTTCAGTGACAGTGGAATGAAGCCATCTTGGTCTCTCTCTGCCAAGCTCCAGATGAGATCCAACTCACCCTCACGCTTCTCCTTAGACTCTCGGTGTTCTCCTCCTCTGGAGAGGATAGGAGAGGCAGGTGACGATAAGGTATCCACGTCCTGTTTTGGCAGCTACAGTCGACATGAACGGTACTTTGGCAGCAGGACTCCGTTGTCTATGATGGAAAGCAACTTCGGCGAAGACAGCAATAAAAGGTTCGTAGACATGATGTACTGCAGGGCTCCCACCCCAGTGGAAAAGAAGAGCAACAAAAATGACACAACTGAAAACAACAATGAGATCACAGCTATAGACCAAAACATACAACCCACTCAAGCAACCCCTTCCAAAGAGCAAAAAAGAAAAAGTAGCATTGGAGGATTTACCCTGAAGTCCGAAAGCACATGCTCCATCAAGAGCTCCAGCAAAACAGAGTTGGAGAAAACCTCCAAAAAACGTCTTTGCTCAATTAATAAGAACCCAGCCTCTGACGCGTCTTCCAGTTCACCGGCAAAAGGCAAGAAGCTGAGCAGCACGAAGGAGAAGACTGTAAACACGAAGAAAAGCACCTTGACACCCAGTGGAACGCCCTCTAAAACGAAGGAATCAAATAAAACTCCGGAGGCGACTCCACAACGTAAACCTTCCCTCTGCTCCACACCTCAGTCTTCAGCTTCTGCCTCTCCAACTGTGAAGAAGAACTCAAGCATTACTGAGAAGGGCTCAACGAGCTGCCGGAAACGACTGATGGAAAGGAGTTACAGCAGAGATTCTATGCACACCAGCCCCCTCGTTGACAGCCATCGGAGCAGCTGTGTGTCCCGTAGTTCACTTCCCAAGAATGGGGACAGTAGTCGGCTTGAGAGGAGGTCTGTAAGGAGTTCCAGCAGCAGTTCTTCAGTCACTAGCCTGCGCTCACCAAGTGTATCCACCAGAGACTTGCAACGGAGTAGCAAATCAGAGGAGAAAGGCTTGTCTTTCTTCAAGAGTGCCCTCCGACAGAGAGAAAGTCGCCGGTCGGCCGATTTAGGAAAAAGCGCATTGCTTACCAAAAAGGCTTCAGAGAGGACATGCAAGCAGAACGGACAAGCTAAGGAGGTAGACGGTGATGGTCAAAAGACTGGAGAAGCTGGGTCCTTGAAAACGTCTAAAGAAACTCTGGGAGGCGAGTCAAACTCAGACAAGCAGGAGTCTTCCAAGCCCCCCAGCTCTCTTAGTCGTACTCTACTAGGAAAGTCCAAGTCTTCCTCATCCGATGTAAGTAGCAAGTCTCGTACAGATGGGAAGAAACCTCTAGAAAAGATGGCATCTTCTCGAAAGCTGTCATCAAGCATGCAATCTCCTGCACGAACAACACAGAGGCCTCAGTGATACATCGGTAGTAGTAATGAGAAATAGAACAATGCAGCTATTTACGTTGTGCCTGGGTTTCAGTTAGCATCAGATGTATTTGAGACACACTTTTTGGTGTTATGGTTTTGTACATCAGCCCTAAAGTCTTTGACTTTGAAATTTCCCTGTTTAAGATATTTCTTTTTTGTTTTTTATTAAAGTAAAAGCATTATATCGTCTGCATATAAGAGTTCATGGCACTTGCCTGACATGCTAACAGTATTTTTCCAGCCTTTGATGCTTATGTTTTGAATGTCTTCTGTAAATATTCAAAAGTCAGTGGCAAAGAAAACAAAACCATGACATCAAAATTAGCCTCTGGTACCAGTTGCCAGTTATTTCATAGTTCAGAAAGAATGTTTTAAGAGTTTCATTCTGAAATAATTCGTTAAAAATTTTATTTTTTGTGAATTGCTGTGAGCCTCTGCTTTTCTCACCTCTCTTCATGCTGTCTACACATTTATTAATATAAATCCTAAGTTTTTAAATTGAAAGCAGTGGAGGAAAATGCATGCCATATTTATTTCTAAAGATTCACTAACATTTTTGAAAGCTTTTGGTATTGATGCATAGGAGCAACAACAAATGAGTCTTTATTTTGAATATTAAAAAGATTAAAGTGAATGTTGGCTCTAGACCAAAAATGGAAATATTCAAAATTACTCTCTAAAAGAGGTTTTGCAAAATTTTGAAACATTTGTGTTTTTTTTTTGTTATAGAGTACTGTTTTGATAAAAGTTTTTTTTTAAGTAAAAATGTATTTAGGTCCTTATGTAAAAAAAGAAAAAATTGGATGTTTTGAAAGGAAAACCCTTTAAAATTAAAGTTTATAAATATATATTGATTTATCTATAAAACTGTAGACATAACATAAATTGTATCTGTTTTCCCCCTCTATGAGCAAGATAAGAAATGATCTTAAGCGCCTTTCAATGCTGCACATGGAACAAAATATTGCCTTTTGGCAAAATAGTCTTTTACTGTAAGTGTCACCTATAGGAATGTTGTTCAATAGCACTTTGTATAGATAAAAACATAGGAAAATTATTATATAATAGTTGGTTAAATATTATAGGGTGTATTGTAAAGTAGAGTAAGGAGCCTTAGACTTAAAATGGTAAAAGGGTACATTCATCTCAGTGTTGCAGGGGTCACCCTACCATAACAAATATTTCATTTAATGCACCTGGTGCTGTAACAGACCACTGCTTCAGTAGCACTGACAGGTTTTTTTCTTTTAAATAATGACGTTAAGAACTATAACCACAATTTTAACGAGTTACAGAGCTTTTGGTGTTTGTATCATAACCTTTGGTACCTCATTCAAGATATTATCTTTAACAACATTTTGTCTTCTGAAGCCTGAATCACATTATTGGTAAAGAGACATTTACTTAGCTAAATAACTCAACAGATGTTGTCTGGGAGTAGTTGTCAATGTGTGGACATGAATGCTGAACTTTCTGATCTGATCTACCAGACAGTGCAAGACAGTTTTACTTTAAAAAAAAAAAAAAACATGAAGCAAATCAATGTGTAAGTTTGGTGCTTGTCGTCAGGCCTGCCGGGTTTATTTTCGATTGTAACTGTAGCTTGGTCATTGTTAAACTGCCACCTCTACTGGCAATATTCACACATCAGATACCAGCAGAGACTTTGTTTTCAAAGATTTAAATGTCTGTAAAGGATCAGAATTTAAATCTCAAATATTTTTATTTCTATTTTAGATATGCAGGAGACGGTTTCTGTAGCATTTGTCAAGTTTACAATGGTTCTCGGGTTGTTTGAGAAAACGCCACCTTATTGAACCTGACTGCCTTTTTTAAATGGTCTGTATGAAATGTGTCTGTCAAAACGTTACATACTTGGCTATATCGGTCTATTAAAAGTCTCTCTAACCCTGAATCGGTCTTTATCAATCTTAAGTTTTAAAAGAACTGTTGCGTGATGCACCAAGATCAGGTTGGAAAGTGTAGAATTCTGCATCTAAACTGGCAAATAAAATTATTGAATCAAATACATTGTTCACGTGATAGACAGAATTTATCAGTAATAATGTTTCATAAAACAAAGGACATGGGCTTGAATCTAAAAACTAGACACACCTACTTTGTGACCATTAAAACACAACAAACACATTTTTAGCTATGTTTTACTTCCGGTAGGTGCGTTTCTTTAACGTGTTTCTCCAATACTGAAAAGTACAGTCATACATTTGGATATGACATCATCCTCGGTTGATGCCTGCTCATTTCTGTCACAGACCATAAAAATAAAAGGCAGCATGTTTAGATAATGTGGTGTTGCTGTAGCTGCTCTATTTTCCTAATCTATCAAGAACATGTGCATGGCACTCGAATCAGAGGAGACATTTTTTTTTTGTTCATTTTGCTTTGTCTTTCTGTAAAGTCAGTTACTGCTGGTATACATTTCAGAAATGGCTCATTCCATCCTTCATGTTTGTGTTTCCAGCCATGTCCAAGTTCATGTAGCCATAAAGCGGTGTGTTGCCCTTTTACTTACAAAGCTTTTTTATATTTTCTATTAGGGTTGAAGGTTGCTGTTAGACAATCTGATAAAAAACAGAAAATGTTAATACTTTATTAATAATATGTAAATATAAATCATCTCTTTTGGGCACATCATCTTCCTAAAACATTCTAGAGTTTCTGGGACCCTATAAAGACAGGTGGCATGTTCCACTGTTTCTCATCTGTTTTCATCACCACTACATTTCTGACAGTTTCTTTAAACATGCAATACTTAGAGATCTGACTGGTTAGGACTTATAGTTTAGTATTAAACATCAGGCAGCTAACTCTTTGGAAATAGTCAGGTTTTCGCCTAAGATGCAACTTAATAAATTGGAATGTTACTGAAAGATTAAAATTATTTCTGTAATTCAGTTTAAAAAGAACTGTTAATTAAATAAGGCTTACAGTTAATAAAGTCAAAATTCAGTTTCTCAGGAAATTGAGATACTGCACTCTTTTTGCTTAATTTTCTAATTTTCTGGCTGCAGATGTGTGCGATGACTATTTATGCTCCAGTGCTAGCTGCACGCCACACATTGTGATTCACCCCACAACAAATCAATGACCTTTTGATTCATAGTCCTCTCAAATCTACAGTTACCTTTCTTGATTCTGCCATATTTACTACCGCACTTGTTTTCTTCCACTCCACTTTCTTTTGGTATGAGATAAAGCACTGTGTGAACAGGCAGCTTCCTTAACAGGAACTTTTTGTGGCTGATACACGGAATAAAAATAGACAGCGGCTGTTGTAAAGCAGTTATCCCTAATAAGACAACGCACCTGTAGTAAAAACTCAATTTAAAGGTCCTGTGTGATATTTATATTTGTTGAGAAACTGAATTTATGGTTTCCATGAGCTGTAATCCAGAATCACCTAGGTAACAAAAATAAACACCTGAAATATATCACTCGGTAGGTAATTTATATATTTGAGTTGAATGGCTGTTTTGATTTTTAAATTTATGTATCAAAGCTGCGTCCAAATGTTCAAGAGAGATAAAAATTGTACTAAAGCAAACAAATACAATTTGGGATTTACTTCTTATAATTTTAATATCCAGATGCTGGATTATGTGAGATAAAAAAATTATAAAAATGTGCACAATCAAATAATTAACCAATTCTCATTCCAGTTGAAAACATTAAAGCTGAATCACAATCTTCACATGAATCTTCTTTGTCTATTGTTCTGCACTGCAGTGCATGTCTTTTTTTTTCCTTTGCTGTTTCCTGTAAACTTGTCATTGTACAGACTAGAATGATTAATGAATGCAGTATTGCATGAAAACACTAATGCATGTATTTTAAATCAACTATGCAAGAGTGCAGCTGTGTAACATAGATTGCAATGCATGGCTGGTATATCCCATTGCTTTATTTGCACACCTATACAATATTTCAGAACTATACAACACAGAATATTTCATTTTGCTGTAAAGTGTTTCGAGTCATCTAATTTCTTCCATGTTGACATTCTCTAATCTTTATGGGTGCTCCCACTAGTTTGGTGGGTTTTTTGTCATTGTTGTTTCACATTTATCGTTGTACACCAGCAGAGATAATACTATGGATGCGAAAATCTATATGTGGTTACTATGTCGACTCATTATCTATGTATATTGTGAAAGCCTCTCATTAGTTTACTTCAGTGGGGGGGAAAAAAGTGTGTGAACCCCTGTTGCCATTTTCTCAGCTGCATCCAAGGTGTGGTCAGTCTTGAATATATATAATAAAAAAAATATTAACGTAGCTACATGCAATAAATAGAGATAGTAAATTTAGTTTTGTAATACAGTACATAAATATGACATTATTTTTTTTAGTTTCGTATTTATCAGACAGTCATTTCGGTCATGCTGATTTTATTTTTTATTATTGATTCAAATTTTTAAAAAGACAGTTTTACAGATGACTCTTTTTTTATGGCTTGTGAACTTTTGTTAATTGAATATTTAGCCAGCCATGCTCAGGAGCAAACATCTCCCTCTATTAAGATAAAATAGCATGTTACATATTCAGATATGCATTTTGCTGCTAAACTGAAGCTGCATTGAACCTTGAAACTAAAGTAGCTGCATTTTACATTTGAGTTACACACTTCATTTCTGCAGGTTCTGTGGCACTTCAAATATATTCCCTCAAATAGAGCTTCGAAGTTTAAAAGGCTTGCAGTGCTTTGAAATGGATTTTCGAGGCATTTTTCAAATGTAAGCACTACAAATGTACTAAAACTGATCGCTAGCCTTAAGCAGTCACATGTAATAGTTATGTATCTTTGGATGATGCAGAATTTAGAAAGCTGTGTAATGAAATGTCTTGAGTGTCATTTTTTTGTTAAGCTAGAAAATCATTCTGGATACACAAAATGTTTTTTTTTTTTACATTTTTATATAATCCACAAGCTGTTTTGTAAAATTAAATGTGTTGCAAATGTTGTTTACTTTTTAAGTTTGAGAATAGTTTATTCCTTTTTATCACATCGACAGCTGCATTTTCTGATTTTTGTTATACATTACAGCCTCTATTCCACAATATGCCTGTACATTTTTTTTTTTTTGTTAAACTGTTTGGTCATTTAGTTGTTTTGAACTCATAAGTCTTTTGAATTTAATTTATTTTTTAATTTTGTTTTTTCTATCATGTGCACTTTTATATTTGTTTCATCCAAATGGACAAGTGTGTACATACTTCCATGCAAGTACAAAATTAAACTTCTCATTAAAATGTTGAGTGTTTAGACTTCTTTTAAAAATGCTTTTGTAACTACACTATGTTCCCCCACCAGGTGGCGCTTTTGTCAAGCAAACTAGCCACTTATGTTACTGTAGGTAGGATATTGTTGATTAGTTAACATTACTGCTGAAGACAACAGCTGTCTCAATGTATTTACATTTTATTGAGGTTACACTTTGCTACTTCAACCAGTGTTTGTCTCTCATGTCACTAAATCTACTTTACTGGCATGAAGTACATCATGGACTCCAACATCCCCCACAGCATGCGGTTTAAAACGCAAAGTGTTTGTACAAGCGGTGCATAAGCACATAAATATATGGCTTATTGTGTTCTTGTTGCAGATACTGTGTGTAATCTGAGATATCAACACTCAGCAACACACAAAAGGCTCTAAATTTGTGAACCGGGTTGTTATTTCAGGCTTTTACTGGTCACGCAATATAGAGGTGCAGGAGTGAGGATGTGCAGATGCAAGCATGTCTGAGCTTAGCTTTTCTCTGAGAAGAGAATAATAATTGAACACCTTTATCTTTCTGGTTGGAAAAAAGAAATCACAGTTGGGAAGTATTGTTTTATTATATTGACATATAGGATTTGGAGATAATATCGCTATTCCTGTGGTTCGTCAGTGTGGAATGAAAAAAACTGAGAGCTGTGTTAGAAATGAAATCTGCTGTAGATTTCTTTTGACAAGTTGTAGTACAGGGAGCCTGGGTAAGCTTTTTTATTATTATTATTTGAATTATTAAAACATTCCTTCAACAAAATGTGCCTCAAATTCTTGAGAACTTAAAGTGAATTCAGAAAGTTTTACACAAGATATTTCTGGTTCAAAAAGTGAATAAAAAATACTATGGCTTTAGATTGCTTTTGGTTTCAATATTTTTTTATTTGAATGGTCTCACTGTGAAACTACTATACATCGCATATCTGATAAATATCCTCTGATTTTTATAGAACTGATTAGAATTTTTATGCATAAAATAAGAATTTGATCACCAGTCAATTTAAAAAGAACTTCAAAAACTTGGTCGATCTTTAAGAAGCCTTCCTTTCCTCCACTCATTACCTCTAGTAATTGTACCTGTTTGAACTTACCAGTATAAGACACACGTGTCCACACAAGTAGACTTTTAAGTACAGAATTTATGAGAATCTAGAAGAGGTAATTGTGTTAAACAGTCATTTACAGCAGGTGGCGGTATGCACCTTGAATTGCTTGCGGTCCGCCGTAATGGAAAAGAAGAAAACTTTTGTTCCATGGGTTGTCCAAGGACTGCATAGGTCCTTGGACAGCCCATGCAGATCCAACTGCAGATCTACAGTTGTGTAGATCTGCTCAGTGTAGATAAGCTACAGGACAATTAGCAAACAGCTTGGTGACAAATGAAAACAACAGTTAGCGTAATTATTAGAAAATGGAAGAAATTCAGGATGACATGTACATCTCTCAGACAGAAAGATGAGATATCAACTCAAAGCTACACAGGAGGTGCTGGGATTTTTTTTTTTTTTTTACCACAGTATGGATTAAAAATCATGCAGCAAGTACTTCCTGCTTAAGCCATGTTAGGTTCATCTAAAGTGTACCAGTGACCATCTGGAGGATCCGTAGGACGCATGGAAGAAGGTCCTGTGGCCAGATGAGGCCAAAATAGAACGGTTTGGTATGAACTCCATTTATCACGTATAAAGGAAAAAGGATGAGTAAAATCCCAAGACGCTTATCCCAAGTGTGAGACATGGGGATGGAAACATCACGCTATGAGCTGCTTTTCTGCAAAGGGAACTGGATGACTGCACCTTATTGAGAAGATGACGGCTGGAGCGATATGTCTTAAGATTTTTGGCCAACAGCCTCTCTCCCTGAGTAAGAAGATTAAAGACAGGTCATAGCTGAGTCTTCCAGCATGGCAATAACCGGAAACACACAGTCAGGGCAACCAGTGGACAACCGGTTAAGCATTTCAAGGTCCTAGAGGGACCGCTCTGAACCCAATAGAAAATCTTTGGAAGGAGCTGAAGCCCTGTGTTTCCCAGCATTAGCCCTGAAACCTAAAAGATCTGGATAACATCTGTATGGAGTAGTGGGCCAAAACCCCTCTGTGTGCAAACCTAGTTAAGAACGACAGGAAACGTTCCACATCTGTAAGTGACTCTGTAATTATCAAACATTAACTTTGCTTTTTATTAGCTTTTTATGGTATCAAATAGTTATTTCATGAAATAAAATCCAAAAAAGATTTTAAGGATCATAAAATATGTATTTTTTGTAGATTCTGTCTCTCGCAGTTGAGGTGCACTTATTATAATTACGGACCGCTCTGTTCTTTGTGAGGAAACTTGTGAAAGTGTTTCCCTACAATTTTACAAGTTTATTAACTCCATTGTATTTTTCCAGTTGATAATGTTTACTATGGAGATGAGCTCAAAATGAAAATATTTATCTTATTGTAGAAAGTTGACATGCAGCAAATGTTCTTAATGTTTTTGGGACTGATTAGTTGACATGTTAACATGTGACAATACATAATCCTTGTAATGCATGAATATCATCTGCAGCCTACAATTATTTTTATTGTTTATATCCGTTAATGTATGCTTAGAGTTTCATTAAATGGGATGAAATTGTTGATCAGATATTAAGAAAATTGAAATGTGCAATACTTATTTAAATTGTTCACTGTAGAACCATTTTCATGAATTTATTTGACTTTTATAGTTTTCGCAACAGCTGTGTTTGCTGTCCTTTTGATGTATCTTTGCTTCAGTCTCTCTCTTGTCGTCAGCCTGTTTATTTATGTTATGAATTAGACCACCCAGACAACCTGGCTAAGATCCACCATCAGCACCAGATGCCATTATGCTCGTATTTGCCAGTGCTTTCAAGTGCATTCAAACCAGTATCTGCCTCCTCTCTCATGATCGGTTAAGTCCCCAGTGGTATGGTGGAGTTACTCTGACAATCTGCCTATGGTTTTATCTCCTTTGTCCCCTCTTTTGACTCCACCCTGTAGAGTGCAAAGGAATCAATAAAAATTGATTTTACAAGGCAGGAAAAGGAGGTTAGAATTCAGGGGAAGGACCAGGGGAAGACAGAGACAGAGAGGCACTAGCCGAGAGGTGAAAGACCCCAAGCATAATACGTATGTGCTGGCACGGATAAAGGTCAACAACATGAACTTGTCTGTAACAACAGATTATTAGCTGTCTTACGCTCATAGTGGCGAGATCTTATAAAAAAAAAGGAGAATAATGGCAGGTGTAAACAAAAAATAAAAAAATGTGTAAAACGGCAAGTGCCAGAGCTACTCGAAGAAAGGAAAAAATAAACAGGTTTTCTGCACGTTTAGCTCATAAAAGCTTCTTCTTGTTGAATTTCTGCTTCAAGTTAGGAATAATTTATAAGAACTCGTGAATTTTTCTGCCAAACAATATACATCTAGAGGAGCCTGCTTTACTTTCACACTGCTTGTTTATTAGTTGTTTTTTTTTTCACTGTCAACCTTCAGAGAGATATGTTCAAAGGAGGGTAAAAAAAGAGTCAGGCTCTCACTGCAGAAAGGAAGAGCTGTTTGATTTCTGTCGAAGGATCCGTCTGGGGTCCAGTGGGTCAGCGAGGCTGACAGCTTAGAGATTGATAGTTGAGATCTTTCCCAGGCGGAACAGTGTTGGACAGCATGACCAGTGATCCAAGACACCAGCGAAACAGGGCGGAGGTGATGCGGCTGCAGATGCATTATATCCCACAGTGAAGGGTGTGCGTGTGTATGTGTTATATATATATGTGTGTGTGTGGTCTTTTCACTGAAGTCCACTTCTTCCCACCATCATCAGGGCTGCTGAACTGTACTCAGTACTTGAAGACTTAGACGTAAAACACTGGGAAGCCATCAGTGTCAAGATTGGTGAATTTTCATGGTAAATAAGCAGCTACTTATCCACTTTTTCATTCCTCGTTTTTTTTTTGTATTGAATATATATTTTTTTATCATTCCCTGCTGTCATTTCCTTTCCTTCCTTATCTAGTGGTTTCAGACAAAGCAAATACCCCAAGATAGCTCTGAGATAAATCGCCACTCTTTCAGATTTTGATCAGAACCGTCCAAACAATAGGGTGATTTTTAATATAGATGCGTGCACCCATGGGCACCCAATCACAAAGCTGCTGGGGTGTTACTTTTTCCTATTTTTCTTCACCGTTAAAGGAATTATTTGTTCAGCATCACAGCAGCCTCTTTAGAAGCGGAGATGGGCCAGACGGTTTTGGCCCAACTCACTTCGAGATGCAGCCAGCCAAACCTTAGAGCTGGGAATGTGCTTCATACAATCTATTCAATAAGACATAAAGATTCACTCTTCAAATGCACACTAGGTCAGTCATTTAGATGCACATACTAATTATTTAGATTTAATTTTAAGATCAACAGCATGGATTAGGATGTCAGAAAGCTGTAAATCCCTTGAGTTTGCAGCGAACGGACAGACTGCAGTAAATATCCAATTTTTCTGTTGCTATGGCTGTCTGAGCAGACAGGTGTAATAACCCTTTATACAGTTCAGGTGATTTCCGCTGACGGCACTTTTTATGTCATCACAATTACCCTGATAGCCTGTTTTTTATGTTTGGCTGTGTGGTGGAAGAGAAAAAAAGCAAGAACCTATCAGTGAATGAGAGTGTCTCTGTTGCAGTTGTGGATACATGGATTTTCATTATGCCTTTATAAAAGCAGTAAAAAAAAAAGATTAGGCATGTAGCATATTTCTTGAAAGAGAGAATATAGATTTGTGTAATAATGGAAACTCTACTTTTCCCAGAGGGTAAAGACTTTGAGATGGATGAAATCTTAGATTTGTGAAAGGTTTTTGAGCATGGTAATCATTGCCATTAACTGTACTTACAGATTTTTAGAAAAAGAAAAAAAGAGAAAATCTTCCAGAGAGTACTCCTGCCTCAGTGCTTCTCTTTTTAGCTTTTTCTATGGTTAGGGTTTGTTTGTGTGTGTTTTTGTTGTGGTTTTGTTTTATTTTATTTTGAATAAAACAACTTCCGTCCTTAAGTCATTTTTACCAGTTGACATATTGACAATTAGCAAATTGTATTTTATCAGAAAGCAAATTGAATTTGAAGATATGCTAATGGTTTAGAATCTGACCACACTGTTGGATATTTTTGTGTTTGAATTGGTCATTGAAATGAATTAAATTTGACTGTGGGAGGGTTTAATTGACATTCCATTCAAAACATGGCACTAGTTTGTGTGAAACAACCTTTAAAACGGACACAATTTACTAACCCATTTACTAATTTAAAGTCAAAAATTGGAAAATAATAAATCTATAGTCTTAGAACCCAGTAGGTTATAAAAAGAACCAATTAAAAACAGCATAGGGGATGGCGCAATGCGATTATGTATGTGTTGCCCTTGAGGTATATTGCACTTGTCCATCAGGTGTGTGCATGCATGTTTTATGAATTCAGCAGAGAGCTCTTGGGAAGAAGCTGTTTTTCATTCTGTTCGCTCCAGCTACGATGTTTCTCAGCCAGCCCGACAGAAGGACGGTGAGCAGGTAGAGTCCACAGCAAGAGGGCTTCTAAAATATGTTAAAGACCCATTTTAGTAGAACCTCCTGCAAACGTCATCCTGGTGCTAGCTGAGATTTGTCTGTTTTGCCATCAGCTGAACAAATCCATCCTCTCTGCTGGGCTGTAACTCGATTATGAGCATCAAAACAGGTGCTGCATCCATGTTGTTGTTGAAGTAGAAAAATTCAAGAAGAATAGGAAGAAGTACAACACACCTGTGTGGGGAAACGAGCTCAGTCAAGTCAACAAGTGCCTCAGTTAGCTGGAGATCAAAGAGTGCAAGACACAAAACATACGACAATAATTCCGATGTTTATTTTCACTTTTGTTCTTAAAACTACTAGATGTATTAGTAGAGCTGGAAAAGAGATTCAACATGACTTTAATATTGCACTTTTCCACAAGAACAAACGGCTTGACGGAACCGTTATTTAAAAAGGAACAGGGCTCATGAATCCTCTTTATCATGATACATGGTTTCATGAGCACAGCAGCTAATACGAATATAAAGCCAGATGCCTCCCATAAGCTGCTTCACCATTATTTATTTATGAATGAATATTCTCCAGCAGCACTAATATGTCCCCGGGCCTTGGGAAATGGGCTAATATATGTGTTAAGCACGGTCTTGGATTCTTTATTGCCTGTCAAATCTATAAAAGTAGTGCTTTGTCTTGGGGTTTTATTTCTTTTTCCTTTCAGCCACAAACAACATGGAGAAACTGCACAAGTGGATGTTTAGCAAAAAGATTTTTAAAAAAGTAAATACATTGTTTATTAGTAGCCCAGATTACCGTTTTGTACAAAGTGAAATGAACATTTGAGGATATTTCTTGCCAGCACAAATGTAAATGACTTCATCTGCCTTTGAATCAGAGCAAATCACACGTTTAATGAAAATGGAGCGGCTTTATGACAAAGATTCTTTTTTTTTTTATTTCTTAATGACTGGTGTGGATGCTCCCTCTTCGCTCAGGTACTTTCATCAGCAACAAAAGATTGTGCTTTGAAGTGTGCTGACTGGGACATGCGTTTCAAGTGGAAATGTTCTTCTTCAGCAGAGACTGGAAACTGGTCCGGGTGGATTAAAGATAAATCAAGCTAAATACAGGACAATGCAGAAGTAAAGATGGTTACAGTTTGTTTGAGGCTATGAAGGTTTACTTTTCAGCAGAACAACAATATAGGAAAAAAAATCTTAAGAGTTACTGTATAAGGTTTTAAAGCACAGCATATAAGCCATGTCAGAATGGCCCAGTTAAAGTCCAGACCCAAATGCAATGGCTAAACTGTGGCAGGACTTGAAAATTACTGTGTGGAGGTTCTCCTTCCAAGCAAGGAGATCTTGCAAAGCTGGTAGAAGGAAAAGAAAAAAAGCCACACCTAAAAATTTACTGCTGGGATTGGAACAATAGATGGCTCTCCATCAAGTTCACTCAGTTTGTTGCTGAATTTCAGAAAATGTGGAAAGGTTCAAGCGGTATTAATGATCTTCAAAGCACCAGAAGTGCTCATTTATTCAGCTATAAAATTTCTGTGTATCCTTGATGCAAAAGAATAAGCAGAATCGTTAGCACACACTTACACAGTGGACAAAGTCAGAGAGATTTCAAAAGTATTTACATTTCACCATTTTTCTGGAAAGAAGATGCAACCACAGACTGCATTTGTGCAATTTCCCCATTTAGTCAAATTTCACTGTCACCTAATGGCTTTCTGTCACATTCACAATATTTTTTTTTTGTTAAAAAGCCAGCCTCCCCTCTCTTCTAATTAACTGCAAGAATAGACCCTATCACATTCCCCAGAGTGCCCTTTCCACCAATGAGAATAACAATGAACCTCACAGAATGAATTATAGATCACCCTATGCTCTAAAGAATAATTGCACCACTTTAGTACACAGAAAATCTTGGTGGCCACTCACCGCACTTTTGAGCTATTTTGAGGGTCCAAAAAAGATATTTAATGAGGGTTCTCCAAGTGAATCAACTTTTCTTTAAAGTAAAGCAGCACCCTTATACAAAGCATCGCTTCCTTGACGTTTATCATGCTTTAAGTTCTAAGACAGGTTTTTTTGTTGTTGTTTTTTTTGTTTTGTTTTGATGTTACCTGCATATTTCTTATATTTGCAAATGTGTTTATACCCACTGGACTTTTTTCTATTTTGTGGTGTTACAAAGATTGCATGCAATAGACCAATGCATAGTAGTCATAACTTTAATAGGAAAGGGGGGATGGCTTTCACATTTTGTTGGAGATATTAAATTAAAGAATACTGAATGCAAAACCATTTAAAGCTTTTTAGGTTTATAAAATTAAATCAGAGCTGAGTGCTCTACATTGAACTTTGTTGGTGGTACACATGAACCTTAAAAGTGTGACATTTGGACCTATTATTTCCTCTTTAGCTTGCACAGACGGAAGTTTTTTGAAAGTCTTTTGTTTTGTCCTCATCACCATCATCTGTTTGTCAGCAAGCAAACAAACTTTAGCAGCGACATCTTTGCAAGAACCTCAAAACGTTTTCCAGACAGACACCCTTGGCCTCTTTTCATTCCTTAGTGTAACCTAAGTTAGTCTCAAGGGCAGTGGGCCGAGATTCTGTTGTCAGGAAGATAAGGAGGTGGGACCGTTGTACTGTCCGCTTGCAAGGAGCCTGAAATCCAGAGAGTGAAAGATACACATTACCTAATCGACCCGAGAGAGAAAAATCCTTTATATTGCATGATGTGAAGGTGGAGTCAGAGGTCAGAAGGAGCAAAGTTTGGCAGGTCACTTTGAAAATGTAACTGCTTACGTATAAACTCCTGTTAATTCATTTACAATATACTAATTGTATAACAAGTAAAACCACTTTATCAAGAAAATGTACTTCCATTTAGTTATTAGTTTAGCTTAGTTAATTTTGAACACATTTAGGTGTTTTCACACCAGTTGTGATCTTAAAGTCTTGCAGGCCAGAAGCAAATGAAGTTCCAGATAACTTGGTGTCACCGTAAATTTAGATAGCAAAGCAACAGTTCTCTGAAATGAGCCAAGTCCCATATTTCCTCTCAAAGAGCTGTTTGAAAGAATGGAATATCCATGTATCCATACATCCATACATGCATACATAGGAAGATGCAAAATAGATGTTGAACCAAACTTTAATAAAACATTTTTCTTGAAAATATTACGTCCTTGAACACTTTTTTCACATTTTTTCCGGGAAGGTAAAACATTTACATAATATATTTTTTTATTTATGCATTCACCAATTAGTTTCATCCACAAAAGGAAGAATAAAACTGAGTATTTAAATTCCATGTTAACATATTTACAACGGTGTGAAAATGTAAAATATAACAGGAGTTTCGATAGAATAAACAGCAGTATTCACCTTTTAAAAATAACATATTCTCAACACATATATAAGCTGTGCTTTATCCCCTTCAGTTTTCGTTTTTCTTATTTATGGCATTTTACAAAAAAAGGAACAGCTTCCCACCCTGACGTGATTCCTGCCCTGGATGTGAGAGCGTTTATCAGTTTTACAGATTCAAATAGTCCTCAAGAACTCATTTTGCCGTTGCTGCAAGGGATGACATGAAACCCTCAACAACTGGTGAACATTCAGTGCAGCTGGCTGCTCATAAAGGAAGAAATGTCAGCCCTGACTTTAAGGCAAACTCCTTAAGTCTACCTCTATAATTATGATGTGAGAAAAGTCATTAATGAATAAAATATCAAACTCTGCCTCCAGTGTGTAAACTTGAAAACCCCACGGCGACTTATGATGAGGATCTTAAAACTTCCACTTTCATGCATTTTTAATCAGGGGTAAAATAAAGTGAGAGGGAAAGAAAACAGACCAAAGTGAACTTCATGAAAAAGAAAGTATTTGCATGTAATGCAGAAGCAATTTACAGCAATTTAGTGTGGCTGAAATCCAGCAGCTTCCTTGGGCGCCTCTTTTATTTTCATACAAGACTCAGTGAGTGTAATGAATCATAGTTAAGACCATACTGCAGTGTAAGCTTGCTGTTTAATAAACAGCCACAAACTCGTTGCTTTTGTAGGAACGTCACTGCGCTCGATTACATTGCGCCATGTCCAGAGTTTTCCCAGTTATTCCTCTCTGATTTTTTTCCCTCCGATTCCTAGCCTCAAAACTTAAAAAAACAAAAAACAACAACAGATAAACAAGGAGTTATGCTTTGGAATGTGAATGCACTGACCTTGGCTGGTGTTATCCTCTGGAGTGCTGAGGTTCTCGGTGGCTGAAGGCAGGAATTTAATCACTGCATTCTTTTTGTCTCTGAAACAGGTTCAAGCTGACATTCTGGTGAAGGACGAGATATGTTTGGGGAGAGTTATCAGGGCCCACGCAGACGCAGAGCAAATTTAGTCTCCCTTGACTGTTTCATTCATCACCAGATGATGGATATTTATATCTAGTGCTGACATGGAAACATTCTTCTTAATTCTTCTTCCAGCGTCTGCCAGTGATGTCAGAGCAGTGAGTCAGAATGGGGTTACTTTATTGATTAGTGAGCAACATCCCTATCATTTTACTTCTGTATGTCTTCTGTTTTTATTTTTTGATTGTTTTTCTTTTTTTGACACATTTAATTATTTAAAATTTATTACATACTTTAACATTGCTTTGGATGAGTATTGGCTTACATTGTTGCACATTTGTTTAAAGACAAACTTTATGTTTTATTCTCAAATCCCTTTAAAATAGGACATGCTGCTTTGCAAAAACCTTTTAGCCTGCTTCATTCTGCCAGAAAATTTAAATGTTATTATTATTGTTATTTTTAATTCTACAATTCTTGCAGTGATCAGACCTGCATGTGTCTAGTGAAATTTAACTTTTTTTGACTAATTGCAGGTAATTCATGATTTAAAGGTGTGTGTTGAATTATTTTACACTAGATAGGTTGCTATTTCCCCCCTCAGATGGTCTAAATTGTTTGAAAACTGAACAACTGAACATTTGGAAGCGTGGCCAACACGGGCTGAATGACATTGTTCACTTCCTCTGCTGCCTCTGCTAAAACTACCGGCAGACTACAATTCTAAAAAATCAATGCAAAAAATCAACTTCTTCTTCTATTCCCTGTCAAAAATTGACTGAAGACAATCCAAGACAAGGGGAGAAAGCCAAGACTATGCTGGAAGCGATATTTTTTTTCCAATGGAGTTGCACAGGAAGGCAATGGCCAGGCCAGCGTCACATGTAACTATTACTCTCCCAAACTAATTTTAGGTTATTAATGAAATCCAAACAATTTGATCTTTCTAAGAAGTTAAATGTAAAACAATAGACGGTGTTAATATATTACAACCATTACCTTTATGTTCTTTACAGTTAACAACAATGACCCTTACTATCAATAAATCAGTGTATGGGTTTGCTTACATTTGCATACTTCTGGATCTTGATACTTTGGACATAATCCACATCATTCTCACTTTAAATTAATCACATACTGATGCCCTCTGCATCTTTTTGTTTTGGCACACTAACAGAGAACAGTTTTACTACTGGACTGCAGTAGTCAGCCTGTGTGAGTAGCAGTAGAAGTAAACATGGGAAGAAAGCATTACAGTACAGTGCTTGCTGATAAATACATAATGAATATTGCCCTGGGTTAGGAAGTCAGTGGGAGAGGGATTGAGAATGGCAGGCACCTGACAATGTAGCATCAAATTTATTGTTTTTCACCTTAATTAGGCTTTTTCCTTTCTTTCTACATGCCAGGATTTTCTTGTACATCACAAATTCCTAATTAATGTTTAAAGAAAGAATTTATTCTAGAAAGAATCACTTTCTACTTTGCCATTCTGACTCGCTCTAAAATTGTTCACCTGAAACTGGAAAATAGTTGATTTTAGTCTTTCCATTAAAAATCAAGGTAAGCCCTTCCTCAAAGATAAGATCAGAAACACTTTTCTAAACTGCAACATTTGTCTAAAATTTGGATAACAGAAGTATAAAACATTTTAAATCTATCATTAAATACTGGTTGCCATAAGTCTTGAGTCATCACTCATTTCTTTATATGTTGCCTTTAAAGATTTTCTTTGGTTTATGGCCTGATGCTGATGAAGGCCACAAGCAGAGATGTGTTGATTAAAATTTTTATTGCATTGGTGTGTCAGTTACCTTATGCAGAAATTAGACTTAACCGGCACTTAAAAAGCAAGTAATTAAGTATTTCATATTTTTTCAGCTAATACAAGTTTATATTTCCAGACTTTATCATAGTCATAATTTAAAAAAGATCTACATGTCATGATAATGCTAAATACTTAAACATACTAATAGGTTATATTGCTATTTTACCTGCAAACTGTTGTTTACTCAAGCTCGTGTTTTAAACATGCCTCATGCTCACTCTAAAAGCATTCTGTGTACAATCTGGATATTGGTCCCTTTTCAAGAATTTTATTCCCCGTTCCCATTTTGCTTTGACAAAATGACAAAGGGAACTTACTTATTTAGCACTCCAATGTGCCTCCATGAGCTTGATATATTCAAATTGTGTCTAATTCTTTCATGAGTGTGAAACAGCTCTGCAGCGTGTTGCATCCACCAGCTGCTCATCTCATCTCATCTCATATTTGGCGCGAGAATCGATCACAGCTCTGGATGTAACGTGTCGCCAATTGCAAACACACAGAGATGCATGCTGAACATTGTGGCTCTTGCTTTTCACAGCGCGCCAGTTGCTCCCCTGAAGCTTTAGGTTTTTTTCTCTGGCAAAGTTCATGGAGGAGAAATGACTGGCCGAGATGATTCAGCTTGGTCAACTTTTATGTCTAGAACAGCTGCACAGACCATAACAAGTTAATTTTGCTCAATTGCAGACCTGGATTAGCTTATCGGGAGAACTGGGAGCATTCCCAGTGGGTTGCCTGGATAAAGTAAAGTTAAGTCAGTGACTGGATGAAAACAGAGGAGACAGCCTGGGGTCCATGATCTTGCACAACCTTCTGTAACCAACACTAACTCTGCAGCAAAGTTTTATGTGTGGCATGTTGACCATACCCAAATATTCACAGACTGCATGCTTTTATTAGTTTCTACATTGCATTTTATCTTGCGTCATGATTTACGTGATTTCCTACATTTTGAATGTTAATGGGGTGGCAGAGGTAACCTGGTTTTATATAGTTTTATTAAAAATAAGTTATCATTAATTTACTTTCATCTGCCTTTTTTATTCACACACTGTTTTGGGGTCTTATATCCAACCCCAAAAGCATAGGATATGATTACCACAGATTTTGTTAGCTAACCATGTAACTTATTTTTCCATTATTAGGACAGGATTTATTTAACAGCAGAGATATAATAACTAATGTGATAGTAAATAAAATTGGACTGCACTTTAACACAGAACAGGAAGACCAAAACACATGCAAAAATACTAAATTATGATTTCATAACTATTCTTTTGTAGGGCTTGGGGATGACAGCATCTTTTTTATTGCTTGAACTGTGAGTCAGTTACTCAGTAAGACCACATCACTATGCAGAGTAATTAATCTATTCAGAATGCTATAACAATTACCAGGCTGATCCTTTCACAAGGCGGCAGCGGGTTGTAGCATACTTAGATTTCCAAGCTGAAAATCCTTTTGACGTGTTTAAAATACCAAGCAGCTCAAAACTTGCAGCGACTGCATTTTTTTCAAGCAAAGACTTACTTGAGTTGAATTAAATAACGGCAAGACTATATCATATAGGATTTATTTATTAACTTCCTACTGTTTTTTTTTGTTTGTTTTGAAGTTCTTTAAATCTAACTCTTCCTCCCCTTATCTCCCATTACTTCTGTTTTTATAGTGCTGGATCATAAGACAATTCCTTGCTCAGCAGCAATGGATGATTTGATCCTCACTCTGTGCTGCGATAAATAGGACAGCTGAGTATATAAGATCCCCGCAGCTTTACCCACACACAATGTGATGGATTTTTACAGCCATCCATGAGAGGAAAAGCAAAGATACATTGTTAGACTGCAGCTGACAGGCCTTTCTTTGTTTGTCCAAATACTTGCAAAAACAAGTAATGAATACTAATAAAGATCTTATGTATGGATAGATAAACATTTCCCATTATCCTGGTGGTCTTGGTTCATATCTTTAATTTGTTCAGATGCCAGACGTTTTGCAGCATTTTTTATATAGTTTTGATCTGATACAAAGTTACGCAATTTCTTTTGGAAGTGATGCACCAACACAAGCAATCTTAGTTCTTTAGCTGGGATTGTTGTCTCTGACTGGGTTGCTTAAAAAATTATTTAAATTCCAAGAATTTGCAAACCACCTCCATAAACTTGAGTTTTTACAGGAAAAATTTACACATCTGTCACTAATATGTTTATTTCTCTCTATTTCTGTAAAAATCAAAAGTAATGGCTGTTTGTGCATGGATAGAGCAACTTGCTTGTGCCACTCCCCAAGGAACGCAAGACATTTTGCCATTAAAAATAAAATGACATGAAAGAGTGTTTGAACCAAAATCCCAAAAGTCTAAATAATGTTTTCTGTTTTCTCTTTTGCTCAACTGTTTATCATTTTTTTAGTCTTAATAGGAAAAGAATAAAAATTGCACTGATGTTGCATCAGACATGAAAAGAAGCACACACCCTTGGTCCTAGGATGCATATGTTGGTTCTAATCTTTGTGCAACAGAAAAAAGCTTCATGTCTACAAGACTGCTGGTTTGTCGAAGAGATGACTGCCTTAATAATGAATGAAAGCAGACAGTTAATTCAAGGCATGTGGCTTGAAGCTGCTGAAAATCATATCTAAAAGGAGGCTATATCAAGATTGGTTATAGTCAACAGTTCTTATGATTTAATATGTGTATAGTTTCTATTGATGTGAGCTCAACTCTAGTCATGTATTTTGTAAAATGCAACATTTTCACAATACTGTAGTTGTCCATATTTGAATTATTGCAAAAATCTGTGACATCCTATCTATGATAATTCAAAAGACACATAGTCTTGCCATTATATTTTGCCTCCAAAGACTAATGTGAACATTAATGAGCAAGCTTCATAATTCTTATAAATTATATGAACGAAAATGTTGCTGATATTCTCTACAATACTGTGCACTCATCTCTTTAAAGTAAGACATGGACTGTTGATGAAACATCGATAGAAAAAGAACCTCAGCCTGCTAAACATAATTTATTAAAGAGCCCTTGTTTGCTCCAGTATTTTGCTCCCTTTTTTAATTTCAGTTTCCCTCAAGTAAAGGTGAGCTGAGGATATGTGTGAATGTTTCTGAGGATAGAGACCTATCTGCCGTCACCCTCCATCCTCCCAATAAAGAACTTATCTTTCGGGCATGTTATTTTCCAGACACTTGCTGCATCTTTAATGTAGTACTGAAGCCAAATCCGCAATGGACAAAATAAGTCTTCTCTCGTCATCTGCAGCCATAAAGAGACAAAACAGATGGGTGCAATCTATGATTGATGTCAATTATTTGAAAAACAGCGTGGAATAGTCTTGCATTTGCCATATGCCACATTTCTTTTTCTTTCCAAAAGTTGCCTACATCTGGAGAGGTTTTTCAATTGTAGCTGTGAAAGGATGCCAAATTGAATGTGCTAACAATCAGAACTTATTGAGGTTATTAGTGGTGCATAGATCTTCATTGTACTACAGGTAGTAGGCAAAAAGGAGGAATAATGTTTAAAATGTAGACAAGAAAAGATTGTAATTCTTACCTACACATCCTGTAGCATGATGATGATTATCCTTTCTCTCAGAAAATAGATCCTGCCGACCAAGGTCAGACTGTTGTTCTGTAGGGTAGTGAAAGGTAATGGTTTACTTATAATATGTAGTATTAATTAAGAGCCATAAGGTAACAATATCACCTTGGGACTTTTACTTATCCAAGATCAGGGCTAGGAAGTCCAGGAGAAAAATCCCAGACAAATTCTCAGACAGCCAAACTCCTATGACCCCCTCAGCAGTTCAACAATGACAAAACAAAAATCAAATGTCCAGCTAGGACAAAAGAAACATCAGTGCTCCTGGTGTTTATCCATATATTGGTGTTAATCTGATTTTGACAGTTTTCCAAGGAGACTGAGAAACATTATTCGTTGATATATTAAAAAGTATGTTTACCATTCACAGTCATCCATTCTGCAAGAGCTTTTACTGTGTTTCTTGTGGCTCTGAAAAGAGCTGATAACAGAACGATGGCTCTACAACAGCCTTTTACATTAGCTAAACCAGAAATATGTCACTGCTTCTTTTTTAAAAAGTTGAGTAATGGCCTTTAGGCTCTGTGAACTTAAACTGGAATTGGTGTAGCTTAAAATCATGAAGAATTTATTACCGACTCTGGCTCTAATAGAGTTTTTTATTAAAATAATAATACAACATTTCTGACTTTAACTCACCTCTGTTGACCAGTTTACATCCCTATCTATATCTATGACATGACATGATTATTCAAATGAATAGTTATGTTTTATACCCCTCCTTCTCTTGCTTGCTATGAGGTTTACAGCCTAGTTAAAATGCCTGTCCACCATTCCTAGTATGAAGATTAATTTTTAGGCTGGAGGCAAAGTGTCAAGAGTTGTCTGTCTCTATCAAGGCTACCTGAGAGAAGTCTCACTGTGCATAACAAAGTGGCCAGTGAACTTTCTTCGCACTCTTTTTTTTTTCCTTTTTTCCTTTGTCCAGTTCAGAGTGAGTGATGCCAGCATGTAAAAGAAGGATGCACTGGTTGAAAATATACAAATAACACTTACACTCATCATGCATGCTACATGTCACTTCACTTGTGCAATCAGACGTGTGAAACCACGACACAAATGAGCAGCTTGTGTGTGGTTGGTGTGCAGGAAAAGAGCGACTGTCTGATTCCTACAGCTAAGCCTTCTAATTGTTTTAGCAAACCAGTTTGTGCTGCAACATCTAAATATTCAGTGTCACTTTGCTTTATCTGTAGTCACAGAGTACATATTTTAAACCAAGACCAGGCAGCTCTATGTTAACCAATACACCTTTCTTTGTCTTGTGCACCTCACACACATATTTTTGATCAGCAGCTGTAGGTTAATGTATCGCGTTAGCATTTTGTTCAATCAGAAAATTTTCTTTCACAGCAATAACAGAGATTATTTTGGTGAACAGCTTGTGGAGTTGATTTACGACTTCTCCAGGCTGTATCAATTTCTGGACATGTAGGACGGGGCTTACACAACAATCTGTGAGTTTGCCAGCATCTCCTAGTTGTACTTAAGAAACCTTAAGGCTCTTGTAGAGCCAGGTTACCCCACATCCTAAGAAAATATCCAACACACTGCTTCATCACACTACTGTATTAACATCACATTGGGCTATGGAAATTGATACACAACAGTTTTGTGTGCTGTTAATAAGACTGAAACTTAAGTGCACAAAAGAAGCTTTACAAATTTTGGACTCAACCAACTCTTCCCAGAGTTTTATATATCTCAAGGAAATCTTTCAACCTGTGCTAGCGATCTTCACTCCTCACAGCTTCTTTGTACTGTGTACATCTTTTGTGTGTCAGTTGAAGACCTATGAATGTCTCTCCTAAAATACAGTATTATGTATGCTAGTAGGTTGATGGGATGATTCTAAAAGCTAACCGAGCCTTATGTATATAAAGCTAGAGCTTTGTCCACATTCTTTGCAGAATGTTGAGCCTGGTCCCAGTGTGTGTTGGACTCAATCCAGATTGGCTCTTGTTGCCTAAGCTGTTTAAGGGTTCCATGGACAGGATCTAAAGGCCTAGTCATAGAAAGAAAGATTCCCTGTTTGAAATCTCAGAGTCTCATCTTTGCTTTTTGCAGCTGACGTGGTTCTGTTGGCTTCTTCATATCATAACCTTCAGTATATGCTGGAGCAATTCATGTGAAGTTACTGGGATGAGAGTGAGCTCCTTTTAAAGGCATGGTGTTTTTTTCCCCAAAAACCTAATTTACTTGAACTTTCATTTATTCTGGCCATTTTTGTGAGCATTCCCTCTGTGGGATCCAAAACAGGGCTAAAAGGAAAACTCCTCCCACTGCAGGAGTGTTGACAAAGATCTGCTGTAGAGAGTGAAGAGAGACTCCCATTATAAAATAAAAGCCATCATTTTTCACTTCTCCACAATTTTATGATATTTTACTATCATCATACTTAGCTGTACCAAATTTTAAATAGATTTTGCTTACACTGTCTCTGCCTCAAGTACTTAAGTTTAAGTATCACGGTGTCGTGTTCATGAGTGACGAATTTGTTTTAAGCCTAAATTGATGTACATTTAAAACATCTTGAAACAGCGATTCAAAAGATACATCTCCAGTTGCCACAAAGACTTTTGTTGTATGTGTGTAGTTAAAACACATTTTAACTAAAAATTGTGGAAGAACAGAAATTTTTCAGAAAAACAACTGATATCCTCATATAAGTTGAAGTTAACTGAGCAATAATGCAGGTTGCAGCCACATTTAAAGTTACCAGGAAGAGAGTCACTCTTTCTTAAGTATAGAGTTATTGTAGAAGTAAAGTTGGTGATCTTCTGGATTAAAACACGTCAGGGATGAATAGATGATCCCTAAAACAAATCAGTGTCACAGTTTTGTGTATTCACAATAACTCGTCCTTCACTCTGTATTTCTAAAAAGCAAGGGAATGATTGGTAATGAATTTGAAACATGCTCCCATCACAATGAAAATAGTGAGGCTAACTTTCTTAATGTTTCTCAAATTGTGCATAAATCTGTTGTGATGCATATTGTGTTGTAAGGCAGGTGTTCACCACTTGCATTATGTTGCTCAATAACAGCCTTAATTTTACTATTGAAGTGTTTAGTCAAAACAACACTGTATTTCAATGTCATGCATTTTGCTACATGGCCTGAAGTACGAAGAATTGATGCTTGTAAGATTCCCAGGCACGGCTCTAAATTAATCCCCATGGAGCCATTTGCACTCCGTCAATCCAAAAAATGTATACCTCATCTCTCAGTAACGGATGGCTGTTAAAGAGCAAATGTCTTCATAATTGAAGAAGAGTCCCTGCAGGTATTGTACTTTACAGTCAGGAATGCATTGTACTTTTCTTGGCATTGATATTAGAATCACACTTCAAGGCAGGTTGTTTGAAGCATTTCTTAGGAAAGCCTGAAGCATAAATATTCTTTGAACATGTAAGATCAATTGTCTCCAGTGATCAAAAACTACAGCGCTGAAATGATTCCTTTTGAAGTTTTATGCAGGGCTGTTGAAGGTTTTTCATTTCAAACATTGCTGATTCTGTGACATTTCATGACCCCTACCGCACATTATCACCCTTTAATCTGTTTTACATTTATGTACAGCATCTCACAAACAGCAACACCTGTCCATTATCAGATACTGCAATGTTTTGCATAAAATGACATCATAGAAAAAGTCCATTAACTAAAAGTAGTTGATACAAGATACATAAATACTGCAAAGAGAGGCATTAAATCAGACTCAACGTTTTCTATTGTCAGTCATTTCAAAGTTACCACAATTGTTTGGTAACTTTTTTCCTCATTATATCTGTCTCAGTATAATGAGACAGATATATTCATGGAGATTTTTTAGCTTTTAATTTTAATTCCTATGTCTATATTAATTTATTTCCTTAAAATGTGGGAGAATTGCCCTTTAAACTGTATGAGTTGAAATGGTTTTTCATGATAGTTTACTGTGATTTTGACCCATTTCTTCTGTACTGCTGTAACCAAGTCAGAGTTCTTTGCTTATAAAATGTTTCACTTGCACTGGAAAAATAGGTCTCTAATTTACGGTAAAATACCGGCAGCTGTGCTTGCCAGAATTTTACTGGATAGGTAGAGTAAAATTCGTATATTAATATGGATTTTACCGTATAAATGTGATAAAATCCATATTTACACAATAAAATTCAGTGGAAACCACAGCTGCCGGTATTTTATTGTAAATTAGAGTCGTTTTTTCCACAGTGTGTGGCGTGCTCATACATTTTCTGTGGGATCATGGCTTCTGATGACCACCCCAAAACACTTAACATTTAGCTATAAGTAGAAAAAGCATAACTAACAGAGTTAAAGGCTTTAAAACATCTGTGTGTAATCTATATAATGTGTTCCTCTTAGTGAATTGAGTTATCAAAAAAATAACATTTTCAATGCTATTCTTATTTAATTTAATTTAATTTAATTTAATTGGTCTATTTGGTAGGGACAGACATACAGTGACATAGACAAACTGAACAAAACAGCAGTCCCATGTTTACGCCATAGTGCAATAGCAATAGCTAATTCGCAGCACTTGTCCCTAGATGGGCTTTTAAAAAAAAAAAAGCCTCTAAAAGTTAAAGTAATAATCGAACAAACGGTGAAACATGAAACATCAAAAGTGGGTACAGTTCTGTTTTTGACATAACCAGAGTTTTGTGTGCTTCTTAAAGATACTGAAACTGGTTACAGACTTTAAATCAACAGGAAGTGAGTTCCAAACTTATTTATTGAATATGACTGTGTTACCATGCTAAAAAATATCTTCAACTTGACTTCTTAGCCTTTTTTCTGGGAGTGCTCTTGTCTCATCCCTCCCACATTCAACTCTTTCCCTTGAGTCTTTTGACCCTCCCTCCCCTCTTCAACCTTGTGGTTTAATATTTCCACAGTAACAAAAAAATAATAATGTTGATGATGCTAGAACAAAGACAATGGAAGTAAAAAGTGAACTCAACATCTAAATATGTTAATACAAATAAGAAAAACAAAAACAAGGCAAAAACATGTCCTCAAATAGGTTTTTTTTTTTTTTTTAAAGCTGCACAAACGTCGTATTTAGCTTTTTGTCCTTGAGCTCTTTTGGGTGGCGACTCCTCAGCGTCATCTGCATCCTTATTTCCTCTGCGATTAAATCATTTTCTTAAGGACAGTTGTGGAATTGTCACTCTTATCATTCTCAGTTTCACTGAGATACTGTAATGGATTGAAAATAAAAAAGTTGTAAAATGCTCCTAAAGTAAGCTCTAGAGTTTAAAATGTTAACTGGTATATTAGTCCTTTATCACTAATTGATGTTCATATTCTTTATTAACTGTAACGGAGAGATGGTCTTAATTCGTTAGCGAGGTGCTATGCATGGCTGACTCTGTGGGTTTGAGGTAATGTCTTGTGAACTTAAACATTAAGTTCAGGTCTCTTTTTCCTCCACAGCCAACATGAGAAATGTAGGAGCTATACTTGATTCCTGCTTATACTTTGACTTGCATATTATCTATTGCTCACACCAGTACCTTTCGTCTAAGAACTGTTTCTAAAATATGAAAATATGATTTTCCTGGCAGCTTCAGGGAAATGCATAAATGTATTGGTGTCATAATTCTGATTGTAATGTCCTATTTACTAGGCTGGGCAAATAATCAATTTCACAACTCCTAGCTATTCACATCCATCACCCAGACTTTGCCTTAAACCCAGAAAATGAACCTATATCACAACTGCTTTACACCGACTTTTAATAGATGTTAGAAGTATGTTTACTCTCCTGCGGATTCTTGATTTTCTCTCTGCTTTTCATCAAAGATATCTCTGCTTGTAGCCTTCAATCCTAACCTTGGAATATATTTTTTTGTGTCTCACATTTACAGCTAAACCAAGGAAGACAGAGCCTCGCAGCTCCACAGCTCTGGAAAGGTTTGCCTCATAAACTTTGTTTTGCTGACTCCAGTTGACAGTGTTTTGCTCTCAGGCTTGTAAGTCATGATTTTATTGTGAATCTTTTTATTTGGGTTGCACTGCTTGTAACTTCATTTCACATGTGCTGCACGACACTTTCCGGCTGTGTCTGGGAGAGGCACTATATAAACTTACTTAATTACTTAAGACTTGCTTAAAGTGGTCACTCTGTGAGATGCAGAGCTTGGTGTGACACCCACAATGAACTGGCAAGTTTACCAATGACATGAAGGAAACTGACCCCTTTTGAAATATCAGTACCTTGTAATGAACACTGTGCATGAAACATACATAGCAGTATGATATGTGTTGTTTGTATGGTTTGGTGTTTTCTAATATTAATATAAAGATTTGGATTAGGTCTGCCTTGTTTCTGCTTAAGGTCATGATCATGATTATGATACTGGAAAATGAAGCGATGAGTATTCTACATCTTTTGTGCATTAAAAGAAAGAGATAAATATCCAACATTTTAGTGATATTTTGTGATGCTCTGATTATGTCCGTCGTTTTGTTGCTTGGATTGATTGTTTTCTGCTGCCTCCTGTTAGCTACATTGCTGTGATATTTGAAAAACAGAATTTTTTTTAGTTTTGAAAATAGAAAAAAAAAAGTTTAATACATTCTGGTGAATAAGTACGTTGTAGTGCATCGATGAACAAGCATGTTTAACTGAAATGCTCTGGGATTATTAGAAGAAAAAAAATATTGTCGATTACAGAAACTCAAAAATCCTTTTCCCAGGAATGATTGATTTGATTTATAAGTAGCTGTTGAGCTGTTATTTTTAAATCTTGCACCAAAGATTTTAGATAAAACAACAACTTTAGGACATTATGCAAAAAAAAAAAAAAAAGCATGAATAAAAATGCAGTGTTTAGCTTGTGAGATGACTTTGATGTTGCAGCTGCTGTCTGAAGATTGACAGCATCAGCATTTCCGTGTTTAACATCTCATTATGCTGAGTTTAAACCTGCAGTATTATTTGTGACAGGCCTGGCTGGTCAGCTCAAGGGGAATTTAACCTGGCAGTTTTTTAAAAATGAGATCCGACAATGCAATCCTGTGCAAAATAGGGGTCAATGAGAATTTCAAACTGAGCTCCATTTTTTCTTCTTCCGCTAATCCACCCCAAATAGCAGTGAGTTAAAATGCCGTTCCTGTCGACCTAACATAGCGTTTCTTTTAAGGTGCCGATCAGGCCCTCTCTGCAGAGATAGGTGTGACCTTTACATGATGAACCATGTGGGGGTGCAGTTCTGACATATCATTTTGTCTCGGCAGTCTATGCCAAAGAGGCTCAGCTCTGTTCTGTGCAAGAACGCATGACAGAGTTCTGGGATTTTTGAAATGCCACTATCCATTTTCAGAACATTTAACAAGCAGCCATAGGACACACTGTTTGTTTGGCCCCATGAATCATATCTGCTCACCCACATCATTCCCCTTTATTCGCTCTAAAGCGTTCTTAGCTTCAGGGAAGAGGGGTAGAAAGAAATATTTAGGTGTCTCAGTGATGATGCAGAGTTGTCTTTTCCCTTGGCACTATTTTATTATTATTATTTTTTTCTATAATCCACATTTCTGCTCCAAAATCTATTGGGGGACAATGAAGTTACAAATTTTAAATGCTTCTTTGTTCACTTTACTCTGTACTTGACAGGTAGGAGCTTTTCCATGTCAACTGATATTAACGTTGAAGTATATTTGAATTGTTTACATGATATCCTTTTGCAACAGCTGGGAAAATGCTGCATTGCTGTTATTATTAGATCACATTTGTGCCTTTAAAGTTGCAATGTGATTGAGCTAAATCAGACGGCTCATCCTAAACTTTGTTTTGTTTTCATTAATTATGACTAAATTTGAAAAGCATCCATCATTATTTAAGGTTTAAATTAATTGTTTTTAGTTGCTTCAATTGAAATATCATAAAGCTGTCCTGTCATTTAAGCCTGAATTGAGATACATTCAACACAAGGTTTGCCAATATGGCCATCACCATCATCATCAAGAGCCAGAGTTATTTTTCCCTTTTTTTGCTGTGCTGCTTGCAGCAACTTAAACAGTGCCATTGCTGCACCATTTTTGAAAGGCAATGATGTGACTCTGAACAGGGTGTTGGACTGATGCAACTTAAGTGCTTAAACTGATGCAATTGTAATGTTTTTGTTTTATGCAAAAAATGTTTGAGCTCAGCACAAAACTAAAAGCAAACATAATAAATGCTGGAAAAACTCCACATGGAGTTTAGTTTTTAGCAAGGTATGCTTTCTGAAATATTCTCCCTAAAGTTATTTATTTTTCCCCTTCCCTCAAAAAAAGCAACATGTTGAATTTTTGTTGATGAAAGCTTTAATATACTAAAAGAAAAAAAAAAGAGTTAGTCACAGAAGATTTTTTTTAAACCATTCCAGGATAATGGTTCCTGGAATGGTTATTCTTTGGAGCAGATAGTTGGAAATAATCATGCAATATGTGTGACCTCAAAAAGTAAGACCCATGCAGTCCTTGAATTTTAAAATGCTTTCACATCTTTCTTTTGTACGGATGCCTGCTGTTGGATCCAGCACCAAAGTCATTTATTCTGTACAGAACAAAGAGAGAAAAATCTTTCAGAAACCTTCAATATCTTTAAAAAGATATGAAAGCAATGGCACACTTAATAGAAAAAAAGACATTCACTTTAACATCAGACAGTGATTTCAGGGTGTGTAAAGTGCCATCTCAACTTTCAGAAACAGAAATAAAGGAGGAAAAAAATACTACACTTGCTCAGTCTTGACAGTTTGTGGCAAATCATCACTCCACGTTTACAGATAACTGACAGTGGTGATTTTAAAATCCACACAAGTCCACAAATTGGGTTAGAAATGGCTCTGCCTCATATGAAGAGAATAAAAAAACAAATCTTCCGCACTGCAGTATTCCTGTAGGGGTTTTCTCTTGTAAAATATGGATCAACTTACCAAAGAGTTCAAAAAGGTCTTTCTATGAATAAAGGTTTCTTTATTCGTAGAAAATATCATCAAGTGAGCAATTAAAGGATAAACTCTAATCTCTGAGTCATTTCATCGCTGTACCTCAGGATTAAGATGTTTCACATTTTTTGGCCCACCAAAACATCCAGCTGTCTTTTGTTTTCTTGTTATTTCACATTCCGGGAAGGTCTTTTCTTTTTTTAAACTGCATTGTTTCGCTTTGAGTTATGTTGATGGAACACTTTTAATATTTCAAGGCTGAAACATCTTTGATGTTGTAAGACACAGAGGCTGACAATTCCAGTGGAGCTCAATGTAAGTCCCAGTTATGTCAGCAAATGTTACTAATCCTCCTGCATTCTTTGCATCCTTGTACTGCAGCTTGTCATGTCTCACAGACTGATTCTTTGTTTTCTGCATCTAGCTATAAGGTTTATCTGTCAAGCACAAACCATTAAGCTATGCCCATTTTTACTAACTTGGAAGACAGATTGTTTTTTAATGTTTCTTTCTCTGTGCTTGCATTAAGTCGTTCAATTTGATGTCGAGATAAACTGTTCAAATTTGAATTTCAGTAAGAAATCGTCACATTCTTGCATTGTTATTTTGGAAGAGCATAAACAACCTTTTCAGCTCTTAGCACATGATCTTAAAAGATGGCAAAATGATGCATTTATTCATAGCAATGTGTTTTCTTTTTCAGTTTTGAGATTGCATATGACTTCTTCACAGCAAGAGGTTTTGTGCTTTTTAAACTCTAAATATTTACTGTGAAGCTAACATTGGTGTGGTGTAAAATTCCTACCAGACATCAAATGCTGAAGTTCACCAACAAAAGAATCAAATCATGCAAGTAATTATCATAATCTGCCTTTAAAAAAAACCCAGTCATTGAAAAACCCTTTTGTAACATGACTGATTGTTTTCCTTTCTGAATTTCTCTTTCCTTAAACTGCAGAACTGGTGAAATGTGTCCTTGTACTAGTCTAGCTCTTAGATGTTTTTACCAAAGAAAATGCTCCTTTCACTTCATTGTTTAGAGATGAGATGGTGGGTGCAGCTGTGATATATATCTTTCCAATCTGAATAAAAACCTGAAAACACATTAGAATCTGTGTCTGTTCTTCAACTGTTTTCTTCCTCAGATCTGAGCAAAAAGACATCATTGTCTTGTTTATCCTGAGTAGTGTGGCATGGGCCAGGGGGGCCGTAACATTAATGTTTTCATCCTCTGAACGTTTGTCACTGGGCTTGAGCCGAAGAGGTAAGGACGTTATTTGTGTGGAAAGTGGAATATCTCAGCACTTCTTTATAATATTCCAAAATTGTTTATAGACATATTGGGCATTTTTGAACAGTAGCCTACAGACACGTCTCATCTGTACGTGAAATAAACGACCACTAGGTGGTGGAATGGTTCGCTGGCTGGAAAAACAGGCAGTCAAACCAAGAAGCAAGACGGAGCGTCCCGGTGGTCTACCCTCAGAAGTAAGTAGAAGCTAAGCCTGCACGCTTTGCTTTCTGATTATAATGAGACATCGAATAATTATAAATGATTTCAAATTACGTTTTATATGTCTGGTAGTTTGATACTCTGCCCTCCTCATATGTTTCTGATAGCGGGAGCTAATGTCTATGTGAGCTATGCTACTTCAGTTGTTAGTAACTAAGTACGTGTATCTTTAGAGTCACACTCAGCACGAACAAAACACTAACAAAGGAATACACATCTCACTCAGTAGTAAACTATGGTTGTTGTAGAATCATGCTGTCATGATGTTTCACTTCAAAGACTTGAATCACAATTGGAGGATCACCTTAGCTGGACAACACGCCCAACTCACGATGGAAGGGTCTAAATTAATTATCAGCAATAGGCCCAGTCAAAGTTCAGACCTAGAGCTCATTTAGAGTCCAAGGTGGTCTTCCTGCAACCTGATTATTTTGCAAAGAAGAAAAGACAAAATAATAGC